>NC_133333.1:213979521-215179521 GCF_042186555.1 Aquarana catesbeiana | reverse complement strand
CTCATGATTCTCATTTGCTCTGACATGCACTGTGAGCTGTAAGGTCTTATATAGACAGGTGTGTAGCTTTCCTAATCTAGTCCAATCAGTACAATCAAACACAGCTGGACTCAAATGAAGGTGTAGAACCATCTTAAGGATGATCAGAAGAAATGGACAGCACCTGAGTTAAATATGAGTGTCACAGCAAAGGGTCTGAATACTTAGGACTATATGATATTTCAGTTTTTCTTTTTTAATAAATCTGCAAAAATGTCAACAATTCTGTGTTTTTCTGTCAATATGGGGTGCTGTGTGAATATTAATGAGGAAAAAAAATGAACTGAAATGATTTTAGCAAATGGCTGAAATATAACAAAGAGTGAAAAATTTAAGGGGGTCTGAATACTTTCCGTCCCCACTGTATATGCATAAGCTGCAGGACCACTTCACGGCACCCTGGTGTACTGCAGTCCTATCACCTTCTACCCCCAGCATTTTCATGGTCTGTAAGTATCACCCGTAATGCACTCCTGCTGCTTTCTGTCTGAAATAAGCCTTATAAATACTTAGCTCTGTAGCTCCCAGCTCCTGAAACATGTAGAGTGACGCCACTGTGCAATCCACTATAAAGCCTAACTGGTTCCCAGATAAAACATTCTCATTCTCAGTCTGATTTCAGGCATACAGCAATTGTGATAAGTTTATAAATATGGCACATGATGGCCTATTTAACCACCTCAAGTCTGGACACTTTCACCCCCTTCCAGTCTAGACCAATTGGCATCTTTCACCGCTGTTACACTTTGAATGGCAATTACTCAGGCATGTAATACTGTACCCAAATAAAATGATCATTTTTTCAGACAGACAGAGCTCTCTTTTGGTGGTATTTAATCACCATTGGGTTTTTATTGTTTGCTAAATAAAAGAAAAAAAAATGAAAATTAAAAGAAAATGTTTTCCTCTGTTTTGGTTTTAAAATTTTGCAAATAAATGATCTTTCTTCATAAATTTAGGCCATCGTGTATTTATTTGGTAAAAATAACCCAAATCTCAATGTATAATATTTAGTCTGTGTGAAAGTTATAGAGTCTACACACTATGGTACAGACTGTATGTTTGAAGATTGTTCAGTCCTGATGTACTGACTGCCAATCTCATTTCTTGAGGCTCGAAAATGCCAGGACAGTACAAATATCCCCCAAACGACCCCTTTTTGGAAAGTAGACAGTCTGGGGTGTTTGGTAAGAGGCATGGCAAGTTTTTGTGACTGTAGGAAAAGAGGAAACTTGACATCAAAATACTAAGAAATCTCAAAGCAGTTGAACACAGGACTTCTGGTAATGATGACCACTATGTAACATGGACTGGATGTTCCAGGGGTTGCAGACCTCTCAGTACTAGAGAATCTGGTAACCGCACAAACAACAAAAAGACACAAAGGGCTCAAACACCTAGTGCATTATCATCAAGCACTTTAATTAAAGATAAAATATACAAATTATACTCACAAAGCCAGTGTGACTAATAACATTGTATAAAACCCAGGAATCAGAAGCAAGCCCATCATGGAACTCTTTAGGTTCAAGTGAAAAATAGTATCAATTGACACGTTTTGGGGGTCATGCCCCTTTTTTCAGAGCAGAACTGGTAAACCTAACCTCTCCACCTTCTTATGTTGAGGGAATTAATATTTTATCCCACCTACCTCAGGAGGAGGGTAGAGTTCGGGGAAAAACAGGTCAAGGGGTGAGACTGACTCCAAAGATCATTCTCAGAACATAATCCATAAGAGCAGCAGCTACAATGTCAGCGTGTTTTTGGAAAATGTGGAAAGAAAATGAAAATGTATTTTTCTTTTTTTTTCACACAAGGCTGTCAATTAATAAGATATTCCCAGTACACGGCATAGGCATACTTTTAGAATTACACCTCAAAACACATTATGCTATTCCTCTCGAGTATGTATGAGACTTTTTTCACGGCCTAGCCACACAGAGAAGCCCAAAATCCAAGGAGCACTTTAAGTGCTACTAGGGGCATAAATTACGCATCTAATTTCTTAACTACCTATCACATTTTTGGAAGCCCTGAAGCACTAGGACAGTGGGGACACTGGCTTTGCTGACACTGGTACTGGTATGGCGGTGATCAGGATGCTGCTATGGCAGTGATCAGGACACTGGTATGATATATAGCGGTGATCAGGATGCTGGTATGGCATATGGCGGCGATCAGAACGCTGGTATGAAGTATGGCTGTGATCAGGACACTGGTATGGTGTATGGCAGAGATCAGGATGCTGGTATGAGGTATGGCGGTGATCAGGACACTGGCAAGAGTTGTGGGAGACTAGGATGCTGGTATGAGGCATGGAAGTGATCAGGATGCTGGTTTGGGGTATGGCGGTGATCAGGATGCTTGTTTGAGGTAAGGCAGTGATCAGGACACCGGTATGAAGTACGGTGGTCATCAGGACGCTGGTATGGCATATGGCGATGATCAGGATTCTGGTATGAGGTATGGATGTGTTTAGTACACTAGTATGAGGTATAGCGGTGATCAGGACACTGGTATGGTATATGGCAGTGATCAGGATGCTGGTATGGGTTATGGCTGTGATCAGGACACTGATATGGTGTATGGCGGAGACCAGGACGCTGGTATGAGGTATGGTGGTGACCAAGATGCTGGTATGAGGTATGGCAGTGATCAGGATGCTGGTATGAGGTAGGGCAGTCATTAGGACACTGGTATGAGGTATGATTGTCATCAGGATGCTGGTATGGCATATGGTGGTGATTAGGATGCTAGTATGAGGTATGACTGTGATCAGGACACTGATATGGTGTATGGCGGTGATCAGGACAGTGGTATGACATATGGCAGTGATCAGGACGCTAGTAAGTGGTATGGCTGTGATCAGGACACTTGTTTGGTGTATGATGGTGATCAGGACGCTGGTATGAGGTATGGTGGTCATCAGGACAATGGTATGGCAGTAATCAGGACATTAGTATGAGGTATGGCGGTGATCAGGATGCTGGTATGAGGTAAGGCTGTGAGCATTGGTGACACTCAGATAAGGGAGCGGGAGGCTGCACTGTTTATTAGCACTACACTGAGGGCAGTGATCAGGGACACTGTGGGCAGGCTGGCACTGGAGTCTGTGAGTATTCATGTAGTGTGACAGATAGATAGATAGATAGATAGATAGATAGATAGATAGATAGATAGATAGATAGATAGATAGATAGATAGATAGATAGATAGATAGATAGATAGATAGATAGATAGATACCTATGCTGGACGTACATAAAAAAAAGGTTGATTCTGCCAGTAATCCAGCAAGCTCCTAACTTCCTATTTGAGCTGACAACTCTGCCTCTGCTGCACTGAAATCCCAAGCATTGTTGTCCATCCTACTCATTTCTCTTCTGGACTACAGAATACTTCCCACCTATGCTATAGAGATGAGGAGTGGAAGAGGGGTTTTGTAGATGAGGAGAAGGAAGTGTTCTGTAGTCCAGCAGGTGAGAACTGTGCAGGAATGACAACGCTGCTTTGGATTCAATGCAGAAGAGGGAGCGTTGTCACCTCACTGCAGAAAGTGAGGAACTTACTGGATTTCTGGCAGATGAACGGGTATTTTGATGTATAGTACTTGCAATGCTTTTAACCCATTCCCTGCCACTGACATAGCTAGTGTGTTAACAGCAGCAGCAGCTTGGAAACAGCTGTATTTTGACATATTTTTTCTCCCGACTGCTGGCTTTCCCCTAGAAGTGATTTGAGTGGCTGTAAAGTCTCCCCTGATCATGTGTCCTGGGCTAATCTATTCCTACTGGGAGCTCTATGGTCATTATCAAGATGGAAAGCAAAAGGATATCAGTAAACATCCATTCCTTGATCTCCCCTGTGCAGTATTACCCCAGAAGAGGTCAGCTTATCCCATCCTTTTGATAGCAGAAAAGTTAATAAAAAAAGATTTTAAAAGATTAAAGTTTATTAAAATAAAAAAAAAAAAAACACCCAAAAAAGTGTTTCAGAGCCCCTCCACATATGAATGCAAATGCACCCATCAGGTCCAAATGTGTGTGAAAATAACAATTGCACCACATATATTAGGCATCAGCGTGCAGACCATATAGAAAGCAGTAATTCTGGGGCCGTTATTCACTGTTAACTGGCTTTCAAGCATCACCCATGGACAAATTTGGGTACCGTAGTTTTGTGCCACTTCATGGGCACACACAATCTTGAGGCTTGACATATTTGGTATCTATTTACTGATGCAATGTCATCTTTTTTTTATTCTACTAACAAATAAGATTGCATTTGTGTGTACTAAAATACATATCCGTTTATTTTTACCTAAAATATAGATTTCATAAACAGTAATGCAACTATCGTGTGACATAAAATGAAATCAGTTTTTATTTCACACAGACATACACTTTAACACAATAGGGAGGTAGTATGCAGACAAAGTAATTACATATGCTATGTGAGCTACACATGTATATCTGACTTGGCATAGATCTTCAATACGCAACCATCATATAAAATGTTCTCCATGAAGCTGCTTAAAATAAAAAGATTGATAATGGTATGTTGTGTGTGTTTTGTAGCCAGTCCAGCCATGGAATCAGGAAATCCGCCTCCTACGAATCTATAGAATGTCAGCTTTACTTTCATTATGATTTTTCTGCAGAGGGAAATTCAGCGATGGAACCCCTGACAGTGAAAGTGGGCCAGACACAAAGAATCCCCAGCTTCTATCCTGGGGACACAATGGAGGGTTTACAGGCGTATTATACAGCGCACATTGTTCTGAGAAGATTGTGGCAGAATCACTTAAGATGGTGCTACAAAGAGGAGATCTGCAACAATTAGATGACACAGAATTCCATCTTCCCCATTACAATGAATTCAGTCTTCCCCCGCACAGTCTGTAAAGATCTGATTCCTGCAATGGGATGAGATTTGGGACGCTTACAGATCTTCTTTTTTTTTTTTAATTCTTTGATATGAAGTGTTTCTGTCAGAGATAGGAAAGATTCCACTAACAAGTTTTGCAAAGTTTCTGAAGCTTGTTATGCCAGTGAAAAATGGGAGCGAGTCCGTACAGTGGCATATTATGAGCTCAGGAACACCTCAAGCCAATTAAAGGCCTTCATATTAGCCGCTACCAAAATCTTACTGTGACAGTTCCCATTCCGAGGGAGAAATGCCAAGATGTGCTCAGGAATGTCTTTCCCAGATACTCCACTTCATTTTATTTTTAGCATATTATTGTAGGAGAGCACACAGGAAGGAAACTAGGAACCTGAAACCACCTAATGTCAGTGTGTCATTGTTCAGTATCCCCACGTGTTAGTGTATCGTTGTTCTGGGGCCCCCAAGTGTCAGTGTGTCATTGTTCTGGGGCCCCCAAGTGTCAGTGTGTCATTGTTCTGGGGCCCCCAAGTGTCAGTGTGTCATTGTTCTGGGGCCCCCAAGTGTCAGTGTGTCATTGTTCTGGGGCCCCTAAGTGTCAGTG
Source organism: Aquarana catesbeiana (assembly GCF_042186555.1). Classification (NCBI taxonomy): domain Eukaryota; kingdom Metazoa; phylum Chordata; class Amphibia; order Anura; family Ranidae; genus Aquarana; species Aquarana catesbeiana. The sequence continues at coordinate 215,173,996 of NC_133333.1, read as the reverse complement.
TGTCATTGTTATGGAACCACAATGGTACGTGTGTTGTTGTTCTGGTTCTCCAAGTGTCATTCATCTGGGACCCATAAATGTCAGTGTGCGTCATTGTTCTGGGGTCAAGAGTCAGTGTGTCATTTTTCTAGTTTTCCAAGCGTCATTGTTCTGGGACCCCCAAGTGTCTGCGTGTCATTGCTCCAGGATCCCCAAGTTTCAGTATGTCATTGTTCCAGGATCCACAAGTTTCAGTATGTCATTGTTCCAGGATCCCCAAGTTTCAGTATGTCATTGTTCCAGGCCTGCGCTGGGACAAAAAAATAGGCCCAGGCATTTTAGACAGCAGCCAATTTTTCCAGGGACTGCGGGTGGGGGTACGCTTGTGTTCTGGTGGGCGGTTGGTGGGTTGGTGATAGGATATTCACAGTTGGTCCTCCGCATTGTAATGTAAAGTAGCACTGTGATATAAACGGGACTGCGCTGATATAAAGGGGACAGTGCAGTCCCCTTTATATCACAATGCCCCTAGCAATCTCAGCCCCCCTATCATAGTGTCCCTTGCAGTCATGCCCCCTGCCCCCTTCTCTCTAATCACAGTGCCCCCTTTCACTCTCTGCCTCCCCTGCACAGTTCTACCTTCGGCAGAACAGAGTCAGGATTCAGCCTGTGTGTCCTCTCCAGGGTCTCCTGCCCCATTGATGAGGTCATTCTATCAGCAGGGCAGGGGGAGGGAGGAGCTGCAGATCTGCATCATATTAACAAGCGGGCTCCTCCCACCCCCCTGCTCTGCTGATAGGATGACATCATTGGCAGGGAAGGAGAGGAGACATAGGCATGTCTGCATAGCGGGAGGTGATCGCGGTCTGTGTTAGCCCTGTCCGGACCGCGGGTGCTCCCAAACTCCCGCTGTGCGGCCCAGTCATCAACAGGCTGGGGGATTGGGGACCCCTGCATTAGCCAACTCTTGTTAGGACATGCGGCCTGATGGCCTCGGCCCAATGGGAAAATCCCCGGTGTGCCCTATGGCCAGTCCAGGCCTGCATTGTTCTGGTTCTCCAAGTGTTATTATGTCACTGTTCCTGGGACCCCCAGATTTCAGTGTGTCATTGTTCTAGGACCTCCATGTGTCAGCGTGTCATTGCTCTAGGACCTCCAAGTATCACTGTATCATTGTTCCTGGAACCCCTGAGTGTGTTTCATTGTTCTGGGACCCCCAGGTGTCAGTGTGTCATTGCTCTTGGACCTCCAAGTGTCACTCTATCATTGTTCCTGGGACCCCTGAGTCTGTTTCATTGTTCTGGGACCCCCAAGTGTCAGTGTGTCATTGCTCTTGGACCTCCAAGTGTCACTCTATCATTGTTCCTGGGACCCCTGAGTCTGTTTCATTGTTCTGGGACCCCCAAGTGTCAGTGTGTCATTGTTATGGGACCCATAATATCAGTATGTAACCATTTTGGAGAATAAGACATTAAATAGTGAAGTGCTATGTGACATTTTCTGATGTTTTGATAATACACTTCACAGCGCACACTATAATTATAACTAATGAAATTAACTCTTTTTGGATGACTGCCAATATTGTACAAGACTATGTATACAGAGAAGGCATGTAGCTCCATTCAGGAAAACACCAGAGAAGCTTACTAAAAGATAAAGGAAAATTCTTATATGTTACTAATCCTTGTTAAAGAAAGAATTTTTGTTATATGCACTTATTAATCTCTCTGATGTGTGATATATGATTGTGTAGATTTGGACGTTGCGCCCGAGACAGATCCTGTTAAAGGATGGAAGACTGAGCCTCTCACAATAGCTCTCTACATTTGAAAGAACTGAATTATTGGCAGACACACTGCATTCAGTATGTGAACCCACAGCCATGACAACTATTCTTGCCACAATTACCACCATTGAGTGGACAATACTGAAATGCAATTTGTAAAAAAAGGAAAAAATAATGATTTGATTGTCTGGTGTGGAAAGACAGAAAGCTGCAATCTGGCACAGGGCTTTGTAGTCTAGGCTACAGAAAAGATGGATTATAAACGCTACACTGGGAAATGTGTGCCCAATCCTTGCCTTGCCTTATAGGGTTAAATAGGCATCTGTTGTATTCATTCTGAACATACAACATGGTCCAGGCACACATGTAAAAGAGAGGAGCCCCATCACTTTGTGTCCAGGACCTATACAATCTACATCCTTCCTACAGGTCATCTCTTCCTTCTCATCTGGAAGCAGGCTCCCATTCAGAGCAGGTTAGAGATAAGAAAAGTTAAGAGTTGGGTCCCTTTCACACATGCGGACCGTTATGTCAGTTTTTCATCGATCCATTGATGAATGAAGAACGGACATCAATGCATCTCTATGGAAAAACTGATGTAAACGGAAGATTATCCATTTACATCAGTTTACATACGCAACCATCAACATCGGGTTTTTGAAACAGATCAAAGCTCTAATTTTTATTCCATTAAAAAAATGGAACAGACGAAGAACGGATGTAAACGGACAAATGGTTCATTTTTGCATCCGTTTTTTTGCATTGGTATGGGATGTAAAAAAACTAATGTAAAAACTGATGAGCAGTTGATGAGAAACAGATGAAAAACTGATGATCATACATACTAGGGGGAGTACAACTGGGGGAATCAATGGTGGAGAAGGGTCTGGGTGTTCTGGTAGATCATAGGCCTAATAATAGCATGCAATGCCAAGCAGCAGTTTCCGAAGGGAGAAAAATCCTTTCTCGTATTAAGAGAGGCATAGACTCCAGAGAGAGAGAGAGAGAGAGAGAGAGATGATTTTACCCCTGTTCAAACCATTATTAAGATCTCATCTGGAATATGCTGTTCAGTTTTGGACACCAATTCACAAAAAGGATATCGGTGAACTGGAGAAAGTGTAGAGAAGGGCAACCAAACTGATAAGAGGCATGGAGGAGCTCAGCTATGAGGAAAGATTAGAGGAACTGAATTTATTCTCTCTTTAGAAGAGGAGATTTAGGGGGGATATGATCAACATTTATAAATACATAAGTGATCCATATAGTGAACTTGGTGTTCAGTTATTCACTTTAAGGCCATCACAGAGGACAAGGGGGCACTCTTTATGTCTTGAGGAAAGGAGATTTAATCTCCAGATACGGAAAGGTTTCTTCACAGTGTGAGCTGTAATATTGTGGAATAGACTCCCTCAAGAGCTGGTTTTGTCCAGCTCAGTAGATTGCTTTAAAAAAGGCCTGGATGCTAACATTCATAGGTAAAGTTGATCCAGGGAGTATCTGATTGGCGCTTGGGGGATCAGCAAGGAATTTTTTCCCCTGCAGGAGCAAATAGGATCATGCTTTATTGCTTTTTTGTTTTTGTTTTTTTCCTTCCTCTGTGGGTATAGGATTGTTTTTAGAGGATTGTATGATTTTTTTCTCTTTTATTGACTGAACTAGATGGACTTGTGTCTTTTTTCAACCAGACTAACTAATGTAACCATGTAAATGCATAGGGCAGAGCCGATGTACATGATATCATCACATGGCTTTTAGTCCTGAAGTGTCCCGTTCTATTCCTGGGACCAGCTTTTACTTCTAGAGAGGGGGGAATTGGGAAATTTTGACTTTAAATGAGGCTATTATGGCTGGGTAGAGCCATGTGCCTCCATCCCTGTCAACTATGGCGAAACATACACTAAAGCGGCCCGGGCAGCAAAGTGTAACAAGAAAGGTGGGACTTTAAATGAAGCTCGTGGTGACAAAAGGAACAGAGTGGTTGACAGTAAAAATTGTTTAATTTTGCATAGAAACATATTTAACCAACATAGAATTGCACATACATGAGGATGCACCCAAAACTAGGCGCCAGACTCTATAGTAGCAACAACTGATAAAAACATGTTTGCAATCATGTACAATAATAGTAAAATTTAGGGAGTCCACTGGTGTTCCTACAATGTAAAAACATTCAAAAAGTAACAACTGCACAGTCAATAGTACTTAGATCCTTCATAGGTAGAATTGTAAAAACTTTCATAGCAAAATGGGTGTATATATGGTTCAGAGCATCAATTAGCTCGACGCGTTTCGCGGCTTACAGCCGCTCTTCAGGAGCAGATGTGCGAATTGTTAGGTATGTACACCAAGACACATGACGTCCAGGTCAGCAGGCCAACCCAAGGTCAGTAACGGGAACCGAGAGGGCGCAACCAGCGGCGGCAACCAACACAGACAGCAAACACGGCAGACCAGCACTCCCAGACTCACCTGGTGTGAAAAAAGTGAAAAACCTCAAAGTGTGGAAAAAATGTGAAAAAAAACAAACTAGTGTGAATGCAATGATGAAAAAATAGGAGAAGGGGGGAAGGGGGGCGGAAAAAAGGGGGGGGGCAAGAAGATGATGTGTGGTCAACCAGAGGTGAAGGTGAGAGACCATGGTAGAGGGTCAACACCAAAACACCCAGTGTAGGGGGAAAAAAGGTGGGAGAATCTAGGAAGTGTACCTGATGAGAAGGAAGGAACGAGCGGTCCAACCAAACATGTGAAGCCTGACTGGCAGGGAGCTCAGGGAGCATTGGAACACACCGGGGCCGCCGCCCGCATATATGCACCGCCACAGATCCGCCCCCAACGCCACACCACATGAGTGTAAGGGGAGGGGCATCCGGACGTCGACGCACAGGCAAAGAGTTGCCCGGCGGCCGGCGCCGGACTGATCCCTCCCATCGCTTGCGCAGATGGACAGCATCCGCCAGAAGGGCGACGTCAACAGACGCCGCACTTTCAGCATGCATGTGTGACGTCGATGTGCAGTGGTGGCGTGGCCACCCCCCGAATGTCAGACGACGGGCAGAGGGAGGAGAGGCCCCAGTGCGCATCGCGGCTCCCGCACTGAGACAACGCGGGCAGCCAAACGGCCAGGACCATCTAGTGGCCGGTGCAGGATACAGCAAGGCATGATTGGATATCAAACACATCATAACATAATCCAAGCTATACAACAAAGGGTAAAATATTTAACAAGGTAGTCAAGGAAACCTTGTTAAATATTTTACCCTTTGTTGTATAGCTTGGATTATGTTATGATGTGTTTGATATCCAATCATGCCTTGCTGTATCCTGCACCGGCCACTAGATGGTCCTGGCCGTTTGGCTGCCCGTGTTGTCTCAGTGCGGGAGCCACGATGCGCACTGGGGCCTCTCCTCCCCCCGCCCGTTGTCTGACGGTCGGGGGGTGGCCACGCCACCACTGCACATCGACGTCACACACGCACGCTGGAAGTGCGGCGTCTGTTGACGTCGCCCTTCCGGCGGATGCTGTCCATCTGCGCGAGCGATGGGAGGGATCAGTCCGGCGCCGGCCGCCGGGCAACTCTTTGCCTGTGCGTCTACGTGCGGATGCCCCTCCCCTTACGCTCGTGTGGTATGGCGTTGGGGGCAGATCCGTGGCGGTGCATATATGCAGGTGGAGGCCCCGGCGTGTTCCAATGCTCCCTGAGCTCCCTGCCAGTCAGGCTTCACATGTTTGGTTGGACCGCTCGTTCCTTCCTTCTCATCAGGTACACTTCCTAGATTCTCCCACTTTTTTTCCCCCTACACTGGGCGTTTTGGTGTTGATCCTCTACCATGGTCTCTCACCTTCACCTCTGGTTGACCACACATCATCTTCTTTCCCCCCCTTTTCTCCGCCCCCCCTCCCCCCCTTCTCCTATTTTTTCATCATTGCATTCACACTAGTTTGTTTTTTTCACATTTTTTCCACACTTTGAGGTTTTTCACTTTTTTCACACCAGGTGAGCCTGGGAGTGCTGGTCTGCCGCGTTCGCTGTCTGTGTTCGTTGCCGCCGCTGGTTGCGCCCTCTCGGTTCCCGTTACTGACCTTGGGTTGGCCTGCTGACCTGGACGTCATGTGTCTTGGTGTACATACCTAACAATTCGCACATCTACTCCTGAAGAGGAGGCTGTAAGCCGCGAAACGCGTCGAGCTAATTGATGCTGTGAACCATATATACACCCATTTTGCTATGAAAGTTTTTACAATTCTACCTATGAAGGATCTAAGAACTATTGACTGTGCAGTTGTTACTTTTTGAATGTTTTTACATTGTAGGAACACCGGTGGACTCCCTAAATTTTACTATTATTGTACATGATTGCAAACATGTTATTACCAGTTGTTGCTACTATAGAGTCTGGCGCCTAGTTTTGGGTGCATCCTCATGTATGTGCAATTCTATGTTGGTTAAATATGTTTCTATGCAATATTAAACAATTTTTACTGTCCACCACTCTGTTCCTTTTGTCACCACGAGCTTCATTTAAAGTCCCACCGTTCTTGTTACACTTTGCTGCCCGGGCCGCTTTAGTGTATGTTTCGCCAGCTTTTACTTCTGCTTTATTTAATATTTTTTTGTGAGTATTTTGGAAATTTTAAATAAAAGTCTTTTAAGATAGATTACACTATGTAGTATCCCTAGCTTTTTTGTTACACAGATGATTTGGAGCTGTGGCAGATACATATATAAGATCTGTGTGGGATGTCACATGGTGCCATGAAGGATCCCGTTGGTATGAGCGTTTATTGACTTCTTTCAAACAGAGGTTTGTTCAGTCTGGTAAGCGTACTCATTTGGTATATGGTGGAAGATCACTATGATGTGATTTCTTGAAGTGCAAGGATCTTCACCTATTTGCGGCTACAAGTGCCATATATTTTCAGATTACCTTTTAATTTGTGATAGTGGACTGTCATTATATTGCTTTGGACTTTTATTTATTTCTGATTATTTATATGTGTCATCAGTCTTAGAAGTGCAGAACTTTTTTCACTAATAAAAACATATATTAGTGTGCAACTATGGTGGAGACATTAAAGTATAAAATCCTCTGATACAGGGAGTGATGTGATAGGTTCAGTGTTCTCTGCACAGAACTGCAGAATATGTCATAGCTATATGAATGTTTAATAATAATAATAGTGTGTGACTGTTGCAGGACATTAGAGTGTAAGCTTCTCTGATACAGGGACTGATATGACAGGTTCAGTGTTTAGTGTACAGCACTGAAAAATAGATCAGAGCTATAATAAGGGATAATAATAATAATAGTGTGAGCGGACATTGAAGTCTAGGATGAGAGAAAACTGTTTTTGGTAAGGGCAAGGACAGTGTATATTCAATCAGGACACATTTGTAATTGTTGACATCACATCCTCACATGGCTCTATTTTACCATGAATTTTCATATATGAAGGGAGTGACTGGCGTGGAAGAAAGTAATGGACAAGAAAGATGAGAGCAACAAGTAGACAAGCGATGGATGGGGGTGACTGACTGGGAAAGAGAGTGGCTAACAAGATCAACAAAGAGGAAAGTAATGAATGGGGAAGAGAAAGACAAGGAGGCGAGTGTTGGGTGGGGAAGAGAGCAACATATGGGAAAAAGAGCAATAGATGGGGATAAGAAAAACAGATAGGGAAACAAAAGATGGGTAGAAGAAAACCAACATGTAAGTGAGCCAAAGGTAGGGAAGAGCGTATATGAGAAAGAGCCTCAGATGGAGAACAGAGCAAATGATGAGTGAGAGAGTGGCCGTTAGAGAAGAGAGCAATGGGAAGGTAAGAGAGCACCACAAGGAGAAGAGAGCAATGGGAAGGTAAGAGAGCGCCACAAGGAGAAGAGAGCAATGGGAAGGTAAGAGAGCGCCACAAGGGGAAGAGAGCAATGGGAAGGTAAGAGAGCGCCACAAGGGGAAGAGAGCAATGGGAATGTAAGAGAGCGCAACAAGGGGAAGAGAGCAATGGGAAGGTAAGAGAGCGCCACAAGGGAAAGAGAGCAATGGGATGGTAAGAGAGCACCTCAAGGGGAAGAGAGCAATGGGAAGGTAAGAGAGCGCCACAAGGGGAAGAGAGCAATGGGAAGGTAAGAGAGCGCCACAAGGGAAAGAGAGCAATGGGAAGGTAAGAGAGCACCTCAAGGGGAAGAGAGCAATGGGAAGGTAAGAGAGCGCCACAAGGGGAAGAGAGCAATGGGAAGGTAAGAGAGCGCCACAAGGGAAAGAGAGCAATGGGAAGGTAAGAGAGCACCTCAAGGGGAAGAGAGCAATGGGAAGGTAAGAGAGCGCCACAAGGGGAAGAGAGCAATGGGAAGGTAAGAGAGCAAAAAGTAGGTTAGAGAGCTTCAGGGGGAGAATGATCTCCAGCAATACCTAGTTGACTTCTGACATGAAAAGAAACTGCAGATAGACAGCTGCATTAAAATTGAATGATGTCGCATTTCTACAGTGATGTATTTTTCTCTTCAGAGATGGAACCAGACAGTTTATTTACCACTTGGCTCTAAAGGTGGAAAGCAAAGTAGAGAAAACCACACACAATGCTGGGAATTCCAACACTATGTCACAGACCTAGGAAGGGGAAGTATACATCATCTTGTCTCTGTAACTGTCATCTGGGGGTCCAGAGGAGCATGGCTGCCTCACTGAAGCAATGGACCTGATCATCCAAGACCACTCATGCTAGCCAGCGTGACTGCAGCAAGGTGTTAATGAGAACCTGTCATTTTGTAACATCAAACTTGCGTTGAAAGCTCTGTTAGCTGCTGTTGCTGACCTCTTCTAAAAATGCTGACCCTGCAGTTTTGGCACTTTCTAGGCTACTGACAGGCACACAGATCCACTCTTTGGACTTCACTGGCTGCATGCTGGCAATACATAGAATAATGGATGTACACATAATTTAATCAGAAACTACAATTGGGTCAAATGTATTATATTTATGTATCCAAAGTTTTAAATGGATATTTTATATTATTTAATTACTTCTATAAAACCTTTATTGTACAAACCAACAATTAAAATCCAGACAAAATGTTTGTAGAGTGAAGACAGTAGTTAGTAGAAAATAACGGATGATCATGCCAGTTAGCAGTGCTTCCTAAATCCCAGTGGCAATGCTATGCAAGCTGATCATCCCTCTGCAGCTCTGCCACCTGTGTATGCATGCTCTAGTTTTCTCATCAGCACAACATGCTCTGTTTTGGTCTATCCCATACCCACATCACAGACAGAAATACCTGGAGGGATGGATCTAGTGATTGACAGCGGCTCTTCTTGGGCTGAGGTGCCATTCAGCATGAATGTCGCCACATTGCACCAACGCATGTAATGTGTGTTGCTATAAGTTACCACAATGCGATACTGTGAATGTGCCCTTAATAACCTTTTCATTATTCTTCACACATCCTTCTGACCCCATTATGTTTTATTGGTGTGTTCTGATTTGAGAGACTTCTCATCACTTCCTGTTCCGGTGACCACATAGAAAGGAACGGTGAATCTTCCAAGTGGGGACGCAGATAGTAATATAAACCCTCCAAAAGTTCTCATCCTTCCCCATTCAGAGCAAAACTGTAAAGTTTATTGACTGGCATTCTACTTTTATTGGATGGAATGAGATATTTTGCGAAGAGATTGTAGTTCTTGTTATATACAGGAAGCCCAGTGAGGTGTAACAATGGTCTTAGCAGTAAAAAATTAAGTGGTTAATTGCGCTGATATTATCCTCTTATTACTACATCAATGTGAATACTTAAATCAGTGATTGGCTAAAGCAATCCTCCTAATAAATAATATATCATATATGAACACCTCAAAGTGATCTAAGAAATCTTAAAATTCCTAAAAAATGAATACAATTGCCAAAACTAAAATTACCCCACCATCATAAACGTGAATAAATACATAAATAAATAAAATAAATTTACGACTATTACCATAAAGTGCTCAAAATTATATCTGCTGAGTTATATAAAAGTATGAATATGTTCAGTGCCAATTTTGTTAAAAATATATCATAAACTTGGATCAGTATATGAATAAATAAGTGACTGAATAAGTTAAAAAATCATCAGCATATAGTGCTCAGAATCCATCTAGTATTTTGTGCATATAATGAGTTCAATCATTGCCGGTTTCAATGTGACAAAAATGTAAATCAATAAATAGTGTCAACAAAAAGTTTTACTTTCACTTCTTCTCTCGTTTCGTTTTACTCCGCTAATCCGCTCATATCCAGGACATGAAAAGATAAAAAATATACATCCATTGCGCAGAGATCATACCAGTTGAATACTAAGTGTCAGGCTACTCTGTTTCACTCACATTTCCAACTCCACACGATCGCATTTACATTGATCAGCTGCACGGAGCTCAGCGCTGAGGCTATTCATCCGTCGCCACTGCTCACACACTGCAAGGGAGGAGGAGCCTGTGACGTTCCCAGCACTTGCAGTGTGTGAGCAGTGGCGACGGATGAATAGCCTCAGCGCTGAGCTCCGTGCAGCTGATCAATGTAAATGCGATCGTGTGGAGTTGGAAATGTGAGTGAAACAGAGTAGTCGGACACTTAGTATTCAACTGGTATGATCTCTGCGCAATGGATGTATATTTTTTATCTTTTCATGTCCTGGATATGAGCGGATTAGCGGAGTAAAACGAAACGAGAGAAGAAGTGAAAGTAAAACTTTTTGTTGACACTATTTATTGATTCACATTTTTGTCACATTGAAACCGGCAATGATTGAACTCATTATATGCACAAAATACTAGATGGATTCTGAGCACTATATGCTGATGATTTTTTAACTTATTCAGTCACTTATTTATTCATATATTGATCCATGTTTATGATATATTTTTAACAAAATTGGCACTGAACATATTCATACTTTTATATAACTCAGCAGATATAATTTTGAGGACTTTATGGTAATAATCGTAAATTTATTTTATTTATTTATGTATTTATTCACGTTTATGATGGTGGGGTAATTTTAGTTTTGGCAATTGTATTCATTTTTTTAGGAATTTTAAGATTTCTTAGATCACTTTGAGGTGTTCATATACGATATATTATTTATTAGGAGGATTGCTTTAGACAATCACTGATTTAAAGCGAAGTTCCACACAAAAATGGAACTTCCACTTTTCGGAACCCTCCCCCCCTCCGGTGTCACATTTGGCACCTTTCAGGGGGGTGCAGATACCTGTCTAAGACAGGTATTTGCACCCACTTCCGGCATAGACTCCCATGGGAGTCTATGCCTCTTCCTGTCCCTCCGCGCTGTCTCCTGGGAAACACACAGCTCCCAGGAGATAGCGGAGGGACCAGTTACGATGCGCAGCGCGACTCGCGCATGCGCAGTAGGGAACCGGGAAGTGAAGCCGCAACGCTTCACTTCCTGATTCCCTCACCCAGGATGGCGGCGGCAGCTGCCGAGAACCGAGCGGGTTCTCGGCATCGCCTGCCGACATCGCTGGACCCTGGGACAGGTAAGTGGCCATTTATCAAAAGTCAGCAGCTGCAGTATTTGTAGCTGCTGGCTTTTAATTTTTTTTTTTTTTGGCGGTTTAGGTGGACTCCCTCTTTAAGTACTCACATTGATGTAGTAATAAGAGGATAATATCAGCGCAATTAACCACTTAATTTTTTACTGATCCAATCACTCATTTAGTTGCAGCTATATTATTTGGCCATCTCTTGTTAACTATTAAGTATCCGCATTTAGTTTATCCACGTCAGCGCTTTAGTACCTTACAATCAATGGTGTTAGCAGGGTGTAAGAGCCTGACATCTGTCTGATTTGGTGCTCTCCACATTTCATTGTTCTCCCTACATTAAATCTGCCCCCAATCCCCCCTACAACTAACACACTATATTTCATTAGACATTAAATGGAAGACACTCATAGGAGAGAAGACAAAAATGGCTGCACACCCCGTATGAGAATATCAAAAAAGGAGATTGTCCCCCATGGGGGGTTTTCTAGGCAGCAAAAGATAAAAATATATCAAAAGCGTGAAGCGGCCGGCAGCTTGCCTCGTGGCGGCGCCATCTTACATCGGGGTGGAGGTTCAGCCAGTCAGCAAAGGGATCGTCAGTCGGGAGGCGAATCAGTGAAGGGCCTGGGAGGGTTGGCCAGCGCAATGCCTGCGTGAGAGACAGGTCGCCGAGTGATGACGTCATTTCCCCCCATGATGGGAACGGAGGACGGAACCCTCAGAAGGATGTCGCCCCCCCTCCGGTCGCTCAGGCTGAGGGACGCAAGTCTGCCAGAAGAACAGTGGTGGAAGAGCAGCAACTGATGCAGAGGGTCAGCAGCAGCAGCAGCAGTGAGGAGGGCGAGTTAAGCGATGATCCACAGGAAGCAGCGGTGGAATCGGGTCAGACGGCTGGTGGGTCCTCTCACCTAAGGCAGCCTGGTAAGCAACAAACTTCTGTTTCTTTTACTAATGTCTCTGGGCTGACAGATACAGGGGGAACCAGGGCGGGGGGAATGTGCAGGGTACCTTAAGGGGGGGGGGGATTTATGGGACTCAGTGAGGGAGTTACTTCGTCGCCTGGAGAGCGGGGCTCCGCAACCCTCACCCCCCATTAGCCCCTGGGTACCACAACCCCCAAGTGTTAGGGAACGGCCGACAAAAACCACAACGCAGGAAAAGGATGCGGAAAAGGTGAGATTGGTGGATGCAGCCAAGTGTGAGGTCTACGTTTGCTTTGAGGGACCTTTGGGGGCGCATTTGAAAAAAGAGGTAAGAGAAAAAATTTGGAAAAACGAGTTTGTGGAGATTTTCTCCCTGCTCCCGTTAGAAAAGTTTAATTTAGACAGGGTAAAGCCGGATGAGAGTAAAAAAGAGGAGGAAGAGAAGGTACAGATTAATTCCGCACACGTTTGCTAACTGGTTGCAAGCCTTTGCGATTCTGGCTAGCATGATTGGGGAAAAAGCTCCCGAGAATTGCTCGGCATTATTCTGTTATCTGGAAGCGATCAGCGAGGCACATCGAGTATATGGGGGTTTAGCATGGCTTTGATATGACGAACAGTTTCGTCAAAGGAAGGCTGTTCGCCCCTCGATTAGATGGGACCATAAAGATATAAGTCTCTGGATGAAGTTGATGACTTCGTCCAGGGCTGCGAGCCCGTTTTTTCAAGGGGGGGGGTGGTGGCACCTCCTCCGCTGGATCGCCGGCCCCAAAAAAGAAAGGGGTGTGCTGGCAGTTCAATTAAGGCAGTTGTCGGTTCGGCAATTCATGTCGCTACAAGCATGAATGCTCCGGATGCAGTGGGGTGCACTCTTTTGTGCGCTGCTTCAAGCAAGGAAAAGGTCACACAGGGGACATCGCTGGAAAAAGGGATGACGCCGGTGAGACTAGAAAGGATGCTACCTTTCCTAAATAGGTACCCAGATAGGGCAGCGGCAGTTTTATTAGAAACAGGGTTCAGGGAGGGTTTTCGAATTCCGAATTCATTGCGGGAGGTTCCGCCGGTCGCAGACAATTTGAAGTCGGCACGCCTCCACCCGGAGGTGGTGTCGGCTAAGCTGTTTAAGAAAGTTGCATTGGGCCGGATGGCTGGACCATTTACTTCCCTGCCGTTACCAGGGTTAATAGTTTCCCCGTTGGGAGTTGTTCCGAAGAAGGAATTGGGGCAATATAGGATGATGCATCATCTGTCTTACCCAAGAGGTGGCTCAGTGAACGATGGTATTGACCCGCAGGATTGTGCGGTTACCTATACATCCTTCGATGCAGCTGTCTCTTGGGTTAGAAAATATGGTAGGGGCGCCCTCATGGCAAAGACTGATGTGGAATCGGCATTTAGATTATTGCCGGTACACCCCCACAGTGTGCATTTGTTGGGATGCTGTTGGCAAGGGTCGTACTTTGTTGACCGTTGCTTGCCAATGGGTTGTTCCATTTCTTGCGCACTGTTTGAGGCGTTTAGCTAGTTCTTTGAATGGGCGGTTAGGGAAGCGGCAGGGATAAATTCAATTATCCATTATCTGGATGATTTCTTGTGCATAGGCCCCCCGGACTCCAGATGCTGTGGAGTATTGTTGGGAACGTTACAACACCTGGCTGAAAGATTCGGGATTCCGCTGGTGGCCGACAAGACAGAGGGCCCAACATCGGAATTGTTTTTTTTGGGCATCACTATTGATTCCATGGCTATGGAATGTAGGCTGCCGGAGGACAAACTGGTGGCGTTACGCAAGGAGATGAGTATGGCGGGTAAGAAGCGTAAGCTGCGGCTGAAGGAATTGCAATCCTTATTGGGAAATTTGAATTTTGCATGCAGAATCATTCCCATGGGTCGTATATTCTGTAGGAGATTGGCGGCTGCCACGGCTGGGGTTAGAGTTCCCAATCACTTCGTCAGACTGACCAGAGAGCTGCAGGCGGATTTAAAAGTGTGGGATGCGTTTTTGGAGTGCTTTAATGGGCGATCTGTGTGGCAAGTGGGACCGGTCAGCAATGCTGACTTGGTCCTGTTTACGGATGCGGCAGGATCGGCAGGATACGGGGCGTATTGCCGAGGTAGATGGAGTGCAGGGCCATGGCCGGAGATTTGGAGAGAGGCGGGTTTCCTTCGAAACCTGGTCCTCCTTAACTGTTAAAAAAGAATATACAAAACACTGCGCTCTAGTGCAAAAACTACAATATAAATAGACCAGCAGCTGCATACATTGTGACAAACAATTAGTGATAAATAAAAAGAAAATGCAGCGCTACAAAAAATGTGAAAGGTTAGGTATGGCTAAACCTATTAAAGGGGAATAATGTGTTTAGCAATGAAACATGTGTTGAAAAAACCATATACAAATTAAAAGTATATGACCACTATATGAAAAGTCCACATACAGCAGAGAAAATATTCAAAACTCAAATATTTAAGGGAAACCTGCATGGGCAGGTGTAAATGATGTGACTCTTTAAGTGAGAAAAAACAAAGTCAATGATAAACAATGTGGATCCGTGACTGTAAACCGACATCAAGGTACAGGACATCCGTAACTGCAAACCAACATCACGGTGTGGGACGTCAAGGTGAACACATCAAAAAGTAAGAAAAGGTGGGTACTCTTACCAGATGGCATGGACTCCCCTGTCGTATGACATGGAGTCGATAAGGCATGGAGCCCCACCTGGGCTGAGAACGATATCCAGAGCGATGGAACCTCTGTCTCACTCCTCAACCTCCCTGATGAAATAAAGGGGTATCCGGAGGGGCGGCCCGATGGATATCAACCGATGGACATCCAAATGTCGTCCGAGAAGAAACAGAGGGCAAACTCGGTCCAGGCCTCCTGATAGAAGTGGCTACTGGAGGGCAGTTTCTTTCATCGGGATAATATGCAAATAAAAAATAAAAGCTTCCGCATAGTACAGATAAACCAGGGATTTTTATTTCTAAAAACACCGTACACAAATTCAATAAAAGTGATCACTATTAAAATAAACAAAGGCAGCGTAAGGAAGGGGAGATTCCCGACGCGTTTCGACCAAGAGGGTCTTCAACAGGGGCATGAGCTTCCCCCTCCACGCTGCTGATATATATAAACATCTTGTCTAAAGGGGTAACGCCTGAAGCCAATCACATTAAAGCTAGTGAGGTCAGGTCATCCAGAACTGGATCATATTAGCATCTAAACCAATTAGGTTCATAAATAAAATGACATGTGAATGTGAGATCCAATAGCGCGGTCTGACAATGGGACTCCCGCCCGGAAATAACACAACCGCATGTCAAACAATAGTGATCCATCCGGCGGGAAAAAGCCCGCCGGACGTCACTTCCTGATCACGTGATGTGAGAAGGGCGGCGTCTCGGCTCTCTGTCCCAATCATCAGACACCAGGAGGTACGTGAGATGGGAGGGGGCGGACAGGGAAGCCGGATCTCGCAAGCATAAGTCCCGATCATATGATCTGATCGAATGTTGTCACGTGACTGGAGGAGACAGAGACCATCAGTATACCGAATAAAATTACTTACATCGGACACTAGATGTCAGCACTAAAATTAAATAGGTGCTTTCAAAGTGTGATAAACGATGAACAAGAAATAAATGTTACTAAGCAATACTAAACAGCATTACTTAAATCAGACACTAGATGTCAGAACTAGGGCCAGAATAGTACTTCCAAAATGTACACAACAATAAAAAAGAAGAAATAAAAAATAAAAAATGTGTATAACATGACTGTTAAGATAATATATTGGATGGTCAATAATCGATCTGAAAAAATATTAGAACAATAGGTTCAAAATAAAAAAACACTGAACTACATTAATTATACAGAGGGAAAGGAAAATTAAGAAATAATAATAAAAGTAATTAATGAAACAATAATAGGACAGCATAAAAATGAATAAATGAAGGGGGCCCCGATAGCCCTAAGGGGACATATTGAAAGGGAAATCGAGGATGAAAAAATCATATGAAATCAATGAATGACTACTAAGATGTATTGATAAACGAGTTGAGGTCCCACTCCACGTTCATCCCAAACGGGAAGTAGGACCTCAACTTGTAAATCCAGTAAGTTTCGAGGCGTGATACGCCTCGTAATCGCGATTCACCCCTCCAATGTGGGATGAATCTATCTATGACCTGAAAGAGGGTGCCTGAAGGATCTTTGTTATGGTGTTGTAAATAGTGTCTCGGTACCGTGTGTTTACTCTTTCCCCCTTTAATACCGGTAATGTGCTCATTAACACGAATGGAGAAAGTCCTGATGGTACGACCAATGTACTGTTTATGACAGGGACATGTTATCAGGTAAACAATATATTGGGAAGCACACGTGGCAAACTCTTTCATATGGTATACACGAGACGTTACTGTTGATGTGAAGGTTAGTATCTTTTGTCTTCCTGCACTATTGTGGTGACACACGTTGCACTTACGGCAAGGGTAAAAACCCTTGCAGTCTTGAAAGAAAGATATCTTTTTGGGTGGATCGATCACATTAGGGGCTATCTGCCCCTGAATGGATCGTGCACCCCTAAAGATAACTGCGGCTCGTTCAGGAAGAGCAGGACCTAATAGCCTATCATTCAGAAGTACCTTCCAATGTTTCTTGAAAATGTTTTTGACCTGTTTGGACTGTATAGAGTGGGTGGTGGTGAAGGCCCACTTAAATCTAGAGTCCAAAGTATTTTTAGGACGCTCCATTAATGTGGCTGTTCTCTCTACAGCCAAAGCTGCATTGATTTCCTCATCTAAGAGGTCCGATCCATAACCCTTTTCAAGAAATCTTTTCTTGAGTAACTGTGATTGGGCCAGAAAATCTGATGTTCTACTACAGTTGCGGCGTAACCTAAGAAATTGGCCACGTGGAATTGCTTTAAGCCATTGTTCTTGATGGCAGCTCTCGACCGGAATATACCCATTCCGGTCGGTGGGCTTGAAATAGGTTTTGAATTCCAAATGGTCCTCCGTGGCCATAATCTCTAAGTCAAGAAAATGAACATGAGAGGAGCTGGCCTCATAACTTAAGGAGATGCCCTTATCATTGGAATTTAAGATGGTCATGTAATCATCTAGAGACTTACGGTCTCCATCCCATAGGAGGAGGATGTCGTCTATGTACCTGGCCCACGGTACAACATAGACGACATCCTCCTCCTACTGTGCCATAAAAAGATTGTCGAGGCCGGGCACGAATTTAGCGCCCATAGCCACGCCTCTCTTCTGTAAGTAGAAGTGGTTCTGAAACCAGAAGTAGTTGTGCCGAGTGGCAAACCATAACAGTTGCATAATAAAGTTGCGCTGTAGGAGGGGAAGTTGAGAATCCCTAGATAAAAAACTCTCGACAGCATCGAACCCTAGCTCGTGGGGTATGCACGTATATAGTGCTGCTACATCGGCTGTGGCAAGGAGCATCCCCTTTTTAAATGGCGTAGATTCTAAAAGTTTAATAGTGTCCCTCGTATCCTTTAAATAAGAGGGGGTAGATCGAACCAGTGGTTGTAAATAGTGGTCCACATATTTACCAATTCGGCTGTGACCGATTCAATCCCACTGACTATGGGTCGGCCGGGGGGATTGACTGCGTCTTTGTGGACCTTGGGGAGATAATAAATTGTAGGGGTACGAGGAGCAAGGGGGACCAAAAAACTTTTTTCTTTTTTATTTAGAACCCCTAAAGAAAAACCCTCATTGACAAGGTGTAACAGCTCTTTTTTATAAACAGTGGTGGGGTCATTGGGAATAACACTGTAGGTATCAGTGTCGCTCAATAATCTGTCCATTTCCTTAAGATAGTTGGCTTTATCTAAAACAACAATACTGCCCCCTTTGTCAGCAGGGCGGATTATGAGATTTTTCCTTTCGCACAACATTTCAAGTCCTTTTTTGACATCAGGTTTAATATACACTCTTTTCTTAGTAAGGGACAATTTTTCAAGGTCTTCCAGCACAAGGTTTTTAAACACCTGCACTGAGGGGGCCAAAGATCCAGGGGGGTTGAATAAGGAGGGATTGCATAATCCCGAATGTAAGACGGTCCTCGATTCAGACGTGGTGGCTGAAATTCTAGGAGTAATGTTCTCCATCTGGGGGGGTAAGGCAGTTTGAGCCAAAAAGTGTCTCTGGACACTAAGTTTTCGCGTGTATTTAAGAACGTCAATAAAGGTGGAAAGCTTTTTAAGGGGTCTAGGGGGGACGAACTTCAGTCCTTTGTCAAGGACTGTTTGTTCTGCCTTGGTCAAAGTACAGGAGCTAAGGTTAAAAATGCCTGTATTCCCTAGGTCCTTTTCCTTTTGGCCTTGGACCCTTCACCCCCCTCTGGTCCCTCTTTGCCTTCTGAATTTCTTGAATGCCCTTCCCCGGGTCTCTGAAAACCCGAAGATTGAGTGGGGCCGGAATAATTGGAATTGGGATAATAAGGTGTTCTATTATAAAGATCCACATCCCCATCATGGTGTGAATATGGATCTGTATAATTACCATATGAATCATTATCATAAAGTGGAGTAAACCGGTTATTAGTACGAACCGGAGTATGGTAACCATAATCCGGATCGTACTGCGATCTTTGACCATTAGGTCCATAATTTCTATGTGGAGGAGGGCCTCTGGAGTGATGCCTATATTAGGAATCTGCTGGTGGATTGTTAAACTGGCCTCTTCCTCTCCCTCTAGGTCCAGCGCCTCCTCGCATGCGTCCTATTATTGTTTCATTAATTACTTTTATTATTATTTCTTAATTTTCCTTTCCCTCTGTATAATTAATGTAGTTCAGTGTTTTTTTATTTTGAACCTATTGTTCTAATATTTTTTCAGATCGATTATTGACCATCCAATATATTATCTTAACAGTCATGTTATACACATTTTTTATTTTTTGTTTCTTCTTTTTTATTGTGTACATTTTGGAAATACTATTCTGGCCCTAGTTCTGACATCTAGTGTCTGATTTAAGTAACGCTGTTTAGTATTGCTTAGTAACATTTATTTCTTGTACATCGTTTATCACACTTTGAAAGCACCTATTTAATTTTAGTGCTGACATCTAGTGTCCGATGTAAGTAATTTTATTCGGTATACTGATGGTCTCTGTCTCCTCCAGTCACGTGACAACATTCGATCAGATCATATGATCGAGACTTATGCTTGCGAGATTCCGGCTTCCCTGTCCGCCCCCTCCCATCTCACGTACCTCCTGGTGTCTGATGATTAGGACGGAGAGCCGAGACGCCGCCCTTCTCACATCACGTGATCAGGAAGTGACGTCCGGCTGGCTTTTTCCCGCCGGACGGCTCACTATTGTTTGACATGCGGTTGTGTTATTTCCGGGCGGGAGTCCCATTGTCAGACCGCACTATTGGATCTCACATTCACATGTCATTTTATTTATGAACCTAATTGGTTTAGATGCTAATATGATCCAGTTCTGGATGACCTGACCTCACTAGCTTTAATGTGATTGGCTTCAGGTGTTACCCCTTTAGACAAGATGTTTATATATATCAGCAGCGTGGAGGGGGAAGCTCATGCCCCGTTGCAGACCCTCTTGGTCGAAACGCATCGGGCGATCTCCCCTTCCTTACGCTGCCTTTGTTTATTTTAATAGTGATCACTTTTATTGAATTTGTGTACGGTGTTTTTAGAAATAAAAATCCCTGGTTTATCTGCACTATGCGGAAGCTTTTATTTTTTATTTGCATATTATCCCGATGAAAGAAACTGCCCTCCAGTAGCCACTTCCATCAGGAGGCCTGGACCGAGTTTGCCCTCTGTTTCTTCTCGGATGACATTTGGATGTCCATCGGTTGATATCCATCGGGCCGCCCCTCCGGATACCCCTTCATTTCATCAGGGAGGTCGAGGAGTGAGACAGAGGTTCCATCGCTCTGGATATTGTTCTCAGCCCAGGTGGGGCTCCATGCCTTATCGACTCCATGTCATACGACAGGGGAGTCCACACCATCTGGTAAGAGTACCCACCCTTTCTTACTTTTTGATGTGTTCACCTTGACGTCCCACACCGTGATGTTGGTTTGCAGTTACGGATGTCCTGTACCTTGATGTCGGTTTACAGTCACGGATCCACATTGTTTATCATTGACTTTGTTTTTTCTCACTTAAAGACTCACATCATTTACACCTGCCCATGCAGGTTTCCTTGAACTGTTTCCTATTGTTTTGGCAGTGGAACTGTGGGGGGAGGAATTACGTAACAAGAAAGTTAGGTTCAATTGCGACAATTTGGGGGTGGTTTGGGCGATTAATAACATTTCGGCTTCATCCCCACCAGTGATTAGGTTGTTAAGTCACCTGGTGCTCAGTTGTTTGCGCATAAATGCATTTATTTATGCTGTGCATATCCCTGGAGTGGACAATAAGTTAGCGGATGCTTTGTCTCATTTCCAGTGGGAAGAATTTCGCAAACTGGCACCGGAGGGTAGGGGAGCCATGCCCGTCGGAACTGTGGAGAGTTGCGTTGGAATCACCGCAGGATTGATCCGGCAGTCCCTCAGCGCAGGCACATGGAGGGCTTATGAAAAAGTGTGGCAGGAATGGTTGGCCTTGCTGGAGGAGGCAGGAGGGTCAGAGGACTCCGCTGACGTACAGACTTGGGTGTTGTGTTTTATTTGTAGGAAATATGAAAAAGGGGTCTCTGGGTCTGGAATAGGAAAGAAGATGGTGGCTCTAGCCTTTTTATTTCAATTAAAAGGACTCAGGGATTTCACAAAATCCTTTATGGTTCGCAGGGCTTTGCGGGGTTATAGAAAAGGTTCTCACAAGAAGGACTCCAGACGCCCAGTGTCATTTGCGGTGCTGGGGACGATTCTGACAAGCCTCAACAAGGTGTGTTCAGAGTACTTTGAGCAAGTACTCTTCTGAGCAGCCTTTTTGGTGGCATTTTTTGGAGCATTTAGAATCGGGGAGTTGGTCTCCCCATCAAAAAGTGTGGTGGGAGGTCTAAGGTTGGGTGATGTGCATTTTTCAGATCAGTCCGTTCTGATTTGGATACGGCGATCAAAAACGGACCAGGAAGGAAAAGGGGTCAGAGTGGAGTTGTTCAAGGGGTTAGAAAACCGTTTTTGTCCGGTAACATCTCTGAGGCAGTTCTTGGATATGCGCCCGACAGGGGAGGGAGCACTGTTTATCCATAAGGATGGATTGTGCTTATCCAGGGTTCAGTTTACAGCGGTATTGAGGAAGTGTTTAAAAGAAGGTGGGCTTTCCCTGGGAGAATATGCAGGGCATTCCTTATGCATAGGGGCAGCCACGGAGGCCGCTCGCTGGGGACTTCCAGAAAATGTAATAAATTAGATAGGCAGATGGGAGTCAAACAGATTTCAGTTATATGTTCGCCCACAGTTATTGTGAAGTATAGTTGGTTGTACATGTTAAGATAATAGGCGGTTAAAAATGTTTGAATGTCGCTGGTATGTTTTTTTGTTATTTCTTTTCAGATCACCCCAGATGTCTCATTTGGATATTGGGACACTCATACGTTTTTTGGGGGGCAAAACGGGCAGACATCAGACCTGAAGGTAGACAGCTACGGCTAAAGAGAGAGGAGGGCACGGTCAGATGGCTGGGTATACCGGGCATGAGGTGGCAGCAAGTAGTTCCGGAGGTACATAGATTTTCTAAGTTGGACAGGGCCCCGGATATATTGGTCCTTCATGCGGGAGGAAATGACTTGGGTATTAGACCATTGAGGCAGGTCATAAAAGATATACAGTGGGATTTTCTCAGGCTTAGGGCATCCTTCCCGGACATGTTGTTCGTATGGTCTGATATAGTTGCCCGCATGTCTTGGAGGGGGGCCCAATCGTGGGAAAAACTCAATAAAACGCACATAAAAGTTAACAAAGAGGTGGGCAGGTTTGTTTCCCGGAATGGGGGCATAGTAATACGACATTGGGAATTGGAGACTGACACTTGGATGTACCTGAGAGGGGATGGTGTTCATTTTAACCCGGTTGGAATTGATCTCTGGTCCCTTGGGCTTGAAGATGGCATTAGAAGAGCATTTTTGGTGTGGCTGCGGGCACAAGCGTAAGGTGTCACGCTTGTGCCGCAGTGGCATTAGGTCCTTGGCGACAAGAGTATATATATATATATATATATGGATAGATATATAAATTGATTAAAATGAGGTATTGAAAAACGTTGGGACACATCCCGGGATGGAGTATTCCGGTTGGTCCAGTCAGTTTTTGGACCAACGGGTAATAAATGGGGGTCTGGGTCAGTTAGTGAGTCCTCGAGGCGAGTTAGCGGCTGGGGACAGATGCTAACAAAGGGACTCAGGCTCAAAAGTGATTGGGGTGGTCAGGTACCAGCAACAAAAAAGGTTACTGAGAGTTTAGAGTTAAATATTTTGAATATTTTTAAATGGTTATAAATATTTGAAATAAAAAGTTTATAGTTTTATTGGTTTTTGTTAATAAAGGTCGATAAGGCCATTTACATCCAATCCAAGTGTCGGTGTCATTTCTTAGTAATATAAGGTGACATGCATGTATTGGTGGGGAAGTAAGGTATCTGGCTACCCTATTCAAGAGTTGCCAATGATAAAAAACCTGTTTGTCATCATCAGACATGACTAAGCACAAAGTTATTGTGTTACATTATTTGATCTGCTCTGTAAGCTGCATACAAAACAAATTAGATCTACCCAGCACACTGAATTCTTATGCCCCGTACACACGGTCGGATTTTCCGACGGAAAATGTGTGATAGGACCTTGTTGTCGGAAATTCCGACCGTGTGTAGGCTCCATCACACATTTTCCATCGGATTTTCCGACACACAAAGTTTGAGAGCAGGATATAAAATTTTCCGACAACAAAATCCGTTGTCGGAAATTCCGATCGTGTGTACACAAATCCGAAGGACAAAGTGCCACGCATGCTCAGAATAAATAAAGAGATGAAAGCTATTGGCCACTGCCCCGTTTATAGTCCCGACGTACGTGTTTTACGCCACCGCGTTCAGAACGATCGGATTTTCCGACAACTTTGTGTGACCGTGTGTATGCAAGACAAGTTTGAGCCAACATTATTGTTGATATGGAGAAGATATATCTTAAAAAGATATAAATCGTCCAGAGCAGCCCTGGCTATACTATCGCTCTCTGTGTGAGGATCCATTATCACTCGCATTGCAGTTTTCCGCAAAATAGTGTGGTGCCAATAATTTTGGATCAATCTGAATTGCCTCCTAAATTTGAACTGGGGCACAACTTTCAAGTGTTTATATTTGCTTAACAAGCAGTAAATGAGCTTAAAATAAGCCCTCACCGTCACTGACCTCTGTACCCGCAGCCACTGTGGAACAATTTATCCTCAAACATTATAAGAAAAGAACTAAAGTAATTCACCTCTCGTCTCTGCACTTTCCCCCATGCTCCTGCTCTGTGTTTTTATTAGTGATACAGGACTGGCAGGCTGCTGGAGTGGGGAGCAGAGTATAGCCTTAAGCATCGTACACACGATCGCATTGTTGGCCAACAAAACCGTGGAATTTTGTCCGAAGGGCGTTGGCCCAAACTTGTCTTTCATACAAATGGCAAGGAATTGTCGGCCAACAAACACGAATGTAGTGACGTACTACATGGTTTTTCAGCTCTTTAGCGCCACCCTTTGGGCTCCTTCTGCTAATTTTGTGTTAATAGAAGTTGGTGAGTGTTGATTAGCACTTTTCATTTAGCGCTTTTCATTTAGCGCTTTTCATTTCGCTCTTTTCATTTAGCGCTTTTCATTTCGCGCTTTTCATTTCACGCTTTTCAGTTAGTTTCTGAACGGCCGTTCATCAACCAGACATGTTGCGGAATCGGAGGAGATAACATGTTATTTATTATTGGCCTTGGAGTTATTGCTTTGACATTATTTTTTTGGTTGAATAATGATTTGATTTGGTATATTTTCTATATTTTTGGATGCATAGAATATACTTTTTGGTTAAGTTCTATTGGCAGATAGCATGTCTAATTTTATGTATTTTCTTTTTTTAATGCACAATAAAAAAATTGTGTAGAATAATACTCGGCTATGTGTTTTACTTCAAATGACAGTTTGGGAGTAGGCAGTTACATTTAAAAAAATACAATGTAAAATTAACAAGGGACACCAACATAGTTGTATGTCTGATCTTAAAAGCTACAGGATAATGGTGTTGTGGTAACTTGTCCAAATAATAAAAAAAAACCATAATATTATTATTCTTGATATCACTAGAAAAAAAAGCCTTTAAATATTTGTTTGCAATAACTCCATAAGTATCACCAGAAAAGCAGCTTCATTATTATCCCATTAAAGAAGAAGAGAATTGTGCGCTGCATTTCGAGATTTCATAATTTGAATGAATGAATGTTAATTCTCCATTACAAACGCTAGTTTACAAGACCGACCGCTTCCAGCTCGTCCTTGCTTCCGAACTTGTGTACACATACTCGGAAAATCCGACAACAGACATTTTTCCGCAGAAGATTTAAAAACCTGCTATCCAACATTTGTCCGCGGAAAAAAAATCCGACAACAATTGTCCGATGGAGCATACACACGGTCGGATTTTCCGCCAACAGCCTGTCATCACACATTTCCCGTCGGAAAATCCGATCGTGTGTATGAGGCTTTACACTAAAGTGGGAGTTCATCCAAAAACTAACTCTAATGCCCCGTACACACGGTCGGACTTTGTTCGGACATTCCGACAACAAAATCCTAGGATTTTTTCCGACGGATGTTGGCTCAAACTTGTCTTGCATACACACGGTCACACAAAGTTGTCGGAAAATCCGATCGTTCTAAACACGGTGACGTAAAACACGTACGTTGGGACTATAAACGGGGCAGTGGCCAATAGCTTTCATCTCTTTATTTATTCTGAGCATGCGTGGCACTTTGTCCATCGGATTTGTGTACACACGATCGGAATTTCCGAAAATGGATTTTGTTGTCGGAAAATTTTATCTCCTGCTCTCCAACTTTGTGCGTCGGAAAATACGATGGAAAATGTCCGATGGAGCCCACACACGGTCAGAATTTCCGACAACACGCTCCGATCGGACATTTTTGAAAATCCGACCGTGTGTACGGGGCATAAACCTACTCGCAGCCACATTCTAATACTAATTTATCCAGCCCTGTAAAGAAGAAACCACTATACATACCTTTTCTGAAGCTGATCCGGTGCGATCTCTAGCGGTGGAAGCTGTGTGCAGGAGAGAACCAACAACGGTTGTGAAATGCCTGGGAAGTGACGTCACCCATAGAGTTACTATGGGGCTTCTGTTGTCAGCTGCCTCTCCTGCACATGCCTACACAGAGAAGCTGCCATTGACAGCTCAGCGGGGGATCGGACCGGAGCGGTTACAGAACAGGTAAGTACGGCGGTTTCTTCTTTATAGGGTTAGATAGATTAGTATTGGAATGTGACTGCGAATAGGTTTAGCATTAGTTAGGTTTTGGGCGAACTTCTACTTAAAAAAAAATGTTTGCAATTAACGTTTAATTTTGGAGTGAATAGACTTTCCCTGAATGAAAACCACACTCACTGTTTGAAATTAATTCGCTCGAGAAAAAATTTCCATCCTGTTCCTTCAAATTTTCTCCTCACTGTGGTTGAAAATGAATGTGAATATGACCCCACTATTAGAAAATCCAACACACTTTCTTAAAAAGAAAAATTTCAAATTAAATTCTAGCATAGGTTTTGGCCAGTTTAAAGTGATTGTAAAGGTTAATTTTTTTTCTTTGTAAAATAACAAAAATGTCATACTTACCTGGTCTGTGCAAGAGCTTTGCACAGAGCGGCCCCGATCCTTCTTTTCTGGGGTGTCCCGGCGGCGCTCCTGGCTCCTTCTCTTCATCGGGTGCCCTCCCCCCAAGGAAAGACACTTTCCATGGGGCACCCATGCGGCCTCAATATCTAAGTCCTGCTGCTGCGTCCATTGACAAAGACAGCAGGACTCGGCCCCGCCCCATCTCACGTGTCACTGGATTTGATTATCCATCTATTCAATGAGGACCAGAGACAACGGCTGGAGCTGCTGGACTCCTGCTCATCGCTGGAATGATCGGGTTCAGGTAAGAAAAAGGGGGGCTCTGGGGGGAAGCTGCAGTGCAGAAGTTTTTTTTTACCTTGCATAGAATGCGTTAGGGTGAAAAACCTTCAGGGTTTACAACTCCTTTAAGCTGAGCTGAGTGAGGGGTGGGATGAGTGAGCTTAGCTATTGAGTCACTGATGGAAGTGGGAGCAAGGAAAGCTGCTGGGTTACAGCTAGGAGGGGTGCTCCGCTATTGAGTCAATGACGGTAGGGGGAGAAAGGTGGCATAAGCTGCCAAGTCAAAGCTGGGAGCGGTGCTCAGCAACCAAAGCCTCGTAACCACAATGAGATTATCAGACGAATGATCGTCCATTCTTTTTTTTTTTTTTTTTGGCATGCTAGCCTCAATATCAAAAAAGAAGAGGTTACTAAAGTTAGAAAATTATCATAAGACAGAATAAAAATTCGGAAGTGATGTAATGTATTGTATTGTATTTCCGGACATAAACTGTAACAATAAGAAGAAAATCGTACGAGAAAAGTTTTCGTGTTTTTCCCTTCGGATAATTTCGGACGAAAGCTGTGTACTAATGATCAGATTAGTGTACGATCACTTTGAAAGCGGTATTTTTTGTACGATTTTCTAATCCTGTGTACGGGCCTTAAGTCACCGATGGGAGGGGAAGTTGAACTGATGAGTTACAAATGGGTGGGGGAGCTCAGCTATTGAGTCACTGATAAGAGAGAGGGAGCAGGGTGGGCTGAGCTGCAGAGTCACTGTTAGGTGGGGGAAACAGAGTTACTGAGTCACTGCTGGGAGAGGGAGCAGATCTTCGCTGTAACTGCTGGGAGGGAGAGCAGATCTGCTGAAATAAAACTGAAAGTGCTTTCTGATGCAAATTTAAAGTGGAATTTCACCCAGAAGGGGAATTTCCGCTTCTTTGTCCCCCCCCCCCCACACTTCAAGCTTTGGTAGTCTATTTATTTTGGGGGAGCGGGTATCTGGTTTTGACATATACCCACTCCCGGTCAGATCGCCATGACGATCCTGAGCAGAAGTCTGCCTCCACTTCCCCCGCAGCCTTCTGGGACACGTCACAGGTACTTGAAAGCTGTGGGACCAGTCACAAAGCGTGGCTTGTGCAAGTGCAGTGGGTAGCCGGCTGTAAAGCCGCAAGCAGTCACAGTTTCCCAAAGTAAACATGCTGGCGCCTGAACCCAAACATGAACAAACCTGACCAAAGAGCCAGCTCAAGTGAGGACCGCATTGTGAGGATGAAGGTGAGGATCCCTAGACAGGTAAGTGTGTTATTAAAAGTCAGCAGCTACAGTATTTCTAGCTGATGACTTTTATTTTTTTGTTTCTAGGTTGAAGGTTGAAGAACTGCCTTAAGAACTCCACAGTGCCTACAGCTACAGAGCTCATTTACTATATGTTAGGAGTATGTAAATATTGAAATGTCCATAACCAGACATTAAGGCAACTCTTACTAAGGGAGGCTTTGCAGGGCTTAGCAACGTAAAGTTGGCCTGGCATGGATCCAAAGTTAGTCAGTTCAGCAGTGATTGAGCGAACTGCGATCCATTTATGGCTATTCTTGCTCTAGAGATGGGCATCTAATGATCTCCCAACGGAAATGTTGGTAAATTTTTATTCAATCACTACTGCAGGCAGTCGGCTGCAGCACTGATCAGTGTATTCTGACAGCAGAGGAATACCCACATTCAGAATATAATAGTAAAGTGGGGACAATTCCTTCAACCACCTCGAATGTGTGGATGGGACAATCCGGGGAAAATCTTTTTTTTTTGTGCCTGGCCAAAAAAAAAAAAAAAACAAAACAAAAAAAAAAAAAAAAAAAACACATCAGTTTA
This sequence comes from Aquarana catesbeiana, assembly GCF_042186555.1. Classification (NCBI taxonomy): domain Eukaryota; kingdom Metazoa; phylum Chordata; class Amphibia; order Anura; family Ranidae; genus Aquarana; species Aquarana catesbeiana. The sequence continues at coordinate 215,145,798 of NC_133333.1, read as the reverse complement.
TGGGCAGCCTAAGCCAGATCACATTAACAAAGTGAAACTAAATCAGGGAGGTGCACAAAAGAGGCATTAACCAACAGTTTGTGTTGTCTTTTACAAGTTTAAATGACAGATTTACTTGGCCTGTAATATGCTATTTTTTGCCTGCCTTTGAGCATTTAACAGATTATTTTCTCACATACAGTATATATCCATTACACAACTGCAATTTTAATTTGAGGTTGCCCAAAAGTGGAGATGTGTCTATATTTCACACAGCTCTCTGCAGAGTGATGGCATGGCAACCTCCTAGGCACTGTTCTTGATACATCAAAATAACGCCATCTCTGCAACTAGTGAAAATAACATCCCTGTGGGACACTCAGTGTGACAGAAAAAATGTTAAGCAGTTTTCCAGGTTTTGGGCAGCTGTCAGTAAAAAAAAAGTACATTTTGGGCTGACAAAAAAGTAGGACCGGGCTATATGCACCACCCTGAGCAATAACTGCATGACGGACCCAATGCTTTCCAGTGTCTGGCACCACCACAATGATGGTATCAGCAGATTTCTATATACTGTACATCTTGCTTGAAAAATCACTCAAGTTTCAGCTTTCAGTGGCTGATATTGAAGGGAACTTGTTGATTTGAATTTACCTTGTCCTATTCAATAGGCTGAAAAAAGAAAATAAAGAGTAGGCATCATCTCTCTTGGATGGGGATTGTATAGGTGACTGTGGAATGTGGGTTTATATCACATTTGGCACTGAAAGGTTGTGATGGTGGTGGTACCCCACCTTACCAAAGTTTCAGAAACAATACCCCAAGGGTGGTCATGGACCTCAAGTGGTGGTTGGACATGACTACACCAATGAAAGAGTTTGATCTGGCTGAAATCACACCCAGGCAGCTGGAAGGGCACATCTGGTATATCTCTGTAAATACAATAGTGATCAAGTAATCAGAAAAAGTTTTGAAAGCTTTCCAATCAATACCACCACCCCTTCCATCATCTATGACATGAAATAATCATCCATTTTGACTGAACAATCACTGGCTGATGATCGTCCATAACCTGCTTCTGTGTTCTGTTCCAATAACTGTATGTAAATCGCTCTGGGAACGCTTGTAAACACACCTTGGATAGGTCACCAGTCACCAAAACAAGCCTTGGCCAGCCAGGCCTGCATGCTAAAACCACCGCTTATCGAATCTTTCCTAGCCCTGCAAGGTCACTTTAAGACCAAATACCACATCCAGTTATTAACAGTCCTTTTGATAAAAGGACACTTTGGGCATTTTCTCCCGCTGAAAAAAAAAACGAGTTAAGAGGAACAAATAGGTAATAAAATGTGCACTTTGCCTTTCCCCCTACACTTCACAGCTCCTCTCGAGGGTCTAAAATCTTCTTGCCTGCAACGCAGAGATACAATTAAAAAGGGGACAGTAAGCAGAGGGAGCAGATGGACTCAGTGGGCTTCTGGCAAGCCGGCACTTCCATTCCCTGTGCCAAGCGAAGCAGCTTTTTACAGACACAGCGTGCCCAAAAAAATCTGGAAAGCAATGTATAGATAGCTGTGCCAGCTCTATCAGAACCAAGCAACGGAGCCAGGCAGAGCCGAATTCTTTAACTGGCGGAAGTCTTTCATGGATTAGGTGAATTGTGCTCGAGTTAAGATCTAGCAGAGGCCGGGACACAGCACACCATCATTGTATCCATTGCGGTTAAGACAGCACGGGAGACAATGTGACCATTATACATTACTGAAGCCGCAGGGATCAATTTATCAAAGTCTACCAGCCAGCTACCTGGGAAAAAAATCGAGCAGAAACGTATTTACTAAAGAAAAGACTGCTCTGGGACAGGTTGGAATTGCTATAATTTTCTCGCTGTTTTTTTTCTTCTCTCTGTTGGTTTTGTTAGGAAATTTGAAGGTGGATGATTTTGATAAATTACCCCAGAAGATTTACTAGGCACACAATGTGTGGAAAAGGTAATTATGTAGAGCAAGTTCCCATTCTCTGTAGAGATAACTCCACCGAACAAAATTGGAGGAACTGGCAGGAGCATTGCTTCACCTATAGAGATGTAAATAAATGATTGTATGGGATGCTGCATTGATTTGCTGCCCAACATACATCAAAGTAGGACTCCAAAATGCAAAATTTGTATAAAAAAAGGCCACATAAAAGAAGGGGAAAAGAAATGCAGCCTTTTCTGTTCTTGGTATCCAAAGCTCAAAATTCCAAATACATCAGCAGATATCTAGATCTAGGGGGTCAGGCAGGGTGCACATATTCCTTCATTCTTGTGCCCCCTTCTGGACACCCTGGCTGTGGATGACCTTAATACAATACACATCTGCATTTTGCTTTTCAATGGGATAGACATGTTGGGACAAACATGGCAGAAACTTGTATGCTGGCAACTCACTTACCATAGGGGTTTCCAGCCCGTATTCCTGGCAAACCTCACTGACAGCCATTGGTGGACTAACTATCCATCACCGTTTTCCTGTACATTTGTAAAGAGCAAAAAAATAACCCTTTCTAGTTCTAATCTTATAACAACAAAACTGGTGACTCTACAAAAGATGCTGTTCCTTAGTCTAAGTGACTAAGATTGATATAAACCCAGTCACTAAAATTTCATACACACTTTACATAATAATGCCATATTGTTTTCAATGTGTGTATTCCTACAACTGCAGAGAGTTCAGAAGTACAAGATGCCACATCAAAATGTGCACTCTGGATGGGTGACTCTGGTGGAAACAGAATAACGCAATAACACTATTTAATTGCAGAATAATTAACATTACTTCCTCGTCCACCTGCATTGCCGCTACAGATGAGCGCCACCTGCAGTGGAGAAAATAGACTGTACCTGCCTACAAGCAAGGTAAGATAGCCTGCGCATACATATACTTGAATAATTTTGTCTGATTGCCTGAAGTTTCCAGAACAGTTGATCCTCCAAAGAAAGATTAAAGTTTCAACTTTCCACTGTAAGTTCTGGAAAGTTCTGACAGCCCAGAAAAGTTGGCAAACTCAAGAACCCCTCTATTACTTCTACAAAGATGTAGTTCAGGTGTAAATTAGTGGTTAAAAAATAATACCAGAGAAGGCCCAATACCGTAAATCTGTCTGTCTCTCCTCTAATAAGGTACACAAAGGCAGAAATCTGACTCCTCCTTCCTCCATTGAATTTCTCTCATTGATGGAAGTCTGCATTTAAATGCAATTAACTCTTACCTATTTGAACAGCAAGGAGAATTTGTAATTACCTATTTGTCAGGATGTTATAAGCGAGGTTTGGGGAGGAGAGGAGGGAACACCATTCTCCAGATCATTACAAAGCTCAGTCAGTGGAGCGCTTGCTGGAATGGTGTGCGGGGATAGAAGACATGACCCTGGAAGAGTAGAGAGGCCTCGCAATATGGAGCTGCCTTTCAGGAACCGCAGAGACGCACACAATGGAGGAGGAAAGCTGTTTAACACATATAAAGAAAGTGCTGCAATAAGGGATTCTGACAGAGGAAATGACTGTTCATAAATAACTCTCTCATGAACAGGGCAAGAAATGAATAATCCTTACTTAAAAGAGCTGGAAGCCCATTATGCAGTTCAGACTGAAGCCCCTTTGCAAGGCCCAGCTGAATTCATCAGAGATCTGGGCAAAAGTACGAAAAAACCAAATTAAATGTAATGTTAGGGGACAGCATTTCCAAGATAAGATTTCGCTTTTGAACTGATCTATGCAGCATCGGGGTCCTGTTCATTTCCACCAATGATACTTTCAGCACCAAGCAGGTATTTTCTTTTGGAGTTGGTGTGGGATTCTTCCAGGTGCTCAGGTTGTCTCACACAGTGGCATCAAACTGAAAGGTTAAGGTATATTTAAAGTAGGGGTCTCAAACTGGTGGCCCTCCAGCTGTTGCAAAACTACAAGTCCCATCATGCCTCTGCCTGTGGGAGTCATGCTTGTAACTGTCAGCCTTGCAATGCCTCATGGGGCTTGTAGTTTTGCAACAGCTGGAGGCCGCCAGTTTGAGACCTCTGATTTAAAGGCTAAGTTCACTTTTTTTTTCTAAATTTCAGCTCCCCTATGTACCAATATAGCATTCATGTACTTTTTTTTTTTGCAAAAATATCAAAGCTTTCCATAAAATCTAAAATAAAATCTACAGACATTTACCATACTGTCCTCCATCCATGATTCCAAATGTATCTATTGCTTCTGTCTTACGTCCTTACAGACTGTAGGTTATGACACAGGAAGGAGTTGACCAGCTGACCTCATTAGCACACACCCTGCATCACCCACCCACCCACTCCCAGCTGCACGTTTTTTAACCACTTCAATACAGGGCATTTTCACCCCCTTCCTGCCCAGGCCAATTTTCAGAGCTGTAACATTTTGAATGACAATTACGCGGTCATGCAACACTGTACCCAAATGAAATGTTGATAATTTTTTTCCCCACAAATAGAGCTTTATTTTGGTGGTATTTGACCACCTCTGTGGTTTTTATTTTTTGTGCTAAAAAGAGCGACAATTTTTTAAAAAATACATCATTTTTTACTTTTTGCTATAATAAATAGAAAATATAATAAATATAATATAATAAATAATAAATAAAAAAAAAAAAATAAACAAATTTCTCCTGAGTTTAGGCCAATATGTATTCTTCGACATATTTTTGGTAAAAAAAAATCGCAATAATCGTATATTGATTGGTTTGCGCAAAAGTTAGAGCGCCTACAAAATAGGTTATTGATTTATGGCATTTTTATTATTTTTTTTTTTTTTTTTACTAGTAATGGCAGCGATCTGTGATTTTTACCAGGACTGCAACATTGCGGCAGACAGATCGGATACCTTTGACACTATTTTGGGACCACTGACATTCATACATCGATCAGTGCTGTAAATGTGCACTGATTACTGTGTAAATGTCACCGGCAGGGAAGGGGTTAACACTAGGGGGTGATCAAGGGGTTAAATGTGTTCCCTAGGTGTGTTCTAACTTTGGGGGGGATGGGACTGACCAGGGGAGGAGAGAGATCGGTGTTCCTATATACTAGGAACACACGATCTGTCTCCTCTCCCCTGACAGGATGTTGATCTGTGTGTTTACACACACAGACCCACGTTCCTACTGTCAGAGCAATCAAGGGTGCCCAGTGGACATTGTGGCCGCTGGGCACGCGCATCGGCTCCCGAGTGATGCGGCGGGGGTTCGCGCGCCCCCTATATCGCCAGAAAGCAGAGGATGTCATATGACACCAGCCCAGGATGGGAGAGCCACCTTGCAGGCGTCATATTAATATAGGCGGGATGGGAAGTGGTTAAATGAAATGCAATCAATCAGTGATCACCCTTCTCACTAAACACACAATCAGATTGCATCATGTATGGCCATCTTTATACAAGTACATAGGAGTACAATCCCCTTTAGATTTACCAAATTTATATAATAGGAGTAAAAATCTACAGTATCTAGCCAATCACTCTGTACCCAATCAGGCCCTTGCACTACATAATTGATGGCAGATCTAAAGGAGATTTTACAATCAGATTGTATAGTGTATGGCCACCTTTATACACCTAAATTTACTAGTTGCGCTTTCAGTTCCATTTATTGGTAACGGCACACCAAACAAAGAAGCAAACACACATTTTGCCATGTGAAAAAACAAATTGCAAATGCTGCAAAACGCACCGTAAAAAACACGCAACCCACAAAATACCAACATGTCCCATAAGCCACATATAGCACAGCCCATTTAAATCAGCAGGCTGTCCTATGCGTGTCACAGGAAAAACAAGACACAAAATGTTCACTCACACGATGCTAGATGTGAATGGGGCCTGAAAGTGAAATTAGTGCGATAACACAACAACAATGAGGCTCCATTCACATCTGTGCGTTTCCTGCATTTCAGAAATGTGCTGCACCAAAAATCGTAGTAAAAAACTGCACCAAGCTTCATTCTAAAAAAAAGTTCTGAAGCGTCTTTGGGGTGATTGCTGTGTGCAGGGCGGCCCATTCAAGTGGATGGGCTGCCCAATGTGTGATGAGTGAAAATGCTCCAAAACACCTCCCCACCTCACTTATAAAAAAAAAACCCATGTGGGAATGTGAGTTCCAGCTATGCAGAGATGTGAACAGGGCTTGACAGCTGAGTGTTTCTGTCCACTCCCTCCTATGTACTTGTATAAAGATTGCCATACACTATGCAATCTGATTGTGTATCTAGTGAGAAGGGTGATCACTGATTGATTGCACTTCATTTTAAAAACGTGCACCTGGGAGTGGGTGGGTGGATGATGCAGGGTGTGTGCTAATGAGGTCAGCTGGTCAACTCCTTCCTGTGTCATAACCTACAGTCTGTAAGGAAAAAAGACAGAAGCAATAGATACGTTTGGAATCGTGGATGGAGGTACGTGTCTGTAGATTTTATGGAAAGCTTTGATATTTTTGCAAAAAAAGTACATGAATGCTTTATTGGTGCATAGGGGAGCTGGAATTTAGAAAAAAAAAAAGTGAACTTAGCCTTTAAGATAAAAAGCCTTCTGTGTGCAGCAGCCCCCCTCAGCCCCCTAATACTTACCTGAGCCCAATCTAGATCCAGCTATGTTGCAGGAGTATCTGCCTGGGATTCCCCTCCTAATTGGTTGAGACAGCAGCGCGGCGCCATAGGCAGTCAAAGTCAGTCAGCCAATGTAAGAAGAGAAAGGGGGCGGGCCTCAGCTCTTTGTCTGACTGGACATACAGAGCTGTGACTCGGCTCAGGTGCCCCCAAAACAAGCTGCTTGGTGTGGGGGCACTCAACAGGAGGGAGGGGCCATAAGCACCAAAGAGGGACCCAAGAAGAGGAGGATCCAGGCTGCTCTGTGCAAAACCACTACACAGAGCAGGTAAGTATAACATGTTTGTTATTTTTAACTAGAGCTGCATGATTTATTGTTAAGAATCGAAATTGCGATCTTTTTCTCTTCCCGATCTTCAAAACAGCATGTCACGATTCTTTAACAAGTGCAGAGAGTTCTCACAGCTGGGAAAAAAAAAAAACTTGCTAACTCCTTACTTCCCATAACATGCGACCACCACGCTATGGGTCTCCGTAAATGCGGGTTCGGTTCCAGTTGCTAGGGGAAACTGATCACTGGGGAGGGAGACCACCAACCCCCTCACTTTAAGAGGACCCTCTGCCATGTCAGGTATTACACTTTACGACTGGCTGCAATGTACCTTGCACTACTCCTTGGTTACCCATAGCAACTGCATTACTTTTCTTGTTTGTCTTGCTGAGTAGACCTTTTTGTAGTAGCTTTGCTTCATACCCTACATGTGCTTTAATGACCCAGTTCTTTCATACTCCAGAAACCATCATGTACCCCTTAGGAATGACTTTGGACCAGGCTTGAAACAGTTACCATCTTTACTAAAGATTCAACAGCACAGCAGACATGAAACAGAGTTCAGCCCTAACCAACTAATGCAGGCTGCTCAGGCTCATACCTTTTCAGAGAGCAAAGTCCATTCAGCAAAAGTCCAGTAATAGTGGGTTCCTAGTCCAGGGGGGGAGGGGCAAGCTCCAGTAGGGCTACATGTTGCAGCAGATCCTCCTCTGTAAATCCCATGTGGAAGAGAGCGAAATCTCTGAGCCCTTCCATGTATTTATGTGGCTTAAAGCAGGGGACAGGACTCAAAAAGGGGAAAGAGTCTAGACAGTTAACCCCTTCCTATTCCAGGCAGCCTGAACTATCCACATAGCTACACAGTGCAATTATTACAACAGCAGGAATACATTCAATGCCACCCAACAAGCACATGATTACAAGTGTACTCTGACAATGGAGAGTATCCGCTGTCAGTATACATAGCTCCCAGCTGTCCCTGGAACAAAGTCCCTATGTCCCTCCCCCATTTGTCCCTCATTTTGGTCTGATCTATATAGTTGTTTATACAATGCACGTTTTGTCTTTCAAAAAGTTTTTCCCAGTGCTAAACCTTTCATCCAATTTCTAAAAGACAAATGGAATAGTAGAGGTAAAAAAGCACTTGTGGGTTTAACTAATAATTATTTTGTATAATTTTCCTTTAACAGGTGTGACAAGGGTGTGTGTCCTATGCCTACATACTTTTGCTTATAGGTGTCCCTCATTCCCATCTCAAAAAGTTGGGAGGTATGAGTATACAAAGTCCCAGCGGGGAGGATTCCTCTATCCACCTAGTTTGTGTGGATGAAGGAATACGATTGTTTTTCTTTCTTTTGGCTGGCTGGCTCAACAAAAATGTAGCGACCTCCCAGACCTCTAGAGGCCTGATGGTGACCTCAAGAGTTAGGGAGAGCTGACATCCTTCCTTGTAGAGTGGGTTAACAGGCATGGTGGGTGTAATGCAAGATGAAATGATGGGTGCCAGTGACTTTTTGAATGCGAACAAGAGATTTATTGTCTCTTAACAAGAACTGTGGGAGAGCGGGTTAGAGCCAGGACACCCTTAGGTAGATACAATGGTAATTGGCAGACTCTGAGACACTATAGGAAGACAGCTATATAGGGAAAGGCCTCCAGCCGGATGCCACATCTGTATAGGTAGGACCGCTGTCTCCTATGGTAACTAAACTTGTAACAGTCACTAAAGGTAGTCGTACATAACTCTTGGTAACACAGAATAGTTTTTCTCTTATCTCACATTTTCCACTGTAGGTCTTTACTCACTAGACTTCCAGATCCCAGTCGTCACTGGATCACCTGAGCTCTTCCACAGCTAACCCGTTGTATACTCCTCAAGTGTCAACCCCGCTAACCTGCTGGGTCCCTGGCTTGGCACTTGCTGAAGCTTTCTCACTTCTTCACCATCCCCGGCTGGTCTGGTACTTGCTCGAACTTACTCACAGTAGTCTCCAGTAATAAGGTGGATGGTCCCTCAGTGGCGACTGCTTCCCCCTTTACCTCCGACCACAACTGGTTCCCCGTCCGGCTGAACCTTCGCAACTCGGTTGGACTCCAATCCTGCAGTCCCAACCCTACGCTGCTTCTCCTGCGCCTGGATAGGCCTCAGGCAGCCTAGCAGCCAGGTGTCCCTGGGGTAGGCCTCTGGCTTCCCGCCTAGCAACCCGGGGCGACATAACACACATCCACCCAGACAGCCGTCCAGGTGGCACAGAACCCGATCACCTGACACCACCCAAATAAATAGGCTCTCCCAGCAAGCCAAGGGACTAAAGAAACCCCTATCATCTATGGCCAGCTTAAGATGCTGGTAAGTATGACATCTGTATCCCACTGTGGAGACTTCCTTTTACTTCCTGTCCCTGATATACAACATAATAAAACAAAGTGAAAGGAAATCCCCTCTTAAACAGCTGTCCCAGCAATAACAACTTTGGAGTTTTAACACGCGGTTTTACAGGTTTTGCCTTTAAATACACTCTAATTAGCTTCCCCCAAGCTGACCCTAGTGAGTATGGCATCTCATTGAGGGATTGGAGGTGCTAAAACCTTCCTTATAATGGTGGTATGAAGTCTGGTTACTGGAAGGACATTTGTAGTTACCGATGTAGATCAATTTTAGAAGGCTGTTCATTCGGTGTGGTGGTTAAACAAGACTAGGGCATGCAAGAGTTAAAAGCAGCGTGAGGAGAATGTGCACGTTAAATACAGTTTTTGAATAAAATGACAATATCTAACATGTTTTGTAGGTAAATGCACCCCCATCATCAAAGCTAAAAGATCATAATAAAAAAAAAAAGTAAGACCAAAGAACTGGAAGAATTAATAGATAATGGATTGTACACCCTATAATTTAAAATTGCAATACATAAGTATCTGATAAGCTACTGTTGCCGATTAAAATCCTACTGCAGGCTCTCATGGTATTCCTAAGGCTCGGTTCACACTGATGCAAATTGGATGCGGCTTTCCCTGCATCCAATTTGCATGACAGGAGAGTGTGCCCGCCTCTCAATGGAGGCGGTTCACACAGCTCGGGGGTGGCCGCGGTCTGTACTGGAAAAGGGTCCTGTGTGTCTTTAGCTCTGTTTTCAGGTCCGAATTCAACAAATTGTTCAATGGACAAGGGTGGATCAATTTTTCGTCCACTTTGTCACATGTGGGCAGTACGAACAGTTCAATTTTTAAAGGGCGAGAAACACATTAACCTTTCAATTAATCGTTAATTCGTTTTCAACCTGTTCCTTCGATTTTTTGGCTCTGAAAAGTCAAAAACGATTTTCTATCTGTGGCCATTTACTGGACAAAAAATGAACGAATGGTCCAAATGACAGATTTTCAAACCATTTTTTGTCTAATGTATGGGCACCATTAGGTATTACTATTTCCTGGGAGGTTTCCAGTCACACCTGTAGATGATTGTCAGATTACTATATATACACGGAAGTGCTTTGCGCAAGCAAGATACCAGTAAGCAATGACCTCTTCCTAAGACTTTGTTCCTAGGCTCCAGTTCCCGTGACCTTGTTCCTTTTCCTGTTACTGATTCTCGATGATTTGGCCTGCATCTATCCCAGATTCCTGCCTTCGTATGACCCCCTTCTTGTTTTTTGGACATTCCCTGATTGTTGCACTCTCTGATATAATATATTACCTGTGTAGCACCCTGATGTTTAGGCAGGGTTGCTCCAAAATTTACCTGCCAGGTGTAGTTACCTTGGCTCATTGTTAGGGATCAATTGATTTCACCCTGAGTCTAGAATTGCTGCACTTCTCTCTTCTGCCTAGTGGTACCTGGTGGCATTAGATAAGAGAAGGGCAAAGCAAGGACAGATTAGGAGTATATGGGGCATCTCAGCCAATGGGTAGGGGTTTTCTTAAATCCCTAGGTCTGCTCGGAGAACCTATATGAGGCCTATCCCGGGCACATCTGGCTGCTAGGCTGTCTGAGGGCCTATCCAGAAGCAAGAGAGCAGCGCAGGATTGGGATTGCAGTCCAACAAGAAGTGACAGTTCTGCAGGCCGGAGAACATGTCATGGCTGGAGGTAGAGGGGAAGCTGTCGCCACTAAGGGGCCATCCACCTTATTACCAGGGACCAGAGAGACTAGCTGAAGCATGTAGCGGAGCAGAATTCTCACCAACCGGGGACAGTGAAGAATCGGGAAACTTCAGCAGGTGTCAAGCCAGGGACCCAGTCAGCGGAGGTGACGCTTGCAGAGCAGCCTTATGTGTCAAGCCAGAGACCGGGCAGGGCAGTGGGGTGAAGCTTGGGAATTATCTGGAGTGCCAAGCTAGGGACCCAGCAGAGAAACGGGGGTGACACTTGAGGAAGATACTTCAGTGAAGATTGGAGGAGCTCAAGTGATTCAGTGGCAGTGAATCATCTAGTCTAGTGAGATTGACTGGACACACAGTGAGTTGAAGAACTACAAGAAGTGATTGTAGTGGAAGTGAAGGAACTGTTACACCTTGTGTTAGAAACTGTTAAAGACTGTTATCATAGGAGACAGCATTCCTACACATGCAGATGTGGTGTCTTGCTGGATGCCTTTCCCTGCATGGCTGTCTACCTGTAGAAGTCTCGGAGCCTGCCAAATTAACATTGCAACTGCCTAAGGGTGTCCTGGCCCTAACCGTCTCTCCCAAAGTTCTGTTCAAGAGAAATAAAATATCTTTACATTCAAGAAGTGTCTGGCGCCCATGAATCTGCTTTACACTACACCCACTATGCCTTACAACCCACTCTATATGGAAGGATGTCAGTAGATCTTGGCTCTGGAGGTTCTCATTAGACTGAAGAAGGCCTGGGACCTTGCTACACCTGTATGAAAATCACTTTTTTCAAATCTGTACCTTGTCTTGTTGCCATGATTAAGTCTTGCTGGGCATACTGGTGAATATTGGGCAGCTTTTAGATTTTGTGCCTTGGCCCTCTTTAGTTCTTATATTCAGTGATGTAGATAGTAAATGCCACTCTGACAATATGTTAGACATACTGGGGCTTAAACCTAATTCGGAATCATTTAAAATCTAAATTCATATACTACTTATACTGCAAGTAATCAGTAAGCACACACAGATTTCCAGCTGCAGTTCTCTTCTATTTAGACTTTAACAAAACGTATTAACAAATTTGCATAAGGTTTATCACAGAGATGTACTGTATATATAAGCAGGAAGAAAGCATACCCACGTCAGACAATATGGCACATAAATTTATACAATATCAAAAAATATATAAAAATCGGTGACAAACCCAGCACAAAAAATAAGAGTAAATATAAATACAATACACTACTTTTTGGGGTATAACCCCTTCCACAACACATGGGTAAGTTAATCAACATCCTCCTAGGCCAGCTCTAGTATGTACACAAAACGTAATGTGTGCACTTTGCTGGCATTCTAAATGTTACTAATGACAGGGGGGGTGTTGGTTAGATGTAAACCCAAATTGGATGACATTTTGTTTGATAAAGTACAGTGTATCATAAACAATTGCCATGCTTATTTTCTATAAGAGCTTGATTATTAAAATTGCTGCAATCACTCCTAATTACACATCAAAACAGCTAATCACTGTAATACCAGGTATGTATGCCATGTACAGCCAGGGCAGTGGAAGTGAGAGTTAACATTGTGTGCACCAGACAGAACTAACACCTAACAGGAGCTTGATACCAGTCAGATTACTTGTAACAGGGCCAATTGCTATCACCCCATACATAACTTATTGGATCAATGTATTATTGCACATGTAAAGCCTAAGCCCTCGTTCAAACTGGTACGACTTGTATGGAGAAAATCTATTTCTGTCAGCTGTTTCAACATATCCATCGTTTTCTTCTTTACAGCATCAACTGACTCACAACGTGTCCCTTTAAGGATTGATTTTACTTTTGGGAATTCATTGTCACCTCCTATTCACTTTTATTGGGACCCAAATCTGCATGTCATGTTATGATACAGTGTTCATGCAGCCTCATGCCCCAATAGATATGATTGGGGTTCTGGCAGCGGTATATTTAGGGTTTGTGCTGCTCTAGGCCTAAGTAAACTCCTGCACCCCCTAATTTAAATATAACCCACCCCTTCCTGTCACAGCCAAACCCCTTCCTGTTTAAGACTCGCCCTGTCATCTTTGTGGGATGAGGACAGAGGGACGCCGTGAGATGGGGACAGAGGGACACTGTAGGATGAGGACAGAGTGACACCGTGGGATGAGGTTAGAGAGATGCTGTGGGAGGAGGAACAGAGGGACACCGTGGGAGGAGGGAGAGAGGGAGACCATGGAAGGAGGACAGAGGGATGCCGAGGGAGGAGGACAGAGGGACGCTTTGAGATGAGGACAGAGGGACCCTGTGAGATGAGGGATAGAGGGATACTGTGGGATGACGACAGAGGGATGCTGTGAGAGGAGGTACAGAGGAACGCTGTGGGAAGAGGGACAGAGGGACGCTGTGGGAAGAGGGACAGAGGGACGCTGTGGGAAGAGGGACAGAGGGATGCCGTGGGAAGACTACAGAGGGACGTCCCCATGAGGAGGACAGAGAGGGATGTGGCATCTTTTGATTTGAGGGAGAGGGGGGTAAGGGGATATGTACTGAGGGGTGCTTTGGGAGTGGAGAGGACTTGTGCTAGTGGGGAGGGGGTCGGATCCCATCATTAGCACATGTCCTCTCCCCTGCCAAAGCATCCCCAGCACATATCCCCTTACCCCCCTCCTCTCCTATCACTCCACCATGTGTGCATCTGTGTTACCAGCCCCCTCTCCCCTCCTTCCCATTTACTGTGTCCCCCTCCACAGTATCTATAAACTATACGCAGACCTCAGATCATCAGCACGACTCTTGCAGTGAAATCTTCTTCCTCCCTGTCTCCTCCTCCTCATGTACATCAGAACTTTGGAGCCAGGGAGGGTGAGGAGGATCCTAAGTGAACTGTATCCAGCTGTTAGTAGAGAGAGAGGTGTCGGTTGCAACAGAAGGGCGATCGCTGTGTGTGGTACCCCTAGGGCGGCAGATGTCACGGGTGCCCACGCTAGCGCACCCCTGTCAGGCCAGTTACTGGAGCTCAGTGCCGGAACTTATGGCACTGGACTCCAGGATTCAGCCCGAGATAGTGGCTCTGTGTGCGGAATGAGGGGAGGGGCTTTTTTCGTGCGTGCCGGCAGGCAGCTTTTTTTGCCGCCCCTCCACAAAATGCCGCCCTAGGCCTGGGCCTTGTCAACCTAGGCCAAGACACAGCACTGGGTGCTGGCCTGGGGTTGCACACAACACCTATGCATCCCCTTGCTAATAAAAGTCAGCCCTGCATGGGAGACACATTGTTTGCACCCCTTGTGAATGGACCCTTACTAAAAATAGAATGTGAACGAACAGTTGTCCTCACAGCAATTAAAGGGGTTGTAAAGGTATACATTTTTTCACCTTAATGCATTCTATGCATTAAGGTGAAAAAACTTTTGACAATACCGTAGCCCCCAGCCCCCCCGTTTTACTTACCTGACCCCTCGAAACTCAGCCGCTCGCTCCCGACCTCCATTTCGCCGCTCAGCCTGGTCGCTGATTGGCTATAGTGGATGGATTGAAAGCAGCGCAGCCATTGGCTCGCGCTGCTGTCAATCACATCCAATGACGCAGCGCGCCGGGGGGGCGGGGCCAAGTGATACAGTGAGCGGCTATAGCCGCCAGCTGTATCCCGGGAGCGCGCCCGCAATAACTAACCACCATGCGAGGGAGCTCGCATTAAGGTGGTTAGTTCTTGCGGGGAGGAGCTTAAACAGCCGCCGAGGGACCCCAGAAGAGCAGGTTCGGGGCCACTCTGTGCAGAACGAGCTGCACAGTGAAGGTAAGTATAACATGTTTGTTATTTATTTATTTTTTTTAAATTACCTTTACAACCCCTTTAACAGTGATATGAAGCCTGAAATTGTATTACCTCTTAGCTGAGTAGTGGCAGCCTCAGCAGCACAGAGACAGAGGAGAGAACACTACTCAGTTTGGCCATGCAGCTAGAGAGGAGGGGGTCTGAAGGAAAGGGCACAGGAGGAGGGGGCACAGAGGAGGAATGGGCTCTGACTGAGATCATCCAGACTGAGAGATAAAGCGGGAGTGAAAGAAATGGGTGGAGAGGGAGGAGAGAAGCCACTGTTCAGACAAGCAGAGGAGCAGAAAAGTTGTGTGCATCTAGAATCAATTAAGAAAGCATTGACAACCGATGCCTTCCCAACCTGATGTGCCCGCCTGCTCCACTCTACTGTCGCTCAGAGAATAGTATAGTGCACTGTGCAGGCAGGGGGCGGGCGCTACAATCTAGCCTACATGCCAGAACAAAGCCGCTCTCTGTCTCCTGTGTTACATTCGGCAGCATGTTCTGTGCTGGGCAGGGTTGTACCCGGCAGACTGCGCCCTCTTCCCACATGAAATCATTTCACCCAGGGCAGTTGCCCCTCCCGCCCCCTTCTAGTACCGGCCCTGGTGAACATTCATGTGATACGATTCCATTCCAGTGCGGACCAAAGAAAAGGAACCTGCACCATTTTTGTGCGAATGCGATGCAAATTCAGCCATACAATCTGAATTCACATCGCACAGACTTTGCATGTGATCTGCATAGCAGTGCAGTGTAGATCACATGCAATGTCTAACATTGCACAAGTGTGAACCCAACCTAAAAACCTGGAAAATGTAAAATCTGGTGCAGCTGTGCATGGTAGCCAAATGTCTTATGCAGCGTACACATGGTCGGACTTTTCGACCGGACTGGTCCGACGGACTGAGTCCGGCGGACAATCCGATCGTGTGTGGGCTTCATCGGATCTTCAGCGGACTTTAGATTTGGAACATGCTTCAAATCTTTACGTCGTAACTCCGCCGGACCCAGAAATCCGCTCGTCTGTATGCTAGTCCGACAGACAAAAACCAATGCTAGGGCAGCTATTGGCTACTGGCTATCAACTTCCTTATTTTAGTCCGGTGTATGTCATCACGTACAAATCCGTCGGACTTTGGTGTGATCGTGTGTAGGCAAGTCTGTTCATGAAAAAGTCAGTCGGAAGTCCGTCAAAAGCCTGTTGAAAGTCCGTCGGAAAGTCCACCCGTGTGTACGCGGCTTTAGCGTCTAACTTCAGCTTGTTCAATTAAGCTTTGACAATAAAGCCTAAAAGCTGATTGGTTTATATGCAGAGCTGCACTGGATTTTGCACTTTCCAGTTATAGTAAAATATAAATATACAAATTCTATACTCGATGGAACGATGGGGAACCTGAAAATCACTGTCGAAGTCTGCGCTAGTAAAGTGATAGCTACGTTATTCCAGATCCTGCTTGGATTCCGAGGCAGCTCGCTTGGCACCACCACCATTCATTGGGCGCCTTTTAGTTTTTCAAAGAATACAGGGCATTCTTCAGTTGGATGAGATGGAGAGGAGGGGCAGTGACATCATTATCTCTACCTCATGCAATCAAATAAAAAAAAAAATGCCTTGCATCCATTAAAACAATACAAGGTATTTTATGAATGGTGGCAGTACCAGGCAAGAGACTCACTCAGCGAGCAGAGGGGAAGCCATTCGGGATGGGGCCCAAAGGATGGCAGCTATCACTTTAGTAGCGCTGACTACTACAGTGATTTTCAGCCTCCCCCATTGCCCATTGGGTATGAGCTATGCATTCATACATTGTACCAAGCTGATCCAATGTAACTATGTAATTATATAGAGTTCAGCTTTAAAATGGACCCAACAGTGGCAGGGTCATTCAATCATTTCTATTTGGGCAGTAGCATAATGGGGGCCCAAAAATTGTTCTTGACAGGGGCCCTTTGGTGATGACACCCATTACTGCTCCTATTCTAGATGCACTAGAGCCACTAGATGATCTAATTGTGGCTGTATAATTAATCCGCAACATTATTAATGAATGTTATTTTTTTATAAAAAGAGAATTATATGTTTGTACAACACTAGAACAGCAAATATTTAAATGTGTAAAATTGTGTGTATAATGATGCATGAATATAAAATGAATCACATAAATACAGCATTGTGTTCATTAATACATCATTATTGTGTAACTCTTTTGTTGAGAAAAAAACATTCCCCCCGGGTGATCAATGTACTGTACAGTGCAAGCATTTTAGCAAACTTTGTTGCAGATTCCAACCTTTTGTTCTTCTGAATAAATCCCTGTGTGTTTGTCTGTCAGCGTTAATTTTGACATCAAATTTTGATTTAGTCTTAGGTATAGTCTTTTGACTAAAATGCTATTTTAGTTTTAGTCATATTTTAGTCGACTAAAATCTAATGGGTTCAGTTAAATTTTAATGCATTATTTCTTTAGATTTGCCAAACATTATATACTCCTGGAGTAAAAATCTAATATGTTATTATTTATGGTATTAAAAGAGAAGTATTTTTTTTTTTTTTTATACCATTATACTTACCTAGGTGGATGCTGCATCTGTCACCCATCAAGTGTGGATGGTTCCACTTTTTGTTGACACTGAATAGTGAACTACATGGAAGTTTCCAGACAGAGCGTCAGAGTATTCCCTGCTCTTTATGTGTTATGTCAGACACAGGACACAGCATTTACTGGTCATCAACTGCTCATATACTGCATATAAAAAGGGAAACAAATGTCTGATGTCCTGTTTGTTCATTATGAGATCACCTAAATTTACTGAATGGAAGACGGCGCTGGACAGTCACATGATCACTGATCGGGGATAAGAAAAACGGTATTTATAACAAGAACTTTAGAAAATGGCATATAGTATATACATCATGTAATCCTAGCAGAGGGGCTGGCAGTGGCTGTGTTCACTGCCTTAACAAACACTTTAAAGCAATACTAAACGGAGAAATCTTAATTTCCATAATTCATTCACATAAATCGTATATTTCATGGCACCTTATTCCTGCAGCGCTGTTGAGTTTACTTCTCTGTTCCCTGTTCTTTGGTGCTGTACCAATCACATGACATAAAAAAAAAACTGTTTCAGAAGAGCAATTCAAATTAAAGTATAAATATCAAATAACTGCTTTACAGCTCCCAATAAATCTTTATTAAGCACCAAATGTGTATTTTTTGTGCATTAATATGGTGTAGGCGGAGTCAGAGATGACTGACACTAACTTTAATTTTGTTCAGGCGACATCTACATCCAAAACCCTTTTTTTTTACTTTACAGTTAGTCAGGTTAAAAAAAGACACAAGTCCATCTAGTTCAACCAAAAAGAAAAAAAAAAAAAACAACCATACAATCCCATATACACAATCCTATACCCACAGTTGATCCAGAGGAAGGTGAATATTACAGGCATTAGCAATTACATCGGATAACTGTAGTACCGATTTATATTAAAGCTAAGCTTTTTTGTAATCTCTAAGTGAATGTATTCAATCGGGCATACTATATTCTGCCCCCATAGTGTTTAGCAATAAGAGGGGATGGAAGAGGAGGCAGGGAGGGAGGGGGTGTCATTTACCACTGTGTATATGTCCACATGTGTGACTCTGTAGTCATTTGGGCTGCACAGATAAGAAAAAGGAGGAAATGAAGAGCTTAGAAAGGAAGTGCAATTGTGCATGCTCAGTAGAGGACACCAGCTGGTCTACATAATCTCAACCTGCAGTGGGGACACAGAGAAGATGGGAGAGACGGCAGAAGGCAGGAACATCCAGGTATATTTCACTCTACACAAAACAAATTCTCTAGTGTGGCTCTGTGAGTATGAACACTGTGCAATAAAGCATGTAATGAGAGATTTTCAGTCTAGATTTAATGACACTTTAACCACTAGCCGACCAGCGCACGACGATGTAGGTCGGCACAATGGCATGGCTGGGCAAATGGGTGTACAGGTACGTCCCCTTTAAATTGCAGCATCGTGACCGCTGTGTGCTCCATGACCGTGCCCGCGGGTCCCGTGGACTTGATATCCATCGGGGTCCCGCGATCATGTCACGGAGCAGAAGAACGGGGAGATATCTTTGTAAACAAACTATTCTGCCTAGTGACATGACAGAGATCTACTGCTCCCTGTCATCAGCAGCAGTGATCGCTGTCTTGTCAGTGGAAGCCCACCCCCCCTTCAGTTAGAATACCTCCCTAGGACACACTTAACCCCTTGATCGCCCCTTAGTGTTTAACCCCTTCCCTGCCAGTGTCATTTACACAGTAATCAATGTATTTTTTTATAGCACTGATCGCTGTATAAATGACAATTTTCACAAAATGGTGCCAAAAGTGTCCGATGTGTCCGCCATAATGTCACAGTCATGATAAAAACCACAGATCGCGCCATTACTAATAAAAAAAAATTAATAATAAAAAATGCCATAAATCTATCCGATATTTTATAGATGCTATAACTTTTGTGCAAACCAATCAATATACACTTATTGCGATTTTTTTACCAAAAATATGTAGAAGAATACATATTGGCCTAAACTGAGAAAAACATTTGGTTTTTTATATATTTTTGGGGGATATTTATTATAGCAAAAAGTAAAAATATTGCTTTTTTTTACCAAAATTGTCGCTTTTTTTTGTTTATAGCGCAAAAAATAAAAAGCACAGAGGTGATCAAATACCACCAAAAGAAAGCTCTATTTGTGAAAAAATTGGGAAAAAAAGGACGACAATTTTGTTTGGGTGCAACGACGCACGAGCGCGCAATTGTCAGTTAAAGCAACGCGGTGCCGTGTCGCAAAAAGTGCTCTGGTCAGGAAGGGGGTAAATCCTTCTGGGGCTGAAGTGGTTAAGCATTAAATGAAAGGTTTCAGGAAACCACTCTGGCAATGGTTGTTTTTCAGCTGGAAGTGAAGATATATTTTTGCATACTCTCATTTTTATTACGAGAAAAGGATAGTGCTGCAGTTATTAAAATAATGAACTCGGAGGAAAAAAAAAATCCCTCAATGATAAATGAGGAGGTGAAATGTGTCAGAGCAGGTGTACTAATTATACAGCCAGAAGACAAGTCTACCCCGGTGAATGACAATCCACTTTGCCGCATTCCCATCTCTGCCAACCGCGAGATGCCTTACACGATCAGTGTTTGTTTTGTATTTGGAGAAGTATCTGATGAAGTGAGATAAAACAAACAAATGTTTAATTGTTCTGCTTGTCATATCGTTAGCAGCTTGTGAGCTATGAGAAGCCGACTCATCAGACTCTGAATGCTGAGTGCAAGGAGCGGCGAGGTGGGGGGCGCACTGATGAAGGATACATGGCCAAAAAGACTGGCAAGGCCTACATGTACAGTTATCAAATCTGTGAACATACTGGATTTTCTGTAGTGAAGAACACTAAGGGCTCATGCCCACTGCAGCTCAAAAAAAAGCTGCTTTTATAGGCATTTGAGCTTTTATTTCTCTGCCTAATTAAAGCTTGAAGAAGCTTGTTCTTTTTTTTGCGAGTTTTTATTGAGCTTCTTTGAGCTTTTTTGAGCATAAGCATTTTTTTCCCACAAACCCTACCCTCAGCTCATTTTTATTTTATTATGTGCATTTTTGAGCTTCAAGCTTTGTCATGCTCTTTCGCACGTTTTTGGGCACTTAGGTGTCTTTTCTGTTCAAATGCTCCTCTCAAAAACGGAAGTTTGGTGGGTTTTTTTCTGCTTGTAAGAGCTCATGCCTGTAAACTCCTTAAAAAGCCTTAGTGTGCATGGACACATTGGCTAACATGGAGGGGAGTTTCCAGGGAGAAAAAAAACAAGAGCTCAAAAAAGCTCAAAAGCCTGTAGGAGCCATTTCTTTGAGATTCTTTCATGCACAAGTGTGCATGAGCCCTAAGATGTTGGGTGATAAGTAAAGAAACAACCTTTGCTCCTGGTGAAACGTTTTGAATGTCTATTTAGAAGAGAAGCGTTTAGAAAGCAGAGAGATTACCACAGTCAAAGATCCTTAGACATGGCAGGTGTACCAAGTGTTGGACGTTGTGATCAAACGGAAGGGTTTGAGCTCCAATCCTGGACAGTTGCCTTGTAGGAAACAAACAAACCTTTTACATATGAACTCATTCACTTAGGAATTTGCACAAACCGCAGATCATTAATTACAAGAGACATTCATTTCTGTTACCATGAGACACCTTATCAGGTTGACTGACTAGCAGACTCCTAAGAGACTCAGGCTTGGTTCACACTACAGCGACTTGGGATCCGACTTGTCAGACCTCAAGTTGCCCCAAGTCTCTGGACATTAGAAGTTACATTATAGTTAATGAGAGCCGTCTTAGGCTCGGTTCACACTGGGGCGACTTGGGATCCGACTTGTACGCCCTCAAGTCGCCCCAAGTCGCCCCAAGTCGCTTTGCATTTAGAGTACAATTGTAGTGAATTGAACCGTCTTAACTGACACTACTGAAGTCGCTCCGACTTCAAAAAAGGTTCCTGTACTACTTCTATCCGACTTGTAGGCGACTTGTACCCATTCAACTCAATGTAAGTCGCCTGCAAGTCGGATCTCTCAAGCGACTTTGCAGAGAAAACCCCTCCCTCCCCCCTCCCTCCCAGAGAGGTGATTGGTGACAGGCGAAGTCGCCTGTCATGGAGGCGACTTCAAGTCGCCTCGTAATTTGCCGAAGTCGCGCTGAAGTCGCGCTAAAGTCGCGCTGAAGCCGCGTTGAAGTCGCGGTACAAAGTCGCGGTAAAGTCGTGTTGCCCATGTGTGAACCGACCCTTAATGTACACTACTGAAGTTGCTCCGACTTCAGAAAAGGTTCCTGTACTACTTCAAGGTGACTTCTAGGCAACTTGTACGCATAGATTTCAATGGAAGTTGCCTCCAAGTCGGATCTCCATCTTTATTGAAGTGACTTTACGGGAATAAGAAAATAGTTTACCCAGGTACTTCCCACATTTACCCAGGCAACCCCCTCCTACCCACAGAGCTGATTATTCTGTGACAGCCAAAGTCGCCTGTCCTAGAGGCAACTTTAAGGGCTCTTTCACATGGACGATCCGTATGTCCGTTTTTCATCCTTCCGTTTTCGGATGAAAAATGCACATACATGTATCCCTATGGAGCGTCGGATGTCAGCGGTGACATGTCTGCTGACATCCGACCCGCTCCGATCTGAAAAGTGTAACGGAGGAAAACCCTACTTTTCCATCCGTTTTCGGATGGGATCCGGTGACGACGGACTCTACGGTCTGTCATCATCCGATCCCCCATAGGGAAGAGCGGCGCTCTGACAGGTCCGTCGCTGCACACTGTGCAGCGACGGAACCGTCATTTTCCTGCTGATCCCCACTGAGCAAGCGGGTGTTCACGGGGCGGATCATCACCGATCCGCCCCGTGTGAAAGAGCCCTAAGTCGCGTTGTAAGTCGCCTCCAAATCGCCTTGCAAAGTCGCACTGTGTGTCTCATAGCCAAACAGGAAGTGAGAGGAAATTCCTACAAATTAAGGGAATTCCTTGGGAACCCCCAGGTCACTAGAACCATACCTCCCAACTGTCCCTGATTTCAAGGGACTGTCCCCGATTTGGAGCAATGTCCCTCTGTCCCTCTTTCCTCCTCATTTGTCCCTCATTTTGGTCTGATCTATATAGTTGTATATAAAATGCACTTTTTATCTTTCAAAAAGTGTTTCCCAGTGCTAAACCTTTCATCCAATTTCTAAATTGCTGCATCTGCTCATTTTAAAAGCCAATATAAAGGAATAGTAGTGGTAAAATAAGCACTTGTGGAATTAATTAATCTTTTTTGGGGGGTTATTTCTCCTTTAAGGTGGTGTGGCAGGGGGTGTGTCCTATGCCTACATACATTTGCTAGTAGGTGTCCCTCATTCCCATTTCAAAATGTTGGGAGGTATGCTAGAACTAGTGTCCCCATTGGAAGATTTCCCCTCTATTACTTTTCTGGGGACAACCAAAAATGTGGAATTTTCTTTTACTTTGACTTTCAATGATAATGGTGAATAGGACGAATAGAAAGGGGGTGGGGGGGGGAACGACTCCCTAACAGGGACACCGAGAGCAATAAAAACTGACAGGTGTTCTAATCCTTCTCCATTCTATCCAAAACTAAAAAGAAAGTTTTACCTTTCGTTATACTTTAAACCCAAAAACAATCCTTAGATGTAGTGGTTGCATTCGGTTTCTTTTTTTTTTTTAAAGTTTATTTCCCACATTATTGCACCTAGTGATCCAGCCAGTAACAATTCCTCCATTCTGAATGTAGTAGTAAAGTACCTTTACTTAATTTAATTTAATTTAAGTAGTACCTTTGGACAGAAGAATTGTCAGCCTGGGAGGAGAGCAGTGTTATGCCCTGTACACACGGTTGGATTTTCCGACGGAAAATGTGTGATAGGACCTTGTTGTCGGAAATTCCGACCGTGTGTAGGCTCCATCACACATTTTCCATCGGATTTTCCGACACACAAAGTTTGAGAGCAGGATATAAAATTTTCCGACAACAAAATCCGTTGTCGGAAATTCCGATCGTGTGTACACAAATCCGACGCACAAAGTGCCACACATGCTAATAATAAATAAAGAGATGAAAGCTATTGGCCACTACCCCGTTTATAGTCCCGACGTACGTGTTTTACGTCACCGCGTTCAGAACGATCGGATATTCCGACAACTTTGTGTGACCGTGTGTATGCAAGACAAGTTTGAGCCAACATCCGTCGGAAAAAATCCTAGGATTTTGTTGTCGGAATGTCCGATCAATGTACGACCGTGTGTACGGGGCATTAGGCTAGCAGATTTAAATTGACTTGACTAAGAAGGTGAGCTCCAGCTAACACTTTATAAGCAGTTACAGAAACATTTTTTTTTCCTTTTGGGATAAAGTTTTTTTAAATTTTTTTAAATAAATGAAGAAAAGTTGATCATTGTAAGCACTCCTGTCAGTGGTAATTGGTTTGTTTCAACATTCTATCCACTACTTTGTCAGCACAGCTTGGTCTTTAATCACTTCAGCCCCGGAAGAATTTACCCCCTTCCTGACCGGGCCATTTTTTGCGATACGGCACTGCGTTGCTTTTAACTGACAATTACGCGGTTGTGCGATGCTGTACCCAAACAACATTGACGTCCTTTTTTTCCCACAAATAGAGCTTTCTTTTGGAGGTATTTAATTACCTCTGCGGTTTTTATTTTTTGCGCTATAAACAAAAAAAGACAGACTATTTTGAAAAAAAAATCAATATTTTTAACTTTTGCTGTAATAATTATCCCCCCCCCCAAAAAATATAAAAAAACAAATTTCTTCCTCAGTTTAGGTCAATATGTATTCTTCTACATGTTTTTGTTAAAAAAAAATCCCAATAAGCGTATATTGATTGGTTTGCACAAAAGTTATAGCGTCTACAAAATAGGGGATAGATTTATGGCATTCTTCTTCTTTTTTTTTTACCAGTAATGGCGGTGATCTGCGATTTTTATTGGGACTGCGACATTGTGGCGGACAGATTGAACATTTTTCACACTATTTTGGGACCATTGACATTTATACAACAATCAGAGCTATAAATAGCCATTGATTACTGTATAAATGTCACTGGCAGGAAAGGGGTTAACACTAGGGGGGATCAAGGCGTTAAATGTGTGTCCTAGGGAGTGATTCTAACTGTGGCCCTCCAGGCAGTCCCATCCCCCCCACAGTTAGAATGTTCCTACTCCTAAGCAGTAGAAACAACTGATCGCTCTCCTCACCCCTAACAGAATGGAGATCTGTCTGTTTATATTGACAGATCTCCGTTCTCTCCTTCTCAGGAGCAAAAGCAGGTAGTGGACGGCCATCGTGGCCGCCGGCCACGCACACGGGCTCCCACGTCACGCGGCGCGTGCACGCCCTATACTACTTAAAGCGCCCGCTGTACAGCTATGCTGATTCGCACAGGGGCGCCATTTTGATGCCGTCAATCGACGGCAGGCAGTCGGCAAGTGGTTAACAGAAGTTCAAAAATAACAGACTTACTAGACGGATCACCAGGTGAAAATATAGGAAAAAATTCTAAAAGACAAAAAAAAAAGAACAAAAATAAATGCAGCCACCACATCTTAGAATTGGTGAGCTGCAATTTAATATATTTTGTTTTTGAGTTTCATAACGCTTTAATATTTATTTATTTCAGGTACTTATATAGCGCCGTCAATTTACGCAGCGCTTTACATATACATTGTACATTCACATCAGTCCCTATACCCTCAAGGAGCTTACAATCTAAGGTCCCTAACTCACATTCATATACTAGGGACAATTTAGACAGAAGCCAATTAACCTACCAGCATGTTATTGGAGTGTGGGAGGAAACCGGAGTACCCAGAGGAAACCCACGCAGACACAGGGAGAACATGCAAACTCCAGGCAGGTAGTGTCATGGCTGGGATTCGAACCAGCGGCTTACTTCTTACCTTCTTACTGCTAGGTGAGAGTGCTACCCACTACACTACACTACACTGTGCCGCCCTAATATTGTCACTTATTATATATTAGTAAGAGGTATATTAATTTTTTTCTTTATCATAGGTAAGGAGTGTTAGGTTGGGCAGTCAGATGTCCAGATTCAATTCCATCAAACCTTATCGGACACAGCAGTTTTTATGATCATTAGCTGTTGCCAAAGTCCTTTGGGCAGCACACATCTTTCTGCTTTGTTGGCATGAGAACATTTATTGAGATACAGGTGGTATTATCAGAGCAGTTCTTTCATTGTGATAGCCAGTCCTTTGTATCAAATTGCTGGCTTTTATGGATCAGAACATTAATTCACTGGGCTGTGTGGACATAGACACATGTAGACGTCCTAGGAAACTTTACTCCTGTTAGTACCACTGTACAGCTCCAGCACCTGGCTGCCATATTGGAGACCCTTACCCTTTGTAAGGTCACTGCCACCTTGGGGAAAGTGAATGGACTGCCAATATAAACAAGGATATTATTTTATAGTTAACATAGTAGGATTAGGTTTACTTAAAAATTAAAAGATATGCTTAGCTTTGGTTTAAAGCAGAACTATACTATATTTTAGCACCACCAACAAAAAATGCTATTTAATTAATTTTTAATATCCAGTGAAAACTCACCCAAGTACTCATGCTTTATGTTGCTGAGAAATCACTTTGAAAAACACCCCCTAGTATTTCTGGCTGTGGCCATCTTGAGTAAGGGCAGATGATTCATGTGGCATTTACTTACTGGAATCCTTTTATCCTTGGCTCAGGCAGGAGGATGTGGAAAAAACCTTCCTCCCCTCCTGAAGACTCCTGGGATGTGTGACATCATTTGCCTAGGCCTAGAAACCAGGAAGTAACTGAAGAAATGTAAAAAAGTTTAAAAGTAATAAATAATATATTTCACTTTCTATTTACTAATGCTAGCAGTATAAGGATTAAAAATAGTCATTGTTGATTGAGTGAGCGAAGTTCCGCTTTAAGGATTGAATTAGGCATTTGAGTAATGTGTATCTATGGTCAAAATACAAATTCACAAACACTATATGAGGTTTGCGTTCCATCACAAAATGCTTTTCCATTTTTGAAATGCCACTGACCCCAAATGCACCTGTTCATTGCTCAAATATATAGCCTCCAAATTCCCATAGTGTTGTCACCCGTCCAAATATGATCCCAACCATACATTCCAACTTACACTGACCTTCCAGCACTTACCAACCTCACCCCACTGCAGTGCTGATTTACAGAGCTGGAGCAAGGGACAACGATGGCTCCCAAGTGTTAATGGATGTTTCAATTCAGGCACAACCTTCTCCATACAGGAAGTTGCTGTATAGGTGCATACCTCCCAACTTTTTTACATGGGAATGAGGCACCTACTAGTAAAATGTCAGAAAGCATGAATCAGACTGAGACAGAAGTACAGTTAAATCACACTCATTTAATAATAATAAAAAAAAGTTAAACAGAGTAAACTTAGCCAAAACATAGCCAGAGTTCAGGAACCGGAACAGATAGTCAGACAAGCCAAAATGTCAGGGAGCCAGAGAACAGCGTAGTAGAACAGCAAGCAGGATCTGGAGCCAGAAGGAATGTCAGCCAAGCAAGTCTTCAACAGGAACCCAGGAGAGCGTCTCTAGAGAAGTGACCAAGGCGAAGGCAGAGATCATCTCGACTGGACGGCTTAAGTAGGCAGGACTGACGAGCAGGATATCTTCAACAGGTGAGTCACTGTGGAGAGATAGGAGCTGGCAATTAGCCGACAGCTGAGCGGCCATCTCAGAGAAGGAGGGGTTGAGCCCAGCCCTGACACAAAAACATGTAGGCATATGACATGCCCCACTGCTACGCCTCCTTAACCACTTGAGGTCCGGGCCATAGCCGAATGACGGCTACAGCGCGGACCTCAATCTCCGGGAGGACGTCATATGACGTCCTCTCCTATGCACGCGCACCGCTCGCACCCTGCAGGGCGCGCGGTGTGCGCGCTGTGATCACCGAGTCACGGAGACTCGGATGATCACAGATCTGAGTAAGGGGCCGGTCCTGGCCCCTTACCATGTGATCAGCTGTCAGCCAATGACAGCTGGTCACATGATGTAAACAAAAGCCGATCACCGGCTCATGTCAAAGGGACATCGGTCCCGAAGAGGAAGGAGGCACAGATGCCTCATCTGTGCCTCCAAGTGCCATCTGCCAGTGCCCACAGTGCCCACAAGTGCCACATATTAAAACCCACAAGTGCCACATATTAAAACTCACAAGTGCCACCTATTAAAACCCACAAGTGCCTCCTATTAAAACCCACAAGTGCCACCTATTAAAGCCCACAAGTGCCACCTATCAATGCCCACAAGTGCCACCTATTAGTGCCACCTAGCAGTGCTGCCATCAGTCAGTGCCCAATCAGTGCCCAACACTGCCACCCATCAGTGCCCATAACCGCCACCCATCAGTGCCCATCACTGCCACCTATCAGTGTCCATCAGTGCCGCCCCATCAGCGTACATCAACGAAGGAGAAAAATTAACTGTTTGCAAAAATTGATAACAAAATATAAAAAAAATATATAATTTTTTTTCAAAAATTCTGTCTTTTAAAATGTTTTTAACAAAAAATAAAAACCGTAGAGGTGATCAAATACCATCAAAAGAAAGCTCTATTTGTGGGAAAAAAATGATAAAAATTTCATTTGGGTACCGTGTTGTATGACCGCGCAATTGTCATTCAAAGTGTGACAGCGCTGAAAGCTGAAAATTGGTCTGGACAGGAGGGGGGTTTAAGTGCCCAGTAAGCAAGTGGTTAAAGGAGAATTAACCTAAAAAAACGTTTTTTTTAAACCCACAAGGGCTTTTTTTTTAACACTACTATTCCTTTATATTGGCTTTTCGGAATGTACAAATGCAGCAATTTAGAAATTGGATGAAAGGTTTAGCACTGGGAAACACTTTTTGAAAGATAAAAAGTGAATTTTATATACAACTATATAGATCAGACCAAAATGAGGGACAGATGAGGAGGAAAGAGGGACAGAGGGACATTGCTCCAAATCTGGGACAGTCCCTCAAAATCAGGGACAGTTGGGAGCTATGTAGGTGCCAAGGAAAATGCACTTTCATGTAGTTCTCCATTTATATCTTACACAGCAGCATTCAGACTGGGAGAGGGGTGGAGGGTGTTCTATCAGATTACCGCTACCCATCAGATTGTGCAACAGAAAAAATACTGCGCATGCGCAATGCGCTCCACCTTGCATTCCACGGCGCGATGCGTTCCATACACTTTATGATCTGACGGTAGCAGTATTCTGATAAATTCTTGCTCCAATTACAACAACCCATGCGGACATCTTATTTACACACAACTATATCTTGAATTTCAGAGTAATTTTAATAATAAAGTGAGTGTATATAAATAAATATAGTATATTGAAATATGTGAAGCTGTTTTGATGTTGCATTTTGAGAGAAGCTGGACACCAGCAGCTGGAAGGTGACGGAGGCCAAGTTGGTACACCCCGCATTGCTCAGCACTAAACCTTTAGCCTTTCAACATTTAACATCCAAACAGCATCACAGATATCAATATACTATATTTATGTATGTACACTCACTTTATTGCTAAGATGACTCTGAAATTCAAGACGCAGCTGGGCAATGTAAGTCAATCGATGCCTGTTACATTGTACAGTGCAGACGGTTTAGAACAGTGTTTGCTGATAGGAGGAGAGGGCCAAATTATTAATTTATTATCCATTCAAAGGTCTTTGACCAAGCTGTATTGTTTTAACTGCAGTGGAGAAAACCAAGGTCAAAAACCTGTCTGTGTTTCATGGTAAAGGTGATTAAATTACAGAAATGGTAGGGCAGAATTAGAAATCTTTTGGCAGGTAACAAGTTACACATTTCACAACTGTTCATCTGCTTAAAATATCAGCTCTAAGCAGAACTTCAGACTTTGTTCTATGTGGCTCCGCCCCCCCAGGGTGGCCATTATGGTGCATGCGCAAATAAATATGCTGAAGGGCTCTGCCCAGCTGTCGGGTTCTGGAAGAGCCCTTGGATACATCTGCACACAAGCAAGGGATCCCCGGCATATGCACAAAGACAGAGAAGTTGCAGACGTACGGAGAAACTCACACATGCGCAGATGTGCCACAGTACTGTTGGGACACGAAGACCTGCGGCATATCTGCACATACACAGAATGCCAGGGGCGTTAGTCAGACGTCATTCTTGCCTAGATGAAAACTGTGAAAGTGCAGCACCATAAATGTTTACAATTTTTTTTTTTAAGAATCTAATTTAAAGAAAGGAAGGGGGGAGGAGGTAGTGCAAGGAGAGATTTGTTTTAGGATGAAGGTCTGCTTTAAGGCAAACAACTAAATATGAAGTTGAAATTAAACATGTGCAATTTGTTTAATTCCGAATTAGTTTTATAACGAATTTGTCAAAATGTCCGAATTTCCGAATTTTTCAATTTCCGAAATTTCCAAATTTCCGAATTTCCGATATTCGATATTCGGAAATTGGAAAATTCGGAAATTTGACATTTTGGTAACTGGAAAATTTGGGAAATTGGAACATTTCGGAAGTTCGAAAATTCGAAATTTCGGAAATTCGGAAATTCAAAATTAGGAAATTTGAATACTCAAAATTTCATAAATTTAAAAATTCTAAAATTTGGAAATTCCAAATTCTTATTCCAAGAAGAAGAATGAAAATCTGAAAGTTCAAAAGAATGAAAATCTGAAAATTGGAAAACCCGAAAATTTGAAAAAATAACTAACTAATAATAAATATTAAATTATAGGTATTGGAATTTCCTTTTCAAATTTGGCTGTTAGTGAACGTAACGAGTACAAATTTATCGGAAGTTACAAATTATCTGAATCTATAACGAATGCCGTATCTAAACGAATGGAACGTAAAGATCTAATAATAATAAATAACAATAATAATAATAAAACCTTTTTATTACTATTATTTATTATTAATTTGTTCCATTCCATTTGTTTTAGATGCGGCATTCGTTATTTCGGATAATTTGTAACTTCAGATAAATTTGTATTCGTTACGTTCACAAAGAAGCCAAATTTGAAAGGAAATTCCAATACCTATAATTTAATAGTTAGTTATTATTTTTACTGATTTTCTTTCTTTTTTTCGGATTTTCGGATTTTCAAATTTTTGCATTTTTGAATTTTCAAATTCTGAAAATCCGGAAATTCGGAAATTTGGAAATTTGAACATTCAAAATTCAGAAATCCCAAAATTCAAAATGCGGAAATTTGGAAATTTGAAAATCCGAATTTTCGGTTTTTCCAATTTCTGAAAAAAGCAAAAAAAACGAATGAAACAAAAAGGAAAATGAACAAATTTTTTGTCAGTGCACATGTCTAGTTGAAATGCATATGTATAAATGGTTTCACCAGTAATTCTGTTCAGCCAGTTTTGTGAAACAGTTAATGAAGCATCCCAACCATGACACTACCTGCCTGGAGTTTGCATGTTCTCCCTGTGCCTGCGTGGGTTTCCTCCGGGTACTCCGGTTTCCTCCCACACTCCAAAGACATGCTGGTAGGTTAATTGGATCCTGTCTAAATTGTCCCTAGTATGTATGAATGTGAGTTAGGGACCTTAGATTGTAAGCTCCTTGAGGGTAGGGACTCATGTGAATGTACAATGTATATGTAAAGCGCTGCGTAAATTGACGGCGCTATACAAGTACCTGAAATAAATAAATAAATAAATAAATAAATGAAGCAGATTATAAAGGCACATCTATGTTTCATGCCGAGGAAAAGGAGATTTTCACATTAAAACTGAACTCCAGGCAGATTTTATATAAAAAAATAGACGTGGTTATTTATAAAAAAAACAAACAAAAAAAATATTAAAGCTATAATAAACCCTCATTTTTTTTCAATAAAAAAAACAAACAAGCCTATGCTTACCTGCTCTGTGCAATGCTTTTGCACATAGCAGCCCCGATCCTCTTCTTCTGGGTCCCCCTCTAACGCTCCAGGCCCATCCTCTTCGGCGGGTGCCCCCACAGAAAGCTTTTGAGTGACAGGAGTGGGAGCCAATGGCTCCCACTGCTATTAATCAGTCCAATTGTGAGGGAGGCTGCTGCGCTCGTGCACATTGCTGGCTCAGGCTAAGAAAAAGGGGGGGAGCTACAGCACAGAAGGTATTTTACTTTAAGGCCTCATGTACACTGCTGCTGGTAAACGGATGTTTAGGAGCAGTTGGTAGACATGTGCACTGACAAAAAATTCATTCGTTTTCGTTTCATTTGTTTTTTTGTTTTTTTCGGAAACTCGAAAATTCGGATTTTCAAATTTCCGAATTTTGAATTTTTGGATTTCCGAATTTCTGAATTTTTGAATTTTTGGATTTCCGAATTTTCAAATTTGTGAATTTCCAGATTTTTGAATTTTTCGATTTTTCAAATTTCTGAATTTCCAAATTTTGGAATTTCCAGATTTCCAGATTTTCGGAATTCCAAAATTCAAAAATTCTAAAATTTGAAAAAAGAAAGAAAATCAGTAAAATTTGAAATAATAACTAACTGTTAAATTATAGGTATTGGAATTTCCTTTCAAATTTGGCTGTTTGTGAACGTAACGAATACAAATTTATCTGAAGTTAGGAATTATCCGAAATAACGAATGCTGCATCTAAACAAATGGAATGGAACAAATTAATAATAAATAATAATAATAAAAAGGTTTTATTATTATTATTGTTTTTTATTATTATTAGATTGTTACGTTCCATTCGTTTAGATACGGCATTCGTTATTTCAGATAATTCGTAACTTCGGATAAATTTGTATTCGTTACGTTCACCAACAGCCAAATTTGAAAGGAAATTTCAATACCTATAATTTAATATTTATTATTAGTTAGTTATTATTTCAGATTTTTGAGTTTTCGAATTTTCAGATTTTCATTCTTTTGAATTTTAAGATTTTCATTCTTATTATTGGATTTTCAAATTTCCAAATTTTAGAATTTTTGAATTGATGAAATTTTGAATATTCAAATTTCCTAATTTCGAGTTTTCGAACTTCTGAATTCGAATTTTCGAATTTCCGAGATTTTGAATTTCTGATATTTCGAGTTTCCAAATTTCGAATTTTCGAAATTTCTAATTTCCAAAATTTTGAATTTCCGAAATTTTGAATTTCTGAAATTCCCAAATTTCGAATTTTCGTATATACGGAAATTTGAAAATTCGGAAATTCGAAGCTTCGGAAATTCGTAATTTCAGAAATTTGGAAATTTCGGAACTTGAAAGGATCAGAAATTCGTAATTTCAGAAATTTCGGAAATTGAAAAATTCTGAAATTTGGAGATTTTGGAACTAACAAATTTGTCAAAATTTGTTAAAAAACAAGTTCGGAACTAAATGAATTCCACATGTCTAGCAGTTGGGAGTTTTTTTCAACTGCCCCTGAACTCTCCTCTATGTTATCTTATCTTTCCATGTACACAGGGTAGTATACAGTCATTTCTAGGCAGTTGAGTTTAGAGGCTTTTTTTGGAATGCAAAAAAATGCATTCAGAAGCTGAGTTTAGAGGCATTTCAAGCACCAAACGCTTCTAAATGCGGCTAAACGCGGTAACTCGCACTTCATTTACAGGTGTTTTTCATTTTTGGCTATTTTGAAAAAAAAAAAAGAACATTTTTTACATTATTTTTTAAACGATTCTAAACGCAAATGCGGCAAAACACTAACGTGACATGTAAACGCTGCAAAACGGACGTTTTAAACGTGGGATACTATTTGTCAAGTTAAATCGTTCAGGAGAGGTTGTAAAAACGTCCCGTGAACATGAAGCCTAATGCATGGAATCCATTAAGGTGAAAAACCCTAAAAGGGGTTATAAAGTCAGAAGGTTTTTTTTTAATCATAATGCATACTATGTATTAGGATAAAAACCTTCTGTGTGTAGCAGCCCCCCTAATACTTACCAGAGACACATCTCACTCTCCTCCTGATTGTCTGAGACACAGCAGTGGCGCCATTGGCTTTAGCTGCTTTCAAAGACTTTACAATCACTTTAAGGCTTTAGAACCACTTTAAATGTATTTTAGAGAGGTGAGCGACATTTGGGACCAGATTTCAGATGTCTTGCACACATTTTTGCTAACAATTAAGATGATGACAGGAGGACAGAGCAAAGAGATGACGTCATCAGTCTTTTGCTGCTCTTTCACTGTCCAATTACAGTCTGGGAGGCGGGGATTTGACCAAGCTGTGTTGGTTAACTGCAGCTGAGAACATTTTGGTCACCAGGCTAGCTGTGTAAATTTCAAGACTGGCTGGACAGAAATACAAATTCTTTGGCAGTTTGTTTCTGGAATTCAGCTTGAAATAAGCCCATCTGTTTCTGTAGAAGATACGGACAAAGGTGCCTGAGCCAATGACGGCGGGGAAGCTGTTTCACAAGCGCTAATTTGGAATATGGACTCTTGTAATTCAGTTTGCAGAGCTGAGTACGACATTCCGCGTTATTACACAATCTGTTCTGCTTCACAAGGCTCGCACTCCCGGGGATAGTAAAACAAAGCCATCTCCTGCCATCGCAGGACAGAATAAGCCAGACAAAATTGGGGTCAGGTATTGCACTCAGCCCCATACCTGTCACCGGACATGACAGCCGGGTCGCAGTCAGCTGGCGGTGAGCTGGGAGAGCGCCCCACCTGTAATCGTTTTCAATGCCATAATGAACTTTGTGGACTTAACATACAAGAAAAGTTCATTAAAGGCTGTTAAATATGAATATATTTCACAATCAATTTCCATTAGCCAAATGCGTTGTTACTTCGCCGGACAAGCGTTTTCATGAATTCTCACCGTCGACGGGCACCGTCGCCCATTACTCACGCTTAATAAAATAAAAGTAGCAGGTTAGCGCTGGCACTTCACTTATCCCATTAATATTTGAAAAGTGGCTTCTGCTTGTCATGGATGTGTCCTAATTGTGTCAAGTCACATCAGTAATTCATATCAGCCATAGTAAGCGCTGACTTCACAGGAGAAGACTGGTGAGTCCCTCTCATAGGTAGCGACACTCGATAAACGGGGCTTCACCGGTAAATACATTACACTATTTATCAGAGAGGTTCATCTGTGCCTTCATCTAACCGCAAAAATCCTTGTTGTGTTTCATGTACAAGACGATGGGGGCAAAACATATTTTTTTTGTTTTTAACCACTTGCTTACTGGGCACTTAAACCCCCCTCCTGCCCAGACCAATTTTTAGCTTTCAGCGCTGTCACACTTTGAATGACACATGCGCGGTCATGTTACTCAAATGAAATTTTTAACATTTTTTTCACACAAATGGAGCTTTCTTTTGGTGGTATTTAATCACCACTGGGTTTTTATTTTTTGCTAAACAAACAAAAAAAGACAGACATTTTGTAAAAAAAAAAAAAAAAAAACATGTTTCATAGTTTGTTATAAAATTTTGCAAACGGGTAATTTTCCTCCTTCATTGATATTCGCTGATGAGGCTGCACTGATGGGCACTGATAGGCTGCCCTGATGGGCACTGATAGGCTGCACTGATGGACTGCACTGATAGGCACTGATAAGACGGCACTGATAAGACGGCACTGGTGGGTGGCACTGATGAGTGGCACTGATGGGTGGTACTGATAGATGTCACTGATGGGCACTGGTAGGTGGCACTGATGGACACTGGTAGGTGGCACTGATGGGCATTGGTAGGTGGTATTGATAGGCAGCACTGGTGATGAGGCACTGATTGGTGACATTTATAGGTGGCACTGTGGGCACTGATAGGTGACACTGTGGGCACTAATGGGTGGTACTGTGGGCACTGGTAGGTGGCTCTGGTGGGCACTGGTAGGTGGCGCTGGTGGGCACTGGTAGGCAGCACTGTTGTGCACTGGTAGGTGGCACAGGTGGGCACAGAAGCCTCTGCAGAGGCTCTCCACGATCGGGACTGATGTCCCTCTCACAGCCGCCGGTGATCGGCTGTGAAAGGGACATCATCAGAGGTGATCATTGGCTGACAGCTGATCACGTGGTAAGTGGTCGGGATCAACCCCTTACTCCGATCTGCGATCAGCCGAGTCTCATAGACTTGCTGATCACAGAGAGCGCCGCACGCGCCCTGCAGGGGGCGCGCAGGCCGCTCGAGCACGGGAGGACGTCTATGGATGCCCTCCCGGCAAAGTAGGTCCGTGCTGCAGCCGCCTTTCGGCTATAGCGCAGACAGGAAGAGGTTAAGCACTAGTGAGGAGTTAGGACCCCTGCCAGGCTTCGATTACAGCCTGGGTCCCCGTTGGTGAGATTTCCCCTCACTTCCTGTTCCAGTAACACTAGTTAAAAATTAAAGAGAATTTCTCTACTGTGAAAGGAGAATGACACCTCTTATACAGAGGCCCACCATTGGAAGATTTCACCTCTAATTCCATTCATTGAAAAAGGGGTGCCAAGTATAGAGACACATAAAACTGGTACCTACATCCTATCAAATGGAAAGAGAAGTAAATTGAGGCTATTTTGAACTTTCAATGGTATCATACAAAGGCTTAGCATACACAAGGTAAGTATAAAAAATAAAATTGTATTCCAACAATGTGTTAAAAACATACAAACATCCAGGGCTTTTTTTCAGCAGGAACTAGGGGGAACTCAGTTCCACCACCTCTGGCTCAGGTCTTCTGCTCCCTGCTCACCACTATCACTTGGTAACACTGAAGTCCAGCTTTTGCGTTTACAAGTATAGCTCATCTCCCAGTAGCTCCCACAGGTCAAATCTCCTGCACAGATCCCACTGAATGCCAGACAGGGACCAGGGAGATACAGAACAGGTGCCCAGGGTTCAGTGCAGTCATGGTCAGAAGAGGGTGCCTGGTAGGCTGCATCCTCTGTGGTCTCTATTTTTTCCCTGGTGACCAGTTGTTGATGCTCCTACTGCATGATATCCCTTGCAAGTGACTGTAGTATAGTATAGCATGCTGAGAGGTACTGCAGCCAGATAGGTGCTCCAGCTTAATATTGCAACAAAGGTAAGCCATATGACAGATGGTGGAGCTTTTAAGGAGGGGGGAGAAGATGAGGGCAGTGGAGCTACTATTTGATGCCATTTGGCAGGTATGTGAGTGTGGCGGACATGGCTGAGTTCCTGCAACTTTTCTCTGAGAAAAAAAACCCTGCAAACATCTAAAACATAGACATGGAGAACCATGTCTTGAACATTCAGCTCTATAGAATCACAGATGGAGTGACCAATAGTAGATGACTATTGTCAGCTAAAACATATACCATCTGAGTGTTGGACACTCTAATTCCATTCAGGTGACAACTGTATGTTTTTGGCTTTGCATTCACTTCCTGTCCTAATGGTGCCACAGAGCGCTAAGAAAAGCCTAACGAGTTTGGTTTCACACTCCATACAAAGCTAGAAATACAGGTTTGCTTGGAGTTCTATTTTATTTCCACAGAAGAATGCAGGAAGATACTGATAGGAGGAAAGAGCAGAGAGAGGACCTTATCAGTCTGTTGCTGCTCTTCCAAAGTCCACTCATGGGCTGGGCGGTGGGGAGGTGACCATGCTGTGTTGCTTAACTGCAGCTAAGAAAAGCTAAGTCACCAGGCTAGCTCTCAGGACTGTCTGGACAGAAATACATATCCTTTGGCAGGTTTTCCTGGAGGTCTATTTTAAATAAGCCCATTTATGTATGTGGGAATAAATAAATGATGTGTAAGAGATTATGCATTTTAATATAATCTGCAATGGTGATTTATCTGCGTCCTGCTATACATTGCTAAAGCTGAAAACAAAAATAAAATATTATTGCAACCATGCAGTGGTTCTCTATGGACCAGACTCCACCTGATTCCTGCTTGTGTGGTTGGCCATTTCTTTTCTCTGTAGCCTGCACAGAGCTGTAGGTTACATTTCAGGCATCCCCTGCACAAAACTGTTGCACATTTAGTTACACGCTTACAAGGGATCCTGCACATCTGAAAGGTGATCAGAGCAATGGGGTGTTTGTTACTGCACCACCAGGAGTGAACATGTGACCACAGTAACAGAAGAACCTTCCATTTAGCACTCACTTTCAGTACTGAGGAATGACCTACCTAAAATGTCTACAGAACAGTAGCAGGTCAGTACCTGTAATATACAACTTTCTGAAAAGCTTAGAATGCATATAAGGAATTGTTTGTCTCTTTCCCCCCTTCTTTTTATTATGCCGTGTAAAGCGAGAGTCAGAGTTATATTTAAACCCATCTTTCTCATTAAATGCAGCTTTCCTGACAATCTATAAAATATATATGAGGTCCGATTGACGTCTGTGACAAGCATGCGAGGCCGTCATGAAAAGATTCTGAAAACGGCAGCAAGCAGGAACATGAGAGGCACAGAACGATGCCAATCTCGGGCGCATGCGGTGACACTCGCCTCTGGAAACTGCTAGTGGAAATGTTGGGAAGTGGAGTGCAAATAGTTAAAATGAATGCAAAGCCGAATCCACCTAATAAACCCGGATGTGACCGCGAGGCTAAATGGGGGGCATTGGTCAATACCAGGGAATGGTTTCAACTATTTATATTTACAGTACATATAAGTGTATCTAAACAATGTAATAGAGCATATTGCAGCTCAAAATCCATAGGTGTGGTAGCTGCAATACTTTTCCCTTTTCAGGATTTTTTCCTTTACTTTCATCTGGTGATTCTGCCAGTAACACACTTCCTGCCCTGGTGTGACCATGCTCACTTACCATACTTCATCTACAGAGAAGGAGTCTTGCCACCTGAGGACACAACACCCCTTCCTCTCTTCATCTCTATATTATGGAAAGGAGGAGTTCTGTAGTCCATAGAGATAACTGGGAACAATATAACTGAAGCACAAGAAGCACAAGAAGGTATCAGCTCACTGGATTTTTGGCAGGATATACAGGTATTTTAGCACATATTGAACAGATACAACAAAATGCTTTCAATTGTATATTTACCAGCTCAAAAAGGATGAAAGAAGAGAAGTTCATGGGTAGGGTTTTTATACACACTTACCAAGATTATGGTCCCAAATCCTGGGGACACTTAACCCCACCCACAGTCTGCAATTTGTCAGGCCACTTTGTCAGGGCTGGGCTCAGTCCTTCCTTCTCTGAGCTGGCCGCTCAGCTGTCGGCTAAATATCAGCTCCTATCTCTCCACAGTTATTTAGCTGTTGATGATATCCTGCTCGTCAGCCCTGCCTACTTAAGCCGTCCAATCCAGAGGAGCTCTCCCTTCGCCTTGGTCAACATCACAGAGACGCTCTATAGCCGCTGGCAGTAATCACATGTAAAATATCAAACAGGCTACAATTTTGAAAATCAATAAATGCCATCTTAAAAAAAAAATCCCATAGGTGGATCAAATCTCAGTCGGTCCCTGCTAAACCAATTTGATCCATCTATGGCCAGCGCAAGTTAAAGATTTTGCAGATGCTGAGTGCAGGAAGAAAAACTCTTTGTACGTATTGTAGTGTGATGCATAACTGTGATGTATGACTTGCCCATTCCAATTACCTGTGTAATGTGTATTCTTACAGTCAATAAAATTGGGGGGGAGGGGGGAGTGTCTTCTTTGAACCTAACTTATATTTTTAGAACAAATGTTTATCATTCATTACAATTCACTTTTTTATTTGTCATATAATTTAATTTCTCTGTTGAGGGGCACCTGAACTTGAAGTGCCCGGGACCCCCAAACTTGAAGTGCCCTGGGCTCCACAAGGTCTAAATTTGGCACTGCTTACCACACCCACTTTACAGGTTGGACCCACCCAGACCCCACCTCTAACTATGAAGGCACAGACCACTCATAGCCCCTTTCTACATAAATAAAACATTTTAACTTATTGCACACATGCAGTAATTAAATAAGGCTGATGCAGTGATCCTGGGACGTGGTCCAGGACATAGCATCATCTGACAAAGGGCGTCTCTGAAAATCCGGGACAGTTGGTATGTATTACATTGCCAAAACTAAAGTTGTGGCTGAACATTAGATGAATACAGTTTGACCTATGTGATTTACAGGACTAAACTTTGGTTAAAGGATTGTTGTAGATATAGATGCCTAAAGCAATGGCCAAAGGAGACACTGAGCAAGGGCTGCTAATAAGTTCTTCCCTTCCACCATGTTGGACAGACAGCATGAGATTAGTCAGTCGGTTACTGATCATTTTATAACAGTGGGGACCTGAGCAAGGACCCCCATGGCAGGATCAGCAGGGATCATTTTTAAAAGCTACAAATGACATTACCATGTTAAAGCTGATCAAATTTTTGTGATTGGGATTACATCTACTTTAAGACAGGAGTAGGACGAGCGCAGAGTTTTAGAGATGTGGTCTAACAAATCCCAAACTGTGTGGAGAGAAGAGAGAAAAATAAAACACCATGACACCCTCATTTTCCCCAAAATTTGCAATTCAGAAACAAAAACAGTCAGATTTAAATCTTATGTTGGTTTTAGGGCATCGTGCATACCTCCCAACGTTTTGAGATGGGAATGAGGGACACCTACTAACAAACATATGTAAAGTGACACTTCTACTGACGACAATGAGGGTATGGAGTATACCATTATATTGTTACAACAAAGTATTTTGTGTTGACCAGGTGTAGCATTGCTCACTTTGACATGTTGACATCCTTGAGCTGTGACAAGGCGGGGGGGGGGGGGGTAAAGAAGTTGGGGGTTGGTATTAGAGTTAGTAGACTATGTTAGTCGGATAGCCATGTTAGGCCCTGCGTGGCCAATTGTACTGGGTGATTGTCACATTGACAAAACCCAGATATCTGTATGCTTTGATAAAACATGTTCAATAAAAAGAAATTAAAAAAACAAAAAACAAACATATGTAGGCATAGGATACGCCCCCTGCCACACCCCTTAAAGGAGAATAAACCAAAAATGGTTAATTAAATACACAAGGACTTTTTTTACCACTACTATTCCTTTATATTGGCTTTTAAAATGTACAAATGTAGCAATTTAGACATTGGATAAAAGGTTTAGCACTGGGAAAAACTTTTTGAAAGATAAAAAGTGCATTTTATATACACCTATATAGATCAGACCAAAATGAGGGACAAATGAGGGGGAAAGAGGGACAGAGGGACATTGCTCCAAATCAGGGACAGTCCCTCCAAATCAGGGACAGTTGGGAGGTATGCGATCATGGAAGGTGACAAATTTGACAAAACACAGCCTAGGTCAGAGGAATGCAGAGCACCATAAACCTAACTAAGTACAATATTGTAAAGGATTTCTAATGATGTCCTATTATAAATGGTCAAACAGTCTAGAGAATGGCTTATATAATAGGTATCTGTGAGTCTGGTATATTGACCAAAAGCTGAACATATACACCTCAAACTTTAAACTGTATTATACACTCCATAACTTCTACAATATTGTGTTACCTTCCTAAAAAGGTGGCTACACTAATGAATAAGAAAATACCAATCAGCTAGACACCAAACACAGCTATATTTCTAGGTCCAGAAGGCCAAAAAGACATATTAGACTGCTTAGGAGAAATGTACATCAGAAATACATGATTGATATCCTACAAATCAGAATTTCATTCTGCTAAATAATGTTGGTTGCTGGATTGGCAAGCCTTGTCATATGGAAATATATGTACCCAGAATAGTTGGTAGTAAGGGAAAAATAAAATACTCCAATTTAACTACAACACCCCCTCAGATCCTTTCATCAGGTGGAGTTAGATCTGTGACACCCTCTCCAGGGACAAGAAAGAATGGCTCTATTTAGCATTCTGAGCTCTTGTTTAGGCCTCATGCACACAGGGCATTTTTACAGCTGCTTAAAAGCGCCTCTCCATGTTAATCTATGGCTCAATGCACACACAAGGGGTTATTTACGAAAAATCCACTGTGCACTACAAGTGCAAACTACAAGTGCAAAGTGCACTTGAAATTGCACTGAAAGTGCACTTGGAAGTGCAGTTGCTGTAAATCTGAGGGGTAGATCTGAAATGAGGGAAGCTCTGCTGATTTTATTATCCAATCATGTGCCAGCTAAAATGCTGTTTTATAATTTTTCTTGCATGGCCCCCTCAGATCTACAGCGACTGCACTTCCAAGTGCACTTTCAGTGCAATATCAAGTGCACTTTGTACTTGTAGTTTGCACTTGTAGTGCAAAGTGGATTTGCCTTTAGTAAATAACCCCCACAGGCTTTTAGGAGCTGTAAGTGGCTTGGGCGTATTCAAGCTGCAGAAAAAAACCAGGACCAGTGCGTTCTGAGGACCGCTGTTACAGCTGTATAAACGTCTGATGCTGCTGAAAGCTGCTAAACGCGGCTTAACACTGGATACAGCCGCGTTAAGCCTTGTCCAGCATTTGTTTTTTTTTTGCCATGACAAAATCAATGGTTCCCTATGAGAGCCCACTGATTTGACTAGATGTCACATCACAAATCAGATCATGATGAACCAGAGGCAGCAGAAGAACAAGGGAATGAAGACAACGGGGAGAGAAGACATCAGCGGAGGAGGGAGAAGAACTGGAGAGGGGAGAGGAATGGAAGGAGAAGACATGTTGGAGCTGCTTTAATAAAGTACTTTGTCAAAAACCTGTGTACTGTTTTTATTCTTGACACTTTTTTTTTGGGTGAATGAATAGGGGTACAATGTACCCCTTACTGAATCAAACAGGATGGGTGGCCGGGATCTGTAGGCCTCTCCTTAAAGGGGATTTCCAGATTCCGATAACCCGCCCACCCGCAGACCCCCACAACCATCAGCCAGGGTTGTGGGGAAGAGGCCCTTGTCCCAAGGAGGGGGGGCGCTCGGATAAGGGTCTGGGTATACATTTTGGGGGCGACCCCGTGCCACTTTTTTGGGCATGGTGGGTTCCTCTCAAAATTCACACAAGACCGAAGGGTCTGATTTGGTTTTGGGGGGGAATCCTATGCCTACTTGTTTTGTTTTTCATTTTGGCAAGGGCTAAAGATCTTTAGCGCACAAGCCGCACCACAAGTCGGATCAACAT
Organism: Aquarana catesbeiana; assembly: GCF_042186555.1. Lineage (NCBI taxonomy): Eukaryota > Metazoa > Chordata > Amphibia > Anura > Ranidae > Aquarana > Aquarana catesbeiana. Next base: position 215,103,349 of record NC_133333.1, on the reverse strand, counting down.
GATCTGAGATGTGGTGCGACGTCTATTCAAGTCAATGGGCTCCCATAGGGAACCATTGATTTTGAACAGAGGCAGAGAAACTCTACTAAAAGCTAGTGTGGCTAAACATGCATTAACGCCAATGCAAAAAGCTACTAAAAGCAAGTTTTTACAGACACTTTTTCCTGGCGTTGGTAGTGGCTTTACAGCTGTTTTTTTTTCGAATGCCCTATGGGCATGAGGCCTCCTGGCCCCTCCCTCCTGCCAAGTGTCCCCACAGCAAGCAGCTTGCTATGTGGCACCCAAGCTGAGCTGCTGCTCCGCGTGTCCATTTAGACACGGAGCCATTGCTCGGCCCCCTTTCTCTCCTCATTGGTTCACCAACTTTGATTGACAGCAGTGGAAGCCAATGGCACCTGCTGCCGTCTCAGCCAATGACAAGGGAGAGTCCCTGATAGCCGAGGCTCTCGTGCTGGATGGAGACGGGGCTCAGGTAAGTATTAGAAAGGCTGAGGGGGGCTGCTGCACACAGAAGGTTTTTTATCTTAATGCATAGAATGCATTAAGATAAAAAACCTTCTGCTTTTAGAACCACTTTAAATCGATGTAGCTCCACTTTAAACCTTGGTGGCAGCTACTGTATGTGTGTGTAAAAGGGTTAAATGCTCAGGTAATCTGCCTCAGTGGAATCACTTTTGGTCTGCTGGTCCTTACATTGTTGTCCCACAAGCTGGAAAACCTCTGCATGGGTTGCAGAGATGTGTGTAATCTTTACACAGAGGTCTTCAGAACTGTTAGAATACCATTTTATAGCCCAAAGGAATACAGGTCACACCAGGAGCTACATACAGTAAGTTTACACTGGTGTAACTCTCAGCATGGTGTGTGAATCATAGGACCGAATTTTGTCAGTGGATTTTTTCTGTTCCAGCATTGCCAAATTTGTCTCCCTTTGGCACCTTGCTATTTGCAAGAGATGAGAGGAGCCACACAAAGCTTAGCATCAAGCAGCATTGTTCTTGATGGCACAGGAAGCAAACTCTCTTGTGTGTTCAGCCAGTTGGTGCGGTACACCCCTTTAACTCTGTTGTCAGAGGTGGCTGAGCTTGCTGTTTTTATGGCAATAGAAGCAAAGCCTCAATGTCAACCCCCTTAGCCAGCATCTAATCCACGCAGCACACAGCCCTGTCCCCAATGGGTTAAGATTGAGCACCCAATTCAGCAGTAATGATGTCGCTGCAAGAAATATTATTTTCCAGCAATATTCTTCCTATTCAAATAGCATTGGCTTTGTTCTTGCTGTATTTCTTCTCCTCTCCTTGAGGTTATGGCGTCTCTTTTAAGTGTAAATACGCGGCTCCCCTTAAAAGAATGAGGCATTCTCTAGAACGCCTTCCTGCCACCGCCGATTTCTCATTACCGAATGAGTGGAACCCATTTCGAAACCTAAAACGCGCCTTTCATGTCGTTTAAGAAACACGCAGAGACAAGGAGCTGTCTCCTTCCAAAGAGATTAATGCGCCTGTTATTGACGGTTCTGTTGCAATTTGTCTCCGTTTTTTTCGGTGAATCGCCTGGCTGACTTGAAAGTGGAGCGGGAGGCGTTTCGAGCGCAGAAATGTTACATTCAGAGTCAGCAGGCCTGTAGAACATCGCCATTCTGGGCCATAAAACTAATTTCGCTGCAAAAACACCACAGCGTTCCAGAGCTCTATCAAGACGGGCGTCACTTCTCCAAGCACTGAAGAGTTTCATGAGGTGCCGATGATCACAATGAAAGAAATTCTCTGACAAGTTGTTTGAAGAAGATACATTTCAGTTCTGGTGTTTGTCAGCGGGGGAGGCGAGACAGGAGCCATCTTGTTCTGTTCATCAACGCTCCTCTATACAGCGAGGGAAGATAATGAATTCTGGTGGGTGCTTAGGGGCTTTTATACAACGTATTCATAGCATCGTACAACTCCAAGACTTCCGTAGGAACTGATTGCAGGACAATGCCTCATTCCCGCACTTCTGGATTTTTACATAAATCACTTGCAGTCTGATATACTGTAGCTTCAGTTTTAGCACCCATCGCCTTTAACGTTCACTGAGGTTTTCATATAATAAAAAGATGTCAAAAGGTTTGAAATGCTCCATACTAGAAACATTTTCCTTGTGTAATTATTCTTTCTAATGTAGAGCGCGTTTTTCTGGGTTACACATAGTTCTGCTGTCCTTTGCTCAGACTTTTCACCATTTCCATCACCCTATTCTATCTTCAGACTATTTGTATTGCACTAATCAGGGAAATAGAAGACACTGGAACTGTAGATAGAATATGACCTAAAGGCTTTCTTGGAAGTAAATTAATAGTCTGAACACTCATGGCACTGTTGTAACCACACATTATCATGAGAGAGGGCATGCACACCCTATATGCAGACCATTAACAAAATCCAGGGGTGCTAATGCAATATATATAGATCACTCACTAAGTCACTAACCACTCACCCAGTCACTAACCAAAATAAAAAGTAAAAATAGGCAAGCACACCTATGTAGAATTTTCTTATATATTTATATTTAAGAAGAGTTTAACAAACAAGTTATACAGAAAAAATAAGGGGAGCCATGATTGACTGTGTGTTGGCACCAAACTAGACCAGTCCCAGCCCTTCCTTGGATAGGACAGTGACCCACTGCTGGTAGATCGAAGCCTTTGCCATATTGTGCCCAACTCCTGGTCATAGACCCTCCCACCACATTCCCGGCCATGAAGAAAGGAATTTCCACACAAGAAATATATTTTCTGCAGTTGACTGGTGTTCTTCAAAGATGGCAGTGACACCTAACATCACACTGACATGTTGACAGAACTCTTTGGCAGACATTACCTTTCATAACAGCAAACCTTCTGTAGAAGCCACTCAGGCGCAGAACACCAGCAGATAATTATAAGGCATCTTCCCTTTAAATCTGCTCTCCTTAGGAGCACCACAGTGCTGGGATCCATCTCCCTATATTCTAGACTCAGCAGCATTTTGCTTTGTTCAAACTGAGATTAACAAGATGCTATTTTTGTAGTATATCAGTCCCAAATTTTAGCTATGTCCAGCTGGGCACGCTCCCTAATGCTACTCTCACTCTGCCAGGTGTACTAGTAATCATGTCAGAGAACACTTAGCAGGCCATACATTGGTCAAATTTCAACAAAATTTTCTTTCGAAATGTAGAAATGTCTTGTGTTTTGTGATCCGATGGTGCTACCACAGATTTTGAAGTTTGACCAACCAAGCCTTGAATTTCGACGCATGTTGCAACAGAAAAGAATTTTCCGGGTTGGGAATCTTCTTTTCTTTCCAGGTCACAGCTCATGCACATTTCTTTTTCCATTATATTTCTTGCACGAGTCTCCCATCATTGATTAGAAATTCCTTAGTTTTTTCCAAAAATTTCCAATATGCCGGATCACTCAAATTCATTGGCTGCAAGACAATCGGCAGTTGCTGCAGCCCATTAATGGTGCGAAATTCGAACAAAATATTTTAGTTACGATTTTCAAAAGAAAATTCGTTCCGAAATCAACCCATGTATGGTCGGCTTTTAGCCTGGCCTAAAAGGCTTTTTGCTTCCCTCAGTAGCATACTGTAACAAGTTTCAGGGTGACTACAGCTGGTTCTTCTGGGTGTTGAATCACCTCACCAGGAGTTCAGCCCCGTGAAGGGTCCTTGTTGGCAGTATCTGGCTGCATTCACATAGCTGGATGTAGCCACAAAGCTCCTCCCCTCATGACATTTACACTACTGTGCACAAGTTTTAGGCAGATGTGAAAAAAATTCTGTAAATTAAAAATGGTTTCAGAAATAAAAGTGTTAATAGTTCATTTACTTTCTATTTTGTTAAGTGATAAAAAATAAACAGAAGAGAAATTCAGATCAAATCATTTGGTGTGACCACCTTTGGCATTCAAAACAGCCTCAATTCCTCTAGGTACACTTGCATGCAGTTCTTGAAGGAACCTGACAGGAAGGTTGCTCCAAACATCTAGGAAAACTAACCACAGGTCTTCTGTGGATTTAGGCTGCCTCAAATCCTTCTGGCTCTTAGTGTAATCTCAGACAGACATAATGATGTTGAGATCAGGGCTCTGCGGGGCTAAACCATCACTTCTAGTACTCCTTGTTCTTCTTTACATTGATTATAGTTCAATAACATTAGCTGTATATTTGGGGTTGTTGTCCTGCTGAAGAATAAATTTGGGGCCAATCACACACCTCCCTGATAGTATGGCAGGATGGGTAAGTATCTGCCTGTATTTCTCAGCATTGAGGACACCATTGATCCTGACCAAATCTCCAACTCTGTTTGCAGAATTGCAGCTCCAAACTTGCAAGGAACCTCCACCATGCTTCACTGTTGCCTGCTGACACTCATTATTGTACCGCTCCCCAACTGTTACAGCCAAATATTTTGACTCATCAGTCCAGAGCACCTGCTGCCATTTTTTGTGCACCCGTTCATATGTTTTCATGCATAATTGAGTTGTTTAACCTTGTTTCCACATCAGAGGTATTTTTTTTTGGCCACAATTCCATGAAGACCACTTTTGGCCAGTATGGGTCCCACTGGTTTCCACCAGTTCTGTGCTGATGGCACTGCTGGACATCTTACGATGTCGAAGGAAGTAAGCATTAAGTTTCCTTGGCTGACAATTGTGACTATGGTCCTCAATATTGCTCATTTCTTTGTGCATCTTCAAAACAGCTTGAACAGCACATCTTGAAAATCCAGTTTGCTTTGAAATCTTTGCCTGAAAGCGACCTCGCAGATGCATTATAACTACCTTGTGCCTTGTTGCTGTGCTCAATCTTGTCATGGTGTATGTCCTGTGACATAAAACGGTCAACCACATCCACACCTTAGTAGCAGAGTTTGGCTGTTCCTCACCCAGTTTTAAGCCTCCTACATGGATGTTTCTGTTTCAGTTAATGACCGTGTTTCAACCTACATATGTAATTTGGGGATCATTAACACCTGCTTGGTATAATTGGTTAATCATACACCTGACTAATGATACAAAATCCCTGACTTTGTGCAAGTGTAAGCCCATGTTCAGCCCGACTTGTCATGCGATTTGACAGGTCACCCCCTATTCTCGGCAATGGAACTTTTCAAATCGGTGCAATACCAACTTTGTGGTGCCGCACCGATTTAAAAAAGTAGTTCCTGCACTAATTTTGGTGATTTCATGTGTGCCTTGCATAGATATCTGTGCATGAAGTCGCACAGCTTTCAACCAAGTAGCACCTGAAGTCGCACTGACATGCGGCCTTGTAATTGTGCGATTTCAAGGGATGTCGCACGATTTCAAAGCCAGATTCAGTGTAGGCTAAGTTTTGATGTTGGTTGGTTGGTTGATTTTGGTAGTCCAACTAGATATTGATTTATTTTTTTTCTGTTCGTTTACTTTTTAAATTGATAAAAATAAACAATTAAAATATACATTTTTGAAAGCATTCTTACTTTACAACATTTCTGCATGCCTTTATAAAATCTTCGCACAGTACTGTATATGGGCGCTAACATAATTCCCTATTAGCACACTACAGTATTTTGGGCCAGAGCCACCCAGTGACAGACTAGCTAATTGCACCTGCTTACTAACATAACATAATCAATGTACCATTCAGATAGCCAGTAGAGCAACCATTATCATTCAGGGTTCCATGAAACCCTGGGGCACCTCCAGAGGTTGCTAGGGGGTTCCTTGATTAACCTCCCACCTGATGGTTCCTGGATTATCCTGGTCCCAACATCATTTGGCAAAGCCAGCAGCATGACACCGGTGATCTATTTAGAAGTCTGTAAAATTGGCATTCTGATCACTACCGTAAGAGAACTATTCTTCTCACTGACCACCAAAGTAAAGGGAGCATTCTTCTCTCTAACTTCGCTTAATACACGAACTGGAGTGTCCCCTGACCTAACATTTTATCAAGGGTTCCTGTGGGGTAAAAAAGGTTGAGAAAAGCTGCACTAGAAGCTACTGGAGATTAACTGAATTTGAGAAAAGGGGGTATAGCCTCAAAACGTCATCTATTTCCACTTCAGCCAACATGAGGTTCTTTTTGCATGCCTTTTTTTTTTCTTCTATTGTCTATGAATTATGTACTTGTGCATTCTGGTTCCTGTTTCTTTCCGTATCTAATGCCGCATACACACGGTCGGAAATGCTGCCAGCAAAAGACCGATGAGAGCTATTTGTCGGAAAATGCGACTGTGTGTATGCTCCATCGGTCTTTTGCTGGTGGAATTTCAGCCAGCAAAAGATTGAGAGCATGTTCTCAATTTTTCGGTCGGGAAAAGTTCCTATCCGAAAATGCGATCGTCTGTATGCAATTCCGACGCGCCAAAAAAATCATGCATGCTCAGAATCAAGTACGAGACGGAAGTGCTTGGTATGGTAAAACTACCGTTCGTAATTGAGATGGCACAATCGTTACGCTGAAATGTTTTAAATAGTTTAATGCAGCGCATTCTCTTCTTCTTTTAAATGCTAGAAGAATGAAGTTGTTTTGCTGCTCATATTCACACAGAGTTCTCACAAACTGATTTCTTTATTGTTTCTCGTGATTTCATGAATAATATTTTTTGTTTTTAAAGCCAGATCTCCATTAAAATGTTTTTTTTGTTTTTTTTATAGTCATTTTTATTTAATTTTTTTAATCAAGATCTGTTGTTTTTTTATTTTAAATTATTTTATAGTAATCTCCAGATTTTTTTTTTTATTTTGTATGTCACGTTTCCACATCAACATTATTATCTTGTATTTGTAAACCTCAAGTAGGTTGCTTGGCATTGTTAAGACATTGTATTTTTGAAATGTACCTGCCTACTCACAAACACACTGTCCTATATGAAGAAAAACACATAGGCAAGTATTTTCATATAAAAAATCTCCATTTATTCTGGCTCATAATAACAAAATAAAGAGGGAAGGCAACGCTGGAGAAACAGCTGGAATTTGTGAAGCCTTTGGCCCCCAGGGCAGTCATCAACTCTGTGGCAATAAAAATTGGTAGCTTGAGAAGTCCATATATAAGGGAGCACAATCTGGTCCAGGACTCCCAGAGATCAGGAACAGCAGCAGATGACATGTATGTCCCAAGGCTGTGGTACTACAACAGCCTGCGTCTTCTGTCAGACCAGACTGAACCCAGGCAATCACTTTCTTCTCTTCGCTGCAGCCTTCCCTCCAGTCTTCCCTGCAGCCTTCCCTGCAGGCTGTGGCTCTGGAGGTGGACTTGTGGCAGGAGCAGGAGGAGGAGGATGGGCGAGCGTACATAAGTGGACATCATCGGTGATTTGCCCCCTCAACCCCTTGTGAATGGCCTCAAAAAAAATCTTTTCACAGTTGAGGCGTTGGCCCTCCTCCCTTTTGTGCAAACTTGAGGCTAGATAGTAGCCATAGGCCTCTCCAGTGTTGAGGGGGCTTTCAGGGCATCATTAGCCTCCTTAATGAGGACAAGTGCTGCCTCCTCCACGTTCCTCCCCTTCCTGGGCCGTTTGGTTGGAAGGCGGAGGGGAGGGACCTGGAATTGGGTAAGGATGGGCCCCGCCACCTCCTGGCTGACACTAACCCTCACCTCCTGGCTGACAGTTCCCCTTCTGTGTGCCACATTCCAGAGCCTCGTCCTGGCTGAGGTCTTCCTGTGTATGAAAAAGGGACATAGTTTTAGTTTTTGGTTCATCAATCACACACAATTTTCAGCTCATGACTGTTGCAAATTGAATGTTAATAAATAGAAAAGACTATCATTCTGAGCCCAGAATTTTTCATTCTTGTCCCAATCATTTTTGGTCCCTACTGTCTATTGATATGTAAAACACTTTTTGGTAAACCATTCATTTCTTAGCAATAATAACATCTAGTTAACAACACTAAATTTTACAAAAAAAAATGTTTAAAAATAATATACCTGGCTCCAACTGGGCTCCTCAATTTCTTCCTGGATGGAAGGACCAGGTTGGTCCTCAGAAGCCTCAGCTGGGGTTGAGGGAAGGGTGGATGGAAGGGGGGCCGGAAGAGTCGAAAGTGATTCCCTGGCTTCCATCTGGTCTTCCAGAAACTGCATCTTGTTGTAGTACCACAGACTGGGTACATACACATCTTCTGCTGCTGCTCCTGACCTAATGGACTTATGGACCTTCGGAAGCTCCTTCCTATACGTGCTTCTCAAGCAACCAATTTTCCTCTCCACAAAGTCGATGTCTGCATTGGGGACCTGCGTCTTCACAAATTCCAGCAGTTTCTCCAGCGACGCCTTCCTAGCTGGTTTATTTCTATATAAGGGGTTTTTCACCTCCCACAAATTGCACATATCCCTGTATTTATCAATGAACTGGCCCATGAATTCCGGGTCTTTAAATTGTTTAATTTTTGCTGCAAGACCAAACAAAATACAAAAACACTAATATCAGGCTAAACTCTCCTAATCTTATCCCAATATAGGCCTCAATCTAGAATCATTATAGGCCACTTATGTCCCAAGTTCAAATGTTACCTTCGTTATTATGTTCGTCGCTTCTGTTCCTCCTTCTTCTGCACACAGAACGTACGTACGACACACGCGTGTTAGCTTTATATACACTGCGCATGCGTGAAACTCTGTACGCGTCGCCCGCCCCTGACGTTCTTTCTAGAATATTCCCCGCCCCTTCTCTTTTGGCACGGATCTGGGAGACGACATGGCGGAGACACAGCAGGTGTGTGATAATAGCAGTAACGAGGAGGAAAGCCCGGAGCAAGAAACATCCCGATCCAGGAGGAGGAGATTTAAGGCCTCAAATATGGCCTTTGTAGAGATGGTGGAGATGGTCAACATATTGAAGAGGGCCAACTATGATGGGAAGTATGGACCGTACACCAGCCCTAATCAGAGAAAGGCCAAGATCATGACTAAAGTTGTGAAGAGTCTGTACAGGAATTTTGGGGTATGGTGATCCAAGGAGCAGACCTGAAACTGAGGGAGCAAGATCAGTATAGAAGGATCAAGAAAGTGCTTCTAAAAAGTAAGTAGTTGTATTATTATTACTTGCATGCTGCTCCACGTGCTTTTCTTTACTATTGGACAGTTTAAAATGGCGACTTTCATGTTCATGGGCACAGTAATCGGTCGTAGTAAACATTGTTCGTTTGCCAACTAAATATGCTGTTTTTGCCAGATACAGGGTTAACTACATTTGGTCATGATAATTTGTATTAAAAGAAGTTTAGGACATCGTTGTCTAGATGTGTTTGAAACTAGAAGGAATTGCAAACTTGATTCAGTGTAATGTAAGGAGAGGACACTCAGCAGCTGTTTACACATCTGGACTCAGGAGCACTAGTGTGGGACACACGAACAAACTTTTTAGGGTGTCCCACACAGGTGCTCCAGTGGATACTTGGGGTGTCTCCATGTGTGAAACTTGTCTAAAAAAGGCAAGTATTCCAGCTTGGTTAAGGGAATAAATCATGTCTTCAACTTGGAACTCTGCCCAAACAGACAATTGTACCCCACTTCCAAGCAATGTTTCATATTACTATTTCTGGCCTCAAATATCTGTGTGCTAAGTATACCTTTTGTTTCGTTCTCATAGGGGAGAAAAGACTCAGGACGTCTGAGAACTCCAGGAACCCCCCCCCCACCTCCTGAAGAAGGGGACCAGGAAACACCACAAGCTGAGGATGTGGAGGAAGGAGAGGTGGTGGAAATTGTCACCTCAACAGGTGAGTGTCTGACACCGCAGATTCAGGTAATAGATGTATGCCAGCATATTTATAACACATGGTGTGTATTTTTTCTTTTAGGTGATGTGCATGTTGTTGAAGAACAAGCTCCTCATTTCACCACTGACAGTGCCCAAAGGCTTATCCAGGGCATCATGTATTTTAGTCAGGATTTAGACTTTATAAAGCAAAAAACACATGAGATTGAAGTCAAACTGAAGAACATGATTGATGTACTAGATGTGTACCTCAAAATGGGATTTTAAGGGCAATGCAGAAATTGGCAGTGTTGAATTATAGTTAAAAAGAAGTTTATTGATACAAAAACGAATAGGATATACATGAACATACACATTGATCTAGTTAAGAATAATTATAAAAACATCAGATATATGGAAACATATGATGCATCCTACTGCTAGTTACAAGTACCACCCCCGATAGGTGTGATGGCGTCCTGATAGCAGATTTCCAACGCGTTTCAACTTATTGTAAGGATAAAGTCTTCCTCAGGGAGGGACTGCATCACATTCTAAAATTTTTAAGTAACAGCATGATTATTGGTATATACTTAAATATTTGTTTGTTACCTATATCTACAGAAATCGCATTACAACAGAAAAGTATTATATGCGACTTACATTTGCGACTACAGAAATCGCATTACAACAGAAAAGTATTATATGCGACTTACATTTGCATTTAACTGTGAAAAATCGCTTTCCCAGTGCTGGCAGGGGTCCTAACACGTGATTGTCAATGCTGCTCAAATATCCTCTACGGGATGGCCTGGTATATTGTGAAGAAACCAGTATTTGGCAGTCGTGATAATTAAACAACTGAAAAACATGAAGGTATAAGGGAAATGCTAAGAAATTGAACATCAAAAAGGTCAAAGAATGGAAATAATGGTGATTCGTAGGGGAAATAAGGTTCCCCAGGGCCATCATAGAGTAAAAGAGATCAAATACCTTAAATTGATTGTGTCAGGTGTATTGTTCCAAGTGGCAGGGAGCTCTGGTCCTGGAGTACCTCTCTGTAACAAAGCCAGTTGTGGAATGCTGCCTGTGGCCATCCCTGGCGTCCTAATATATGGGGTGTGGGCGTGGCTAAGTGATGGGCGTAGCCCTATTCTAGGTAGAGTCTCACATTCATTGGTGGTGCAGTGGAGGGGGTGCGACTTCAATTGGCTGCTGTCACTGTTTAGAGGAAGCACCTTTGTACAATGTATTGAGGGGAAGCGTCCAGAAGCTTCCCTGTTGTCTAGGTAGCAGACGCTTGGACCTCCTCCAAAAAAAAAAAAAAAATATCAGACTATGCACAGCGGTGTATGGGGTACTGTTCTATGCTGATGTCATAGATGTCACCAAGATATACAGTGACAAGTATGACAAAAAGTAGCAGGTCTATACTCCCTCATTAGAGATGGAAAAAGGAAGGAAGAAAAATTGTATAAAAGAATTGCAAAGAATTGATTGAAATGGGGATAGTACTGATGAAATATGAAATATATATAATAAGAGAATGTGAAGGGAGATTTTTATTCTTAAATATGCCCAAACCTCTTTATGATGATTGTACTGTCATTGAGCGAATGGCAGAACATCAAAATTAGGGCTTATAACCAACGACACAGTAGGAAATCCCGGGGCATCAAAATAAGATCTGACGCCTTCGGGGTATTCGGGCCATGATGTCGCGTCATGGCCCCCCCCTTGTGCCGGGTAGGGATAGTGGGCAGAATGGCAACGGTATCATTGGCCCTTTGTTTCAGCACTGAGAGGCGGATTCATATGGCACAGTCGCATGAAAAAAATGCATCTGCAGAAATAACAGCAATTAACATAATACTGTATAAAAAATAGTTACACAAAAGAGATTACAGTAATTACAGTAAATAAGTTTAGTTAGAAAAACTCTCCTATATAGTTTCTGACTGGGTAGGGTGTAGAGTCTTAGCAGTTTAAGACATATGATCATCAATGGGGAGATAATGGGCCTATGGTGTTGTGGAGGGAGCCCTCTGTTTCTCCGCAAGGGGTACTGGAATAGAACTCCAGTTCTAGAAAAGCAGAGGTGCAAGAGAACAAAGAAGGTGAGATAAAAATTATGTTAATCCGTTTTCCCCGAGCTGAAGCCCTCCAAGAAGGGTCTGAAACTTTCGGTTTCATTTAGGCCTGGGGGGGTAGTGGCCCTAAGGTACCTTATCCAGCGCATTTCACGCTGGAGGAGGACCTTGTTCCAGTCTCCCCCCCTGAGTGGCAAATGAATCCTATCAAGGACTGTGAAGTTCACCGAGGGTAATCGGTAATTGTGATATCTGGCAACATGCCTTCCCAAAGGCAGATACAAGTTGCCGATTTGCATACTTTGCATATGTTTGTCGACACGTTTTCTAAATTCCTGTCTTGTTTTGCCCACGTAGAAGGCACCACACTGGCACTGCATGAGGTATACCACACCCTGCGTCTTGCAATTGGCAAAATGACGCAGGGAAAAACTTTCCCCATTAGGCAGTGCCACTGTGTTCCTCCTACCGATGACTGGACATTGGGCACAGGAACCACATGGGTATGTACCCCATGTTTTACAGGGGTCCTTTCTTGCCGTGCCCTTGTATTCACTTTGGATGAGTGCATTTCCTATTGAGCCAGGTTTTCTATAGGTGATTTGGGGTTTAGGACCAATTAGTCCTTTCAGGATTGGATCATCTGTAAGGAAGGACCAATATTTGGAGATAATTTTATTAATTTTAAAATGCTCATTAGAAAATCTCACAATAATCCTTGTAGTGTCGTCTTCTTTGGTTGGTTCTTTTTCTTTTTTCTGCTTTTGGGTTGAGTGTATTTCCACTAGGCAGTAACGACATACAATGGGGGACCTATTGGGGGGAGAATGGGAGGAACTTATGGCTAATATCCAAAAAGACTATCAAGACAAAGAACAGGTCACCTCAGACCTATCTTCACTTTTTTCATGCTTAACCAAAATACTAGAGAAAAAATCTGCCCTACACTGGCATATAGAATCTTTAGGACGCTACATCAGGGAGGGCATAAACCCTATAGGTCTACGAATACAAATATTCCCTACCCTGGATAACATTACCAAAGAACTGAAAACAAATTGGGAAACAAAACTAAATGAATGTTCCAAACACCTCATGCTATTGCTGCAAAACGAATACCAGCAGCAATTGAGAGGTATGGACATGGAAATCCAAACACTTTATACCCGACTTTCCGCCCTCAAAAAACACAAACAATACACAGTATATGAGAAAAAACTGAAGGAACACCTAGAAACCTTCAGCAAAAATATTCTCATAAAAAAGGAGAAAAAATACTGGAGGGATAAAAACGCTTTTGGCGAAGGCAGGGCATATAAGTGGAATACCAATTCACAGATAAGAAAAAGTTCCAGATTTCCCAAACAGAATAATATAAACCAGACCAATGACTATCTTTCGGATACACCTTCCAATAACTCCTCCTCCTCAGCCTCATCCCAGGCGGGCAAATTTCGAGGCAAAAGAAAGGGTCCCTTTCCCAAACAAACAGATATGGAGGGAGAGATTCAACAAACACACAAGAGAAGAACCACAGACGTCCAGTCAAATGAAAGCACACGAGGTGGAAGAGAAGGGGGCATGGGTAGAACTAGGGGGACAATACCGGGCAACCCAAAAGGCTCATCCTCTCAGAATACCGGAAAAAGTTACAAAGAACAGGGTGCGATTCCGAAAACTCAGCAGACCCATATAGACACTTTTTTAGACAAGAGCAACATACAATCCCAACCTCCTCCAACCCCACCAACACAACTTTCAATGATATCCATGACAGCTCCACCGGTGAAGGAAAACTAAATGTCATAAATCTCTCATCTCACAAACTCACAACAATAGAACAGGAAGTTTTGTCTCTAGGTCTCTCCTTTTGTCCGAATCGGAGTTTAGACAGCTTTGAAACCATCAAAGATATAAATCTGTTCGCCAGAAAACTTCTACTCAAAAGCTTATATGCGACTAAAAAAACCACGGCTGCACCTGAAGTGGAACCTAATCTCAAAGCAGCAGACTTTAGAGCTCTCAGAGATCTTAATCTATTACTGCAAGAAAGTGGCCCAATAGAGGATTTTTGTGAGAGGGATCTTGACAGTGAAAGCAGTGAAGAAGAATATGAGGAATCCAGCAGAGTCCAAACCACCAAAAAATACAAAAGGAAATCACACAGATTTCCACCACTGAATCAGAATCCAGCCATAGCTCTATTTGTAGGACAGATCACTAAAGAAATCAACAAGATGGAAAAATACAACAAAAAAAGCAACCTAAATCGGGAACAACAAAAGGCATTAAACTCCCTTAAAAACAACACAGAAATTACAATCAAAGCATCGGACAAGGGAGGGAACATCGTCCTTATGGACAATGCCAAATACGAAAAAATGTGTTTTAACATATTGAATGATACCAAATGCTATAAAAAGATTTCTCCCTCCACAGTAGACAAATTCAACCAGGAATTCTTCTCCCTGGTGGATGAATCTGTCAATGAAGGGGTAATAGATAAAGACACGTGGGATTTTATACGCACTAGACATCCACGTCAACCCACTTTTTATGCACTACCCAAAGTGCATAAAAAACTAAATGACCCACCAGGGAGACCTATCATTTCCGGGAATGGTTCCATCACAGAGGGGATCAGCCAAATAATAGATCAATACCTGAGACCCCATGTAATGGAACTTCCATCGTATACAAGGGATACCATACATCTATTGCAAATCCTCGATGGAATATCCATTCCCAGTTCAGCTCTACTTGTTACAGTGGATGTGGAATCGCTGTATAATAGTATCCCACACCACTTAGGCATAGCTGCAATTGAACGTGTCCTACAACAAAGAGCAACAACAGACTGGAAATTCAATGCATTCATTCTAACTATGCTGGACTACATCCTCAGACACAACACCTTCCTTTTCAAGGGCTCCCACTACCTCCAGGTGCAGGGAGTGGCTATGGGGACGTGCTGCGCACCCTCCTATGCCAACCTGTACCTGGGGGAGTGGGAGAGGGAGTTCCTACAGGGGGAGGCAGCATCTGTGTACACTCGCCACATATGTATGTGGCAGAGGTACATAGACGATCTCTTCATCATCTGGGATGGCCCCCCTGAATTATTGAGGGACTGTCTAAAGCTGATGAACAACAATGCTTTTAACCTGTTTTTCACTATGACCTCGGATACCCATGAAGTAAATTTCCTGGACATTACCATCTTTAAAAACTCTGAGGGCGGACTATCAAGTAAACTTTACAGAAAGGAGACTGCTGGCAACACCCTGTTGCATGCAAACAGCTTTCACCCGGAACCTCTGAAAAGATCCATTCCCTATAGCCAGTTTCTCCGCCTTAAAAGAAACTGCAGTAACAACGAAGACTTTCAACACGAAGCGGACAAACTTACCATTAGGCTCATGAACAGAGGCTACTCCAAATCCTCTTTAAAAAAAGCGTTCAACCGAGTTAAGCAAACCAATAGAAGGGATTTAATCTTCTCAAAGAAACCAACCAAAGAAGACGACACTACAAGGATTATTGTGAGATTTTCTAATGAGCATTTTAAAATTAATAAAATTATCTCCAAATATTGGTCCATCCTTACAGATGATCCAATCCTGAAAGGACTAATTGGTCCTAAACCCCAAATCACCTATAGAAAACCTGGCTCAATAGGAAATGCACTCATCCAAAGTGAATACAAGGGCACGGCAAGAAAGGACCCCTGTAAAACATGGGGTACATACCCATGTGGTTCCTGTGCCCAATGTCCAGTCATCGGTAGGAGGACCACACTGGCACTGCCTAATGGGGAAAGTTTTTCCCTGCGTCATTTTGCCAATTGCAAGACGCAGGGTGTGGTATACCTCATGCAGTGCCAGTGTGGTGCCTTCTACGTGGGCAAAACAAGACAGGAATTTAGAAAACGTGTCGACAAACATATGCAAAGTATGCAAATCGGCAACTTGTATCTGCCTTTGGGAAGGCATGTTGCCAGATATCACAATTACCGATTACCCTCGGTGAACTTCACAGTCCTTGATAGGATTCATTTGCCACTCAGGGGGGGAGACTGGAACAAGGTCCTCCTCCAGCGTGAAATGCGCTGGATAAGGTACCTTAGGGCCACTACCCCCCCAGGCCTAAATGAAACCGAAAGTTTCAGACCCTTCTTGGAGGGCTTCAGCTCGGGGAAAACGGATTAACATAATTTTTATCTCACCTTCTTTGTTCTCTTGCACCTCTGCTTTTCTAGAACTGGAGTTCTATTCCAGTACCCCTTGCGGAGAAACAGAGGGCTCCCTCCACAACACCATAGGCCCATTATCTCCCCATTGATGATCATATGTCTTAAACTGCTAAGACTCTACACCCTACCCAGTCAGAAACTATATAGGAGAGTTTTTCTAACTAAACTTATTTACTGTAATTACTGTAATCTCTTTTGTGTAACTATTTTTTATACAGTATTATGTTAATTGCTGTTATTTCTGCAGATGCATTTTTTTCATGCGACTGTGCCATATGAATCCGCCTCTCAGTGCTGAAACAAAGGGCCAATGATACCGTTGCCATTCTGCCCACTATCCCTACCCGGCACAGGGGGGGGCCATGACGCAACATCATGGCCCGAATACCCCGAAGGCGTCAGATCTTATTTTGATGCCCCGGGATTTCCTACTGTGTCGGTGGTTATAAGCCCTAATTTTGATGTTCTGCCATTCGCACAATGACAGTACAATCATCATAAAGAGGTTTGGGCATATTTAAGAATAAAAATCTCCCTTCACATTCTCTTATTATATATATTTCATATTTCATCAGTACTATCCCCATTTCAATCAATTCTTTGCAATTTTTTTATACAATTTTTCTTCCTTCCTTTTTCCATCTCTAATGAGGGAGTATAGACCTGCTACTTTTTGTCATACTTGTCACTGTATATCTTGGTGACATCTATGACATCAGCATAGAACAGTACCCCATACACCGCTGTGCATAGTCTGATACTTTTTTTTTTTTTTTTTGGAGGAGGTCCAAGAGTCTGCTACCTAGACAACAGGGAAGCTTCTGGACGCTTCCCCTCAATACATTGTACAAAGGTGCTTCCTCTAAACAGTGACAGCAGCCAATTGAAGTCGCACCCCCTCCACTGCACCACCAATGAATGTGAGACTCTACCTAGAATAGGGCTACGCCCATCACTTAGCCACGCCCACACCCCATATATTAGGACGCCAGGGATGGCCACAGGCAGCATTCCACAACTGGCTTTGTTACAGAGAGGTACTCCAGGACCAGAGCTCCCTGCCACTTGGAACAATACACCTGACACAATCAATTTAAGGTATTTGATCTCTTTTACTCTATGATGGCCCTGGGGAACCTTATTTCCCCTACGAATCACCATTATTTCCATTCTTTGACCTTTTTGATGTTCAATTTCTTAGCATTTCCCTTATACCTTCATGTTTTTCAGTTGTTTAATTATCACGACTGCCAAATACTGGTTTCTTCACAATATACCAGGCCATCCCGTAGAGGATATTTGAGCAGCATTGACAATCACGTGTTAGGACCCCTGCCAGCACTGGGAAAGCAATTTTTCACAGTTAAATGCAAATGTAAGTCGCATATAATACTTTTCTGTTGTAATGCGATTTCTGTAGTCGCAAATGTAAGTCGCATATAATACTTTTCTGTTGTAATGCGATTTCTGTAGATATAGGTAACAAACAAATATTTAAGTATATACCAATAATCATGCTGTTACTTAAAAATTTTAGAATGTGATGCAGTCCCTCCCTGAGGAAG
The DNA here is from genome assembly GCF_042186555.1 of Aquarana catesbeiana. Classification (NCBI taxonomy): domain Eukaryota; kingdom Metazoa; phylum Chordata; class Amphibia; order Anura; family Ranidae; genus Aquarana; species Aquarana catesbeiana. Next base: position 215,085,731 of record NC_133333.1, on the reverse strand, counting down.
ACTTTATCCTTACAATAAGTTGAAACGCGTTGGAAATCTGCTATCAGGACGCCATCACACCTATCGGGGGTGGTACTTGTAACTAGCAGTAGGATGCATCATATGTTTCCATATATCTGATGTTTTTATAATTATTCTTAACTAGATCAATGTGTATGTTCATGTATATCCTATTCGTTTTTGTATCAATAAACTTCTTTTTAACTATAATTCAACACTGCCAATTTCTGCATTGCCCTTAAAATCCCATTTTGAGGTACACATCTAGTTCTAAAAATTACAAGGGATGCTGGCAATGACACGGCCAACCCTCTGAGTCATACATTTATGTAAACATGATTGATGTACTAGGAAGAATATAAATACCCAAAAAATGACACCTTTTTTTGTTTTTAACAAATTTTTATGCATTTTAAAAGCCAAATTTTGAAGATGCACACAGTGTGTCAACATGTGCTATCTGCCATCAGGGGATATCAATGTACGCGTTTTGTGGCTGCAACCCCTTTCTCGCAACTCAAGTAGCTGAGAGGAAGTGGTTGCAACCCCAAAACACGTCCATTGATCCCCATGATGGGAGATAGCACATGTTGACATTAGGTATGGGATCAGGAGGAAAATCCCCAGTTTAACTCCCAATTTGTGTGCATCTTCAAAATTTGGCTTTTACAGGGGTGACATCACCCCATCTGATGAAGGCAATATCAACACATTTTGGACACTATAATGTCTGATATTGCCTTCAGTTTTACAATGTTGAACTTTGTAAGTCCCTGAGTTGTGTATGTTATATTTTGAAACATGCCTGTTTATGTACCCTAAAAAAAAAATCAAGGTAAACCTTTAAAAAACCCATATTTTTTGTTTTGTTTTTTAAAAAAGTTTTAAAACGCACATGTGCATGTGCACGTAGTAAGCGATTTTATACTCAGCAATGTGTGGCTTCTTCTTTCAGTGCTCAATACCAGTTTTTGTATTAAGTTGGTGTTTACAGTGACAATGGGTGTTATTTAATAATGGAAAAACCACTTGGCACTACAAGTGCACTAGGAGAACCTAGGAGACAGAAAAAAGAAACACAAGCAGTAATTGAAAATAAAGATTTCATCTGATAAAATAGAAAATTTATTCAAAATTGTCTGGCAAAGCAATGGCCCCCCTACCCGTAAAATATTCTACATATTTTTCCCGCACTTCACAGGCGTTTTGGGGGGGCAAACCAGGACAGCCCACTTCCAGGGCGGTCAGTTTTTCATAAAGTCCGGCCTCAGGTCCAACTGAGGCAACATAACTAGGATTATTATTTTTTTAAAAGTTGTGCAGTAAGCAGCAAGCTAACACAATGTGGTTTAGTTTGTACTCCGCCATATTTATGGCAGTTAAAAATAGTCGGAACCGGCTGGCCATTATCCCAAACGCATTCTCCACGACTCTTCTGGCTCTGGCCAGCCGGTAAATAAAAACCCTCTTCTCCAGGGTGAGGGTCCTCTGGGGGAATGGCCTCATCACGTGATCACCCAGACCGAATGCCTCATCTGCGACGAACACAAATGGCAGTCCCTCAATGTTCTCTTCCGCAGGTGGCAACCCCAAGCCACCACTCTGGAGACATCGATAGAACTCGGTCCGGGCAAAGACTCCACCATTTGACATCCGCCCATTCCTCTCAACGTCCACATACAGAAACTTATGTCGCTGACACCACCGCCATCAACACGATACTATGAAACCCCCTATAGTTATAATAGTATGACCCTGAATGGGGTGGTGGTACGATGTGGACGTGTTTCCCATCAATTGCCCCTCCACAGTTGGGAATGTCCCAACGGTCGGCAAAGTGGGATGCCACAGTCTGCCATTCCTGTGGAGTTGAAGGAAACTGTGGAGTCAAACAAAAACATACAAATTAGTCATTTTGCACATAAACATTGCAAGCAGATTAGACACAAACATTCTTGGCCAACACCAGTATAACATCAGATTCCTCCCCCTCTCTGATGGCCCATTGTAAAAATTTTAGGACGGGGGGAGATGTTTTGGACAGGTAACCCTCTCAACTTCATTGAGAGCTGAATGCATAAATAATGTGTGTTACTTTGGCCAGCCCCTCCTTAATTACACTATTGGCAGCCCACTGGACAGGTAAGAAGTGTCATAATTAGGGATGAGCTTCGTGTTCGAGTCGAACCCATGTTCGACTCGAACATCGGCTGTTCGATCGTTCGTCGAATTGCGAACGATATGGGCCGTTCGCGCCAAATTCGTGTGGCGCGTCATGGCCCATAATTCACTGCGGCATCGCAGTGCATTGCTTGCTGATGATTGGCTAAGCATGCACTATGACCCGCATGCTTGGCCAATCACAGCGCCGCCTTAACAGAGAGCCGTAATTGGCCAAAGCCAAGGAGGCTTTGGCCAATTATGGCTCAGGGGATTTAGTACACGCCCCACACTATATAAGGCCGCCTGCACGGCGGCCCTGTGCAGTGTGTTCCGGTGTGCTGAGAAATAGAGAGAGAGAGAGACAGTGTCATTTCATTTGAGTTAGCTAGATTAGGCAGGACAGTCAGTCAGTTAGCTGCACTTAAAGTGTATTGTCTATATATATATATGCATCCCAGGTGTTGCATATATATATATATATATATATATACACTGTATTCAGTTTAGTTAGATCCATTCCTGTTATCTTCTAGACTATTTACATTTAGTGCAGTGCGTCCTGCTCACAGTGTTCAGCTAGATCCGTTCCTGTTATCTTCTTACTGACAGGCAGGCTTGTCTTGTTACAGTATTTTGAAGAAAATTACTGGTGTTCTTTTGATCCTATTAGTACCACAGTCAGGCAGCTAGACTATTTACATTTAGTGCAGAGCGTCCTGCTCACAGTGTTCTGCTAAACCTACAAGTTAGTGGGGTGCGTCCTGCTCACAGTGTTCAGCTAGATCCGTTTCTGTTATCTTCTTACTGACAGGCAGGCTTGTCTTGTTACAGTAAATACAGCTACCTGAAGAAAATTGCTTGTGTTCTTTTGATCCTATTAGTACCACAGTCAGGCAGCTAGACTATTTACAGTTAGTGCAGTGCGTCCTGCTCACAGTGTTCTGCTAAACCTACAAGTTAGTGGGGTGCGTCCTGCTCACAGTGTTCAGCTAAACCTACAAGTTAGTGGGGTGCGTCCACCTCACAGTGTTCCGCTAAACCTACAAGCTAGTGGGGTGCATCCTGCTCACAGTGTTCAGCTAGATCCGTTTCTGTTATCTTCTTACTGACAGGCAGGCTTGTCTTGTTACAGTAAATACAGCTGAAGAAAATTGCTTGTGTTCTTTTGATCCTATTAGTACCACAGTCAGGCAGCTAGACTATTTACAGTTAGTGCAGTGCGTCCTACTCACAGTGTTCTGCTAAACCTACAAGTTAGTGGGGTGCGTCCTTCTCACAGTGTTCAGCTAGATCCGTTTCTGTTATCTTCTTACTGACAGGCAGGCTTGTCTTGTTACAGTAAATACAGCTACCTGAAGAAAATTGCTGGTGTTCTTTTGATCCTATTAGTACCACAGTCAGGCAGCTAGACTATTTACAGTTAGTGCAGTGCGTCCTGCTCACAGTGTTCAGCTAAACCTAAAAGTTAGTGGGGTGCGTCCACCTCACAGTGTTCAGCTAAAGCTACCTGTAGAAGGTTGGTGGTGTTCTCATACTACAGGCAGGCAGCAGGCAGTTGATTTTGCTAGCTGCAGTATCAGTACATATATATATATATATATATATATATATATATATATATATATATATATATATATATATATATATATATATATATCCCAGCTTAGTGCAGCTACAGGCCATTAGTATGTCTGGAAGGCCAAGAAGGAGAGGCAGACAGTCACAAGCCAATAAGAGAGGGCAAGCAGGCTCTGTGTCTAGTGCTGGTCGTGGAGACGGTGCATCCTCATCAGCACGGGGCCATGGGACACGCTTGGCCTTTTTTTCGGCAGCTGGCCATGTTGAGCCGCAACATGCGGAAGACTTGGTCGAGTGGATGACCAAGCCGTCCTCATCCTCCTCATCCTCTCTCACCCATGCCCAGGGTACTTTGTCTGGCAAAGCAGCGGCCTCTTCCCTCGGCTCAATGTCATCAGTGACTCCTTCCCTAGCCCCACCATGTCCTCCTGAGGAGTCCCTCGAACTGTTTGACCACAGTGTTGGGTACATGCTCCAGGAGGATGCCCAGCGTTTGGAAGGCTCTGATGATGATACTGAGCTCGATGAAGGCAGTAACATGAGCACGGACAGAGGGGGTGCCCAAGAAGGACAGCAATCTGGCAGTCATGCTCCCCCTGCTGCAGCATACTGCCAGGTTTGCTCCAGTGATGAGGAGGGAGGGGATGATGAGGTCACTGACTCAACGTGGGTGCCTGATAGGAGAGAGGAGGAGGAGGAGGAGGAGGCGGCACATCACCAACGAGGCAGGATGCCCTCCAGGGGCCAGCCTAAGGGCAGCACATTGACTGCATCACACCCCAAAGCTCCACATGTGCAGGGCGCTGCAGTCTCTGCATGTTATTCAAAAAGTTCTTTGGTGTGGGCCTTTTTTGAGACGAGTGCATCAGATCGCACCGCTGCTATTTGCAACATATGTCTCAAGCGTATCTCGCGTGGCCAAAACATCTCCCGCTTGGGTACCACATGCTTGACCAGACATATGTTGACCTGCCATGCAGTTCGTTGGCAAGCGTATCTAAAAGACCCACACCAAAGAACAAAGAGGACCTCTCCTTGCTCCTCATCAGCTGAGATTTCCAACCCCACTAGACCTTCAGTCCTCTCTGAGACCTGCACTGAGAGGAATGAAGGTGTAGAATTAGGTGTGTCACAGCCAAGTACTTGTGGGCAATCTGATTTTGGTGCACCGACGTCAGATTGTACCAGGCAAATTTCCCTGCCCCAGCTGCTGCACCGCCGAAAGAAGTTTGCTCCCAGCCATCCACATGCCCAGCGGTTGAATGCTAGCTTGGCAAAATTGCTAGCACTTCAACTGCTGCCTTTTCAGTTGGTAGACTCTGCCCCCTTCCGTGAGTTTGTGGAATGTGCGGTTCCTCAGTGGCAGGTACCCAAACGCCACTTTTTCTCACGGAAGGCGATTCCGGCTCTCTACCAGCATGTGGAAGGCAATGTCCATGCCTCGCTGGACAGGGCGGTCAGCGGTAAGGTGCATATTACCGCTGACTCATGGTCCAGCAGGCATGGACAGGGACGTTACCCAAGTTTCACGGCGCATTGGGTGACTCTGCTGGCAGCTGGGAAGGATGCAGGACAAGGTGCAGTAGTGTTGGAGGTTGTTCCGCCACCACGCCTCCAAAATGCTAATGATTGTGACACACCTCTCTCCTCCACCCCCTCCTCTTCTTCTTCCTCCATGGCCTCTTCCTCGGAACCAGCGGTGCTCCGTAGTCGTTCAAGGGGCTACGCAAGTACGCAGGCCAAAAGATGCCATGCGGTGCTTGAGCTGGTGTGCTTGGGGGACAGGAGCCACACTGGGGCAGAGGTTCTGTCAGCTCTGCAGGGGCAGGTTCAGAGGTGGTTGACGCCACGCCAACTTAAGGCAGGAATGGTGGTTTGCGACAATGGCACCAACCTCCTCTCTGCCCTCCGACAGGGACAAATGACCCATGTGCCCTGTTTGGCTCACGTCCTTAACTTGGTGGTGCAGCGGTTCTTGGGCAGGTACCCGGGCTTACAGGATGTCCTGAGGCAGGCCAGGAAAGTCTGTGTGCATTTCCGCCGGTCATATAATGCCAGTGCTCGGCTGACGGACCTCCAAAAGGAGTTTAACCTGCCCAAGAACCGCCTAATCTGTGACATGCCCACCAGGTGGAACTCAACGTTGGCCATGCTGCAGCGGCTGCACACGCAGCAGAGGGCCATCAATGAGTACCTGTGCGACTATGGCACCAGGACAGGGTCAGGGGAGCTTGGTTTTTTTTCCCCACGCCAGTGGGCCATGATCAGGGATGCATGCACTGTCCTGTCACCATTTGAGGAGGCCACGAGGATGGTGAGCAGTGACAGTGCATGCATCAGTGACACTGTCCCCCTTGTCCACCTGTTGGAGCACACGCTGCGTGGAATAATGGACAGGGCACTTGAGGCAGAACAGAGGCAGGAAGAGGAGGACTTCCTTAGCTCTCAAGGCCCCCTTTATCCAGACAGTGTTCCTGCGTGCCCGCTGATCACACAGGAAGAGGAAGAGGACGAGGAGGAGGAGGAGGAGGAGGAGGAGGAAGATTGTGTCAGTATGGAGGTGGAGCCTGGCACTCAGCATCAGCAGCAGTCTTTAAGGGATCAGTCCCAAGAAACACATGGACTTGTACGTGGCTGGGAGGAGGTGGCTGCGGACCATGTCGTCCTTAGTGACCCAGAGGACTCCGGACCGAATGCCTCAGCAAACCTACGCTGCATGGCCTCCCTGATCCTGCAAAGCCTGCATAAGGATCCTCGTATTCGTGGTATCAAGGAGAAGGACCAATACTGGCTGGCAACCCTCCTTGATCCACGTTACAAGGGTAAGGTTGCGGACCTTATCTTGCCATCGCAGAGGGAGCAGAGGATGAAACATCTTCAGGAGGCCTTGCAGAAAGGTCTGTGCAACGCGTTCCCAGAGACTGGGAGGTTACAAACTCCTGTTTCTGGACAACGTGTTGCTGAGGCTTCGGTCAGTCAAAGAAGGAGCGGTGGAGAAGGTGGCCGTCTGACCGATGCGTTCAGACAATTTTTTGGTCCGCAGCCCCAAGGTATGATCGGTTCCAGCAACCATCGCCAGCGTCTGTTTTACATGGTGCAGGAATACCTAGGGGCAAGATCAGACTTGGACACCTTTCCCACCGAAAATCCTCTGGGTTACTGGGTCTTGAGGATGGATCACTGGCCAGAGCTTGCACAGTATGCAATTGAGCTACTGGCCTGTCCTGCATCCAGCGTTCTTTCGGAACGCACATTCAGTGCTGCTGGAGGCGTGGTAACCGATCACAGGGTGCGTCTGTCCACTGACTCGGTCGATCGACTGACCTTCATAAAAATGAATCAGTCTTGGATCACCACCAGCTACCAAGCACCTGATGCTGATGTAACCGAATAATTTTTTTTGAAATCTCAGATCCCTTCAAAGACTGCCTATGCTGATGCTGAGTGACTATCCCTGAGTAATTATCCTCTTCCTCCTCAATCATCACGCTGATAGCTTGTAAGAACATTTTTGGTTCTGGGCGCCACCACCAGTGCCTAAGGCACAATTTTTCAGCCCCTGTTTAACAGGGGCGTGTAATTACAATTTTTGATGTAATACTTTGCAGCAGGGCTCGTTCCTGCATTCCAACTAGAGTGTCTGTGAGGGGTTGCAGTGTTGTGGCACCAGCACCAGTGCCCAAGGCCCATTTTTTCTGCCCCTGTCTAACAGGGGCGTGTAATTACAATTTTTGATGCAATACTTTGCAGCAGGGCTCGTTCCTGCGTTCCAACTAGAGTGTCTGTGAGGGGTTGCAGTGTTGTGGCACCAGCACCAGTGCCTAAGGCCCATTTTTTCTGCCCCTGTTTAACAGGGGCGTGTAATTACAATTTTTGATGCAATACTTTGCATCAGGGCTCGTTCCTGCGTTCCAACTAGAGTGTCTGTGAGGGGTTGCAGTGTTGTGGCACCAGCACCAGTGCCTAAGGCCTAATTTTTCAGCTCCTGTTCAACAGGGGCATGTAATTACAATTCTTGATCTAATATTTCACAGCAGGGCCCTGTGAGGGCTTACAGTGTTGTGGCCACAGCAACACCTAAGGCCCAAATTTCTGCTGAGTATATAGGGCAGGACCCTACTTTCAAACAACTAACTTACAAACGACTCCTACTTGCAAACGGAAGGAGACAACAGGAAGTGAGATGAAATCTACCCCTAGGAAGGGAAATTCTCTCCTGTAAGAGTTAATATGGGAAAAACATTTCTCCTTTCCACTGATGCTTTCCAATCCATTGGGACAAAAAGTGAGGTGAAATCTTCTGAAGAGGAGGAAAGACAGCAAAACAAATGTCACAGGGGTGATAACCCTTCCCTATGTTTTCCAAAAAGCTTAAAAAAGATTTTTTGGCTGGAGCTAAACACGTTAAAAATGTACCCGTTCAAAATTACAAAGAGATTCTACTTAACAACAAACCTACAGTCCCTGTCTTGTTTGCACCGCCTGTATACTGCTGTTCAGAGTATATAGGGCCTGGTGGCCCCACACCTTTCCTTATTTTAATTTGGGTGTGGGGTTCCCCTTAATATCCATACAAGACCCAAAGGGCCTGGTAATGGACTGGGGGGTACCCATGCCGTTTGTCTCACTGATTTTCATCCATATTGCCAGGACCCGATATTACATTAAACCCGCAAGCAGTTTTAAATGAGATTTTTTCCTTTAAAAATGACATTTGGTGCAGGGACTGTTCTAAACACGGGAAACACACGTCCCTTTACAGGCATACTATAGACACCCCTCAGGTACGATATTTAAAGGAATATTTCACTTTTTTTTTTTTTTACTTTAAGCATCATTAAAATCACTGCTCCCGAAAAAAACGGCCGTTTTTAAAAGTTTTTTTTGCATTGATACATGTCCCCTGGGGTAGGACCCGGGTCCCCAAACCCTTTTTAGGACAATACCATGCAAATTAGTTTTTAAAATGAGCACTTTTGATTTCGAACGTTCGAGTCCCATAGACGTCAATGGGGTTCTAACGTTCGTGCAAACTTTCGGTCCGTTCGCAGGTTCTGGTGCGAACCGAACCGGGGGGTGTTCGGCTCATCCCTAGTCATAATACAAAAATATGAATACACACTGTACAAATCGAAGCACATTTTTACATTCTGCAATTAACTAGCAAGATAATAGAAGAACAAAACTTTAAACAGTACCATTTGAAAGTATTCATTCAGGCCCTTGCACTACATGCTTTAGGGAATTCATCCATAAATATGACCACAAAAGAGGTGGGTATAGTGTGTATGGGTTTGGCAAAGTCAGCAGATAGAGGATTGGTCTCGGTTGACTTAGTGGTTGGGGGGAGGGAGGGTTCCAAATGAGTTTGGGACCCCAAAAAAAGGCCTCTGGCACTCTGCCTGAATTTAAGGACACAAATAACATTTGTACACATTTTAGGGGGTGTTTAGGGTAAAGCACTACTATGGAGCTGACAAAATACATTGTTAAGTGAAAAGGCTAGGTGGATATGGGCCCAGGATAACATGCTGGGGAGGTTATTGAAGGCAAATATGCATAAAGGATGAAAAGGGAAGATTAAAAACTGCCAGCATGCATGAGCACAAAGGGGACATTCCCAGCATATTACAATCATGGTAATTGGGGAATCATGAAAGAAATACAATACATTAGCAAACATTAAATGCATAGAATGTAATGTTAAAGGAGAAAACTTACCCTAATATAGTCTTTCTGCAGGACCTGAATGATGGCAGAACAGGTCTCTGGAATAATGATCCCCAGAGCCTGGGGGGAGATACCTGTCGAGAACTTGAGGTCCTGCGGACTTCTCCCAGTTGCCAAGTACCGCAACGTGGCGACTAGCCTTTGTTCGGGAGTGATGGCTTGCCGCATGCAGGTATTCTGCCTGCTAATATAAGGGGACAGCAAAGCCAACAAACGGTGAAAAATGGGGTCCGTCATCCGGAGATAATTCCTGAAATCATCAGGGTTATTCTCCTGGATCTCCTGCAACAAAGGCATGTGAGAGAATTGGTCACGCTGGAGCAACCAATTCTTGGTCCATGAACTCCTCCTCACCCTGTTCATGGACTGGGCTTAGGTCACAGTAAGAACCCCAACACCAAGCCCCCGCACAGCACGAACTCTATGAGGAGGACGTACCCACAACATGGCTTCAAAATGGTCGGCTGGTCAGAACGAACTAAACAGAAAGCACTGAAAAACAACAAGTCCTGAAAGAACGAGCTGAAAATCAGAAACGAGCGGACAAGAACGCACTGTAAATCAAATACGGTACTAAAATAGCATGCACTGACAAACAAATGCGAACTGACTACACGCACTGAAGAACATATACAAACCCAAGCGCACAAACGGAAGGCAAAAACGATCGAAAAAGCACGAGTCTCAAAAGCACGAATCGTCTTTCACCAAACTTCTACTAACACGAGATAAACACGAGATTAGCAGAAGGAGCCCAAAGGGTGGCGCACTTGGTTTTGAACCTTTTGCAGTCCCGTCGTACGTGTTGTACGTCACCGCGTACTTGGAGGTCAGAATTTGGTGTGACCGAATTTGGTGTGACCGTGTGTATGCAAGACAAACTTGAGCGGAATTCTGTCGGAAAAACCTTTTCGACGAGAATTCCGATCATGTGTACGGGGCATAAGTGTACATTGTATAGCTTTTTTTTTTTTTTTTTCACAAACATTTTATTTAATGAATGCCAGTAGTACATAAAGAGGCGGATTCCATGAATCCTAAACAATCACAGACATAACAATAACTTTCAGGGCAAAGCCCAATAAGAACAGGAAACAATAAAGAGAACAAAAGCGTGCACATGCACAAACAAAATGTGTCAAATACTTCCTCAGGTCCTCTCGATCTCGAACCTAAGCATGGTAGTTAGTAGAAATCAAGCTAGCAGCAAGCTAGGAAAGCTCTTAAAAAAAAAAACGGGGGGGGGGGGAGAGGGAGGAGGAGGGGGGGAAAGAGGGAGTAGGAGCTTTGGGGGTGATCCCACGGTGAGTGTGCAGAAGAAAGGGCGGGAGAGGGGGTGAGAATAACACCAGCTACCCTCTCCGCAGCCTATGTTGTGGGACCATGTCTGTGTGCCACCATTAGCGTGGTACTGATTTAGCCTTTAGTAAGTTCCAGGTAAGACTGAGAAGTCTTAAAGGACGTCCAGGGGCCCCAGATCGCAGTGAAAGTAGGGATTTTATCTAACGAAGTATAGATCAGCTCCTCCATCTCCGCAGTCCGATTAATCTGGTGTATCCATTCGGACAGAGTCGGTGCCGCTGTCGATCGCCAATGAGGTGGTACGCATATCCTAGCCGCATTGATCATATGTAATGCGATCGATTTATAGTATTGCTTTTTAGGTATCTCGGATAAGTGCAAGAGATACTGTGCCGGAGAATACGGGAGAGAAGACACCTTCGTTATCACCTCATGTACTTTCCGCCAATAAGGTTGCAGTGGACAACTCTACCAAATATGAATATAGGAGCCTGTCTCCCTCCTACATCTCCAGCATTGCTCCGGCACAGTAGGTGAAAATTTGTGTATTATGTCTGGTGTTCTATACCAGCGTGTTCTCAATTTATAGCCATTCTCTTGTACTGAAATGTATAAGGAACCCTTGTGGAGATAGAAATTGATCCTGTCCCAACTTCCCTCCTCTATATTCCTGCCAAGCACCGACTCCCAGTAGGCCTGCTCCGAGCGTAAGCTTTTTGGTGTGTTTTCGTGAGCGTAAAGTGCTGAGGTAACATGCTTCTGTGGGGGGTGCGCTTGAACACAGTGATTGTGAATTGTAGGGTTCCTAATGAAACCTCCTCTATGTGCTGGATCGTCTAGGAAGTGCCTAAGCTGAATATAGGACCAAAACGGGAACAAGCCCGTACTGGAGAGTTCTGCGAGTTCAGTTTGGCGTAGGAAACGGCCTCTACAAAAGAAATGCTTAACATCTTGGCGTATGGCCATTCTGTCTCCACAAAGATTCTGGGTGTGGGTGTGTCAAGGTCGGGGGAGCTATATGTTCCCTAGTTGTCCACGGTAGGTATCATAAATCCGCATTTGCGACCAGATTCTCCAGACCTACCCAGTCCTTACAGTGGCTATGTATCTTCCAATCGACTATACGCGCTAGATGGGCTGCCCAATAATATCACTGCATGTCTGGAAGGCCGATGCCTCCACCTCCTTTCGGCAGTGTCAATTTAGCCAAGCTTATCCTCGCAGTCTTCTTATGCCAAATGAAGGCACGACAGATGGATATATTGTATAGCTTTATCCATAGCAGCCTAAAGCAATAATAAAGCAAAACCAAAAATGTCATATATTGAAATTTACCAATTATTAAATGTAGCAGCTGCATTAGTTTTCTTTTTTTTAAGCTTTTCCCCCTCTGTTTTCACCTGGTGATCTGTCCAGTAACACACCTCCTGTATTAGAGTGCCCCCACTCTAGATGAAGGAGCACAGGGGACACCTTTGGACAGCAGCATTGTCTGTCTCTGGGGAGGGGAATGTTAGGTGCACCAGTGGATTTAAATACACTAGCAAACTGAAGCCAAACTCCAGCTCATGCTACAGTTATACAAGCTTGCATAACTAAACCTTTACATAAAGGTTTTACATAACTAAATAAAAGTTGATCATTGTAAGCCCCCTGTCAGTGGTAAATAGTTGATCTCAACAATTTAACTACTACATTTGCAGGACAGCTTGTTCTGTTTTAAAACAGTCTTACTGGCTGGATTATCAGATGAAAATAAAGGAAAGAAAGACTTAAGCTCCATGCACACTAGCGTTTTTTATAGGTGGAAAAAAATGCTGGATAAAAAAACGCTAGTAATAGCTTTTTGTTGTAGCATTTTAGTAGAGTTAGCATTTTATCAGCTTTTTGCAGTTCCTTAAAAAAAAAAAGCTCAAAAAACCCTATTAGTAGCATTTAGCAGCGTTTCTGCTGGAAAAAAGCATCAAGAAACTCTACAAAAATATTTTTTAGTAGTGTGCATGGACACATAGGATAAAACTATTGAGCCACTCTGCAACATTGCTGCAGTGACACTGTTTCCCAAATCTTTTTTACTATTTTTGACACTTTTTTTGTGAAATGGTAGGGGTACAATGTACCCATTACCAATTCACATAGGGGAGGAGGCTGGGATCTGTGGGTCCCCTTGTTAAATGGGGCTTCCAGATTCCAATAAGCCCCCCCACCCACAGACCCCCACAACCATGTTGAGGGCATGTGCCCTGGTACGGTTCAGGAGGGGGGGCGCTCTCTCGTCCCCCCCCTCTTTTCCTGCGGTATGCCAGGCTGCGTGCTCGGATAAGGGTCTGGTATGGATTTTGGGGGGGACCCATACGCCATTTATATTTTTAAATTTGGCGCAGGGTTCCCCTTAATTTCCATGTCAGACCTGAAGGGCCTGGTATGGATTTTGGGGGGGACCCCCACGCAATTGTTTTTAACATTTTTGGTTTGGGGTTCCCCTTAATATTCATACCAGACCCAAAGGGCCTGGTAATGGGCTGGGGGGGGAACCCATGCCGTTTTTTTCAATGAGTTTTATCTATATTGCTGAGACCCAACAATTCATTACAGCCGCAAGCAGTTTTAAATGACTTTTTTCCTGTAGAAATGTCATTTTGCTGTGGTATTGTTCTAAACACGGGAAAACTGCGCCACTTTACAGGCATACTATAGACCCCCCCCCAGGCACGATATTTAAAGGAATATTTCATTTTTATTGTTTCACTTTAAGCATTACTAAAATCACTGCTGCTGAAAAAACGCCCGTTTTTAAATCTTTTTTTTGCATTGATACATGTCCCCTGGGGCAGGACCCGGGTCCCCAAACACTTTTTATGATAACAACTTGCTTATAAGCCTTTAAAATGAGCACTTTTGATTTTTCATGTTCGTGCCCCATAGACGTTAATGGTGTTCGTGTGGTCTTCAGAATTTTTTGCCTGTTCACAAGTAGGGATGAGCCGAACACCCCCAGGTTCGGTTCAGGGCAGAAAATGCGAACAGACCTAAAATTTGTGCGAACACGCGAACCCCGGTAAAGTCCATGGGACTCGAATGTGAAAAATCAAAAGTGCTAATTTTAAAGTGGTTGTATACCTTTATTTGTAACTTTTACCTACAGGTAAGCCTATAATAAGGCTTACCTGTAGGTAAAAAAAATATCTCCTAAACCTGTAAGGTTTAGGAGATATTCCCCTCGCAATGAGCCGCTGACTGCAGCGGCGCATGTGCACAGGGGACTCTCGGCTGACAGCCCGGCAAACTCCGGAGCTTGCCGGGCAGAAGTCTCCCGCGCGCATGCGCGGGAGTGACGACATCGCGGCTCCGGCCACTCACAGCGCCGGAGCCGCGATACCCGGAAGACACGCCGAGGGGAGATGTCAGCTCCCTCGGCGTGGACCAGGTGAGATGCCGGCGCCTCTTCTAAGGTAAGTATCTCATAATGAGCTAGTATGCGGTGCATACTAGCTCATTATGCCTTTTCCCTTGCAGGTGTAAAAAAAAAAAAAAAGACAGCGGGTATACAACCGCTTTAAAGGCTTATAAGCAAGTGAGTTTAATTACCACCTTAATCAGCCACAGAACCTGTGTAATAAATGTGTGTCCTGGATTAAAGGGATGATGTGGCAACCCTAGCGGTGACACAACACTGTAAAGCCTCACAGATACTTTTGTTGAGCGAAGGAACAGGCCCTGCTGTGAAATATTAGATCAAAAATTGTAATTACGTGCCCGTGTTAAACAGGGTCAGAAAAATTGGGCCTTAGGCGGCGGTGGTGGTGGTGGGGTTACACAACACTGTAAAGCCTCACAGATACTTTTGATGAGCGAAGGAACAGGCCCTGCTGTGAAATATTAGATCAAAAATTTTAATTACGTGCCCGTGTTAAACAGGGGCAGAAAAATTGGGCCTTAGGTGGTGGTGGTGGTGGCACAACACCGTAAAGCCTCACAGATACTCTTGTTGAGCGCAGGAACGAGCCCTGCTGTTAAATATTTGATCAAAAATTGTAATTACGTGCCCCTGTTAAACAGGGGCAGAAAAATTGGGCCTTAGGTAGTGGTGGTGGTGCCCTGAACTGAAAATATTCTTAGAAGCTATCATCATGAAAATTGAGGAGGAATAGGATAGTCACTCAGCATAATAGGATAGTCACTTAGCATATGCAGTCTTCAAGGGATCCCACATCCATAGAAAAATCATTTGGTTACATCAGCATTAGGTGCTTGGTAGCTGGTGATCCAGGACTGATTCATTTTTATGAATGTGAGCCGATCAACAGAGTCTGTGGACAGGCACACTCTGTGATCGGTTACAAAGCCTCCAGCAGCACTGAATGTGAGTTCAGAAAGAACGCTGAATGCAGGACAGGCCAGTAGCTCAATTGCATATTGAGCAAGCTCTGGCCAGTGGTCCATCCTCAAGACCCAGTAACCCAGTGTATGTTCTGGTGGAAAGGTCTCCAAGTCTGATCTTGCCCCTAGGTATTCCTGCACCATGTAATTCAGACGCTGGCGATGGTTGCTGGAACCGATCAGACCTGGGCGCTGAGGACTGAAGAATTGCCTGAAGGCATTGGTCAGCCTTCTCCTCCACTCTTTCTGTGACTGAATGAAGCCTCAGTAACACGTTGTCCAGCACCAGGGAATTGTAACCTCCCAGGCTCTGGAAACGCATTGCACAAACCTTTCTGCAAGGCCTCCCGAAGATGTTTCATCCTCTGCTCCCTCTGCGAGGGCTGGATAAGTTCTGCAACCTTACCCTTGTAACATGGATCAAGAAGGGTTGCCAGCCAGTAATGATCCCTCTCCTTGATACCGCGAATCCCAGGGTCCTTTCACAGGCTTTGCAGGATCAGGGAGGCCATGCAGCGTAGGTTTGCAGAGGCATTCGATCCTGAGTCCTCTGAGTCACTAAGGATCACATGATCTTCAACCACCTCCTCCCAGCCACGTACAACTCCATGGGTTTCTGGGGACTGAAAATGATCTCTTGAAGACTGCTGCTGATGCTGAGTGTTATCCTCCACCTCCATGCTTGAACGCCTATGGAGCACCGCTGGTTCAGAGGAGAAATCTGCAGAGTAAGAGGCCATAGAGGAAGAAGAGGAGGAGGTTGTGGAGGAGAGAGCTGTGGAAAAATCACCACTAGCATTTTGGAGGCGTGGTGGCGGAACAAGCTCCAACAATACTGAACCCTGTCCTGCATCCTTCCCAGCTGCCAGCAGAGTTACCCATTGCGGCGTGAAAGAAAGGTAACATCCTTGTCCGTGCCTGCTGGACCATGAGTCAGCAGTAATATGCACCTTACTGCTGACTGCCCTGTCCAACGAGGCCAAGACATTGCCTTCCACATGCTGGTAGAGAGCTGGAATGGCCTTCCGTGAAAAGAAATGGCGTTTGGGAACCTGCCACTGAGGTACCGCACATTCCACAAATTCACGAAAGGGGCAGAGTCTACCAGCTGAAAAGGCAGCAGTTGCAGTGCTAGCAATTTGGTCAAGCTAGCATTCAGACACTGAGCATGTGGATGGCTGAGACCGAATTTCTTTAGACAGTTTAGCAACTGGGGTAGGGAAATTTGCCTGCTAAAATCAGATGGAGGTGTACTGATAGCAGATTGGCTGCAAGTACTTGGGACACCTATTGCTATACCTTCATTCCTCTCAGTGCAGGTTTCTGAGAGGACTGGAGGTATAGTGAGGTTGGAGAACCCAGCTGATGAGGAGCAAGAAGAGGTCCGCCTTGTTCTTTGATGTGGGTCTTTTAAGTGCTGTTGCCAACAGACTGTATGGAAGGTCGTCATATGTCTGGTCAAGCATGTGGTGCCCAAGCGGCTGCTGCTGTGGCCATGCTTGATACGCTTCAGACATATGTTGCAAACAGCAACGGTGCGATCTGCTGCACTTGTGTCAAAAAAGGCCCACACCAAAGAACTTTTCAAAATATGTGAGGAGTCAGCAGTGCCCTGCACCTGCTTAGCTCTGCGGTGTGATGCAATAGGGTGGCTGCCCCCCTGAAGGGCATCCTACCTCATTGGAGATGTGCCTCCTCCTCCTCCTCTCTTCTATCAGGCACCCAAGTTGAGTCAGTGACCTCATCATCCCCTCCCTCCTTGTCACTGGAGCAAGCCTGGCAGTATGACCTTCTTGGGCACCCCCTCTCTCTAGGCTGACGTTACTCCCTTCCTCAGCCCCAAACCATGGGGGCATCATGGTTTGGGGCTGCTTTGCTGCGTCAGGGCCTGGACGGATTGCTAAAAATGTATTCCCAAGTTTATCAAGACATTTTGCAGGAGAACTTAAGGTCATCTGTCCACCAGCTGAAGCTCAACAGAAGATGGCTGTTGCAACAGGACAATGACCCAAAGCATAGAAGTAAATCAACAACAGAATGGCTTAAACAGAAGAAAATACGCCTTCTGGAGTGGCCCAGTCAGAGTCCTGACCTCAACCCAATTGAGATGCTGTGGCATGACCTCAAGAAAGCGATTCACACCAGACATCCCAAGAATATTGCTTAACTGAAACAGTTCTGTAAAGAGGAATGGTCAATAATTACTCCTGACTGTTGTGCATGTCTGATCTGCAACTACAGGAAACGTTTGGTTGAAGTTATTGCTGCCAAAAGGAGGTTCAACCAGTTATTAAAGCCAAGGGTTCACATACTTTTTCCACCTGCACTGTGAATGTTTACATGGTGTGTTCAATAAAAACATGGTAACATTTAATTCTTTGTGTGTTATTAGTTTAAGCAGACTGTGATTGTCTATTGTTATGACTTAGATGAAGATCAGATCACATTTTATGACCAATTTGTGCAGAAATCCATATCATTCCAAAAGGGTTCACATACTTTTTATTGCAACTGTACTATGGGCATACAGTATCCATTCTCATAGAAAAATCCTCATAGAAAATCAAACAGCAACCATTGCACAGTATGTCAAACCTGTTTATTTAAATTAGATTAAAAAAATTGACTATACACTCACATTTTTTGGTGCCCGTGAGCCGGCACCAATCTATTCCAGCAGTTTAAAATGGGTGTAGAAATGTCACTGTATACTTCCTAAGCCAGCGTGCGGTGCAAGCCTCGTTTTCACCCGGCTTGTGGTTCAAACCTCACTCTCGCCCGGCCGGAAGTGGCGTAGTGACGTAATACGATTTTCTAACAGCCTCTACGCATTTCTCAACAATGATTTCGTCATCAGGAAGCTACTTGTTGTCAGTGTGAGTGCTGTATGCCCATAGTATATTGGGGTCAGCAAGGATAGACGTTGCAGGTTGAGTGGTTATCCCTTCTAAATGAACCAAAGGCGCATTTATACCAGCATCTGGTGAGTGGCCAATCCATGTGGTGGTGATTTTGTCACTGAAGTGGTGAACTTGTCACAAGGAATCACGGATGGTTAATTTAAACGCACAAGAATAGACTCTAGCTCAGATCACATACCCTCTAGCTTAGACCTGGCTCTACTGGAGTTAGCAGAACCATCCCTGAGATCTCGTTTAGATAATAGTAATACTGCTCAATGAAAGGCATTCTTCACCCTGGCCTGTTACAAAAATGACATGTACTTGGCGGAACTCGCTCGGCGCAGAACTACAGGACCTCTTCAGACTGCAAGGTTTGCTCCACTTCTCTCCCTCCTCTTTCTCACTATCCTATTCCCTTCTCTTTGTTATTCCTCTAATCTCCTACCTCTACCTTTCTTTCTCTTTTCTACTCTGTTTGGTTTCATAACTACTTTGGCCTCCTTGATATCAGGCTGTAATCATATATGCTATTTGTTGCACTACCCGAACTTAGGATAACAGTGGTTGGCGGGGGATCGGAAACCCTGTCATACCAGGGTTGGTTTTTAAATCCACCCCCTGTTGAGTGGAGGGGCCGGGGGTCGTGCACTCTCTGGGACTGGCGGGTCGGGTGAGGTTGATGGAGGCATTTGACCCCCCTCTGCTCGGTCCACCTCCCGGGAGGTTCTCCTCCTTGCCCTCCTGATCATTCAATACCTCCGGGGATGGTGGCTGGTTTCTGACTGGGCTGCCGTCCTCGGACCATCCTGATTCCGGGAGTCGATTATTGATCATTGGTTGTGCTGATGCCCTGATTTTAGGACAGTCACTTACAATGGCCTATGTCGAGGTTCGTTCTCTATGTGTTTTGTTTTGTTTATTTATAATGTATGTAGTTTTCTACTAAAATGTTGCTAAATAAAGATTTTACAAAAAAAAGCACAAGAATAATATATTCACTAAGGACAGTTTCCAACGAAACCCTTGTATAAATTGGCACATTGCACAATAACAATAATTGGATATTATAAGCTTGATATTTTGGATGTATATATTGATGTTATGCTGGAATATATTTAGGGTTTATTTAATATCACGGATAAGATGAAAGAACGATCATATATCATTGTATAATTTATATATTTACATATAAACATTTTTTATATTTTTTTGCTAATAATTTTGTTATACATATGATTCAAAAAAGTGGTGTATCTGACTTTAAGGTATTAGGGTAGCGCAGTCAACATTATTTTTATTTTTATTTTTTCCACTCACTGGTGGATTTTTTTGATTGCAGCAACCGATTTTTTAATTTTAATTTTTTAATTTTAAAACACAATATAGTTACTTTGCGCCGGTGACTCAGACATACTTATTTGAACAACTATGGGTGCTCTGTATGTATTGTGTACACCACCAGGAAAGTAGTAGCAACTGCACTAGGGTTGCACGGTACTGTGTACACCAACAGAAGTGTAATAACAACTATGGGTGTACTGTATTGACCACCAGAAAAGTATGAGCAACTGCACAATGGGTGCACAGCACTGTATACTGTGTACACTGCCTGAAGTATATTAGAAACAGTATACCAGGAACGGCCTGCAGTCAGATATAGCTAAACTGGATACAGTGGATATATATATATATATATATATATATATATATATATATATATATATATATATATATATATATATATATACAAGAGTTGTGTATATATATATATATATATATATATATATATATATATATATATATATATATATATTAAATACACTGCAGCTAACTGAATAACCTGCCTGCCAGAAGTATATTAGAAACAGTATACCAGGAACGGCCTGCGGTGAGATATAGCTAAACTGTATGCAGTGAATATATATATATATATATATATATATATACACACACACAAGACTATCTGTATACATATACATACAGCGGGGACGGAAAGTATTCAGACCCCCTTAAATGTTTCACTCTTTGTTATATTGCAGCCATTTGCTAAAATCATTTAAGTTCATTTTTTTCCTCATTGATGTACACACAGCACCCCATATTGACAGCAAAACACAGAATTGTTGACATTTTTGCAGATTTATTAAAAAAGAAAAACTGAAATATCACATGGTCCTAAGTATTCAGACCCTTTGCGGTGACACTCATATATTTAACTCAGGTGCTGTCCATTTCTTCTGATCATCTTTAAAATGGTTCTACACCTTCATTTGAGTCCAGCTGTATTTGATTATACTGATTGGACTTGATTAGGAAAGCCACACACCTGTCTATATAAGACCTTACAGCTCACAGTGCATGTCAGAGCAAATGAGAATCATGAGGTCAAAGGAACTGCCTGAAGAGCTCAGAGACAGAATTGTGGCAAGGCACAGATCTGGCCAAGGTTACAAAAAAATTTCTGCTGCACTTAATGTTCCTAAGAGCACAGTGGCCTCCATAATCCTTAAATGGAAGAGGTTTGGGACGACCAGAACCCTTCCTAGAGCTGGCCGCCCGGCCAAACTGAGCTATCGGGGGAGAAGAGCCTTGGTGAGAGAGGTAAAGAAGAACCCAAAGATCACTGTGGCTGAACTCCGGAGATGCAGTCGGGAGATGGGAGAAAGTTGTAGAACGTCAACCATCACTGCAGCCTTCCATCAGTCAGGGCTTTATAGCAGAATGGCCCGACGGAAGCCTCTCCTCAGTGCAAGACACATGAAAGCCCGCATGGAGTTTGCTAAAAAAACACCTGAAGGACTCCAAGATGGTGAGAAATAAGAGTCTCTGGTCTGATGAGACCAAGATAGAACTTTTTGGCCTTAATTCTAAGCGGTATGTGTGGAGAGAACCAGACACTGCTCATCACCTGTCCAATACAGTCCCAACAGTGAAGCATGGTGGTGGCAGCATCATGCTGGGGGGGTGTTTTTCAGATGCAGGGACAGGACGACTGGTTGCAATCGAGGGAAAGATGAATGCAGCCAAGTACAGGGATATCCTGGACGAAAACCTTCTCCAGAGTGTTCAGGACCTCAGACTGGGCCGAAGGTTTACCTTCCAACAAGACAATGACCCTAAGCACACAGCTAAAATAACGAAGGAGTGGCTTTACAACAACTCCGTGACTGTTCTTGAATGGCCCAGCCAGAGCCCTGACTTAAACCCAATTTAGCATCTCTGGAGAGACCTAAAAATGGCTGTCCACCAACGTTTACCATCCAACCTGACAGAAATGGAGAGGATCTGCAAGGAGGAATGGCAGAGGATCCCCAAATCCAGGTGTGACAAACTTGTTGCATCTTTCCCAAAAAGACTCATGGCTGTATTAGATCAAAAGGGTGCTACTACTAATTACTGAGCAAAGGGTCTGAATACTTAGGACCATGGGATATTTCAGTTTTTCTATTTTTAAAAATCTGCAAAAATGTCAACAATTCTGTGTTTTTCTGTCAATATGGGGTGCTGTGTGCACATTAATGAGGAAAAAAATGAACTTAAATGATTTTAGCAAATGGCTGCAATATAACAAAGAGTGAAAAATTTAAGGGGGGTCTATTAAATACACTGCAGCTAACTGAATCACCTGCCTGCCTGAAGTATATTAGAAACAGTACACCAGGAACGGACTGCAGTCAGATCTAGCTAAACTGGATACAGTGGATATATATATATACAGGGCTTTTTTTCTTAAACAATAGGTGCTGGTACTCAAGCACGACCTTCCAAAACCCCTCCACCCACACACACCCTCCAAATCACATCAAATAGTGGGTGTGGTCAGTCAAATTTCACAAACAGTAGGAGGGTCCTAAAGGGGCATTAAATACCAAGATTGCATTACGTACAGAGTGCAGAGTTCAGGGGGTTACACACAGAGTGCAGAGCTGTCACTTGTAAACACAGAAACCGGACTTCTGTGTTTACAAGTGATTGTGGTCAGCAGGCCCCCCCAAGGGTCTGAGCCAGAGGTGGTGGAACTGAGTTCCACCAAATGCCCCCTGAAAAAAAGCCCTGTATGTATATGTATATGTATATGTATATATATATATATATATATATATATATATATATATATATATATATATATATATATATATATATATATATATATATATATGAGACTGTCTGTATATATATATATATATATATATATATATATATATATATATATATATATATATATATATATATATATATTAAATACACTGCAGCTAACTGAATAATCTGCCTGCCTGCTCAATCTAAATGACACTCTCTCTCCGTCCTCGCCAATGACACACTACACAAGGCCAACGTGCAGGCGGCCTTATATAGTGTGGGGCGTGGACTTAGTCCCCCTGAGCCATGATTGGCAAAAGGCACCGTGCCTTTGGCCAATTATGGCTCTCTTAGCTGAGGGCGCAGTGATTGGTCAAAGCATGCAGATCATGGTGCATGCTCTGGCCAATCATCATACAGCAATGCACTGCGCTCCCGCAGTGCATCATGGGCTGTTATGCGCCGCTCGAATTTGGAGCGAACGGACCATAATGTTCGGTTTTCGACGTACGGGCGAACAGCCAATGTTCGAGTCAAACTCATGTTCGACCCAAACAGAAAGCTCATCCCTAGTCGCAAGTTCTGGTGTGAACCGAACCGGGGGTTGTTCAGCTAAGCCTTACTGAACAATAACTACATTTCATCTGCCTTACCAGAATACTGCTAGCATCCTAAATTCCACTTTGCCTTACCAGGATACTCTCAAGTACACTTTTTTTATCCTGCTCAACAGGTCACCACATGCACCAACGCCAGGCTAGCCCAAGATCCCGGATATTTCCATTGTGAGGACCTTTTCTGTTACTCTTTTAGTTCCAGTAATTTAGTGATTCCACTGATTACCTTTAAAGGGGAACTCTCACGTGAATTGTTAAAGTGATAATTTGCATTTGTGGTCTATTGCCCCACATGATCATTGCCTGGGTCTGTGATTTCAGGATTTGAGGGAAACAGACTGACCAAGTTTAAGCCAGATCTGTTCCCCTTTATGCCTGAGAGCATAGGCCATTTTAGAGTCATTTAAGTTGTTTGACTGTGCTAATTTACCACTTCAACTCCGGAAGGATTTACCCCCTTCCTGACCAGAGCACTTTTTGCGATTCGGCACTGTGTCGCTTTAACTGACAATTGTGCGGTCGTGCAACGTTGCACCTAAACAAAATCGACGTCCTTTTTTCCCCCACAAATAGAGCTTTCTTTTGGTGGTATTTGATCACCTCTGCGTTTTTTATTTTTTGCGCTATAAACAAAAAAAAGAGTGACAATTTTGAAAAAAATGCACTATTTTTTACTTTTTGCTATAATAAATATCCCCCAAAAAATATATATATAAAAAAAAAAAATTTTCCCTCAGTTTAGGTTGATATGTATTCTTCTACATATTTTTGTTAAAAAAATCGCAATAAACGTGTATTGATTGGTTTGCGCAACAGTTGTAGTGTCTACAAAATAGGGGATAGTTTTATGGCATTTTTATTATTATTTTTTTTTTTTAGTAATGGCGGCGATCTGCGATTTTTATTGGAACTGCAACATTATGGCGGACACATCGGACGCTTTTGACACTATTTTGGGATCATTGTCGTTTATACAGCGATCAGTGCTATAAAATTACACTGATTACTGTGGATTACTGTGTAAATGACACTGGCAGGGGAGGGGTTAACCACTAGGGGGCGATCAAGGGGTTAACTGTGTCCTAGGGAGTGATTCTAACTGTGGGGGGATGGGCCACTATACATATGACAGCAATCACTGCTCCTGATGACGGGGAGCAGTGATCTCTGTCATATCACTAGGCAGAACAGGGAAATGCCTTGTTTACAAAGGCATCTCCCCATTCTACCGCTCTGTGACAGGATTGCGGGCACCCGGCAGACATTGAGGCAGTGTGACCCGCGGTCACGGAGCACGTGGCGGGCTCTCCCCCGAACTCCTTGTGGTGCCCCACCTCACATATTAAAACTGTACCCACAGCACAGTCGCCCCTCCTGCCCACCCCTTGTCTTGGCCCTGATCCTAGTGTCTGTGCAGTTCTTAGCTGTGTTCCAGCCAGTCAGATCACCGGGAGGGCGGGGGGGCAGGAGATTGAGGAAATGCTTCCTCCTGACTGAAGCAGACTGATGACATCATCTCAGCCTAGGCAAAGTCAAAGACTGGAGCTCAAAGGCATCTTTTTAAAGATAAACGGTGGAGCTTTTCTGAAATAAAGTTATTCTATTACTGTGTATTGTGACATGTCAGAAATGTATAAATCTTATAAAGTTACTGAAACCTCCACTTTAAATCCAAAGCTAGAAGTCCGCACCTAGAATTTAACGCAGAAAATTCTGAATTGAATAAGCCAATATTTTCAAACGTGGGAAGAAGCTTTTGGTTCACAGAAAGGCAGCTTCAATGGTTTCATTGTATTTTTTAAAACGTATTTTTCTTTTGCTTTATCTTTAAATAACTCGACTGTCAGCCAAGACAGGGATAAATATGTATGCATGTAAATATGGATGCTGCCAGCCTCTCACATGATGAATAAATATCAGTTTAGAATATAAAATGTGTACAATGAACTATGTTCATATGTCTGACTAGAAAAGCAGAAAAAGATACTAAATAAACAGAGTGGAAACAATTATATGCCTGAACAGAATTCTTTACATGTCACACATAGCAGACAGGCCATGAGCAGAATCCTGGCACTGCCAAGTGGAATCTGGCCTTGGAATTGGTGTTGTATGGGTAAAAAAAATAGGTGCCGATACCAATATAATTATAGCCTAATAGAGCCAAACAAATGGCACTATAAATGCAACTAAACTCCAGAGATCGAGATAATCTGGACTTTAAGCAATAGCATAGATGCCAACTTTCCTTGGTTTGTTAAGACAATCACATCTTGACCCTCTGTCCCTCCAATGCTATGTAATGGGCCATGTTTCGGGAGCACAGCATTAGTCTTATCAGTGGCGGCTGGTGGTTTTTATCTCTCCCCCCCCACGAAAGGACAGCCGGGACATCAAAGCCCCGCACTTCCTCCACTTACTCCATCTAGGAAGTGAGCGGGCAGCGTGTCCGGCAGCTTTCTTCCTCCTCCTGTGGTGTGGATCACAGAACCTTCCATTGTGCATCCCCCTCCTCCTAGGCGTCCAATAGGATCACCTGACCTTTCAGCCAATTGGGAAATGGGTATCAGACCTGCGCTTCCTGATTGGCGGAGAGGTGATTCAGTGTTAGAAAGGCGACTATTCAATTGCTTTTCTAACACACCTGGGCGGGCTCCAAGCGCAATGCTCTGTGCTCCGAGTCCACCCTATTTTGAAACCTATTAGAGCCTATGGTTCTAATCAGGTGCTTAAAAAAACACTCCCGCCGCTGTAATTCATGCGCCCGGTGTCCTGAAAGGGGCCGGATGCATGAATAGGGAGTGGCCGCGGCAGCCGTGTATAGATTCATGTTATGCATGAATCTATCCATTAACCATATAAGGGGTGGCGTGGATAGAGGGGGCAGTGCCCTTAATGTATGGGCCGCCCCTGAGTCTTATTTGAGTTATGCACAGTAATTCAGACGCATTCATTTTGTGACTCAAGGCCACAAATAGGTGGCCCTGCAGAAAAGGATGTTCTGGGACAGGAAATCCAGGAGTGCAGAGAATGGCAATAAAACTATTAAGATATAGGCCAGGAGCTGCAGGCGCAGCTTAAGCGGAAGGTCTACATGAGTAGGTTTGAGAGTCTAGGATGTAGTAGTTTTTCTTTAACCGCTTGCCGGCCATCCGCCGCAGTTGTACTGCGGCAGGCGAAACGCCGTCATGTTACTTTGTACGATCGGATTCGATCAGGAACCGATCAATCCTCAGGCCCATGAAATCTGGCCTGGACCTGGTGATCGGTCTTGACGAATGAGATCCTTCCCCTGTTGTGTAAGTGTAAACACTGACAGGGGAAGTGATGTCATCTCTCCTCGTGTCGGTCTTTTCGTTCCAGACCGAGAGGAGAGAAGACATCACAGAGTGAATTGCACAACACTACACTGACATCAGGTCACGTAGGCACACAATTCACCCCCGATCACCCACCAATCACCCCACCCCCCCCAGTTAACCCCTTCACCACCTGTCACTGTGTCACCCAGTGCAGCGTTCAGATTTTTTTTTGATCACTGTACTGCTGTCATTATTGACATTAATCAGTGTTAGGGTAATTAATATTAGGCTCAGATATGTCTAGGGACCTCCCCTACCCCCCCCCCATAAAGGTTTAACCCCTTGATTACCCCCTGTCATCTGTGATCACAGTATAATGCCCCGTACACACGGTCGGATTTTCCGATGGACAATGTCGGAGAGCAGGAGATAAAATTTTCCGACAACAAAATCCGATCGCGTCAATTCTGACCGTGTGTGGCCTGTTCCGACGCACAAAGTGCCACGCATGCTCAGAAGAAATTCAGAGACGGGAAAGCTCGTTCTGGTAAACTTAGCGTTAGCAATGGATACAGCACTTTCGTCACGCTGCAATGTTCAAAATGGTTTAATACAGCGCACTCTTCTTCTTTATAATGTGACAAGAATTAAGTAGTTTTGCTGCTCATATTCACACACACTTCTCACAAACTTTTATTTGTGTTTTTTTAGTGGTATTCCCTGAATATATTGTTATTAGTTGTCACATCTGACTTTTTTTTTTGTATTTTCAGCCTTTTTTTTTCTTTAATGTTTGGATTTTTTCCAAGGCTGATCTTTGTTCAATGTTATTTTTATTTTTACTCCAGAATATTTTTGTGTGTGTTTTGTGTGTCAAGTTACCCCAACACCATTGATATCTTGTATTATTTAATCTCAAGGAGATTGTTTGGTGTTGGTGACCCTTGTTCATTTCACATTGTATATTTGAAATGTACCTGAATCCTCACAAACAAACTGTCATTTTTGAAGTAAAACACATAGGAGAGTATAATTCAAAACAAAAATCCTTTATTAAGGGATCAGAACCAAAGAAAGAGGAAGGCAACACTGGATCAACAGGAGAAATTAGCGAAGCCTGGGACCCCTACGGCAGACATCAATTCTTCAACATCAAAATTGGTGGCCTGAGGAGTCCATATGTAAGGGAGGGCAGTCTGGTCCAGAATTCGCAGAGATCTGGAAAGCAGCAGATGACATGTATGTCCCCAGGCTGTGGTACCACAAGAGGCTGCATTTTTTGGCCGACCAGACTGAACCCAGGGCAATCACTGTCTGGTCTTCCTTCCACGCTTCCTTCCGGGCTGTGGCTGTGTAGTTGGAGATGTGGCAGGAGGAGGAGTAGGACCTGGAGGAGGAGGAGGACTGGGGGGACCTGGAGGAGGACTGGGGGGACCTGGAGGAGGACTGGGAAGACCTGGAGGAGAGGGAGGAGGAGGGGAGGACCTGCAGGAGGAGGAGGAGGACCAACACGAATGTGTGTCTGAGGTGTAATTTGGCCCCTCATACCTTTCTCCAGAGCCTCCGATATGAGGGCCTCACACATGACTTTTTGGCCCTCCTCCATCCTCTGCATTTTATATGCTATGAAAGCAGCAATGTTCTCCTCCATGGTGTGGGGTGCTCCCAGGACCTCTGTAGCCCTCCAAAAGAATCCTATAGCAGCCTCCTCTAGGGTACTCCTCCTATTGCCACTTTCTCTTTTCAGTGGGGGTGGAGGGACCTGCAGATCAGCCAGCCGGCTCGGCCCGGCCACCTCCTGGCTGAGACTTCCCTGTGCATGAAAAAGGGACATGGTTTTAGTTTTTGCTTCATCAATCACAATCCTAAATTACTACTCCCAACTAACATCTAGTTAACATCATTGATTGGACAAGCAGAAATATTTAGAGGAATGCTATACCTGGCTCAATCTGGGCTCCTCCACATGCGGCCTGGAAAGCCCAGGTTGGGCGTCAGAAGCCTCAGCCGGGGGGGGAAGGAAGCGTGGAAGGAAGACTGGAGAGGGATGGCCTGGGTTCAGTCTGGCCTGCCAGAAAGTGCAGCCTGTCGTAGTACAACATCCTGAGGACATAGATGTCATCTGCTGCTCCGTATCTCTGTGAATCCAGGACTTTCTTGCGCTTCCTTAGATATGCGCTCCTCAGGCCACCAATGAAGATCTTTAAATAAGTGATGTCTGCCGTGGGGATCACCTGCTTCACAATTTCACACAATTGCTCCAGTGCTGCCTTCCTCTTTGCTTGGTTCTTGAAATGGGGGTGGTTAATTTCCCACAGACAGGGCAGCTCCCTTAGCATCTCTAGGAATACTGACATGAAGTCATTATCTTTGAGTAGCATATCCATGTTCACTGCAAGACACAACACAAGACAAAGCCTAATGTCAGACAAAACTCTCCTAATCTTGTTACAATATAGGCCTCAATCTAGAAGCAGTATAGGCACAAGTTTGTCTCTTACCTTCGTTCTTACGATCGGTGCGTCCAATGCTCCTTCCTCCGCTCACAGATCGTACATAATACGCACGCGTGTTACGCTTTATACACACTGCGCATGCGTGTAACTCCGCCCGCCCCTGACGTTCTTTCTAGTCTATTCCCTGCCCCTTTTCGTTCGGCGCAGTGGGTGAAGAGCATGATGGCGGATTTAGAGCAGGTGTGTGCTAATTATAGCAACGAGGAGGAGGAAAGCCCGGATCCAGGCACGTCCCGATCCAGAAGGAGACGTTTTAAGGCCACAAATATGTCCTTTGGGGAGATGTTGGAGATGGTCGACATCATGAGGAAGTCCGACTATGACGGAAAATATGGGCCTTACCCACACCCCAACATCCAAAAGGCAAAAATCATTGCTAAAGTGATCAAAAGCCTTCACAGGAATTTCGGGGTACGAAATTACTAAAGATCAGCTCAGGAAGCGGTGGTCGGACCTGAAGTTGAGAGAGCCAGAGCAGTACCGAAAGATCCAGAGAGTGCTGCAAAAAAGTAGTTGTGCTGTGTTCCTATTCTTTCTGTCTTTATTCCGTTCGTTCTGCTCCATATGCTTTTATTAATTGTAACGTTTAAAAGGGCAACTTTAATGTTCATGGGCCCATTATTCGTTCGTATCAAACATTTTTCTTTCGGCCTCTAGAACACCATTGTTTAGGCCATATGCATTTTCACACATTTTTTGGGGCCTACTTGGATGCCAAATATTTGTTTGTGTAGATGGGTTTGTTACTAGAATGAAATGCCAACTAAATTGTGTTTAAGGAGAGGACACTGAGCAGCTGTTTTCACATCTGGACACTGGAGCACTAGTGTGGGACACAAGAACACCATTTTTATTAGGGGGGGCACACAGGTGCTCCAGTGTATACTATAGGGGGGGCTACATCTGTGAAGCTTGTACTAAACAGGTAAAGTATTGCAGCTTGACAAAGGGCAATAAAAAAAATACATCTTGGAACTCGGCTAAAATAGACAATTGTACCCCACTTCCAAGCAATGTTTCCTATTTCTAGTTCTGCCATCAAATATCTTTGTGCTAATTATACCATTTTTGTTTTACATAGGGGAGAAAAGACTCGGAGGACACCCCTCATCCCAGGAGAACACAGACCCCCCACCTATGGAAGAAGGTGAAATACCCCAAACCCAAGAAGAAGAGCAGGAGGAAGAAGAAGATGTGGTGGAGATTGGCACCACAACAGGTGAGTGTCTGCGACCACAGGCTCAGGTAAAAGAGATGGATGGTGGCAGATTTTTGAGACCTTTTTTTTTGTTCTTTATCTGTTTTTAGGTGATCGTGATGTGAGGGATAGAGAACGCTTTACTTCTGAAAGTGCCCAGATCCTGATCGGGGAGATCATGGGGTGTAATGCCGAACTGCAAAACATCCAGCAAAAAATCAATGATGTGATTAAAAAAAATAATAACATCATTGATGTTTTGGGGCGAATTTAAACCCCACAAAATCACTTGTTTTATTGTGGTCCAATCTTTTAAAATTTTTTTCAATGTTTTGAAAAGCCAAATTTGGAGGATGCACACAGTGTGCCAACATGTGCTATCTGCCATCACGGGAGATCAATGGACGCGTTTTGGGGGTGCAACCCCTTCCTCAATTATAAAGTCGCGGTGAGGAAGGGCTTGCTCCCCCAAAACACGTCCCTTGATCCCCAATGTCCTACATATTGTTCCTGGAAACCCGCTCCACTACCTCCCCCTTCATAGTGCTTTTTTATTTATCTTGTGTTATCGATTTTTCGGTGTGAGATTCATAATTATATGATTTTGTGTCCATTTGTGCGGCCCGTTCATACACCTGGGCTTCGCACTTCTAACAAAAAGCACATCACCAGGCACTCTCTGTCATTATGTTCACTTTCACTTCCCTTAGCACTTCGCTAGCTCTCACTGCGCATGTCATAAGTCCGCTGACAGCGGCATCTCGTCCCAAGTATTGTTTTTCCCTCACTGCGCATGGCCAATCACAGCGCCTTTACGGCGCTCACCCGTTCCACCCACGGCCTCTCTCCTCCCCCACCTTGTATGGCCAATCACAGCGCCTTTTGCGGCGCTCACTGTCCCACCTATGTCACTTCCTGTTGACATAACGGAGACACCTCCCCTCTCAGCGCACACATATTGCGCAATGCGCAGCATCGGGAGTTTTCCTGATTCACTACCACTTTTGCTGCACGCATTCACTATGGACCAATTCAAGGCTTCCTGTCAGACTCAGTCTGACCTGGATTTTCTTCCTTTTTTCTTTTTCCATTCCAGATCCCTTCCCCCACTTCCGGTTCATTCCCTAACCCGGAAGTGATGTGTGGAACGCAAGTCTGGAACGCACGCCGGTCGGCCATTTTGGCCAATACCGGAAGTGCCGTTTTTTCAACGTGGAGCTGATTTTCATGATCATTGAAGCACCCCCTATATATATGAGTGTGGCTACAGTGGGGGTAACCCCCCAGATGACGTCTTTTTAGGACGAAACGCGTCGGGCAGGACCCCATTGTCGCCACTTTGTCACAGCGCTGTATTATTCTTTGGACTTATATGTGAGTGTATTTCCTTACAGTTTTTATTAAAGTTTTATATTCGGATTTACACTATGTGGCCCTTCCTTTCTTTTTTCCACATTAATATCATCACCTTAACCTAATGAATGCTGGTTTGAGGGATCCATCCACGGAACACCTCATCCCCCCCCCTGGGATCTACAGAATCATCCATATTCTTGAGACTCCGCACACCTTCCAGGACCCGGGCACCAGTCGGAGGAATCCAGCAATCTGCGATACCACAGACATCCACAGCCTCTTACCACCCAAGCCTTATCTGACCCAATTCGGCGTATGCCCTGTCGGGTCCACCACATTTGGTAAGCCTTCTTTTCTCTCGGTGGTAGTGAGCTGATCTGCCGTCTTGGGACACTGGATTTACCCATTTATAATATGTTTACCTAAGGACTAAACATTGTCATTTTTAGCCATAAACACCTATATCAGGACTTCCTATCCATGAATAGGTCTTTATATTGGTGATCCCCTTCACTGTATATCTACCCATTTAGGGTTATTTAAGATATGGTTTAGCGCTACACTTTTTGTTGTTTTTTTGCAGTATCAATCGATCACTGTCACTTACAAAACACTAAACACATAATTGCAGCATTTGCAGAGTCAGGCCTGATCCCTGGGAATGCTAACAGTTTTTTTGGTAGCGCTTGAGTCAGTCGCTAACAGTCAGGAGCTTTTTTTACCTGTGAGTCTCACTACTGTACCAGTAAATTTAGAGACCAAAATGTCAAAAAAATTAACAAAAAAATTAAAAGTGTAGCGCTATAAGCTCAGTAAATGTGTATGATAAATAAATCTATCAAAATAACGTGAAAAATGAAAAACCTTATACAATTAATGCAACTACTAAATAAAACTGTGGTGTATTAGATACACAAATATAACAGTGACTGTTATAAAAAAGCAATAACACATATGTGTATATAACACCTCAAATAATTGGTGAATAACATCAAAAAATATAATAGTCCATATCATATAAGTGAAAAAGATCAAAGAAGTCTATGGTGATAGTGCAAAAGCGATGATGGGCGAATGCCTCCCAAATGCACAGGGGGATGATTAGACCCAATCAGGCAGGTAAGTGGACCGTGGTAGAACCGAAGGTGCACGAAAAGCTGAAATCAGTGCCAGGACCATCACCAGGAGAGTGTGGAGGCTTACCAGAGTTAAATGGCCTGAAGTGGCATACGCCATACAGGTCAAAAAAGCTTGATGACCAACATGTCTAGGTAGCTTGTCTGGTCAGATGTCATCTCCTCTCGGTAAAAAGGAAAATCCGCACAGCATCCACATCAATAGATACACCACCATAGGCCAAATTCTTTTAGTTACTGTATTTCTCAGGAGGAGGTGTCATGGCTGACTCATTCACATGATATGTAGAATCTTGTCAGTCTTAAGCGCTACACTTTTAATTTTTTTGTTGTTTTCTTACCCTGAGTCTACGGGTGTGTTGGCTGCTGCTCCGGTGCTCTCCCCCCTTTTTTTCAGCGCAGTGCTGTACTTATCCTTTCCAGAGACCAAAATGTCAAATCGAAGGTACAGTAGTGAAGAGGCCTACAGGTTTCTGAGCATGACAGATAGTGAAGAGGAAGTCACTCATCTCTCAGATTCAGGCTCAGAATACGAACCTGTAGACAGCAGCGGCACCCTGACAGATAGCTCTGATGACGGAGTTGTGGTCCCTGCCAAGGTCAGGCATACCAGACCCCAATCTTCTTCTGTTGTCGTTGAGGTGCAAGAACCTCAGGGCTCTCGTATGGAGCAGAGAGCCAGTACAAGTGCCGCTCATCCTTCTGGTGAACTGGCAAGCACCAGCGGTCTAGTACATCCTGGTCATACATCCAGCACTGCAGTAACACTTGGTCACGTGGCGAGTCCCAAAAGTGCATTTCAA
This sequence comes from Aquarana catesbeiana, assembly GCF_042186555.1. Classification (NCBI taxonomy): domain Eukaryota; kingdom Metazoa; phylum Chordata; class Amphibia; order Anura; family Ranidae; genus Aquarana; species Aquarana catesbeiana. The sequence continues at coordinate 215,052,667 of NC_133333.1, read as the reverse complement.
GCTGGCGAGGTGGCAAGCACAAATAGTGTCCCGCTGTCACCAAGAAGAAGACAAAAACAGGCCTGTCAAGCCCATAGTGCCCTTCCTGCTGCACTCGCCAATCCTAATTGGGAACCCACCATTTCTGCAGCACCATAGTTGCCAACTGTCCCGGGACATTCCTGGGACTTGGACTCCATTCCCGAATTTGTGGTGTCCCGGGAAATGTCCCGAAAAATCCGGTTCTCGATTTTCGAAACCGCTGCCGCCATTTTATTGAAGTTCAGGAAGACAGCTGGGGGGGGCTAGACGGAGCTTCTGCGTCGCCGCTCGCCCCGCTCCGCCTCGCCCTGCCTACCCCCTCGCCCCGCTCCGCCTACCCCCCCGCCCCGCTGCCAGTCTGATATGGAAAGGGGCGGGGGTTCTAGCCATGATGCTGTGGACACACTACTAGGACACCTCTGAGGTAGGGGGGGGGCACGCGCACCGCTGTGGGACAACCGATGTGAGGGGGGGCTCCGCCGGGGACTCCTGGTGTGAGAGGGGGCTCCGCCGGGGACTCCTGGTGTAAGGGGGAGCTACGCCGGGGACTCCTGATGTGAGGGGGAGCTCCGCCGGGGACTCCTGGTGTGAGGGGGGCTCCACCGGGGACTCCTGGTGTGAGGGGGGGCTCCGCCGGGGACTCCTGGTGTGAGGGGGGCTCTGCAGGGGACTCCTGGTGTGAGGGGGGGCTCTGCCGGGGACTCCTGGTGTGAGGGGGGCTCTGCCGGGGACTCCTGGTGTGAGGGGGGGCTCCGCTGGGGACTCCTGGTGTGAGGGGGGGCTCCGCTGGGGACTCCTGGTGTGAGGGGGGGCTCGGCTGGGGACATCTGATGTAAGGGGAGGCTCCGCTGGGGGCACCTGATGCAAGGACGGACTCTGCTGGGACATCTGACGCAAGGACGGACGGCTGGTGGCAGGCGACGTGGCTAGTGACACGCTCAGGGATCCCATTGATTCTGCATTATGGTGAGTTGAATGATTTCATTTTATATTACAATGTAATAATAGAAATAATGCACTTCAATCATCCTGACACCATAACAACCATGGTGCCGGGATGGTTGAAGTGCTAACACCAGGTGTTTGGAGTATCTTTATCTGCTGATTGTTAAACTTTCTAGAATACACATATTTTTATTGTTGTGTAGGATCTGGGGCTGCTGTCCCGTCATTTCCCTCTCCCCCTCTCCCCCTCTAATCCCTCTCCCCCTCTCTCCCTCTCCATCCCTCATTCATCTCAGACTCTAACCACACCCTCTTGAGCCACGCCCATTTAAGCCACGCCCACTATGTCACGTAAACCACACCCATTTTTCGAAGCGCGCCGCGCTTGTATATTTTTTGCTAAGCCACGCCTACAGACGAATGCCCCGCCCCCTAATTATTGGCCGGCTCCGCCTACAGCCACAAAAGTGTCCCACTTTTTTTTTTTTACAATGTTGGCAACTATGCAGCACCTGTACTTCCCCCATTCACTGGCCAACCCAGAATTCAGGTGGAAGCAGTTGACTTTACGTGACTTGATTTTTATTCGCTGTTTTTCACCGAAGATCTCTATAGATCTATTGTGGACCAAAGCAGTTTATATGCTGGTCAATTCATCGCCGCTAATCCGCAGCTGACCCTTGCCAGAGACTGGAGACCAATTACGGTTTTCTGGCCGCTTGTCATTTAAACAGTATCTTCCCAGCAAGCGTGCCAGATACGGGGTCAAGATGTATAAGCTCTGTGACAGGGCCACAGGCTATACATATAGTTTTATGGTTTACAAGGGAAGAGATAGTTACGTAGAGCCAGAGAACTGCCCTGACTACATAGGGAGCACTGGTAAGATTGTGTGGGACTTGGTGTCACACTTATTCGGATACACTTATTGTGCTATACAAAGCTTCAGGACGAACTGGATCTTTCCTTAAATTCCAGGAAGAGATCATCAGAGCCCTTCTGTTTCCAGACGGTGCTCTGGCCAATCTTCCTAATGCAAATGCAGTAAGCCGGCTGCATGAGAGGCATTTTCCGCATGTCCTCTCTGTTACCCCTACCCAAAGAAACTCCCAAAGAAGATGTCGTGTCTGTAGAAAGCGCGGATTTACGCGTGACACCCGCTTTTATTGTCCCTCCTGTCCTGACCAACCTTGTCTTTGCATTGGTGACTGTTTAGAACGCTATCACACACTAGTTGAGTATTAGCGTAGTGTACAGCACCACACAGTCATAGGCACAAGTACACAGGGTCTCGGGATCTCGAAAGATGTGATGGCCATCACATTTTGAGAGACCCTAATCTGCAACGTTCAGTTTATAGTTTTTTTTACAGTTTTTATAAAAGTGAAAAAAGTGAAAAAAAAAAAAAAAAACACACAAAAACACAAAAAAGAATAAAAAATAAAAAAGCCAAAAATAGTTGTGGTTGTGTTTTTCTTCTCTCTCTCTGTTGTTCTCTCTCTTATGTTCTCTCTCTACTGTCTGCTCTACAGTTCGCTCACTATTGTTCTATATCTATCGTTCTCTCTCTGTTTTATTTTTACTATGTTTTATTGTATTTGCTTTGCAGGTATAGTATGTTATACTGTAATGTTTGTTTTATTGTTAACCATCATTTGCTTAGCAGGCATGCCATTCAGCTGCAGCATGGGTTTATTTATCTTGACAGCAACAGCGTTTGCTCCCACGATACATAAAGCCGTGACTCCAGCGCTGTCGGAGGTGATTTCACCACCACAGTTAAAAAAAGAGCATATATGCCGAAGCATGGGGGCAGGGGTGGAGGAGCGATTTGCTCCTAACATTAGGGCCAGATGCCCCCATGCTTCGGCATATATTTTTTTAGACCTCCTCTGTAAATCTAAAATGGTAACCTGTAAAGGCTTTTTAAAAAGTGTGTAGTTTGTCGCCGCTGTATGTATGTGTGCAATTTTAAAGCATGTCGTGTTTGGTATCCATGTACTCGGCATAAGATCATCTTTTTATTTCATCAAACATTTGGGCAATATAGTGTGTTTTAGTGCATTAAAATTAAAGAAGTGTGTTTTTTAAAAAAAAATTGGGTTTGAAAAATCGCTGCGCAAATACTATTTGAGTTCCCTCTGCCTGATTAATGCATGTCCAGACCAGGTGGAGGTCTGGGACCTTGTTAGTCAACTTTTAATGGGGGAGAAATGTGACAGACTCACCCGGGACAGAGGCTTTTGGAGGGGACTGAATGCTAGCCTCTTGCCTCCGACTATGGGCCCTGGCATTTGAGGGAGCTACAAGCATTTAGGAAGATATTCTGTTATGTAATGCAAAAGGACATTATTAAGGAGGCCATGATGGTCTCTGCATGCTTGGGACTCATATAGCGGATGTATGTGAAAGGAATGCTGATTAATGAGATATGGAAAGCCCTGGGTCTCCTGTTGTCTACTAGTGTGGCTTCTAAGAGTATTTCACCCATTGTTGTTTGTTCTAATGAACCTTGCTATTGTATGAAGGAGTTATGTGTTGATATTTATGATAATGTGTATTGTATAGTCGGTGAGCTAGAAGACGTGAAGTCTACCCTGAGGGGTCATATCTCTGAGTCACCTATTCTGGGTAAATGATTTAGTAAACTAGCTCATGTTAATTGGGTTTCTGGTTACAGGTGTATTGTTAGAGTAATATGAGCAGGAGGGAGGAACCTCCTCTTTTACTGTATATAAGATTTGTATTTTGGTTCTAATAAAAGAGTCCACGTTCAGCAACTAAACAAGTGTCGTCTTGTATTGTGCTTGTGAGCGGTTGGAATATCTGATATCTATATTCAGACTAGGAGGAAGTGGTATATGATGAAAGCACTCAAGCGGAGTGCAGAAGCTTTTCTTTGAAGGCAAAAAAATGAGTTCAGGCGCCGAAGTTTCTGAGGTTTCAGACGCCAAAGGTGTCTAAACGCGTGTAAACACAGTATGGGCGTTTAGCCGCATTTTACTTTAGAAGTGTTTTTAAAGGTGCTCTATTTTTTTACATTACAAAACTTAAAAAAATTTTAGCAAATGATGAAAAACCACAAAAAAAATATTTTAAAAACTTGTAATTGTTTGCAATGCTTCATTTATATACCCCTAATGAGCCCATGATCTAATCAAATACACCACTAGCATTGCTGTTAGCTAAAGTAGGATTGGAATTTGACCTATATGTTGTTACATTTGAACCAGATGACCCCACCATTGAGCTTGACCCCCGACTTGATCAAACATATTTGCATGAAATTTAATATCTGGCTTTTTTAATTTCCTCACATATGCTCATTATGGAAACCATAGTAAAAGCACCGAAATTGAGGTAGATAAAAGTACACTGCTGCTCTCTCAGCTGCTGCTACTCACTCTGGTCTCACAGAATGGCTGAAATATTTAAATAATACTGTTTTTTTGTGCTTTGGGAGGGTCTTATGATGTTATCTTAAATAAACGCTCCTAGACGCGAACGCAGCATGCAAACACGGTGTTTTTAAACGCTGGTTTCAGGCTGTCAAAAAAATCATTTAGAAGAGGTTGCCTCAGCATCCCATGTACATTAAGCCTAACTAACAGTTCGGTTCCAGGTTTGGGTCTCTAAAAATGCGATGGCATCTTTGGAGACCCTGTGAAACGGTGTCCTAGTCTGTGCAGTGCTGTACCCTACGCTAATACTCCACTAGTGTATGGTAGCGTTCAAAACATTCACCAATGCAGAGACCAGGTTGGTCAGGACAGGAGGGACAACAATAGCGGGTGTTACGCCTAAATCCGTGCTTGCTACAGACACGACATCTTCTTTGGGGTTATCGATTGGTATGGGTACCAGGGAGGACATACGGAAAATGCCTCCCATGCAGCCAGCTCACTGCATTTACATTGGGAAGTTTGGCCACAGCACCATCTGGAAATAGAAGGGCTGTGATGATCTCTTACTGGAATTAAAGGAAGGATCCAGTTCATCCTGAAGCTTTGTATAGCACATAAGTGTTCAGCAGAGCCATTTGGAATAAGTATACAGACACTTTTTTTGACCAGCATCTATCCTAACGGGCAATTAAGTATGGCACCATCAACTAGTCGTTGAGGTCCACCCCTCCCATATTAAGGTTATGGCTCAGGCATATCAGGCTCCTCCTGATTGTCTGAAGTGTGGGAAGCAGGAAGTGATCTGGGGAGGAGGCAGAGGTTAGACTGAACGCTGAGAAACCGGGGTTGCAGATCCGGTATTCAGGTGACCCTATCCCCCCCTCACCACCACAGCATTACAGCACTTTAGAAGCATTCTGGTACTATGTAAATGTGAGTTGTATGAACTTTGAGCGTTTTTTAAGATTAAACATTTTTTAGACCGTATCACACTATTGTATGCCTCTATTATTCTTCCTATCTGGCATATGTGAGGAGGCTTATTGGAAGTGACCAGGAGAAAACTGGTATCCTCTTAAAGCTGGGCTATTATCAGGAGCAGGAGGTGACCAGGGAGGAGTACCAGCACACAGTAGCCAGTATACTTATAGGAGATAGAAGGATGGTGCAGGATATCTGCTGAAAACATATTTTGGCTTATTTTCTAAGCCCTTAAGGTGAGGGTACAACTGAAGGGGGAGGAGTGTACATTGCATGAAGACACCTTATCACTTTATATGGACTGTGTTGATTATATTTATATCATTATGGACTGTGTGTTATTCACAGAGCACGAGCACTTTACATTATGATTGGATTATTATTTTACGAGCATTTTATATTATGACTGGATTATTTTGTAATTCACTGTTTTATGTTACATATATCATCCAGATTACTTTACAGCTTAGGTTGTCATAATTGTTGGTTAGGAGTAGGGCGGCACATTTATATACATTTGTTTTTTCACATTGTGGGGAAGTGTGGGAAGTGCAAGCAGCTTTTTCAGTTTTTAGTTCACAGTAGTTTATAGTTTTTTGGCAGCTCACGAGGTCTCACCCATTTCATATGGTGAATTGGGTCAGTGGACCAATATGACCGCTACTCACTTTTTTTTAGTTATGCCCATGAGGAGGGATAGGCCCAGGAAGTTCTAAAATTTGGAGATCGTAATAGGTCTTCAATCTCTTGCAAGGGTCAACTGGGGACTAGTGGCGATGAATTGACCAGCATACAAATTGCTTTGGTCCACAATAGATCTATAAAGATCTTTTGTGAAAAACAGTGATTAAAAATCAAGTGACGTAAAATCAACTGTTTCCACCTGAATTCCGGGTTAACCAGTGAATGCGGGAACCTTTTATTTTATTTTGCTTTTTTTTTAGTGAATGCGGGAAGTACGGGTGCTGCAGAAGTGGTGTGCTCCCAATTCGGATTGGCAAATGCAGCAGGAAGGGTGCTATGGGCTAGACGGGCCTTTCTTTGTTTTCTTGGTGGCAGCAGGACACTACTTGTGCTAGCCACCTCACCAGCTTAAACTGCATTTATGGGACCAAGTGTTACTATAGTGCTGGATGTACGAGCCCTGCGGTTCTTGCAGCTCAACAACAGAAGAAGAACGGGGTCGGGTATGCCTGACCTTGGCAGGGACCACTACTCCGTCGTCAGGGTGCCACTGCTGTCTACAGGATCGTATTCTGAGCCTGAATCTGACAGACGGGTGACTTCCTCTTCACTCTTATCTGTCATGCTCAGAAACTTGTAGGCCTATTCAATAGTGTACCTTCGATTAGACATTTTGGCCTCTAAATTTACTGGTACAACTAGTGAGACTCACAGGAAAAAAGAGCACCTGACTGTCAGCGACTGCTTCAAATGCTACCAAAAAACTATTAGCGTTCGCAGGGATCAGGCCTGACTCTGTGAACGCCGCTTAGTGTTTTGAAAGTGACAGTGATCGATTGATGCTGCACTTGGGTGGGCTGGGCTGAGCTGGGCTGGGTGGAGGGGCTAAACGCAGATGCTAGCAGGTATCTGGGCTGATCCCGCTAACACTGCATTTTTGGGAACCCTAAACTACTAGGGACGCTAGTATAGATCTGATCAGATCATATAGGTTTATGGTGCGTGCATGGGTGTTAACGCTACTGGCACTAATCTGACGGTGCCTGGGGCGACGCAGACCCTAACTGACGCTAAAACCTAACTGATATCACCCGCTGGGTGATCAGGGGGTTATACCTTTATTTAGGTAATATACGGTGGGTACCCTGATGCTATAAAAAAAAAAACCGAACTAACCAGCGTCACCCGTAAAACTAATACGGTAATCACTGGTGACAGGGGGTGACCAAAGGGTTAAACCTTTATTACTGGGGTTGGGGGGTACCCAAAAGCTATCTGGGCCTACCACTAACTGCCCTGATGCTGATTAGTACCGTGATCAAAGAAAAATATGAACACTGCACTGGGTGACACTGTGACAGGGAGTAAATAGGTTAACTGGGGGGGGGGGATCGGGGGGTGACAAGTATACCTACGTGTACTGGTGTTAGTGCAACTTACTGTGAGATGTTCTCTCTCCTCTCTCTGAAACGAAAAGAGTTCCACAAGGGGAGATGACATCACTTCTCCTGCCTGTGTTTACACTTACAGGCAGGGGAAGGATTCAATTCGCCAGAACCGATCAGCAGGTATAGGGACATAAATCATTGGCCTGGACCTGAAGATTGGACAGTTCTGAAACAAATCCAATGGTCGCGAGCGTGGTGGGGGCACACGGGCAAGCACCCTGGCGGTGAGAGCATGCCCCATACAGGTACGGGATTTCATGCAGTGGTGCCATTGTGCTGCAGTAATTGTACACGACGCGGTCGGCAAGTGGTTATTAAGAACAAGGGTCTTTCATTGAATAAAATATACATACTGATTTATGTAACATTATTTGATTTAGATGATAGATGAAATTATATGTATAAGTTAAATGGTTTCACACATTGTTCTTGCCCACCCCTCAGGAATGCCAATGCATAGAGACTGAGCAACCCCCAACATTACGTGAAGTGGTTGAAGCCTGCATTTTCTATAGTACTGCAAGGCAAATAAGAACCTTAAACCAGCCTTTTTAGGAAGGAGGGGGCAGATTTTAGGAGTAAAAGCTATGAACAAGAAGACATTTGGCAGACTGTTACAGACTCACCAAAAGGAAGCTTCACACACACAGACACAAATCTGATTCAATTCATCTTAAGAATATACCGTATTTATCGGCGTATAACACGCACCGGCGTATAACACGCACCCCAATTTAGGAGGGAATTTTAAGAAAAAAAAACTTTTAGGAGGGAAATTGAAGGGAAAAAAACTTACATTTAAATGTCCATCATTGCAGCCTTGTCAGTGCAGCCATGTCAGTGCAGCCTTGTCAGTGCAGCCTTCCCCAGTGCAGCCTTGTCAGTGCAGCCTTGTCAGTGCAGCCTTGTCAGTGCAGCCTTCCCCAGTGCAGCCTTGTCAGTGCAGCCTTGTCAGTGCAGCCTTCCCCAGTGCAGCCTTGTCAGTGCAGCCTTCCCCAGTGCAGCCTTGTCAGTGCAGCCTTCCCCAGTGCAGCCTTGTCAGTGCAGCCTTCCCCAGTGCAGCCTTGTCAGTGCAGCCTTCCCCAGTGAAGCCTTGCCCCAGTGCAGCCTGGGATCCCCTGTCCCTGCTTCCAGGGCTTCAAAATCGCGGTCCGCGATTTGAAAATGGCGCCGCCGGCGCCGAAGTACACAGAGCCGGTCCTCGGCTCTGTGTACTTCGGCTCCGGCGGCGCCATTTTCAAATCGCGGCCCGCGATTTTGAAATTTGGACAGCTCGGGATCGGCGGGGATCGGCGTATAACACGCACCTGCGACTTTCCCCTGATTTTAAGGGGAAAAAAGTGCGTGTTATACGCCGATAAATACGGTAATTACATTATTGATGTTATTTTTACAGTCTACATTTTGATATTGTTCTTGTAATATTTTGCTATTTTATTATTAAATCAATTTTTGAGTTTTTACACAAAAACTGAACGGACTCTCTACTTCAGAACTTTTCTCACCAATATAATTGACAGCATATCGATAATAAGACCATAAATAACGGTATTTAACAAGTGGCGAGCCTCAGCCAGTTTAGTTTTGTCCAAATATCGAACATTTTTTAATTATTTCTCCTTTCGCTTGAAGAGAGGGAAGACATACATTGAATATGCTGTCAAGCTTCCAGGAGAAATAAAAACAGCAAATGAACTTTCGGCATCATCGAATGAACCTGGAATCATAGAATCGTCAGAATTGGTGAGACGTTGGCACACGTGCAAGAAAACCCTGTTTATTGAGGACATAATTTCCCGCCAAGAGAGGTAACGCGTGTTACATGAAGGAAGTCTGTCCTAAATTGGTAAGTAATGAATTTTATTGATGAAATATCTAGTGAGTAAATTAGAATTAAAAAATCTGTCAAAATGTGTTAAAGATGATGAATTATGGTGTTACATGTTCAATGAATGCTTACAGGCTAATATTAAGATACGAAAATCAAAATTTACTTTTAAGAGATTCAGCAAACAGGTTAGAAATGTGATAAAGTTAGTTAAAGTTTTTAACACAATGATATTAGGAGTTCCTAAAAGGAATGTTGTTTGTACAAAAGGGAAAACAAAGACTCAGCAGGATAGTGTATGTGCTAATTGTCCGATTTTGACTGAGCGAATAGATGATTTGCAAAGTGCAATTCAAATAAAAGATATTCAGTTGTCTGAAATGTAATAAGGATTTGTGTAAATGCGAAAGCACAGTCAAGCAAGAGTTTAGAGGTTAATGATAGTGCAGACTCTAAACAGAAGTCTTTTGTACCAGATATGCGGTCTATAGAAATAGATAACCAGGACCATGAAATTTTGCTTAAAACAAAATTAGTGAATAAAGATGCAGAATGCACACAAAGTTTAGACAAACAAAAGATTAATAGGGTAACTGTTCAAGATGGCGATCAAGATCTGGCCACACCCAGATATGGTGAGATACACGTCACAGGCAGAACCAAAGTTTCAGAGCAGACAGAAAATGTTATTTGCTTACAGTGTAAGAAATGTGGCCATGTACAGAAAGAATGTTTAAAAAATTAATTAGATTCACAAAGGAAATCTGGAATTAGGAAATGAGGAAATTTCTGAGCAATTTATTCATCCTTGTCCAAACAATAGGTTGATTAATTTGCCTTTTGCCTCAGAAGTCAAACAGATCAGTACGCTTACTGTTAATGACAGTTCAATCAATATGGCAAGCAATGCTGTCAATGAGAGAGATAGATTACTTCCGTTGCCAAAATCTGGATTAAAAAAAGTTTGAGACTTCTCCAACATTAAATTATGTTGCTCCAATTGTATCAGATGAAAGTGGAAGGCTGTGGTTACATGGTTTATTAAATGGTAGGAAAACTAAATGGTTAATAGATTTAGGAGCTGAACTCAGTTTAACTAAATAGAAATTACCTGTGACTGCTAATTCTCCAAAATGTAATTTAATTGGTTTCAGTGGAAAACAAAATACAGTTGCTAAAGTTTCTAAACGAAAGTTTCTAATGTGACTTTTGAAATTCCAGGACTTTTGAAAACTAGTATCGACATATGGTGTTGTCAAAATGCATAGAATATTTTAGGCATGGATGTGATTAGTAAACTGAATTGGATTATTGATTTTAGTAATTCTACTATATAGAAAGATTCATCTAGGCCCAAATCTATGTTAATAGATCCTTCCATGTACAGTAATGTTGAAAGTATTTGTACAGCAGTCACTGACATGTCTTCAGATTATAATTGGCCACATACAGGAACCAATCTCGTATTGGAACAATTGGTTCAATCACATAAAGATCTTTGGAGTCAGACCAAAATCGATACAGGTTTGTTCAAAGATATTGAAATAGATATTGAGGGAAGAGACCCTGAACCCCCTGAATTCAATATAAGTTGCCACAAGAATTAATAGGCCCAGTTTCTGACATTGTACAAGAATTTTTACAACAAGGAATATTAGAAAGCACAATCAGTGGTAAATAATTGTATTTGGCCTATCAAGAATACTGATAATTCGTATTCTTTATCAGTTGATTTAAGATCACTGAATAAATGCATTACAAATAATAAACCTATTGTTCCTAATTTAATTTTAATGTCACACCTGGATGCCAAGGCCAAAGTATTTTCTGTACTGGAAATCGCTAACAGTCATTGTTCAGTACCATTAACTAAAAGCTGTCAACGTAAACTTGCCTTCAGCTTTAATAAAGAAACCTATGCATTCACTAAAATAATTCCAGGATTGGACATTAGTGACGGTATAGTGCACAAGTGTTTGGAGAAAGCATTATCAAAATTCTCTAGACCAGAATGTATTTTCCAGCATGTGGACAAGTTTTTGCTGTCTACACAAAGTCCCGAACATGCCATTCTTGTGTCCGAGTTATTTACTCTGCTACAAAGGGCAGGGCTGAAACTGAACACAGAGTCAATACAATTCATCAAAAGTCAGGTAGCATTCCTTCATATACAAGTTAGTCATGGACAGAGACCGTTATCACAGGAAAAAAAGTTAGAACCATTTCTGCTATTCAAATTCCAACATCTTACAAGGAATTATATCAATTTTTGAGCAAAGTAAATCGTTGCAAAGAGTTTTTACAGAAATGTGATGATAAAATTAAACAATTTTTTGATTTTTTGAGACAAAAAGATGTGTTTGATCAGCGAGGTCAAACCCAGACAGATGCCTTTGAAATGTTGAAAAGGGATCTGCAGAATGCTCCTTCATTGAATACTATAGAAATGTGTCCGTTTATTCTCGATGTATTGCAAACGGATGTATCTGAGAATGTGATCTCAGTGACTTTGTCTCACTAAAAAGAAGGTGATCAGAAAATAATAGGTTTTGGGGGTTATTTACTAAAGGCAAATCCACTTTGCACTACAAGTGCACTGCAAGTGCTGATTTATGTAACATTATTTGATTTAGATGATAGATGAAATTATATGTATAAGCTAACCTCCCTGGCGGTATGATTATTTCGGATTTTAGGTGCTGAAAGCGGTACAATTATTTTGCGTGTAAATTTGACGTTTTATATTGTACAAAAACACATTTAAATCTGTCCACCAAGAGTCTAGTAGATATCCCAGGTATGATGAAGTTTGAAACACAAAATCATAAATTATAATATAATAAATATAAATAATTAAAAAATATATATATAATAATAATAAAATAAATTTCCCCACGATTCACTATCGCTCAATTCTGCAAGTGTTCTAATTTACTATCGCTGTTTTCTAGCTGGTCTAAAGCCACTTTTGACGTAAAGGGACACTTTTTGGTTGCTATGAACAATCTCAAGTTTCCAGGCAGAAAGAACAGTATATATCATATAAAACTGCATGCAGAGCATTGGACAAAGCACTGGGGACAAAAGGGATGTGAAATGATTTCATACAATACTGTAATCTGTAAGATTACAGTACTGTATGTGTTATGATTTTTAAATTTTTTTGAATTTGCCACCAGGCTCCGCCCCCGTGCGTCGCGACGCTCGCAGGGAACGGAGCCCAGCACAGAGAGGCTTCGGGCGGAGGACGGAGCCCGCAGACACAGCGGGGGACATCGCAGGATCCTGGGGACAAGGTAAGTAACACTGCACCAAGATCCTGAGATGTAATCCCGAGTGTGGCTCGGGGTTACCGCTAATGGTGCTGAAATTTAACCCTGAGCCACACTCGGGAATACCGTCAGGGAGGTTACATGGTTTCACACATTTTTCTTGCCCACCCCTCAGGAATGCATAGAGACTGAGCAACCCCCAGCATTACGTGAGGTGGTTGAAGCCTGCGTTTTCTGTAGAACTGCAAGGCAAATAAGAACCTTAAAGGATCACTAAAGATATATATATATATTTTTTTTTTAAATAACAAACATGTTATACTTACTTCCACTGTGCTCCCTCGCATGGTGTTGAGTGCCTGCGGGCGCGCTCCCGTGATTCAGCCGGCGGCCATAGCCGCTCTCGCTGTATCACTCGACCTCGCCCCCTGGCGCGCCGTGTCATTGGATGTGATTGACAGCAGCACGAGCCAATGGCTGTGCTGCTTTCAATCCATCCACTGTAACCAATAAACAGCCAGGCTGAGCGGCGAAGAGGATGTCGGGGGTGAGCTCGGGACTTTCAAAGGGTCAGGTAAGTAAAACGGGGGGGCTGGGGGGGCCGGTATTGTCTGATGTTTTTCACCTTAATGCATAGAATACATTAAGGTGAAAAAACTTTTACCTTTACAACCCCTTTAAACCAGCCTTTTTAGGAAGGAGGGGTCAGATTTTAGGAGTAAAAACTATGAACAAGAGGACATTTGGCAGACTGTTGCAGACTCACTATGAGGAAGCGTCACACACACACAGACACACATCTGATTCAATCTTCATCTTAAGAATATAATACCTTATTGATATTTTTATATTCTACATTTTGATATTGTTCTTGTAATATTTTGCTATTTAATTATTAAATCAATTTTTGAGTTTTTACACAAAAACTGAACGGACTCTCTACTTCAGAACTTTTCTCACCAATATAATTTACAAAATATCAATAATAATACCATAAATAACGATATTTAACAGTCTGTATCTGGGCTGCAGAAACTGAGTGGACACAGATCTGTCATCTAGCCACTCTGCTCTGATCAGCAGAGGATCAGCGGACAAATCTCTGGCTGATCAAAACGTGAGTCTGCCCCATGTAAAGGAGCCCAATACTGTATATTGCAGCTTACCATTTCTGTGTCTGCATTCATTTTCTTTTTTAGGCTTTTTTTTTTCCTTCTATTTTCATCTGGTGATTCAGCCAGTAAGACTGCTGTTTTTCAAGAGAACATGCTCTCCAGCAGAATGTATCAGTTACAAAGATGATACAAACCACTTAATACTGACAGGGGTGCTGACAATGATCAGTTGTATTTATTTACTGTATATAAAACTTTTATCCTAAAAGGAAAATAAAATGTTGCTGTAACTGATTATAAAGTATTAGCAGTATTTGGCTTAAAGCGGAGTTCCACCCAAAAGTGGAACTTCCGCTCATCTGATTCCCCCCCCCCTCCGGTGTCACAATTGGCACCTTTCAGAGGGGAGGGGGGTGCAGATACCTGTATAATACAGGTATTTGCACCCACCTCCGGCATAGATATCCACAGAATCTGCGGGTATCTACGCCACTCCACCCCCCCCCCCCCCCCCCCGGGAAACACACGGGTCCCAGAGACAGCAGGGACCATCCATATTGCAGTAGTATCGCGTATGCGCAGTAGGGAACTGGGAAGTGAAGCCGCAAGCCTTCACTTCCCGATTCCCTTACCTAAGATGGCGGCGGCAGCACCCAAGGACTGAGAGACAGGTAAGTGTCCATATTTTAAAAGTCAGCAGCTGCAGTATTTGTAGCTGCTGACGTTTAAAAAGAAAATTTCGGCGGTGCTCTGCTTTAAATTTATTAGTGTATTTGAATCTGCTGATACATCTAATACAACCCCACCCCTGATTACCAATGCTGCTGTCCAAAGGTGCCCCTGTTCTCCTCCATCCAGAGTGGTGTCTCACAAATACAGGAGGTGTGTTGCTGGCCAGATCACCAGATGAAAATAGAAGAAAGAAAGAATTAAAAAAAAGGAAATGCAGCCTCTACATCTAATGACTGGTAAGCTGCAATATATTACACTTTTAGTTTTGGGTTTAATACCAGAACACTTTTAATGGTCATTTGTCTTTGTTAAATCTAAATTAAGTAACATACACAACAGTGACACAACTAATAAATTCATAACCATCGGCGTTGTGTGTTTCTTTACACGTGGAAACGAATTCAAGAAATATTTGTGATACAATTCTGAGTAGGAGGTCAGGACATTTACAGAGGACGCTCTGGCCCTGCAGAGCTTACAGTCTAATATTTTATAAATTCGGATCATCTGGGAACTCTAACTAGATATTGGTTTCCCTTGTCCATGTTTTGAGAGTTCTTGCCAAAAGCTCCTCATAAATCAAGAAGTTTATAAACTTCAGCAGCTCCAGACAAGGGAATATTTTATTAGGTAATAGCACGGATGGTGACATGGCCATCAATCAATGACAGCACACGCCACAGACAAATACTATTTATTTGGGGAGTATGAATTCTCCCTATTCTTGAGCAGAAGAAGTAATGGGCGCTGACTGACCAAATGTCCAGTCAGTCCCTCATAAAGGCGACATTTGGAAAGGAACATACTAAGTGTACACTATATACATTATATCTGCCTATGGTGAACACTGACAGCCCACTAGTCTTTTTCCCAAGCGCAAGCTATAAAAGAAAACATGGAACAGCATTTGTTGTTAGGGGCAAACACCCCCATTTTTTTTCTTTGACTTTTTATAAATCTGGCTGATTGGGGCTGTAGAAATAGGTTGACTAAGAAAATGTATTGCACAATGCAATAAAGATATTCATATCAAAATACAACAAATGGTATGATAACGCTGGCCGGGGACTACAGACATGATTTGACTGATCATTTTATCCACTACTTTATAGAAAGAAAATGCACACTAATGCCGCGTACACACGATCGGAAATTCGGCCAGCAAAAGACCGATGAGAGCTTTTGGTCGGAAAATGCGACCGTGTGTATGCTCCATCGGACTTTTGCTGGCGGAATTTCTGCCAGCAAAAGATTGAGAGCATGTTCTAATTTTCCCGACGGAAAAAGTTTCTATTGGAAATTCCATTCATGTGTATGCAATTCCGACGCGCAAAAAACCACGCATGCTCAGAATCAAGTACGAGACGGAGCTGCTCAGTCTGGTAAAACGACCGTTCGTAATGGAGATGATACAATTTTTAAATCTTTCAATGCAGCGCATTCTCTTCTTCTTTAGAATGCTAGAAGAGTGAAGTTGTTTTGCTGCTCATATTCACACAGACTTATTTCTTTATTATTTCTGGTGATCTCCTCAATAATCTTTTTGGTTTTTAAAGCCAGATCTCCATAATAATGTTTATCATTAATTTTTATAGTCATTTTTTTTTTTTTGGAATCAAGATCTCCTGTTGTTTTTTTTTTTTTTTTAATTATTTTATAGTGATCTCAATTTTTTTTGTATGTCATGTTTCCGCAACACCATTATTATCTTGTCTTTGTAAATCTCAATGAGGTTGGTTGGTGTCCCTTGTTAATTTGACATTGTATTTTTTAAATGTACCTGCCTACTCCAAAAAGGACATTTTTTTTAAGTAAAACACATAGGCAAGTATTTCTGAAAAACAAATATCAATTTATTCTGGGTCATAACAAAATAAAGCTGAAGGCAACGCTGGAGAAACTGGTGAAATTTGCCAAGTCTTTGTACCCCAGGGCAGACATCAATATTTTTACAGTCAAAATTGGTGGCCTGAGGAGTCCTTATAATAGTGAGCACAATCCGGTCCAGAACTACAAGAGATCAGGAACAGCAGCAGATGACATATCTGTCCCCAGGCTGTGGTCATACCACAGCCTGCATCTTTTGCCAGACCAGACTGAACCCAGGCCATCACTCTCTGGTCTTCCTTAAGCGCTTCCTTACAGGCTGTGGCTGTGGTGTTGGAGGTGTGGCAGGAGGTGGAGGAGGAGGACCTGGGGGAGGAGGAGGAGGTCAATGGTTTAACTCACAAATGTGGCTTTGACTTTTGAGTTGGCCCCTCAAGCCCTTGTTTAGGTTTTGTAACATCACTTGCTCACATAAGAGGTGTTGGCCCTCCTCCATTTCCAGCATTTTGCATGCTGTAATGTATGCAAAGTCCTCTTGAACACTGTGGGGGGTTCTGAGGGCCGCAGTAGCCTTCATAAATAAGCCAATTGCTGCCTCCTTCACGTTACTCCTCTTCCTGCCACTTTTTGGTGGAAGGTGGAGGGGAGGGACCTGCAATTCTGGCAGGCTACTGGGCCCGGCCACCTCCTGGCTGCCACTTTCCACGGCCTGGCTGAGGCTTTCCTGTGTATGAAAAAGGGACATCGTTTTATTTTTTGGTTCATCAATCACACGCAATTTTCAACTCATGACTGTTGCAAATTGAATGTTAACAAATAGAAAAGACTATCATTCTGACCCCAGCATTTTTCATTCTTGTCCCAATCATTTGTGGCCACTACTGTCTATTGATATGTAAACCACTTTGTGAAATCAGAAATTAGTGCTCAAAATTAGCATATATTTTACATCATTAATTTAACAACCAGAAATATTTTGAAGAATGCTATACCTGACTCAAGCTGGGCTCCTCCACATGTTGCTACTTGGAAGGCCCAGGTTGGACGTCAGAAGCCTCAGCTAGGGGGGAAGGAAGTGTGGAAGGAAGACTGGAGAGTGCTGGCCTGGGTTCAGTCTGACCTGTCAGAAAATGCAGTCTGTCATAATACCACAGCCTGGGTACATAAATGTCATCTGCTGCAGCTCCTGATCTCAGGGAATCCTGGACCTTCTTGAGCTCCCTATTATAAGTGCTCCTCATGCCACCAATTAGGGCCTTCAAATAAGGGAGGTCTGCCGTGGGGATCACCGGCTTCACAAATTTCAGCAATTGATCCAGCGCTGCCTTCCTCTTTGTTTGATTGTTATAATAGGGGTGGTTTACCTGCCACAGACAGGGCAGCTACCTGTACATATCAATGAATATGGACGTAAAGTCCTCGTCATTGAATAGATTGCAAGACACAACACAAGACAAACCCTAATGTCAGGTGAAACTCTCCTAATCTTGACACAATATAGGCCTCAATCTATAAGCAGTATAGGCCACTGATGCACCAACTTAAAATTGTACCTTTTGTTATAACGACCTTCCTCGGCTAACAGATCGTATGTACGACGCACACGTGTTACGCTTTATATACACTGTGCATGCGTGAAACTCCGCCCGCGTCTCCCGCCTCTGAAGTTCTTTCTAGAGTATTCCCCGCCCCGTCTCTTTTGTCGCAGTGGAAGACGACATGGCGGAGACACAGTAGGTGCTTAATAGCAGTAACGAGGAGGAAGCCCGGAGCAAGAAACGTCCAGGAGGAGAAGATTTAAGACCTTAAATATGTCCTTTGAAGAGATGGTGGAGATGGTCAACATATTGAAGAGGGCCGACTATGATGGGAAGTATGGACCGTACCTAAACCCAAATGTGAGAAAGGTCAAGATCATGACTAAAGTTGTGAAGAGTCTGCGCCGGAATTTTGGGGTATGACGATCCAAGGAGCAATTGAGGAAATGCTGGTCGGACCTCAAATTAAGGGAGCGGGATCAGTATAGAAGGATCAAGAAAGTGCTTCTAAAAAGTAAGTCATTGTTGTGTGTGTTCCTATTCTTATTACTTGCATGCTGCACCATGTGCTTTTCTTTACTGTTGGACAGTTTAAAATGGCTACTTTCATGTTCGTGGGCACAGTAATTGGTCGTAGTAAACATCGTTCGTTTGCCAACTAAATACAATATTTTTGCCAGAGGATAACTACATTTGGTCATGATAATTTGTATTCAAAGAAGTTTAGGACATTGTTGTCTAGATGTGTTTCGAATTGCAAACTTGATTCAGTGTAATGTAAGGAGAGGACACTCAGCAGCTGTTTACACATCTGGACTCAGTAGCACTAGTGTGGGACACAAGAACAAACTTTTTAGGGTGTCCCACACAGGTGCTCCAGTGGATACTTGGGGTGTCTACATGTGTGAAAATTGTCCAAAAAAGGTAAGTATTCCAGCTTTGGTAAGGGAAAAAAATCATGTCTTCAGCTTTGAACTCTACCAAAGCAGACACTTGTACTCCACTTCCAAGCAATGTTTCATATTCCTATTTCTGGATTCAAATATTGGTGTGCTAAGTATACCTTTTGTTTCATTCTCATAGGAGAGCAAAGACTCGGAAAAAATGATGACACCAGGGACCCCCCCACCTCCTGAAGAAGGGGAACAAAGCTCACAACCTGAGGATGTGGAGGAAGGAGATGTGGTGGAGATTGTCACCACAAAAGGTCAGTGTCGGACACCACAGATTCAGGTAATAGATGTATGCCTGCATATTTATAATACGTGGTGTGTATTTTTATTTTAGGTGATTTTCAGTTTGTGGTACCAAAATCCAGTCATTTCACCAGTGACAGTGCACAACGGATGATCCAGGAAATCATGTTTTGTAGTCAGGATTTGGAAATTATCAAAGAAAAAACCAAGGAGATTTTACAAAGACTGAAGAACATGATTGATGTACTAGGGAGAATTTAAATCCTAAAAAAGATTCCTGGAATGTTTTTTTTTTTTTAAATATTTTATCTAAAGTTTTAATACAGTTTAAAAGTCAAATTTGGAAGATGCACACAGTGTGTCAACATGTGCTATCTGCCATCAGGGGATTTCAATGTACATGTTTTGTGGGTGCAACCCCTTCCTCCCAACTCTAGTAGGTGACAGGAAGGGGTTGCACCCCCAAAACATGTCCATTGATCCCCCATGATGGGAGATAGCACATGTTGACATTAGGTATGAGATCAGAAAGGAAATCCCCATTTTGACTCCCAATTTGTGTGCATCTTCTAAATTTGGCTTTTACAGGGGTGACTTAACCCCATCTGATGAAGGCAAGATCAAGACCTTTTTCACACTATAAAATGTCTGATATTGCCTTCTTTTTTGCAATGTTGAACTTTGTAAGTTCCAGAGTTGTGTATGTTATGTTTGTAAACATGCCTGTTTCTGTATTTTTTCAGACATTTCAAGGTAAAACTTTGATGTGGGTTTTTTATCACCAAATGTTTTATAAAATGCACATGTGAATGTGCACGGAGTAAAAGGGTTTATACTCAACAATATGTGGCTTTGTGGCTTCTTCTTTCAAGGTGTTTACAGTGACAATGGGTGTTATTTAATAATGGAAAAACCACTTGGCACTACAAGTGCACTGGGAGAACCTAGGAGACAGAAAAAAGAAACCCAAGCAGTAAATGAAAATCAAGATTTGATCTGATAAAAGAGAAAATGTATTCAAAATGTGCTGGCATAGCAATCCTATTTAATTTGTTCATAAATGACCTGGAGGATGGGATAAACAGTTCCATCTCTGTATTTGCAGACGATACTAAGCTAAGCAGGGCAATAACTTCTCCGCAGGATGTGGAAATCTTGCAAAAAGACCTGAACAAATTAATGGGGTGGGCGACTACATGGCAAATGAGGTTCAATGTAGAAAAATGTAAAATAATGCATTTGGGTGTCAAAAATATGAATGCAATCTATACACTGGGGGGAGAACCTCTGGGGGAATCTAGGATGGAAAAGGACTTGGGGGTCCTAGTGGATGATAGGCTCAGCAACGGCATGCAATGCCAAGCTGCTGCTAATAAAGCAAACAGAATATTGGCATGCATTAAAAGGGGGATCAACTGCAGAGATAAAACGATAATTCTCCCGCTCTACAAGACTCTGGTCCGCCCGCACCTGGAGTATGCCGTCCAGTTCTGGGCACCAGTCCTCAGGAGGGACGTACTGGAAATGGAGCGAGTACAAAGAAGGGCAACAAAGCTAATAAAGGGTCTGGAGGATCTTAGTTATGAGGAAAGGTTGCGAGCACTGAACTTATTCTCTCTGGAGAAGAGACGCTTGAGAGGGGATATGATTTCAATTTACAAATACCGTACTGGTGACCCCACAATAGGGAGAAAACTTTTTCGCAGAAGAGAGTTTAATAAGACTCGTGGCCACTCATTGCAATTAGAGGAAAAGAGGTTTAACCTTAAACTACGTAGAGGGTTCTTTACTGTAAGAGCGGCAAGGATGTGGAATTCCCTTCCACAGGCGGTGGTCTCAGCGGGGAGCATTGATAGCTTCAAGAAACTATTAGATAATCACCTGAATGACCGCAATATACAGGGATATGTAATGTAATACTGACACATAATCACACACATAGGTTGGACTTGATGGACTTGTGTCTTTTTTCAACCTCACCTACTATGTAACTATGTAACTATGTAACTATGTAGCAATGGCCCCCCTACCCGTAAAATATTCTACATATTTTTCTCGCACTTCACGGGCGCTTTGGGGGGGCAAGCCAGGACGGCCAGCTTCCAGGGCCGTCATTGGAGTTTCTGAAAGTCCAGCCTCAGGCCCAACTGAGGCAACATAATTAGGATTATTACACCAAGCCCCCCGCACAGCACGAACTCTACGACAAGCGTGTACCTGCAACATAGCTTCAAAATGGTCGGCTGGTCAGAACGAACTAAACACAACACACTGAAGAACAGCAAGGCCTGTGAAGAGCGAGTTGAAAATCAGTAACGAGCGGACAGAACCCACTGGAAAACAGATATGAACTGACTTCACGCACTGAAAACCAGATACAAACCCACAAGCACAAACTGAACAGCAGTTAAACCATCTGAAAAAGCAGGAGTCTGAAAAGCGCGAATCGTCTCTCACCAAACTTCTACTAACACGAGATAAACACGGGATTAGCAGAAGGAGCCCAAAGGGTGGCGCGCTGGCTATTGAACTTCCCTTTTCTAGTCCCGTCGTACGTGCTGTATGTGACCGCGTTCTGGATGGTCGGACTTTGGTGTGACCATGTGTACGCAAGACAAGCTTGAGCGGAATTCCGTCGGAAAAACCATCGTAGCTTTTTCCGATGAGAATTCTGATCGTGTGTACGCTGCATTACTCACCTAAGTGCACCGGGGCCAGTGTGAAGCCTGCACACAGAGAATCAATTCTGCCCAATTTGGCCCTGCTTGGATAAGAAAATAATCACCTTTGCATCCCCCATCTGGTGTATCCATGAAATGTTGAGTGAGCAGAACTTTACTATCCAATTGCCTTTGTTTTAGTCTGAGTTCATTGTCACAACCGTATAATGCACCAACAACAGTATACAATGTAATACTGACATATAATCACACACATAGGTTGGACTTGATGGACTTGTGTCTTTTTTCAACCTCACCTACTATGTAACTCTGTAAAAGACAGCACACAATAGTACAAGCATATGTAAGAATATAGAAAACTGGACAGAAATGTAATATCTCACACTTGGATAGAGTCTATGTACCCAATGGGGCAATACTACGCCCATCCATAAAAAGAGAACCAGAGGCACTGTGCAAATATAAAAGCCATCCTTAGACAAGTCAAATGGAAAGGTAGTGTGTACTTTATTTTAAACAGCATAGGATCACATAACCAAACACTTTTATGTGGCCCTACAGTATGCTGTTTTCTATAAACCCCGGATGAACTTGAATCCTCACTGTCTGAGTTGTCAGTGCCCAGACACACAGGTTGATATTATTTTGTCTGTCAGAAACCTCTGGCATGAAATATGAACAAAGCATATCCCTTTATAGTGTGTACTTTTCTCAACTTAGAGCACTAATGGTCATCTGACAGGTTTTCCTGACACCAAGAGGTAAAAAGGAGACAGTGTAGTAGCTCTGGTACACTGCCTGTGATTGACAGGCTGTGTCCTTTCCCTCCAATCATCTCTCACTGAGCTCTGCAGAGTGTAACTTCAGCTCCCTGCCCCTGCTTTTCGGGAAGCTCAAACAAGCTGTATAAATTATAAGTTGGTTTTGCACAGAGCAGCCTGGATCCTCCTCTTCCCGGGTCCCTCTTTGCTGCTCCTAGCCCCTCCTCCTTTTGAGTGCCCCTTAGCCAGCAGCTTGCTACAGGGGTCACCCAAGTAGAGTCAGAGCTCCGTGTATCTATTCAGACATGAGACCCAACCTGGCTCCGCCCCCTCTCCCCTAATTGGCTGACTGACTTTGATTGACAGCTGCGGGAGCCAATGGCACCGCTGCTCTGTCTCAGCCAATTAGGAGGAGTGCACTGTTTGGTTGAGGGGATCAAGGACATTACTGGAGGGAGAAGGAGCTCAGGTAGGTATTTAGGGGGTGCTGGGGGGGCTGCTACACACAGAAAGTTTTTTGTCTTAATGCATAGAATGCATTAAGATAAAAAAACCTTCTACCTTTACAACTCCTTTAAGACTGCAAGTCCATGGAAAAATCTTTGGATGGTTGAATCAGATGACAGAAGTCATATTTGTAGCCTGACAGCATGACTAACCTCAATTCAAAAAGCTTGCTATAGGTTGAAAAACCTGGCACAGTCATTGAGAAGGTGGGATTGGTTGGAGTGGTGCTGGATCTGAAATGGTTCCTAGGTCTTGATGATGTAGAGAGCTGTAGGTTTAGTAGTGTAGGTGTAGCCAGGAGCTGGGTATCTGTTTATTCCTGCAATCAGAAGACGCTGTGCGGCATTGTTGCAGAGGAAGCTGTTTCCCTCTAGTGTTCCAGTGTGGGATGTCCTGTTACTTTCTAAATCAGAGACAAGACAGAGTAAAGCATCTTGGGACGTGTAGTCCATACGGTTAGGATTCGTCCTCTGGCTGAATTATGTGAAACTACAACTACCAGCTGGCTGATGGAGAAGAGCAGACCGCTGGGAGGGACTATAAGAACAGGCTTGGGGCCTGGCGCGCTCTCTTGGGACCGGCGTGCATCTGCATGCAGGGAATCTGTTACAGGGTGAGCTGCAGCTGTACCCTTGTGACCTGACCTGATGGATTTACCCAGCGGATATCTGGAAAGACACCTGCGGACAGTTCCCCTTCACTGTCCAGCAGCAGCCTGGAGGCAGTTGCTGTTCCATCCTCCCTGCAGGGATATCGGATTTGTGTGAGCCGTAGTGCAGTGTGGCAGAGGCCGGAAGTTACACCTTGAGCCACATTCCTGAGAGATTATCGTCATCATCACCATCATCATCCTTGTCATCATCATCAATCTCTTATGTTCCATTGTGGTGAGCGGGCAATAGCCCAGTCTGCTAGACACTGTGAATAGACCTCATTGTTTCCTGCACCCATTACCATCTTTAGTCTAAAGATCTGTTCCAGCGTATCATAGACACTATAAACAGACATCTATGCCATCCATTGTTCTGCTGTTACCTGTAGTTCCACAGAGTTTAACATCTTTAAGTCAGTGATCACTGTGAATTCAGTTGCAATTCTGATTTGCACATGAATATTGTCTCCTGGTTATACACCATCTATTGGATCAGCTATTCTGCTTTATCAATCAATATTCTTTGCATGCAATTAAACACCTGAGAGCTAGCTGAAGATTAACAGGATTGCCACACAGCAACACTGGACTACTTTCCTCCCCACTTCAGGGAATTGTTTGCTGAAGCTGTTAAAGCTGCATTTCACCAAGAACTCTCTGTAAGAGCAGGTTGAATTGTGCTACAGTTACTGTTTGCTGAAGTTGTATATGCTTATCTGTAGTTTTCCTATGTGAAGGAGCAGTAGAGAGGGGTCTGACACTGAGTCATAAGAGTCATTCCTCAGCTCTCCTGTAGCCCACTCACATAGACATTATGTAGCAAAGTCCCGGGCCTCTTTAGGCCTCTTTAAGTTAGGGGAAGCTGACATCCTTCAGTGTAGAGTGGTTTACAAGACATGGTGGGTGTAATACAAGATGAACAGGTGGGCACCAGACACCTTTTGAATGCAAAGAGATTTATTGTCTCTTAAACAGAACTGTGGGAGAGAGGGTTAGGGCCAGGACACCCTTGGGTAGATGCAAAGTTAATTGGTAGACTCCGAGACTTTTATAGGTAGACAGCTATACAGGTGAAGGCCTCCAGCCAGACACCATTTCTGTATAGGTAGGACCCCTGTCTCCTATGGCAACAATCTTGTAGCTGTTACTAACGGTAAAGGCATTCAACTATCTGCAACACGAACAGTTCTCTTTACCCCACACTTACTTACTGTGGGTCTTCACTCAACAAGCTTCCAGTCTCTCTCACTAGACTTCAGATCCCCTAGCCACTGGATCCCCTCAGTTCTTTCACTGTAGCACTCAGTATCTTCCTCAAGCGACACCTCCACTTCCCTGCTGGGTCCCTGGATTGGCACTCACAGATACTCTTCAAGCTTCATCCCAGCTGACATGTTAGGTCCCTGGCTTGGCAATCCGCAAGCATCACCTCTGCTGTCCCGCTAGGTCCCTGACTTGACACTTGTTGAAGTTTTCCCACTTCTTCACCGTCCCCAGTTGCCGAGAAGTTTGTTCTAGTACTGGCCTCAGCTCACTCACTGTGATCTCCGGTAGCAATGTGGATGGTCCCTTAATGGCGACAACTTCCCTTCTACCTCGACCACAACTGGTTCCCTGGCCGGTGGAACCATTACTTCTGGTTGGACTACAAGCCCGCAGTGCCTACCCTATGCTGCTACTCCTGCTTCTGGATGGACCCTCAGACAGCCTAGCAGCCAGATGTCCCCGGGATAGGCCTTAGGTTTCTGGCCTAGCAGCCCGGGGCAATACAACATATGTCCACCCAGACAGCCGTCCAGGTGGCACAGAACCCTGTTAACCTGGCTCCACCCAAATAAATAGGTTTTCCCAGCAGGGCAAGGGACCCAAGAAAATCCCTGCCCATTGGCTGAGACACCCCATTCATTCCTAATCTGTCCTTGCAATGCCCTTGTTTTATCTAATGTCACCAGATTCCCGGCCACCTAGTGACAGAAGAGAAAAGTGCAGCAATTCCAGAATTAGGGCGAAATCAATTGACCTCCTAACAATTGGCCAAGGCAACTATCACTTCGCAAATAAATTTAATAGCAACCCTGCTTAAACATCAGGGTGCTACAATTATATGCACTTATTTGGGTATAGGAAATATAGTGTGCACTGTTGAATGTTTGAATCATAAAGGTGATAGTTATTTTGCTATCAAATATATCCTTTTGTAAGACAACCTTTTTGGGGTTAAATTCAGGTTTGTTCTTTGATTCTTTCCCTATTCATCTCATTGAGTAAACTATTCCTGATTTAACTAATTCAGGTGTATTTCCTTATTGATGCTGTTATTTAAAGGAAAAATGTTTGAACCCAGGGTGGCAGAGGACTCACCGGGTCAGGGCAACCAGAGGGGTATTAATTTATCTTGCGACCCCCAAGAGGGCAGGGCTACATAAGTATAGCTTGTGAAGCCCCAGTTTCTTTCCCCCGTGGCCTACACGTGCATTTGGGCCCCACCTATTCATAAAGGGTCAGAGGGCATCATGTTTGTGTTCTGCCTAAACCCACATACTGTTATCTGCAGACAAGTTTCGTTCTGCACAGTACAGCTGGAACAGACAGGCTGATTGTAAAGTAATGCTCACTTTGACCTGCGATAAAAACACTCAAAGCACAGAAAAAAACAATTCAAAGGGCAGGTTTACAGAGTTTTTTTTCCCTATATATATATCTAAGATTAAATATTATTATCCGTTCGTTTTAAATTTTGACTGGTTTTTAGTCTTAAAGTAAGGATAGAAGCATGTTTTGAAATTTGTTGCCACGTAACCGGTACTGTGTACCAGGAATCGGATCTCACAGCATGCCGTCTCATACAGAAAGCAACAAGCTGTTGAAAATTAGAAGGGCAAAGACTGCTCATCCTGCAAAGCGTTGTATGTGTTCATTCCCGAGCACTCACACATTACACTCCCGCTGTTCTATACCCAGAGATTTGTTGCTACTATGAGACATGGTGAAATGGCAGAAAAGGCTCCTAGTGATCACCAAGAAATAAAGGGCAAATTGCTCTTATGTAGTGGTACCAGGAGGCACCCGCAGGTTATGTGATATTGAATACACTCTGGGTGGCAAAATGAAAAAAACAATCAAAAAAACAAAGGGTGCAAAGACCTAGTGCAATGTCTTAAAATAGTTTATTGTAAAAAAAAAAAAAAAATACAAAATGCCATATGGCTAAAAGCATTGAATCAAGTAAAGTCCAAGTGGTGACATCAATACCGAGAAGATCTAGGCTTTACTCAAGTGCAGCGCAAAGGCTCACGCATTTCGAGGGATGGACCTTCTTCCTCAGAGCATCAAGGGAGTCCATCCCTTGAAACGTGTCAGCATTTGTATCTATGCTTGAATGATGCCTAGATCTTTGTATAAGACTTCCACATCTCGGCCTTGATGTCAGCATTTGGGTTTTACTAGAGTTAATGCTTTTAACCATACGTTTTTTTGCTAGTATATTTTTTTTGCACTTTTTTTTTTTATAAAATTATTTAAGGTAATGCACTATGCCTCTGTGCCCTCTTTTTTCCTTCTGTCATCCAGTAGAAAGATTTTCTTAATAGGAAGAGGGCAACATTCTTGCAGCGTTACCCACAACCAAACTGAAAGACAATGGTGATGCGGATTCCATTTTTTACTCCGGGGCAGTTTCCACTCTCTGTAATAATTTAGTGCTGATACGTCAACATCTGTGTTTCTTGATTAATCCTTGTGATAGACTGGGCTAAATAAACATGTTGGTTGGGGAGTCCAACAGTTCCCCATCACTATGGTCAGGTTTGGTCATGCTACCTGCATTTTCTGGATAGGACAGAGTTCAGGAAGAAGCAATTCTGCAGTAGGTGCTAAGCAAGGTGAGTTACTGGTGGCAAACCCTATTAACTGATTCCCGACCATGTCACGCAGATATACTGCGACACAATGGTTCCCCTGGGTAAAATCCTGTACAGGTACATCCTAACCTTTTTCAGCCACCAGAGGGCGCGCCCGCTGCACGGCGGGGGACCCGATTGCACGATTGCGTGTACGAGCGCCAGTACGTTGATTTGTGTGTGTAAACACACAAATCCCTGTCCTGTCAGGGGAGAGGAGACATATCGTTTGTTCCTACCAAGTAGGAAAAGCAATATATCTCCTCTCCTAGTCACTCACATCCCTATACAGTTAGAACACACTGAGGGAACACAGTTAACCCCTTGATCGCCCCCTAGTGTTAACCCCTTCCCTGCCAGTGACATTTACACAGTAATCATTGCATTTTTATAGCACTGATTGCTGTATAAATGCCAATGGTCCCAAAAAAATGTCAAAAGTCTCCGATCTGTCTGTCGCAATGTCAATACCGCAAAAAATTTGCAGATCACCGCCATTACTAGTAAAAAAAAAAATAATAAAAATGCCATAAATCTTTCCCATAGTTTGCAGACGCAATAACTTTTGCGCAAACCAATCAATATACACTTATTGCGATTTTTTTACCAAAAATATGTAGAAGAATATATTGGCCTAAACTGATGAAGAAATTTGTTTTTAAAAAAAAAAATTGGGGGATATTTATTATGGAAAAAGTAAAAAATATTGGGTTTTTTTTGTTCAAAATTGTCGTTCTTTTTTTGTGCATAGCACAAAAAATAAAAACCACAGAGGTGATCAAATACCACCAAAAGAAAGCTCTATTTGTGGGGAAAAAGGGACGCAAATTTAGTTTGGGTACAGCGTTGGACGACCGCGCAATTATCAGTTAAAGCGACGCAGTGCCAAATTGTAAAAGTACTCTAGTCAGGAAGGGGGTAAAATCTTCCGGGGCTGAAGTGGTTAAAAGTAACATCACAGTTTTCGCACAGTCGATGCATTGGAGCATGTCATTCACCCAGCACCCGTAGCTGCAGAACTGTATTAAGTAAGATGTGCGAGTTTTTAGTCTTGTCACAACATAAGTACTTAGAGGTCTAACAATGGCGGTCCCAAAGTGCTGTCACCAGGCTTTAAAACAAGTGATCAGTCTCTTAAGAGTCTGTTGTAACATGCCATCAGTCCATTAAAGTAGATGTAAACACTAACTAGAGGACTAAGTTTGTTAAAGCACAATATATTATAAACCAATGCCATGTAATATATTTTTTCTCATTTCAGCTGGTCTCCTGCAGTCTCTTTGCAGCCACCTACTGTGTGCATGCACTGCATCAATTGCTGCTTGGCATTTCCTAAGGTGGGTATACTTATAGTGACAACAGTGGACCATGCCCATGTAATGTGTGTTGAAATGGCCACTTGCAGTACCCAGTCCAGTGGCAGCCCATCCATTAGCAGCGCGCGAGCGCCGCCCCCCCCCCCCCATCCATGCGTCCGGCCCCTGATCTACATACAGGGCGCCAAATGCATGGACTCCAATGGGGGGTGTGTTTTTTTAAAGTACACGATTAGAGCCAGAGGCTCTAAAAGGCTTCAAAAAAGGGTGGGCTTAGGGTGCAGAGAACTGCGCTCCAAGCCCACCCATTTGTGTGACAATAGAGAATGAACATTCGCTATTTTCAAACTGATTCTCCTCCCGGCCAATCAGGAAGCGAGTCTGAGACCTGTTTCCCAGCCACCGAGGAGGAGGGAAGAGAAGGGAGGAGATGGAAGCCGCCATGATGCGAGGAGAGCAGAGGAAGGGGAAGCCGCACATGATGCCCGCAGAGGAAAGCATGGGAAGGGGAAGGCGCCGTGATGCCGAGGAGGAGAGCAGGGGAAGGAGAAGCCACCGCTCTTCGCCGCCATAGATGGGGTAAATACTCTGATGCTCCTGATGACCCGACCGACCGGACTGGGGGGGGGGGTTGCTGTGGGGTTGCGGGTGGTGGCTGTGGGTGCCCCCCCCCCCCCAGTTTGCCGCCACCCCAAAAAATTTTTACCACTGCTGATCCCCATGTGGGGACATGTGACAGGAAGACTTCATAAGAGCAAGACTGGGAGCTGGGAACAGAGTGTTGTCACCATGTAAGTCAACCAGGGAGTGCTTGAACAAGGACCTTCATGGCAGGATTACCAGGGGTTATTTTACTAGAAAAGAGTGTGCCTTTCCAGTACAGACAGTGTTAGGAACATTAAGCATTTTGTAAATTTGTTTTATTAACTGTTTATCCTGCAAAAAGATCTGCTAATTTTCTACTTCCTTTAAACCGACCAACCTGCAGATTTAAAAAGACTAAAATATACTTTTGAAATGATTAACACCTCAAAATGTACATGGGATGTTAACACTTTGTTTCAAGGTACTGGCAGTCTCTCACTAGTCTCCTGTAAAGTGTTGGTAGTCTCTTACGTTGGGTTTAGAATTCTTTTGTTGATCTTTTCATTATGTTGTCAGTCCCTTAACCACCACAATACAAAGCACTTTCACCCCCTTCCTGCCCAGGCCATTTTTCAGCTTTCAGCTATTAGACTTTGAATGGCAATTGCGCAGTCATGCTACACTGTACCCATATAAATTTTTTTTATCATTTTCCTCACACAAATAGAGCTTTTTTTGGGTGGTATTTAATCACTGCTGTTTTTTTTATTTTTTTTGCTAAAAAAAAAAAAAAAAGACCAAAAAGTTTGAAAAAAAAAATTTTTTTCTTAGTTTCTGTCAGTAAATTTTGTAAATTTTTCTCCTTCACTGATGTGCGCTGATGAGGCTGCACTGATGGGCACTGATGAGGTGGCACTTATGGGCACTGATTAGGTGGCACTGATGAGGAGGCACTAATATGCCGCAATTATGGGCAATAATAGGTGGTACTGATGAGCACTGATAGCCGGCACTGATGGGTGGCATTGGTGGACACTGATAGGTGGCACTGGTGGGCACTGATAGGCAGAACAGATAGGCGGCACTGAAGGGCATTGATGGGTGGCACTGATGGGCAGCATTGATAGGTGGCACTGAAATCCAGCACTGACTGGCATCACTAATGGGCACTGATTGCTAACACTGGTGGGCACTGATAGGACACAGTACAGGGGTCCAGAAGAAATGCCCGTTAGAATGCCCAGAAGAATGCCCGGAATGCTGCTGGAATGCCCAGAATGCTGCTGGAATGCCCGATTCCCACCTGCCCTGCTTTCTCATCCCGCCTGAGTGATGTCACACATTCACATGGGGGAAACCTGGGATGGAGGGGAGGGGCGGATGTGATCGGCGTGGGACAGTTATGTCAGTGGTCTGTGCTCTGCAGCCTGTCAGCTACGCGATCCACCATTCATCTGCTTGTGATGAACGGCAGATCGTTGCGGAATCCCTGGGAACCTCTCATGGAACCCTAGGGTTCTGCGGAACCCCGGTTGAGAAACACTGTTGTAGATAGTCCCAGTGCTAGCTTTCCACATGACTACTGAGCCCAGTACCACATCTTCAGGCCCTGCCAGCCCTCATGGCTGCAGCTGCCTCTCTCCACTGCCCGTGACACCCCAGTCCACTCCACTGGCTCTGCAACCATCTCAGACTGCACTCTCCCAGTCCTCTCAGGCATGCCTCCCAGATTCTTGACTGTGTGACACTCACCAGCCCTCTTCGCTGCGACCTGTTGTTCCTCTCCTGAAGACTTTGCCTGGCAGTGCTTTCCCACTGTCCTCTCCTGCTCCTGTGCCACCTGTCCAGGACACCTCTGTGTGTTGTGAGAAGGGTCCTGTCCGCACCCGAGCCCCAGGCCCAAGGCCCCCCCCCCCAGACTGGGGAGCTCCCTCAAAGGTCCCAACAGCCTAGCACTCCATCTCCAGCTTCTACCTGAACAACTCCTCCCCAGCTGGGCTGACCCTAGGTATTTAAGGAGGCCTGGCCCCTGCCGATTCAGATTGGGGATTGGTCAGGGCTCCTTAGAACATCCCAAATAGCACCACCTCCCCTTCCAGAAAACACTAGAACATTCTGGAAAGAAGTGGGAGGTCTTGGTGATGCTGCCTGTGAGTCACCCAGCTCTGCTCTGAGTCACTCCCAACCCAGATTAAAACACACCCAGGCTTGGCTGCTAGCCAAGCCTGGAAATGTACCTACTATCACAAAAAAAATACACTATCCTTCTAGCACACTAGAGGGTGCTGCACAAGCTACTGACAGTCGCTTAGCAGTCTCTTGTAAAGTGCTAGCAGCCCGTAGTAACCCCTTAGCAATGTCTTATGACAGGATGTCAACCTCACAGCAGCCTCCTAATGTAGGCAGCCTCAGAAGCCTGTTGGAATGTACTTGAAGGCTCTAACAGTCTCTAGTAACGTGTCCGAGGTAAAAGCAGGGTTTTGGCTACTGTTAGAGGCTCTGTGGGTCGGGACATATTGCAGGGTACAGTTAATGCTGGTTGTGGATCAAGTGCAAATTTTGGAGAAAGAGGTCTCTGTGCCAAGTTACCTTTATTTCTTTTTGTCCTAAAGTCTCTTAATACAGCAGCTTTTCCCATACTACAAACTGATCCAGACTGTTAATTGAACGACAAAGCCTCTTTTTCTTTCACCGCCTCTACAAATCTTATTTTCCTTATCAGAAGCAACTATTTCATTCTCCTCTCTCTCCATTACCCCAATCCCTCTGAGGCCGCTCACACAATAGCCGGCCGATGGGCATGCGTCTGAAGTGTGTACTGCGATGGCAGTATATTATATAGAGACAAACAGATCACTGATCTAATTTCATTTTCTTAGTCTGTTTTCTCTTTTATTAGACTGGTGCATGTCTGCCCACACATAATTCAGAGAAGCCCCCTGCCAGGGCACAGTATTAATGTGCTAACAAGCTTCTTTTATGCAGCGCTGTGGACGGTTAGCAGCAAGACTTCATAGCTACATCATTATCTGGTAATAGAGGATCTGTATCAAGTTCATGGCTGCCATTGTGTACTGAAACAGAGAAGGCGCCGCAACACACAGGCAGAGCTAACTGAAAAGGGCCAAACCTGAAACACAAATCTTTTCATAATAAAGCCGCCACTGTACAATTCTATAAATATATATTTATATATTTTCAGTTTAAAGAAATAAGTCAAACCCAAAATTCATTAGTTTGCTCTTTGCATCAAAAACTAGTGCTTACTTTTTTCAAAATAGTTTCTTTCATTTCTTTTCATCCTTTGTTGCTAATCTCTCAAAGCCTCTTTGCAGCCACTTCATGTCCACATACAGCCCAGTGATGACTGCATGATATTTCTCAGGATGGAACTTCTGATGGTGAATACAATGGGCTATGCATGTATGTATGTGTAATGTATGTTTAAATGGTCACTTGTAGTCTTCATCAGAATCTTATTCAACTGGGTGACAACATAGGTGCACAAATGGGAGACAGGGACAGAGTGTTGTCTCTCTATAACAGGAAGAGCCTACACAAAGACTTTCATGGTTGGATCACCAGGGATTCTTTGAACTAGAAAAAGTGTGCCCTTTCTAGTAAGGGCAATGACAAGGATATTAAAAAACAAAGCTAAAGATATGCCTTAGCATGTAGGATGTACGTCTTATTACCAGCTGATCCTGTGGAAAGATCTGTCATGTTTCCACTTTCCCGACATCCCAGGTCTCCCGTGAGGTGTGGGAGTCTCCCGCATTTCTGTGGTGGCTCCCGCACACCCGCAAGTGCCTCGCGATCTCCTGGGAATGATCAACGTGGCGGGGAACAGCTGTGAACACTGATCTCTTTTGTATAGATTTTTAGCTGACAGACGCTTCTTCTCTCCCTCCCGTGGCTGTCAGCCAAAAAGCTATACAGGGAGATCGGTGATCACAGCTGTCCCTCTTGCCACACCGATCATTCCCAGCTGCTCCCTGTGTGCTCCTCCTCCGGCTCCATTTGTGTCCTTCTCTGCCCCCCCTGTTCTCCTCCGGCTCCCGTGTTTTCCTCTGCCCCTCTTGTCCTCCTCCTCCACCCTCCCCCCCTCGTCCCCCCCAGCCGGCTCCCCTCCTCTCCTCTCCCGCCAGCTGCAGGGGGAACTGTCAGGAATTGGACACAGTGAGCGAGATTGCTCCTGTGTCCTGTGATAGCTGAGCAACTTTGATAACTGTGTGTACTCTGCTCAGTTTATGAATGGACAGGAGCCTCTGTCTTCTGTTCATTCATCTTCAGTGCTGAGAAAGGGATTGGGGGAACTGTGTCCTCAGTCCTTTTCTCTGTCTCCGAGGGGAGATGTCAGGGGTCTATCTAGACCCCTGATATCTCACCAAAGCCCCCCAAAAATATTAAAAAAATTATTGTAAATAGATTCTAAAAAATTAAAGTGTAAAAAAATACAATAAAAAACTACTGACACCACTCTCCCCTGCCTTACCAACACTGCCCTAACCCCCTCCCCCCAAAAAGCATTGTGAGTTATTTTTAAAACAAATTAAACTGTAAAAAAATCGATACCTAAAAATAAAAAACTAATGACACCTTCCACTGCCACATACCCCCCACCCCCTTCCCCAGAAGCACTGCAGGTTGGGATGTCTGACTTTCTTTAACATACTAACCTGTCCAAGCATAGTGCCAGTTGGGAGGGTTTGGACAAACCAAATAACACTGCTGGGGGTGCTTATAATGGTCAGCTCATATTACCAAAGCCTTTTATCCAAAAAAACAAACAAACAACATTGCTGTTACTGCTTATAAAAAGTGTCAGCTGAAGTTATGTTTTTGAGTTTCTACTTAACCACCTCCCATCCGCGCTATAGCCGAAAGACGGCTGCAGCGTGGACCTAATTTGTCGGGAGGGTGTCCATAGACGTCCTCCCGTGCTCGAGCGGCCTGTCTTTTAGACTCGGGTGATCACAGATCGGAGTAAGATCGATTCTGATCCCTTACCACGTAATCGGCTGTCAGCCAAGGAGAGGAGAAAAAAAAAGCCGATCACCGG
This sequence comes from Aquarana catesbeiana, assembly GCF_042186555.1. Classification (NCBI taxonomy): domain Eukaryota; kingdom Metazoa; phylum Chordata; class Amphibia; order Anura; family Ranidae; genus Aquarana; species Aquarana catesbeiana. The sequence continues at coordinate 215,018,213 of NC_133333.1, read as the reverse complement.
CGGCTGCGAGAGGGACATCAGTCCCGATCGTGGAGAAACTTATGTGCCCACCTGTGCCACCTGCCAGTGCCCATCAGCGCCACCTACCAGTGCCCATAGTGTCACCCATCAGTGCCTACAGTGCCACCTATCAGTGCCTACAGGGCCCACAGTGACTCCTATAAAAGTCACCCCCAAAGTGCCTCATCACCAGTGCTGCCTATCAATACCACCTATCAGTGCCACCTACCAGTGCCCTTCAGTGCCACCTATCAGTGCCCATCAGTGACATCTACAGTATCAGTGCCACTCATCAGTGCCACCCATCAGGGCCGTCTTATCCTTATCATTATGCCTATAAGTGTTGCCTTATCTGTGCCTATCAGTGCAGCCCATCAGTGCCCATCAGTGCAGCCTCATCGGCGAATATCAATGAAGGAGAAAAAATACCCGTTTGCAAAATGTTATAACAAACTATAAAACATGTTTTTTTTTTTTAATTTCTGTCTTTTTTTGTTTGTTTAGCAAAAAATAAAAACCCCAGTAGTGATTAAATACCACCAAAAGAAAGCTCTATTTGTGTGAACAAAATGATTAAAAATTTCATTTGAGTACAGTGTAGCATGACCGTGCAATTGTCATTCAAAGTGTGACAGCGCTGAAAGCTAAAAATTGGTCTGGGCAGGAGGGGGGTTTAAGTGCCCAGTATCAGTCCAATTACTGATACATGTTGATCTAAAACTTCCCTCTTCTCAGGATGACAATGCTGCTTTTCAACTTCACTTGTGAAAACACAGCGTTGTCACCCTACTATAGGACAGGTAAAAAAAAAAACTTGCATATTACAAGTGTAGAAAGCTAAAAGGAAAAAAAAAACATGCATTTGGCAAGTGTAAAAAGCTTTCCAAGAGACTAAAACTGCTAAACAAACTTAAAGTGGTGTTCCACCCAAAAAAAAAAAAAAAAAAATACATGAACATGCCTAAAAAAAAAATTAAAAAAAAACATTTGGAAATTTTTTTTTTTTTAACTCACCTCTAAATGCCTGTTGCTAGGGGGTCCCTCGTAGTCTGCCTCTTTCAGTGCCTGGGCTGGTGACATCACTTCCCCTCAACACAGGAAGGGCTCAGCTCTGCTCCCTTCCTCTTGTCAATCATCCGGGACCCATTATAGGTCCTAGATGACTGAGCGGCCAATCACGGCGCGCGGCGCCGCTCGCGCATGCGCAGTGGGTGCCCGGCTGTGAATCCACAGCCCGGCGCCCACAGTTGCAATGCCGGCGCCGCTGAACGGAGGGGGAGACGAGCGGGGCTTCGATCCCCCGCATCGCTGGTCCAGGGGACAGGTAAGTGTCCAATTATTAAAAGTCAGCAGCTGCAGTATTTGTTTTATAAAAATGGGCACTCCTCTTTAAGATCAACAAATTGGTTCTGAATTTGTGGGTGTGGGTGGCCATCTAATAGTGTACATATACCAAAGTTTTAAAACTTGGGCACTACTGATCTTTCGCCTTCACACACACACACATATATATATATATATATATATATATATATATATTAGTTCATTTGATGACTTGCTTACACTTGTGTCCATCATTGCTGCCTTCTAGGGATGGGCCGAACACCCCCCTGGTTCGATTCGCACCAGAACATGCGAACAGGCAAAAAATTCTAGCGAACATTATTTAAAGTCTATGGGACACGAACATGAAAAACCAAAAGTGCTAATTTTAAAGGTTTATATGCAAGTTATTGCCATAAAAAGTGTATGGGGACCCAGGTACTGCCCTAGGGGACATGTAACAATGCAAAAAAAAGTTTTTAAAACAGTTTTTTTCAGGAGCAGTGATTTTAATAATGCTTAAAGTGAAACAATAAGAATGAAATATTCCCTTAACCACTTCAGCCCCGGAAGAATTTACCCCCTTCCTGACCAGAGCACTTTTTGCGATTCGGCACTGCGCCGTTTAACTGACAATTGTGCGGTCGTGCGACGTGTCTCCGAAACAAAATTGACGTCCTTTTTTTCCCACAAATAGAGCTTTCTTTTGGTGGTATTTGATCAGCTCTGCAATTTTTATTTTTTGCGCTATAACCAAAATAAGAGCGGCAAATTTGAAAAAAACACATTATTTTTTACTTTTTGCTATAATAAATATCCCCAATAAATATATAAAAAAAAATTTTTTCCCTCAGTTTAGGCCGAAACGTATTCTTCTACATATTTTTGGTAAAAAAAAATCGCAACAAGCGTTTATTGATTGGTTTGTGCAAAAGTTATAGCGTTTACAAAACAGGGGATAGTTTTATGGCATTTTTAGTATTTTTTTTTTTTACTAGTAATGGCGGCGATCAGTGAATTTTATTGTGACTGCGACGTTATGGCGGACATGTCGGACATTTTTGACACATTTTTGGGACCACTGTCATTTATACAGCAATCAGTTCTATAAAAATGCACTGATTCCTGTGTAAATGACACTGGCAGTAAAGGGGTTAACCACTAGGGGGCGGGGAGGGGTTAAGTATGTCCTAGGGGAGTGATTCTAACTGTAGGGGGGATGGGCTGTGTATGTGACGTCCGATGACAGGGAGCAGAGATCCAGTGACACTGTCACTAGGCAGAACGGGGAGATGGTGTTTACAACGGCATCTCCCCGTTCGTCCTCTCCGTGAGGTGATCGCAGGTATGCCCGCGGCGATCGAGTCCGTGGGACCTGCGACCCGACTCACGGAGATCGTGGCAGGTGCGTGCGCGTGCCGCCGGCGGCAAATTCAAAGTAACGTACAGGTACGTTACTTTGCGCAGCCGTGCCATTCTGCCGACGTATATCTACAGGAGCCGGTCGGGAACCGGTTAATCTGCCTGTAAAGTTGTGCATCTGTGGGATGTGTAGAACAGTGTGGCAGCAAAATGAAATTTCTAAAGGAAAAAATTTTATTGAAACTTGCTCGTGGCTGTAATGTATTGCCGGATCCCAGCAATATAGATAAAAGATCAAGGAAAAAAAACGGCATGCGGTCCCCCCCAAAATTCAAAAAAAAATTGGCGTGGGGGTCCCCCACCAAAATCCATACCAGACCCTTATCCGAGCATGCAGCCTGGAAGTCAGGAAAGGGGGGGGGACTAGTGAGTCTTCCAGATTCCTATAACCCCCCCCGCCACAGACCCTGACAACCAATGGCCAGGGTTGTCGGGAAGAGGCTCTTGTCCCCATCAACATGGGACAAGGTGCTTTGGGGGGCACTCCAAAGCACCCTCCCCATGTTGTGGCAAGTGGCCTGGTATGGTTCATGAGGGAGGGGGCGCTCTCTCATCCCCCCCTCTTTTTCTGACCTGTCAGGCTGCTTGCTCAGATAAGGGTCTGGTATGAATTTTGGGGGGGGACCCCATGCCAATTTTTTTTTACATTTTGGCGTGGAGTTCCCCTTAAAATCTATACCAGACCCAAAGGGCCTGGTATGGATTCAGGGTGGACACCATGCCGTTTTTTTCCCTTATTCTGTCATAGGGTTCCCCTTAAACACTTCAATACACTGGATTATATACTCTGCACTGCACTATATATCCTGCATTGTATATTTATATTAATACACTGCCTGCACTGTATATATGTTCTACACTGACTGCACTGATTATATATATATATATATATATATATATATATATATATATATATATATATATATATATATATATATATATATAATTATATAATTATATATTATATATACACTAAAAAGGGAGGTTGACGCTCTGACGTCATCGCCATTTTCAGTGTGGACGGGTGCTCGCTATGCCGGCCGGCTGTTTGCTGTATTTTTACATACTCATGTGAGTTTTCTACCTTTATCTATTGAATCGTTTTTATCAGTACTACACTATGGCCAGTTCCTTTTTATTTACATGCTTGTGAGATGTCTCTGCTGTATCCCCCGGTTCCTGCCGCAAGCAGTCCAGAACGCCAATGGATCTCTCATACTGCTATTGAACATAAGCTGTGGTTGGCTTGCCTTGCGGTAAACGCATTATTTGCCTGGTGGTGGATCACGTAGTGTGGTGTGGTTAACCAATACTGAACACAAGCTGTTGTTGGCTTGCCTTGTGGTAAGCGCAATATTTGCACGGAGTGTGGGGTCTCATCTTCACTACTGAGTTTGATTTTTTCCTGCTGTATCTTTATGCACTAGTGTAAGTTTTCTACCTTTTCTAAACTTTAACTAGTTTGGCAGTATTACACTATGGCCAGTTTCCTTTTATTTACATGTCCATGAGATGGAAGTTTGGTGTCCTCATTGCATCCTTTCAGCTACGATGTATACAGTCGAAGAGCACCATCTGGATTCTCCAACCCAAGACGTGATACAGGCTGGTGTACGCTTGCCTTGCGGTAAGCGCAATTATTGGGTATTTGCGGATACTGTATAGGTTGTCACTCATATTTTTTACACCATTGACTCTGGTTGGATTCATCCAAGGGGTCTTTCTTGGACTGTTTTCAGATCATTACTTCACATTTTTATTTTCTGTTACTATATATGGACACTTATTTTTATTCACAAATATCACATATGGACACTCATGTTTGATTCATACATACATGTGTTGACCCATGTACTTTTCATAATTTAATTGTTAATAATTTTCAACATTTTTGTGTTTATATATCTACTTTCTCACGGAAGTCTTGGAGATTGTTTCACGTGTTTCACTTATATTTAGCGTGGTTATTTCCTTTTTATTATTTATTATATATACACTAAACTGCCTGCACGCCACTAACTAACCTGCCTAATCTAGCTCAAGTTCTCTCAATCTCCACGTTATCACACTACATATGGCTGCCGTGTAAACAGCCTTATATAGTGTGTTTTTGTTTGGTTTATTTTTTTTGAGGACCTGCACTTCATATTTATTCTTTCAGATCTATAATACATGTTATCAGCAAGCCGTGTTTGTTCACAGAGTTTGTTTTTTATGATTAACTAACAACCTTTAATCACTAGATTTGAAACAGCTGCTGCATCTTACACTTTACTAATTTGTTTAGGTTTTTAGTAATCCAAGCGTGAGTGTTTTGTACAGTATATCTCGTTGATAAAGAAGCTGTTCCCGTTGTTTCTGACCACACTAAACATGAAAGGAGAGCTGTGCTGGCGTGGTCAGTTTGCATCCCTGCTTCCTCCCTGGGACCTACAGAATGCCATACCAACACATGCTGCACCTATATTTGCATAGTCAAATTGTAGATAAGAAGCCCCCAGCCCTGCATAGCTTGAATGACTCCTTTGAGCTCCTAGAATTTGTTATGTCAGTGGAAGCCATTGAGATACATTTTCAGTCACCACCCCCAGCCTCTGGAGCTTGGGGGCGAACAGGGGAAGATATGTGACCACCACTAAAAAATAAATAAATAACAGGGCAGGTTGTAGGATTGCTAATATGTTTTCTTCAAGAGCATATCTGCAGTCACTGCAGGCTTTGGTGTAGTAAATGGCAGTTACATTGTCATGGCAACAAACTGCTGGTCAGAAAGTGCTTCAAAAGCCTTGAAGATTACATGTAGACACCTTCTGTTCAAACCATGCAAAGAGCAACTTGTTGACAGAGCGGTCAGAGAAAATGCATTGCTGAGCCTGGGATTAAGGCAGGGGACATTGTCAGGGACACTGCATGCTAAAGAGGAAATTTGGGAGTCTTTAAAAAAAAATTGGGCACTGTATAGAGGGGGAGAGCTCGATAGATATACAGTATATACAGTGCCTTGCAAAAGTATTCACCCCCTTGACATTTTTCATCTTTTGTTGCCTCACAACCTGGAATTAACATGGATGGTTTGAGGATTTGCATCATTTAATTTACAGAACATGCCCACAACTTTGAAGATGTTTTTTTTTTTTTGTGAAGCAAACAGCAAATAGGACAAAATAACAGAAACGGTCAATGTGCATAACTATTCACCCCCCTAAAGTCAATACTTTGTAGAGCCACCTTTTGCGGCTCTCACAGCTTCAAGTCGCTTTGGATAAGTCTCTATGAACTTGCCACATCTTACCACTGGGATTTTTGCCCATTCCTCCTCGCAAAACTGCTCCATCTCCTTGATGGATGGATAGTTTGCGCTTGTGAACAGCATTCTTTAAGCCTGACCACAGATTTTCTATTGGATTGAGGTCTGGGCTTTGACTAGGCCATTCCAACACATTTACATGTTTCCCCTTAAACCACTCAATTGTGTTTGGGGTCATTGTCCTGCTGGAAGGTGAACCTCCGTCCTAGCCTCAAATCACACACAGAGCGGTACAGGTTTTGCTCAAGAATATCCCTGTATTTAGCACCATCCATCTTTCCCTCAACCCTGACCAGTTTCCCAGTCCCGACTGCTGAAAAACATCCCCACAGCATGATGCTGCCACCAACATGCTTTACTGTGGGGATGGTGTCCTTTGGGTGATGTGATGTGTTGGGTTTGCGCCAGACATAGCATTTTCTTTGATGGCCAAAATGGTTCAAATTTAGTCTCATCATTTTGGGAGCCTCCCATGCCTTTTTGCAAACTCAAAATGTGCCATTTTGTTTTTTGCTGAAAGTAATGGCTTTCTTCTGGCCACTCTGCCATAAAGTCCAACTCTATGGAGTGTACGGCTTATTGTTGTCCTATGTACAGATACTCCAGTCTCTGCTGTGGAACTCTGAAGCTCCTCCAGGGTTACCTTAGGTCTCTGTGCTGCCTCTCTGATTAATGCCCTCCTTGCCCGGTCCGTGAGTTTTGGTGTGCGGCCGTCTCTTGGCAGGTTTGCTGTTGTGCCATGTTCTTTCCATTTGGTTATGATAGATTTGATGGTGCTCCTAGGGATCATCAAAGGTTTGGATATTTTTTTATAACCTAACCCTGACTTGTACTTCTCATCAACATTGTCCCTTACTTGTTTGGAGAGTTCCTTGGTCTTCATGGCAGTGTTTGGTTAGTGGTACCTCTTGCTTAGGTGTTGCAGCCTCTGGGTCCTTTCAAAAAGGTGTGTATATGTAATGACAGATCAGGTGGACATAGACAGATCAGGTGGACTTAGATTGCACACAGGTGGACATCATTTCAATAATTATGTGACTTCTGAAGGTAATTGGTTGCACCAGAGCTTTTTATGGGCTTCATAACAAATTGGGTGAATACATACACACATGCCAATTATGAGTTTTTTATTTCTGAAAAATAGTTTTATGTATATATTTTTCTAATTCTAATTCACCAACTTAGACTATTGTGTTCTGATCCATCACATATAATTCAGATAAAAAAAAACATTGAACTAAAGGCTGTAATGTAACAAAATAGGTAAAAAGCCAAGGGGGTGAATACTTTTGCAAGGCACTGTATAGAGAGGGAGGCAGAAGACCCTGTGCAGAATGGAAATTTAATCAGGGATCTTCACACCAAATGGGAGTAGACTGTGCCAGCCATGTGACCAGGGGGCCCTGGAGGATGAGACCCATTTTCAGCTATAGGGCCCCAAATACTCAGCTGTGACACTCACATCCAAAGAAGATAAAAGGAAGTTCTCTTCACATCCCAAAGGTGTTCTATCGGGTTAAGGTCAGGACTCTGTGCAGGCCAGTGCGCAGTCAAGTTGGAACAGGAAGGGACCCAGGGCAGCCATCAGAAATTTTGAGGCCCCTTACACAGCTTTAGGCCTGGGCCCCCCAGGGCCCAACCCCTGACATTCCCCAGGGCCTGCCCACTGGTAGTCCCACCGAATCGGCCCACCAACCATCCCACCGAGTTCTTCGGTGCACCCACTTTTATTTTAACACTCTAATGCCCTGTACACACGGTCGGATTTTCCGACGGAAAATGTGTGATAGGACCTTGTTGTTGGAAATTCCGACCGTGTGTAGGCTCCATCACACATTTTCCATCGGATTTTCCGACACACAAAGTTTGAGAGCAGGCTTTAAAATTTTCTGACAACAAAATCCGTTGTCGGAAATTCCGATCATGTGTACACAAATCCGACGGACAAAGTGTCACGCATGCTCAGAATAAATAAAGAGATGAAAGCTATTGGCCACTGCCCCGTTTATAGTCCCGACGTACGTGTTTTACGTCACCGCGTTCAGAATGATCGGATTTTCCGACAACTTTGTGTGACCGTGTGTATGCAAGACAAGTTAGAGCCAACATCCGTCGGAAAAAATCCTAGGATTTTGTTGTCAGAATGTCTGATCAATGTCGGACCGTGTGTACGGGGCATTACACCTTAATATATGGGCGGCACAGTGGTGTAGTGGATAGCACTTTCACCTAGCAGTAAGAAGGGTCCCTGGTTCGAATCCCAACCACGACACTACCTGCCTGGAGTTTGCATGTTCTCCCTGTGCCTGCGTGGGTTTCCTCCGGGTACTCCGGTTTCCTCCCACACTCCAAAGACATCCTGTCCAAATGGTCCCTAGTATGTATGAATGTGAGTTAGGGACCTTAGATTGTTAGCTCTTTGAGGGCAGGGACTGATGTGAATGTACAATGTATATGTAAAGCACTGCGTAAATTGACGGCGCTATATAAGTACCTGAAATACATTTTTTTAAAAAGTGGATTAAAAGTCATCAGTGTTTTCAATATTTAACAGTAAGGCCCCTTGCACACATGGGCGATGGGTGCATCGGCGGTAATGTATGGGGGGGCTCTCTGGGGACCCTGATGTATGGGGGGGCTCTCTGGGGACCCTGATGTATGGGGGGGGCTCTCTGGGGACCCTGATGTAAGGAGGGCTCCCTGGGGACCCTGATGTAAGGGGGTTCTCTGGGGACCCTGATGTAAGGGGAGGATCTCTGGGGACCCTAATGTAGGGGGAGGTTCTCTGGGGACCCTTATGTAAGGGTAAGCCTTCTAGGGACCCTAATGTAGGGGGAGGCTCTCTGGGGACCTTGATCTTAAGGGGAGCTCTCTGGGGACCCTAATATAAGTAGGGAGGCTCTCTTGGGACCCTGATGTAAGGGGAGGCACTCTAGGGACCCTAATGTAGGGGGGGTTCTCTGGGGACACTGATGTGGGGGGGGGGGGCTTTCTGGGGACATTAATGTAAGGAAGGGGACCTCTGAGGACACTAATGTAAGGGGGGGCTCTCTGGGGACACTGATGTAAGGGGGAGGCTCTCTGGGGACCCTAATGTAAGGGGGAGGCTCTCTGGGGACCCTGATGTAAGGGGAGGCTCTCTGGGGACCCTGATGTAAGGAGGGGCTCTCTGGGGACCCTGATGTAAGGAGGGGCTCTCTGGGGATCCTGATGTAAGGGGAGGATCTCTGGGGACCCTAATGTAGGGGGAGGCTCTCTGGGGACCCTTATGTAAGGGTAAGCTTTCTAAGGACCCTAATGTAAGGGGAGGCTCCTGGGGACCCTGATGTAAGGAGGGGCTCTCTGGGGACCTTGATGTTAAGCGGAGCTCTCTGGGGACCCTGATGTAATGAGGGGGGGCTCTGGGGACCCTAATATAAGTAGGGAGGCTCTCTTGGGACCCTGATGTAAGGGGGAGGCTCTCTAGGGACCCTAATGTAGGGGGGGCTCTCTGGGGACCCTGATGTAAGGAGGGCTCCCTGGGGACCCTGATGTAAGGGGGGTTCTCTGGGGACCCTGATGTAAGGGGAGGCTCTCTGGGGACCCTGATGTAAGGGGAGGATCTCTGGGGACCATAATATAGGGGGAGGCTCTCTAAGGACCCTGATGTAAGGGGAGGCTCTCTGGGGACCCTGATGTAAGGGGGGCTCTCTGGGGACCCTGATGTAAGGAGGGGATCCCTGGGGACCCTGATGTAAGGAGGGAGGCTCTCTGGGGACCCTAATATAGGGGGAGGCTCTCTAAGGACCCTGATGTAAGGGGGGTTCTCTGGGGACCCTGATGTAGGTGGTGGATCCCTGGGGACCCTGATGTAAGTGGGGGATCCGCATTCAGATATGTAACGATATATAGATAGAGATATATATATATCTCTATCTATCTATCTATCTATCTATCTATCTATCTATCTATCTATCTATCTATCTATCTATCTATCTATCTATATATATATATATATATATATATATATATATACACACACACACACATATATATAAAGTCCTTGTAGGTCTTATTTTTAGGGTAGGGCTTATTTTCGCTAAAACAGAGTACGGCTTATTTGGGGGTAGGGCTTATATTGCAGCCATCACTGACAATCACGCTAGGTCTTATTTTCGGGGAAACAGGGTAGTTGGGACACATTATAAACATCAGCCACTGTTTCGCTCTCTACTTACCAATATCACTTACTAGCAACTATACAAGACGACCTATATACAGTGCTTTGCAAAAGTATTCACCCACCCTTGGCATTTTTCGTGTTTTGTTGCCTCACAACCTGGAATTAACATGGATTGTTTGAGGATTTGCATCATTTAATTTACAGAACCTGCCCACAACTTTGAAGATTTTTTTTTTTTTTTTTTGTGAAGCAAACAGCAAATAGGACAAAATAACAGAAAAAGTCAATGTGCATAACTATTTACCCCCCTAAAGTCAATACTTTGTAGAGCCACCTTTTTGCCACTATCACAGCTCCAAGTCGCTTTGGATAAGTCTCTGGGGACACTGATGTAAGGGGGAGGCTCTCTGGGGACCCTAATGTAAGGGGGAGGCTCTCTGGGGACCCTGATGTAAGGGGAGGCTCTCTGGGGACCCTGATGTAAGGAGGGGCTCTCTGGGGATCCTGATGTAAGGAGGGGCTCTCTGGGGATCCTGATGTAAGGGGAGGATCTCTGGGGACCCTTATGTAAGGGTAAGCTTTCTAAGGACCCTAATGTAAGGGGAGGCTCCTGGGGACCCTGATGTAAGGAGGGGCTCTCTGGGGACCTTGATGTTAAGGGGAGCTCTCTGGGGACCCTGATGTAATGAGGGGGGGCTCTGGGGACCCTAATATAAGTAGGGAGGCTCTCTTGGGACCCTGATGTAAGGGGGAGGCTCTCTAGGGACCCTAATGTAGGGGGGGCTCTCTGGGGACCCTGATGTAAGGAGGGCTCCCTGGGGACCCTGATGTAAGGGGGGTTCTCTGGGGACCCTGATGTAAGGGGAGGCTCTCTGGGGACCCTGATGTAAGGGGAGGATCTCTGGGGACCATAATATAGGGGGAGGCTCTCTAAGGACCCTGATGTAAGGGGAGGCTCTCTGGGGACCCTGATGTAAGGGGGGCTCTCTGGGAACCCTGATGTAAGGAGGGGATCCCTGGGGACCCTGATGTAAGGAGGGAGGCTCTCTGGGGACCCTAATATAGGGGGAGGCTCTCTAAGGACCCTGATGTAAGGGGGGCTCTCTGGGGACCCTGATGTAGGTGGTGGATCCCTGGGGACCCTGATGTAAGTGGGGGATCCGCATTCAGATATGTAACGATATATAGATAGAGATTTATATATATATATCTCTATCTATCTATCTATCTATCTATCTATCTATCTATCTATCTATCTATCTATCTATACACACACACACATATATATTATATACATGTGTATGCCCGCCAAAGTGTATGACTTTCCTTACTTAGCTGCTATGGGCTCTAGCCCGAGATCTTTTGTAGACCTAGCAATGCCCCTGGTGGGGGCCCTTCATGGTTTCTTGCAGCGGGGCCCTGAAGATTCTAGTTACGCCTCTGGGTACAGTCAGCAGCACACATTAAATATTTGTGACTTACCCTCCATGCTGCACTCTCCAATCTGTTTTTGGTGTCCATGCGCACCATCGACGAGCTGCAGAGAGCACTGGCCGCAGTCAAAGTGAAAGTGTCTTCTCTCTTCTTTCTTATTCTCCCCTCTCTACAGCCTGAGAACTGGTGCTGGCAGAAAAGTGTCATCTCTCCATGTTCTCTCCTCCTCTCCTCTCTCCAGCAGCTGATAAGCAGGGGGGGGGGGGACGCTGGTGCTGCCGAAAAGAAAAAGTGATAGTGTCATGTTCTCTCCTCCTCTCTCCAGCAACTCTCTGATTACGGGGGGGGGGGGCTTGGGGACATGTGGGCCCCTTACATGTGTAATGCCTGTACCCCCCTGATGGCGGCCCTGAAGGGACCATCCCCCAAATGGTTCCACAAACTTGGGAGCATGAAATTGTCCAAAATTTCTTGGTATGCTGATGCCTTAAGAGTTCCCTTCACTGGAACCAAGGGGCCAAGCCCAACCCCTAAAAAACAACCCCACACCATAATCCCATCCTCCACCAAATGATTTTAGACCAGTGCACAAAGCAAGGTCCATAAAGACATGGATGAGCGAGTTTGGGGTGGAGGAACTTGATTGGACTGCACAGTCCTGACCTCAACCGGATAGAACACTTTTGGGATGAATTAGAGTGGAGATTGCGAGTCAGGCCATCTCGTCCAACGTCAGTGCCTGACCTCCCATAGACACACTCCTAAACCTTGTGGACAGCCTTCCCAGAAGAGTTGAAGCTGTTATAGCTGCAAAGGATGGGCCAACTCAATATTGAACCCTACAGGCTAAGACTGGGATGATAGATAGATAGATAGATAGATAGATAGATAGATAGATAGATAGATAGATAGATAGATAGATAGATAGATAGATTAGCCCAATGGATCATTTTTCTTGGTGAAATGAACATTATACAATGTAAGCTATTTACTTTTGTGTTCAATAATTAATCAAACTAGTTATTTTTGTTTTACAGTACATACTGCGCTCAGCTCACACACAAGACAATATGTAAGTCTGTCTGATAAACAAGATGTTACTGCTAATTAAGTGTTTGATACGCTTGCCATCAAAGTTGGAATTTCTATTTATAGTAAGTTTGTTTGTTCGGCAGCAGCACCCGCCCCCCCCCCCTCCCCCACAGAAGATTCGCTTAGATAAGCTGACATAGCACGCCGCGTTATGCACTTGCGCTGAGTATTAATAACACAAAGCACAGAAGCGGATGGCTGGATGAATTGCAGTAATGAGGTGTTGGTGCGTCTCTTGATACGGTGTCACGGGTTTTATCCCCTTTCCAATTTCAGTGTGAAAAGGTAAACTGTTCGTTTTCTGAGGCACTCCCATAATTAAAGCGATAATTCATTTTCAAAGTGATGCGGCTCCTGTTAGCCTGTGCAGGCTCATTATGCCAGTTTACAGGCAGGTGGTGTGATATTTAAATTACGGTTTATATTCTCTTAGCTTGTTAGAAAGTTTCAGATTTCTTAGTGCTGTGTTCAGGGCAGAGAGGGAGGACATATTCCAATTCCCAGGACAAACACAACCAAACACTACAGATAACGGAGCACCAAACGAATAATAATAAAAATGTTTTTCATCCAAAGTCAATAGCCAACGCATTCTACCCTGTTTCCCTGAAAATAAGACCTAGCGTGATTGTCGGTGATGGCTGCAATATAAGCCCTACCCCCCAAATAAGCCCTAGTTAAAGTCCTTGTAGGTCTTATTTTTAGGGTAGGGCTTATTTTCGCTAAAACAGGGTAGGGCTTATTTGGGGGTAGGGCTTATATTGCAGCCATCACTGACAATCACGCTAGGTCTTATTTTCGGGGAAACAGGGTAGTTGGGACACATTATAAACATCAGCCACTGTTTCGCTCTCTACTTACCAATATCACTTACTAGCAACTATACAAGACGACCTATATACAGTGCTTTGCAAAAGTATTCACCCCCCCTTGGCATTTTTCTTGTTTTGTTGCCTCACAACCTGGAATTAACATGGATTGTTTGAGGATTTGCATCATTTAATTTACAGAACCTGCCCACAACTTTGAAGATGTTTTTTTTTTTTTTTTATTTTGTGAAGCAAACAGCAAATAGGACAAAATAACAGAAAAAGTCAATGTGCATAACTATTTACCCCCCTAAAGTCAATACTTTGTAGAACCACCTTTTTGCCTCTATCACAGTTCCAAGTCGCTTTGGATAAGTCTCTGCCATAAAGCCCTCCAGGCACATGCTGCAGGCCTACAGCGTCTTAAAGGGCCGACGTACAGCTACAACGGCTCGCCCAGGGGAGCCATTTTGCCGCAGTATAACTGCTGTGGCCGGTCGAGAACCAGTTAAACTGCATAAGGGCATCTTTACTGTTAGAACAATAAGGATGTGGAACTCCCTTCCACAGTTGGTGGTGTCAGTGGGGTGTGCAGATAAATTCTCAGCGAACACAATATACAGGGATATTGAAAATGGTAGTCTCACACACACAGGCTGAAATGGATGGACTGTTCAACCTTAACACCTATATAACTATATATATCAACCTGATATTTAGGTGTATCTAAACTCAAAAACAAAAAGTTAATATACTCAACAATAGATGTGCTGACTACATCTATAGAGGGAGCCATTGTCACACTAGGGCACAATTACCAACCTTCTTTTAAATTTGTATCTCTATTACACGGACACAGGATAATTAGCAGTTTACAGAATATAAAACTTTAAAAAAGAAAATTAAGGACCGGCCCTATTTTTCAGACTTGGTGTTTACAAGTTAAAATCATTATTTTTTGCTCTAAAATTATTTAGAACCCCCAAACATATATATATATATGTCGTCCAATGAATTCTGAAGCATTTTGCTGAATATGACCAGATAATATTGCCCAAAACACGTCAGAATTCATCCTGCTGCTCTTGTCAGCAGTCACATCATCAATAAATACAAAAGAACCAGTTCCATTGGCATCCATTGTGGTTGTGTATAGAACCAAAAAGATTAGAATTGTGTTGATGTGTCTCTCTCTCTCTCTCTGAAAAAAGTCTGAAAAATAGGCCCGGTCCTTAACCACTTCCGGACCGCCACACACCAATATATGTCCTTACACTGACATGGGATATCGTTGTTATGGCAGCTGTATCCTCATGTTCGGCCGGTGGTCTGCTACAAAACAAAAATGGTCTCTGCAGCGGATTCGCCAGGAGATCACTTCTATCGGCGGCAGGAGAGGGCCTCCCCCTTCAGCCAGGCTCTGGTGACCTCTGCCGCTTACCGGGGCTTGGATCCTCTCTGTGGCTGGGCATGGAGATGAGTGAGGGGAAGTTGGTCCCCACCCGTCTCCATGACATTGCAGGGCGGAAGCGACATCAAAACGTTTTTTTTATTGCATTTTAGTGTAAATATGAGATCTGAGGTCTTTTTGATCCCAGATTTCATATTTAAAAGGTCCTCTCATGCTTTTTTCTATTACAAGGGATGATTTACATTCCTTGTGATAGGAATAAAAGTGACAATTTTTTTTTAAAAAACAGTGTAAAAATAAAAGGTAAAATAAATAAGAAAAAAAAAATTTTTAAACGCGCCCCGTCCCGCCGAGCTCGTGCGCAGATATATGTATATATGTGAGTAGTGCCCGCATATGAAAATGGTGTTCAAACCACCCATGTGAGGTATTAATGCGATCCGTAGAGAGAGCAGTAATAGGATTTTTATAACAGCTTACCTGTAAAATCCTTTTCTTGGAGTACATCACGAGACACAGAGCCACAGTAATTACTGTATGGGTTATATAGGCACCTTTAGGTGATGGACACTGGCACACCCTAGACAGGAAGTTTAGCTCCCTATATAACCCCTCCTCTTACTGGGAGTACCTCAGTTTTGTAGCAAAGCAATACATGTGTAACCAGAAAGAGGGGAGGGACCTCTGTGTCCCATGATGTACTGTGATGTTATAAAAATCCTATTTTCTTTATCGTACATCACGGGACACAGCGCCACAGTAATTACTGTATAGGATGTCCCAGAGCAATGCTATCTGAGGGGAGGGAGGCACAAACAAAAGTAGGGTGCAATCAGACCTGAGGACCTATACTGCTGCCTGCAGCACACTGCGCCCAAAGGCGATATTCTCATGTCTTCTCACATCCACCTGATAGAATCTGGTGAATGTATGGACTGAAGACCAAGTTGCAGATTTGAGCCATGGAGGCTTGGTGATGCACTGCCCACAAAGCACTAACAGCCCTGGTGGAGTGCGCTTTGATTTGAACAGGTGGAACTTTCCACTTCAAACCATAAGCTTGAATAATTATTTGCCGAATCCACTTACCAATAGTAGATTTCAACGCTGCCTGTCCTTTTCTAGGACCTTAGGCAACACAAACAAAACATCCGTTTTCCGAATCTGAGCAGTCGCTTCCAAATAGATTTTGACTGCTCTCACTACATCCAGAGAATGTAGTGACAATTTTTCCGTAGAACAGGGTTCTGGAAAAAATGAAGGTAGAACAATATCCTGGTTTAGCTGAAAACCTGAAACCACCTTCTGCAAAAAACTAGGATGAGGACGCAATACTACTCTATCCTTGTGAATGATTAAAATGGCTCTTTACAAGAAAGAGCAGCCAATTCTGATACCCTTCTTGCAGAAGATATGGCCACCAGAAAAACTAGCTTCCTTGTCAAAAGGACCAAGGGAATATGTCGTACCGGCTCAAAAGGCTGTTTCTGTAATGCCAACAGAACAAAATTCAAGTCCCAAGGGTTCAGGGGAGACCTAACCGATGGATTAAGCAGCGTTACCCCTTGTATAAAGCTATGAACCAAAGAATGCGAAGCAAGTGGCCGTTGAAACAATACCGATAAGGCCGAGACCTGGCCTTTGATAGTAAGGCCAGCTTCATCTCTAACCCCATTTGCAGAAAGGCAAGGATTCTACCTATAACACACTTTCTAGGATGCCAACCCCTGGATTCACACCAGGAAACATATGCCTTCCAGACTGTTTAATAAATGACCCTGGAAGCTGGCTTCCTTGCATTAATCAATGTAGATATCACTGAGCCTGAAAGCCCACGATTCTTCAGAATGTGGGTTTCAATAGCCAAACCCCTTAAATTTAGCATTTGTAAGGTAGGATGGAACACTGGTCCCTGCGATTGCAGGTCTGGACGTGGTGGTAGGGTCCATGGGTCCCCTACCGCAATTTTTATGATCTCTGCATATCAAGATCTTCTGGGCCACGCTGGGGCCACAAGAACTACCGACTTCCTTTCCCGCTTGATCTTGTAAAGAAGTCAGGGTAGCAGCAGAATAGGAGGGAATGCATAAATCAGTGAGAACTGATCCCACGGGGTCACCAGTGCATCTGTTCCGTATGCGAGTGGATCCCTTGTTCTTGACACAAAGTTGTTGACTTTGTTGTTGAACCTGGACGCAAACAGATCTACGTCCGGGATCCCCCATCTTTGGCATATAGCCAGGAAGATATCGGGGTGAAGAGACCATTAAGTAGTCCGCCTGCCAATTCTCTACCCATGGAATGAAGATTGCTGATATGCACGGCACATGCTTTTCTGCCCAGGTTAGGATATGGTTTACCTCTCCCTGGGCTGCATGACTTCTGGTGCCCCCTTGGTGATTGATATAAGCCACTACTGTGGCATTGTCGGATTGAATCCTGACAGGACAATTCCGCAACCTGAATGTCCAGGCCTTTAGGGCTAGGTACGCTTCTCTAGAATGTTGATGGGCAAGGTCCTTTCTGTTCTGGATCATTTCCCTTGGACAGTCGCCTCTTCCAGGACTGCTCCCTAACCCGAAAGGCTGGCATCTGTTGTTACCACCTTCCAGTTAACTGGTAAGAAGGATTTCCCCTTCCGCAGCTTCTCGGATATCCTTCACCAACTGAGGCTCTGGCGCACTTTTGGCGACAAACGCATCGGGAAATCTAGCGCCTGGACCTTCTTGTTCCAGGCAGACAGGATACTGTTTTGCAGCAGTCTCGAATGAAACTGAGCATAGGGAACCGCTTTGGAATGACACCACCATCTTTCCCAACAACCTCATGCAAAGGCGAATAAAAGGAACCTTCTTCGCCCTGACCACCTGAACCAGCTCCTTTATGGTGCTGATTTTTGCGTGGGATAAAAACACCCTCTTCTGGGCTGTATCTATAACCAGACCCAAGTACGCTCGTCTTCTTACTGGCTTTAAAGAAGATTTCTCTAGGTTGAGGACCCAACCTAGGTATTCCAGGTAGTTGACTGTGGTGTCCATGCTTTGGTCTAAGCGGGCTACCGACCGGTCTATCAAGAGCAGGTCGTCAAGGTATGCTATAATTGTTATGCCTTGAGTTCTTAATCTGGCCAGAGGAAGGGCCAGAAGTTTCGTAAACACCCGATGTGCAGTAGCTAGACCGAAAGGCAGCGCTACAAACTGAAAATTAAGTTTTTCCACTTCGAAACGCAGATATTTCTGATGAGCGGGGAAAATAGGTACATGCAGGTATGCACCCTTGATGTCGAATGAAGCCAGAAGTTCTCCTCCTTGTAGGATGGAGACTACTGATCGGATTGATTCCATGTGAAAAGAGCGGATTTTCAGGAACCGGTTTAGATCTTTGAGATCTAGAATAGGTCTGACATCTCCATTGGGTTTTGGAACCATGAAAAGGTTTGAATAAAACCCCAACCCTTGCTCTTTCATGGGGACCACCATGATCACTTTTTGCGACAAAAGCCGGTCTAACGCTTGATGGAGAGACTGCTTTTTCTATGGATCTTTGGGAACATTTGACCTGAGGAAACGAGGAGACGGGAATTGTCGGAACTCTAGTTTGTAACCTAGAGCTATTGTGGAGACCACCCATCTGTCTTGAAACTCCTCCTGCCAGACCCTTGAGAACTGTAGCAGTCTTCCCCCCACTCAAGCGAGCGGGGGCGCCCCTTCATAAAGAGGCTTTAGCATTCTGTCTTGTAGGTTTCCTCCCCCAGGACTTCTTTTGACCCTGGGGTTGACCCTGAGGTTTACCTCTTGAACCTGATGGTGGAGTCCGTTGCGACTGCCTGGAGGCTGATGTCCCCGCCACTGGAGAAAGAAACCTTTTAAATGAGGGACGTTTACTCTTTTTCTTAACTGGCAAAAGGGTACTTTTCCCACGTGATATCTTTTGGATATATTTGTCTAAATCATCTCCAAACAGCCTTTCACCGCGGAAAGGAAACCCAGCCAGTAGTTTTTTGCATGGCGCTTCGGCTGACCAATTTTTCAACCATAAGATTCTATGCATATGCACCAACCCAAGCATAAGTCGAGAGGTCTGAAGAATAGAATCTCTAATTGTGTCAACTGCAAAACACAAAGCCCCTGGCAGCTTGGCTAAATCCTGGGTCTTCTGTTCAGGGAAAACCTTGAGCACCTGTTTCAAGTGGTCTCTCAAGGATTGACATACCCCAATTGCCGCCACTGCAGGTTGAGCTACTGAACCTGCCAAAGAAAAATGTTTTTTAACAGGAATTCCAACTTTTTATCGGTTGGATCCCTAAGCATTTGAGCATTGTCAACAGGATAAGTCAAACTTTTATTCCCAGAGGATATAGCAGCGTCAATTGCTGGTATACCCCACATCTTTGTAAATTTTTCCTCCATAGGGTAAAGTGTTGAAAACTTTTTAGGAGGGAAAAAATGCTTATCTGGGTGATCCCACTAAGAATACATAAGCTTTTCCAGTAATGAATGGACAGGAAAGGCACGCAAAGCTTGAGGAGGCTTTAGTGAACCCAACGATGGGCTTTTCAACTGACTCAGTTAAGGGTAGCTTAAATGTGGAGCGGACCATTTCAACAAGAGATTGCACCAGCAATTTCTCAGCCTGTGAAGCTGAAGAAGGTCCTTCCCCACTTCATCCCTCAGAAGAAGAGTCATCAGCCTCTTCACGGTCCCTTGAGGGGGAATCATCGTCCCCCTCCCACTGTTCCTCTGTTTGAGGGTCCGGGTGGTAGAAGGGGACCTAATGCATTTTCTTCCACTCTGAAGATGCAATTAAAGCCACTAATCTTTCCTCCAATCCACACATGGCTGAGGAGAAAACCTCCTCAGTAATATATACAGGGGCTGAAATGCGGGAAGCAGTTGCAACCCCTGACAATCCCGATGGCTCGCACTGACCAGCCTCCCTAGGCCGTTCAGGGGGTGGTGGTGTTGCAGAGCGAGGGTCCTCAGAGCCTGAGGGAGATCCCTTTGAGCCTCTGTTTTTTGGGGTATTTGTACCTCCCCTTCTGCCCATAGTGCTAAGCACAATTCACAATTGCAGAGGTACTACCAGAAAATGCACTGCCGCTGCTATCAAGGCTCAGCCTGATGCTTAAGTAAACATGCCCTGGGAATGCCTGTGTCACCAACACTCACATGCCCCGTCTGCTCTGTGTCCCTCCATTAGCTGAATGCACCTGCAAAAGGTGTACCCATAGCCTACACAGCCCTTACGTTGTGAACTATAAAGCACGTCAACGACGCGCTAAGCCCAACCACCCTCCCTCCGACTTCCCACCGTGCCCCCCCTCACTCTTTTAAAAATGACTGCTTTCCCGCGCAAGCGGGGCTCTGATGCGACCGGATCGGCATGTAGGGGGGACTGGGGTGGAGGAGAGCTGCTGGAAGAGAACCGCCGTCTATGGCGGTGGCGGCGGGAGCGGCGCAGCATGCCGCCGACTGGTCCATGCTGCCTTGGCCTCCTGGAGAGAAAGAAATACTTCAGTCCAGGTGGGGGGTGTCTAAAAGAAAAGCCCCCCCTTCCATCATCTTACCTGAGGCTTGGGACTGGAGGAAGCGTGCAGCTTGTACTGACACAGAGCGAGACTGACAAGCATGGAACTGGTACGTGCTCTTGACAGCCCCGGTGGCGACTTTAGGCATGTCAACATTTACTTAAAGGAGAAAACCTATAACAATTAGAAAATTCCTTAGGAATCTCCACTTACCTTATCCAGCTGCAGGGTTCTGTGGTAAATCAGACAGACCCAATCTTCACCACTCACGGTGGGCTCCATTTAAAAAACCTTTTTATTGGGGGTTCCACACCCTTGGACCCCATAAAGCACCCCACCAGGAAAAATGGCTGAAAAAACCAAGCACTGGATCCCGGGGTCCAGCTCTGTAAAAAGAGAAGCATTACAGGCAAAACCTTGTTTCTTCTGACACGAGGCCCGGGTACCATTCAATTCAGCCTAAAAAGATACTTTGAATGGATCCAGTTGCATAGCTTGCCCCAACAAAGGAATATTCCAGTGCAGCTCAACCTAGCACATCTTTACTCGTGACCAACACCTAAGACACTGGTGAAAAAACTGAGGTACTCCCAGTATAGGGAGCTAAACTTCCTGTCTAGGGTGTGCCAGTGTCCATCACATAAAGGTGCCTATATAACCCATACAGTAATTACTGTGGCTCTGTGTCCCCTGATGTACGATAAAGAAAATTCTAGCCCTAGACCTCCTCTAACTCAAAACATGTAACCTGTAGAATTTTTTGAAACGTCGCCTATGGAGATTTTTAAGGGTAAAAGTTTGTCGCCATTCCACGAGCGGGCGCAATTTTGAAGCGTGACATGTTGGGTATCAATTTACTTAGCGTAACATTATCTTTCACAATATAAAAAAAAAGGGCTAACTTTACTGTTGTCTTATTTTTTAAATCAAAAAAGTGTATTTTTTCCCAAAAAAATGCGCTTGTAAGACCGCTGCGCAAATACGGTGTGACAGAAAGTATTGCAACGACCGCCATTTTATTCTCTAGGGTGTTAGAAAAAAAATGTATAATGTTTGGGGGTTCTAAGTAATTTTCTAGCAAAAAAAAATGTTTTTAACTTGTAAACAACATATCTAAAAAAAGAGGCTCGGTCCTTAAGTGGTTAAGTGGTTAATATGTCAGTTGAATAGACAAGAACACTTACATTTCTGGAAAGATCAAGAGATATTTTTCTGCACTTGCTAAAAAAAGGTTTTTAGCCTGAAAAAGTTAAACTAATGCAGCCACATCTGAAGACTAGTATACTGCAATATGTTTTGTTTTTGGTTTAGATACATGTTGACAATCTGTCATTCACCAAAGCAGTAACATTAGACCATCCCTGGAACACTAATACCTCGTTTCCACCGAGCGGATCGGTTCGGGTCGGATCGGTTTGGAAGGCCTAGAATGGTCCAGCCTATTCAGGCGAGCATTTCCACTGCAAGTCGGATCGACAGGGGCCATACGTGGGTTTAGAAAAAATGCCGTCATGGCGTCACACGTCCACCAATCAGTGTAATGTATCGTAGCTCCGCCCTAACCGAACCGTTCCATTTTCTATGGCCCCACATCTGAAGCGGGACCCTGAATGGAACGGTTCGGTTCGATTGTATGGGCCACTTTCATAATGGAAACACCCAAAATAGCGTACTGTACTGAACCAAACTGAACCGAACCGATCCGCTCAGTGGAAACGAGGCATTAGCTTCCAGGGATCTGTGGAAGCCTAGGGTTCCTTCAGGTGTTGCTATGAGTCCCTAAGCAATCAACATTTTTTTAAAATAAGTAATCATTGACACAAATGTAAGGGTGAATATCCATCCTCACATTGAGCACCAATAAAAGCAGCAATTTTCCCACTGACCACCACTGTAATGGGGTCCTTCTCTTACAGACTGCCGGTGTATTGTGGTCCTTCTCCCAATGACCATCAGTGTAATGGGGACCTTCTCTTACTGACCACCAATGTAATGCAATTTCTAAGGGGCTATTCTCCACTGACCATCAATTTGAAGGAGAATTTCACTTACCACCAGTGTAAGGGAGCACTGTACTGACCACTTACGGGAACATTACAATTTCCACTGCATGCATTTCTTTTCTGTTTATTATTGTTCATTTCATATCATTACTAATTGACATATAGGGGTAGATTTACTAAACACTAATAGACAGTACACTTTGCAAGTGCAGTTGCTCCAAAGCTTGGAAACAATTGAGTACAGTCCATGATCCTTTTAATTGCACTAACATTCAAATTTTCAGGACAGGTTTTTAGGCTGTATCATCTTCAAGGTCCAAGCAATACTAATACACAGAGTTTTAGCAGAATACTTTGTTTGCTTGGACCTTGAAGAATAGGGTACACCCTGAAAGCTTGTAAATTTGGATGTTAGTGCAAATAAAAGTATTACAGACTGTACTCAATTGTTTCTGTTGCATTCTCCTCATCCAAAGCTTACTAAATGAGGTAAAGCTTTACTTTACAAAAAATAACCAATCACATGCAAAGAAAAAAAAAAAAACAGCATTTTTGCTCGCACACGATTGGATGATGGACGTCAGCAGAGCTCTCCTAATACTGTATACTAAGCTCTGGAGCAACTGCACTTACGAAGTACACAGTCCTTTTGCCTTTAGTAAATCAACCCCACAGAGTAGATGTCAAATATGCAACATACGCCATATTTCTTATTCGTTTGTTGTTATATGTCAACTTACTGATCATTCTAGTGCAGTGACTTGTAGATATGGCAATTAGCAGGGGTTTCCTGAAACTTGAAATTTAGTTTCCAAGGTTCCTCTATGCTGAAAACGATGAGAAAGACTAGGTTAAAAACATCTACTTCAAAGCCCTGAAGAAGAGGCATTTGTGTAACCCCCTGAAATGTGTTAGCTAACAAAGAATTTTATTTTACATGATTGTTTTATGGTGTAAGTTCACCCTTTCAGAAAAAATTAAAATGTAAGCTAACATCCTACACCCTCAGCGCCCCACCCCTTTCCACCTGGGCCCTGCTGTACTTACCTTTATAGATGATGAGCTGATGCAGTGGTCCTAGGATTTGAAATCGCTGTTCTTCTTCCCCTTCTTTCTGTAGGGCTTGCAGAATGGATTAGAGCTATATTGACTGGTCAAAGCAGTCACGTGCCAGCACTGACCAATCAAAATCACTCTGATCTATCCCGGGAGCTATACAGAAAGAAGGGGAAGAAGAGCAGGGATTTTAAATCCCAAGATTGCTACACTGGCTACTCGAGCAATGACAGCTCCTCACCCATAGAGGTTAGTACAGCAGTAAACTAGGGGGTGGGTAGGGTGTAGGGTGTTAGTTCGCCTTTTCATTTTTTCTGAAAAGGCATATAACAGAATATGTAAAAAGGAAATCAAGGCCACAAAAAACAGATTGCAAAAGATAGGACGAACCTAAAGAAAGTTTTCAAATATATTAATAGTAAAAAGGTCAGGTCTGAGCATGTAGGCCCTTTACAAAATAATCCGGAGTGGGTGACTGGGGACAGAAAGAGAAGGCAAATTTATGAAATACTTTCTTCAGCTCTGTGAATACAAGGAGCATAGGGGAGCTCATGTCCATAATAGCGATGGTATCGACGCAGCCCCAAATGAACCATAAAATCACAAAATTTATACGGTCCAGAGA
This sequence comes from Aquarana catesbeiana, assembly GCF_042186555.1. Taxonomy (NCBI): domain Eukaryota; kingdom Metazoa; phylum Chordata; class Amphibia; order Anura; family Ranidae; genus Aquarana; species Aquarana catesbeiana. Next base: position 214,994,042 of record NC_133333.1, on the reverse strand, counting down.
TATTTAGACAGAATAAAAGGTGGCTAAAGCACCTGGACCAGATGGCATACACCCACAAATCCGCTCTGTTATTTCAAAGTCATTGTTTCTAATTTTTAGAGACTCTGGCATAGTACTACTGGATTGGAGTAATGCCAATGTGGTGCCTATATTTAAAAAGGGGTCAAAGTCTTTACCAAGTAACTAAAGATCTGTTAGTTTAACTTCTATAGTTGGGAAGATACTGGAGGGCTTAATAAAAGATCACATAGATGAGTTTTTGTTAGAAAATAAAACATTTTAAGCAAAAGCCAGCATGGATTCATGAAAGACAGAAAGTGTCAGACAAATCTGATTTCTTTTTTGAGGAGGTAAGTAAAACCTTGGACAGAGGGGTGGCTGTGGACGTGGTATATTTGGATTTTTCAAAAGCGTTTGACACAGTTCTTCACACACGGCTAATGTGTAAGAAAAATCCTACAGGCTTGGAAAGACCAGTTTGTAAATGAATAGAAAATGGGCTAAAAGACAGAATTCAGAGAGTAGTGGTTAATAATTCTTACTCTGAATGGTCTAGGGCTGTCAGTGGTGTACCCCAAGGTTCAGTGTTGGGACCCTTACTTTGTAATAATATATATATAAATGATACAGAGTCTGGGGTAAAAGTACCATTTCAGTCTTTGCAGATGACACCAAGCTATGCAGTGAAATAACTTCCTTACAGGATGTCTCCAACTTACGAGCCGACCTCAATGCACTGTCTAATTGGGCAACTATGTGGCAAATGAGGTTTGAAGTGAGTGTAAGGGTTGTTTTTTTTTTTTTAATTAACAAACATGGTATACTTACACTGATCCTCTTCTTCTAGGGTGCCCTGGCGGCGCTCCTGACCCCTCCTCTTCATCGGGTGCCCTCACGGAGAGCCGCTTTCCATGGGGGCACCTGTGCGGGCGCGCTTATGAGTCCCGCTGCTGCGTCCATTGACACAGACCCCGCCTCCCGCTCTCCCGCTCTTGTGTCACTGGATTTAAATGACAGCATCGGCAGCCAATGGCTCCTGCTGCTATCAATCTATCCAATGATGACAGAGACAGCAGCTGGCTGGGCTCGTGCTCGTTGCTGGAATGATCGGGTTCAGGTAAGAAAAAGGGGATAAGCTCTGGGGTGCATCTGCAGCACAGAAATTTTTTTTTTACCTTAATGCATAGAATGCATCAAGGTGAAAAACCTTTAGACTTTACAGCCCCTTTAATGTTGATAAATGTAAAGTTATGCACTTGGGGGATAAGAATATGCAAGCATCATACATACTAGGGGGAGTGCAACTGGGGGAATCAATGGTGGAGAAGGATCTGGGTGTTCTGGTAGATTATAAGATTAATAATAGCATGCTATGCCAGGCTATGGTTTCCAAAGCGAGCAAAGTCCTTTCTTGTATTGGAAGATGTATGGACAGTAGACAGAGAGATATTGTTTTGCCCCTGTCCAAATCATTAGTAAGACCTCATCTGGAATATGTAGTTCAGTTTTGGGCACCAATTCATAAAAAGGATTTTGGGGAACTGGAGAAATTGCAGAGAAGAGCAAACAAACTGATAATAAGCATGGAGGAGCTCAGCTATGAGGATTGATTAGAGGAGCTGTATTTATTCTCTCTTGAAAAGAGGAGCTTAAGGGGGAATATGATCATCATATATAAATACATAAGTGGTCCATATAGTGAACTTGGTGTTGAGTTATTCACCTTAAGGTCATCATAGAGGACAAGGGGGCCCTCTTTACATCTGGAAGAAAAGGGATTTAATCTCCAAATACGGAAAGGCTTCTTCACAGTAAGAACTGTAAAAAATGAAAAAAAAAAAATGTGGAATACACTCCCTCAAGAGCTGGTTCTGGCCAGCTCAGTAGATTGTTTAAAAAAAGTATGGATTTTTTCCTAAATGCACATAATATAACTGGATTCCTCTGGATCAACTGTGGGTATAGGATATTGTATATGGAGGTATTCTATTTGCGTGTGTGTTTTTTTTCTGTGTTGGTTGAACTGGATGGACTTGTGTCTTTTTTCAACCAAATTAACGATGTAACTATGCAACCCTTTAATGAAACATTGCTTTGAAGCTACAGTATCTGTTGTACTCCAAACATGAACACTTTATCAGATCCAGCAATATAAAAGCTTTTACATGGTGTTGTAGCACACGGTCCTGGGTTTAATTCTCACAAATACGATTTGCATTCATTTATATGGTTTTTCTGTTCCACCACAACTGGACTAAAACAGACTGAACAAAAGAAAAAAAAAACAAAAACAAAAAAATGATACACCTGATGAAAGCGAGTTGATACTACTTACATTTTCACCCTGTCTGGTTTAATCTTGTTTATAACTAATAAAAACAGATTCAACCAAAAAAAAAAAAACCCCCAAAAAAAACAGATTTCTCCATCCACACAAGGTGGATGAAGGAATACCCTCTTCCAGGACATTGTATTCTGACAGCAGCACCTGCAGCTGTCAAAATACACTGATCAGCAGTTGCAGCCAATTGGTTGCAGCTGCTGATCAACAAAGGTTTTTCATTATGTCCCTTCAGCAGCAGTCGATCAAATGGTTGAGATGGGATGGCCACACGTTGATTGAAATTTATCTGGTCCCTGCTGAACCAGACAAAATTTTCGATCAGGGCATGGCCTTCTTTTTTTAGTCTATTTGTTTGTGTGACTATAGGGAGGATATGACAGTGTAATGAGATCCCTGAATAGATGTGAAAGTGGCCCGGCAAACCCAATACATTTATTTGGGGATTTAAAGTACAGCCATTTGCTCTCCTCTCCTGTGCACAACAACAAAACATTTCCTGATGCTATCATCACATACGCTGCCTTGGAGGGGTTAATAAAGTGGCGAAGTCAGCAGGATCCACAGGGTCAAACTGTTGGCTTGATAACGGAATAGAATACACAGAGCGCGCGGCGGGAATCCGCGGGGCTGTGGTACGAATAAACACCACATGTGGCCATGGCTCACAGGCAGTAATTGTTTTCCTGTCCCCATGAATACACAGAATATAGATTAGATGTCGTGCTATACATAGTTCAGATAGATGAATCAGACTTTTTTGCAGATTTTACAAACTTTGCAGAAAACGCTTCACCTCTTCGCTGGCGGCGGGCTGAATTATTGCAACGCCTGCCGAGTGCCAGTCTGCTAGTCAGCACGAGCTGCAGCACTTTTCTGCGGCTGGGCATTTGTCTTCCGGAAACGGGGTCAGGGTGGCATAACATATTATTACACATACAGAGGCTTGTTCATAAAGAACGGCACCATCGCTCCTTTCCATCTTGTCTGATCTCACTGCCAAATGTCTGTTGGCTCTCCTCCAGTTTATAAAAGTTTGACATGTCTTTCCAAATTGGTGAAATCCATCTTTAAAGGACAGGTGGTCTATATTCACTCATAGGTTAGCGCTTCACAGGCAATTTTAATTGCTTGTTCCTGAGGGATAAAACAGGTACTGAGCGTTTTCACCCTATAACAGAAAGTGCCTAAACACAGACCTTCATGGCAGGATCACCACGGATTCATTTAATATTAGCTGCAGGTTTAAGATGAATAAAAACAAGTTTTTAAATTGCATACATGTGTTAAAGTATTTAAAAGCTGAACTTCAGCCAAAATACACAGCTGAAATCCATAGAAGAGACCTGCCAAAGGATTTGTATTTCTGTTCACCCGGTTTTGTGATTTACACAGCTTTGCCCTTGGGCACAGCCCTGTCTGGCAGGGCAGGAAACCCAGATTTGTTTCTTCTGCAGTTTGGTTTTACTTGCAGGTTTTTTCCTTTCCCTAGGCCTGTGACTTGACAGTGAAAGGCTAAAGATCTCATCTCCTATCGGCATACCTCATGCATTGTTGATGATCGGTTATTTGTGCTGCTTATCCCTCCCCCAGTCTGAGCTCAGCTGTACAGAAAGGCTGATACCAAGTCCCATTCAGGTACTTACACTGCTTGCAGTACAGAGCTGCATTATTTTATCATCTATCACATCTGCCTAACGTTCAGCTTTAAAATAGTTCTAAAGTCTTAACTTTTTTTATCTTACTGTATTGCCTGCATTAGGGTAAAAAATGTTTAGGTAACAGTATCGCCCCTCATTCCCTTTATACTTACCTTCTCACTGGATTTGGCACTGTGCCTGTCTACTGCGGCTCTCTCCTCTTCTCCCAACTCTCACAGTGAGGCAGCAGGAACCATTGGCTCCTCTTGCTGTCAATAAAATCCTGTAACAAGGTAACTGGGAGCGGGGCTGAGCTATCTTAGATTTGGGAGCCCTCTGTGACTTCCTGATACTTCACAGTCAGCTCCCCACTACACACATGAGATTGAGTGGCGCAGGAAGATCAGCTCTTTTTTTTTGGGGGGGGGGAGGTTTGACAGGTACCTGCTCCCACTTCCATTTGGATCACCTAGGCGAGTGTTTGCCAACCAGTGGTCCATGGACTACGATAACATTTTGGTGGTCCCCAGGGGTTCTGCTGCAAATCAGAATTGTGGTGGATGTATACTGCTCAATGTTTCCAGTGTTGTTCTCAATGCACACCGGTGGTCAATACTGTCAGCACGCATTGATACCCGATGCCTCCTCTGTAGTTCCAGCTCCTGTGAACTCAGAGGGAGGTGCCGGGAGTAGTGCAGAGAGGAGGAAGGGACTTACAGTGCTGATCAAAGGCTGTGGGAGGGAGCACAGAGCTTGAGTACATGGCTGGATAAGGAGGGGAGATCCAATGATGAGTCTTTGTAAGGCAGCAGTGTGATCCAAGGGGAGGGGGGCAGAGGGATAGAGCATTGGGTGTATAAGGCACGTAAAAATTCAAGTTAGTGGTCCGCGAGATTCGAAATTGTGAGTTTAGTGGTCCGTGAGGTCTGAAAGGTTGGCATCCACTGACCTAGGCGATCCAAGCAGAGGTTCCCCTCTCCCCCTCCCTCCCCGCAATCTTCTGGGACACATCACAGGTCTCAAAAGACTGCGGGACCATTCACAAAGCATATGGACAGTGGGCAGCTGACTGCAAAGCCGCAAGCTGTCACAACCGGCTGCCCACAGTTAAGGTGCTGGCGCTGGGGACCGAAGACTGGTGACAAAAAAGGCTCGGGTGAGGACAGTGCTGAATCCTGGGACAGACGAATGTCTGTTTATTAAAAGTCAGCTACAGTTTTTGTAGCTAGAAAGAAAACATTTGCCTGGGACATAGGGGACTATAAATCTGGAGTAGTTTTTAGTTGGCAGAAAAAATAAGATACAAAAGAAAGAGATGGAAAACTATTGAAAATGTTATGCGCCCTGGGGACCTAAATTCTACATAATCTTTAGCCACTCTGCGGCTTTGCTGGAGAGCATGCAGAGCTGCTTCTGCATTGGCAGTCTGTTGAGGGTCCTCGTAGAGCTGGGACATAGCATGGAAGAAGGTACTCAAGTTGTTGAGAGATTGTCCTTTTGCTCCAACAGACTGTGAGCCCAGGACTGAGGCTCACCTTGCAACAGGGAAATAACGAAGCCCACCTTGGTAGTCTCCAAAGCGAAAGTCCATGGTTGCAGGGCAAAAAAAAGTTTGTAAGCATTACAGAACACTCAGAATTTACTGTGGTCCCCAGAGAATCTCTCGGGTGTAGGAACCTTGGGCTCTGGAGGCAACATTATCACTGTGGGTATATACGAAGTCCCAGTTGCGGTGAAGGCTGGATGAGCAGCAGGAGAGGATAGGGCCTGTACATGTCCTTCCATTTGGGTATAACCTTCTTGCAAGCTTTTAACGGCCTGAGTCAGTCCAGCAAGATGCCGACAAAGTTCATCCATTGGAGAGATTCCCTGCTCGGGCTCAGACATGGCTGTCTGGTACTGTCATGTACCAGATTGTAGAGCCCGTTATGCAGGGGAAGGCCTCTCTTACACCTCTGACTCAAGAACCCCCGATAGAGTAGACAGGGAGCTCAAGAGTGCAGAGTGGCACAAGTGCCTGGCAGGATCGCTGATGCAGGGGCTGGTTAAAATTCCGTAAGAGACTCTCAGCAAGGAGGATGGCTGGAACAGCAGGTAGGCTGAAGGCAGGATCAGACTGGAAGCAGGACTCAGCAGTCAGCAAAGAGGTGTTCTGTAGATCGGAACACAGACAGGTACAGGCAATCTGGGTCATACACTAGCAGACAGATCAGGATCAAATGCGGTAGCTGGAGGAGAGTCAAGGTACAGGCCGAGTCGGTAACAGGCGGGCAGCAAGGAGACCGAGGGGGAGACAGGAGTGAAGTCAGGACAAGCCGGTATCAGAGGCAGGCAGAAGGCAGAAGCAGTCAGGAACAAGCCAAAAGTCTACTGGAACAGGTATTCAAGATCAAAGGGTAGCAGGGGTCACAGGAAACACTGTAGACCAGACAGTCTCCTTTAAATAGCTGATCTGGCACCAAGAACTGTCACAACGTATGCGCACGCGCGTCCCCATGTGCGCACCGTCATTCGTGCATCTGCGCTTGTGTATGCGCCGTGCGGCTCTTCTTACTGGGAACCCGTGCACAGATGTTCTTTTGCCATTTTGGTTACTGGCTTGCCCTTCCTGACAGGGGTTCATTACGGAATTGTTGGTTTTTGCCAAAACGCATAACTATTTTTGGTTTGATGGAAGGTTCTACCTTCAAAAGAAGGGAGTGGCCATGGGTACAAAATTTGCCCCCAGCCTGGCCAATTTATTTATGGCCAAGTGGGAGGAGGATGTTTTCTATGTCCACAAGAGACCTGAACTGGTCTTGTGGGCCAGGTACATGGACGATATCCTCTGCCTGTGGAATGGCAGTTTGGAGTCTCTACATTCTTTCATAGGTTATCTTAATGATAATGATGACCTGGGTATCTCTTTGTCATTTGAGGCAAGCAGAGATAAGATTAATTTCTTGGATTTAGACCCCTTTCACACTGGGGCGGTTTGCAGGCGTTATTACGCTAAAAATAGCGCCTGCAAACCAACCCAAAACAGCCGCTGCTGTTTGTTTAGTGTGAAAGCCCGAGGGCTTTCACACTGAAGCGGTGCGCTGGCAGGAGAAGAAAAAAAACTCCTGCAAGCCGCATCTTTGGAGCAGTGAAGGAGCGGTGTATTCACCGCTCCTAAACCGCTCCTGCCCATTGAAATCAATGGGACAGCGCGGCTATACCGCGGCAATACCGCGGCTATAGCCGCGCTATACGAGCTGTTTTAACCCTTTTTCGGCTGCCAGCGGGGGGTTAAAACCGCACCACTAGCAGCCGAATACCGCGGTAAAGCAGCACTAAAAATAGCGCTGTTTTACCGCCGATGCCCCCTACCGCCCCAGTGTGAAAGCAGCCTTAGAGATTAGAGTTAAAAATCAGAAACTTGTTACTAGTACATATTTCAAATCCACAGATCAAACTAATTTATTCCTTTAGATAGCTGCCATCACTGAGCTTGGCTACACTCTGTACCACGGAGTCAATTTGTGAGATGTTGTAATTGCATAGATATTAAGGACTTTGATAAGCAAGCTGACATCATGAGATATTGGTTCTTAGAAAAAAGTTATGTTGGTTCCTATTTAGAAGCTGAACTTTATGGGGTTAGAAATTTAGATAGAAATGTCCTTCAAGACAAGCTACAACAGAGGGTTGAAAAAGATTTTTGGTGGTCTTTTTTCACATCCTTCTCTATTCAACATAGACAAATTAGGAATATTTTTAATAGACATTGGACCATTTTAAAGAATGACTGGCTATTGGGCCCTCTACTCTCAGATAAAGCGGGGGTTATTTATGGGGGAGTACCCTCTCTACAACCGAAGATTGCTCCCAATGTGACACTTCTAAGCTCCTATTTTTTCATAATATACAGTCAGGTCCATAAATATTGGGACATCGACACAATTCTAATCTTTTTGGCTCTATACACCACCACAATGGATTTGAAATTAAACGAACAAGATGTGCTTTAACTGCAGACTTTCAGCTTTAATTTGAAGGTATTTACATCCAAATCAGGTGAACGGTGTATGAATTACAACAGTTTGTATATGTGCCTCCCACTTTTTAAGGGACCAAAATTAATGGGACAATTGGCTGCTCAGCTGTTCCATGGCCAGGTGTGTTTTATTCCCTCATTATCCCATTTACAAGGAGCAGATAAAAGATCCAGAGTTCATTTCAAGTGTGCTATTTACATTTGGAATCTGTTGCTGTCAACTCTCAATATGAGATCCAAAGAGCTGTCACTATCAGTGAAGCAAGCCATCAGGCTGAAAAAACAAAACAAACCCATCAGAGAGATAGCAAAAACATTAGGTGTGGCCAAATCGACTGTTTGGAACATCCTTAAAAAGAAAGAACGCACCGGTGAGCTCAGCAATACCAAAAGACCCGGAAAACAACTGTGGTGGATGACCGAAGAATTATTTCCCTGGTGAAGAAAACACCCTTCACAACAGTTGGCCAGATCAAGAACACTCTCCAAGAGGTAGGTGTATGTGTATCAAAGTCAACAATCAAGAGAAGACTTCACCAGAGTGAATACAGAGGGTTCACCACAAGATGTAAACCATTGGTGAGCCTCAAAAACAGGAAGGCCAGATTAGAGTTTGCCAAACAACATCTAAAAAAGCCTTCACAGTTCTGGAACAACATCCTATGGACAGATGAGACCAAGATCAACTTGTACCAGAGTGATGGGAAGAGTATGGAGAAGGAAAGGAACTGCTCATGATCCAAAGCATACCACCTCATCAGTGAAGCATGGTGGTGGTAGTGTCATGGCGTGGGCATGTATGGCTGCCAATGGAACTGATTCTCTTGTATTTATTGATGTGACTGCTGACAAAAGCAGCAGGATGAATTCTGAAGTGTTTCGGGCAATATTATCTGCTCATGTTCAGCAAAATGCTTCAGAACTCATTGGACAGCACTTCACAGTGCAGATGGACAATGACCCGAAGCATACTGCGAAAGCAACCAAAGAGTTTAAGGGAAAGAAGTGGAATGTTATGCAATGACCAAGTCAATCACCTGACCTGAATCCGATTGAGCATGTATTTAACTTGCTGAAGACAAAACTGAAGGGAAAATCCCCCAAGAACAAGCAGGAACTGAAGACAGTTGCAGAAGAGGCCTGGCAGAGCATCACCAGGGATGAAACCCAGCATCTGGTGATGTCTATGCGTTCCAGACCTCAGGCTGTAATTGACTGCAAAGGATTTGCAACCAAGTATTAAAAAGTGAAAGTTTGATGGATGATTGTTAATCTCTCCCATTACTTTTGGTCCCTTTCTTATGTTATTGATATGCTCATTCACTGGGATGGGAAAGGTGTGCGTAGTCCTGCTCATATACTGTTTACCACAAGGGCATTATAGCAAGTATAATAATTCCTTGTGGTACAAGTGACAAAATGCTTGATCGAAAAGGTTCTTTGGATGAACTTAGAAGAAAAAAAAACATGCTTTCTTCCTACAAACTGTTGTAATTCCTGCACTGTTCACCTGATTTGGATGTAAAAAAAACATGCTTTCTTTCTACAAACTGTTGTAATTCCTGCACTGTTCACCTGATTTGGATGTAAACCTTCAAATTAAAGCTGAAAGTCTGCAGTTAAAGCACATCTTGTTTGTTTTATTTCAAGTCCATTGTGGTGGTGTATAGAGCCAAAAAGATTAGAATTGTGTCTATGTCCCAATATTTATGGACCTTACTGTAATAGGATACTACCCCACCCCTGTAAGAAATGCTCTATCTGCCATCTATATGGTAGGAAGAAAGCATGTTTTTTTTTTTCTAAGTTCATCCAAAGAACCTTTTCGATCAAGCATTTTGTCACTTGTACCACAAGGAATTATTATACTTGCTATAATGCCCTTGTGGTAAACAGTATATGAGCAGGACTACGCACACCTTTCCCATCCCAGTGAATGAGCATATCAATAACACAAGAAAGGGGTTCGGAGGACATAGTGTCTCTAAACACTACACCCGTTTTCATAATAAAGATCCTAATGGCACATGCTTTTTGATCACTGATAAATATGTACCCCCTTGAGGGGAGGTTCCATTAAAAGGGATGTTTCTAGAAACTCAGTGGATCCATGAGCTTAAATCCTATTTTTCCTTCCTGAATATGGAGTGGGACATCAATGCATTTATTAATAATGCGCAATGTCCCTCTCCCCTCCTTCCCGTTTCTCTCCTCTGCTACAATTGGGATTAGATTTTTTTTTTTAAATTAACAAATAATTTTTTTTAAATTTTAAATCTTTTACATCTACATATAGGGCATTTAACACACACACACACACACACACACACACACACACATATATATATATATATATATATATATACACACACTTTTAATAAGATGTATCTGGCAGTTTTACACTATGTGGCATTGTTTTCCCTCATATGTTAAATTAATGGGATGCTGATTTGTAACCAGCCACGAGTGTGCATGTGGAATCCTAATGGAGAGCTTCATCTGGTGAACCAAGGCCAGTGGAATTCTATTGTTCATCCCATTGAGGGGTGGTTTATAACCACACAAGCGTGTTTTGACTCTACACTTATGGTATGAGAGTCTATTAGCTCTGGTAAGCATGCATATTTTTTCTATGGTGGTGGTTTACTGGATAACCATGTGCATCACGGATTATTATATGGTAACCTTTGAAGCAGACACTTGGATTGTCACTGTGGTGTTGACACTTTGGATGTTTTGTTTATTTTCTGCTTTTAATATTTACACACTTGCACTCATTTCATGTTTACATAAAGCGCCGCGCTGTTATATATCTAAAAGTTTTTGTAGCTGCTGACTTTTAATTTTCAGACATAGGACTGGAGCTCCTCTTTAAAGTGGATCTTCAGTGATTTTTTCATCTTTCCATCTATTAAATCTTCTGCCCTCATTGTTTTAACTTTGGCTAGTAAAACATTTTTTTTCTGCCAGTAAATACCTTATACAGCCCACTTCCTGTTTCTTGTTCGGTAAAAAGCCTAGGCTTATGACATCATACACAGCTCTCTCTCTCACTTGTGAGAGTTTGCCATGAAGGGAGGGGGGATGAGTCATAAGAGGGCCAATGAGAGTTGTAGGGCTGAAGAGCTGGAGGTGTGCCTCTGTGTGTCTGTGTAAATCCAGGAAGTAAACAGGCAGCAGCTTCAGCTGCCCACAGTTAAAATGGATGCAGCCAGACTTAGTGGAGGGAGATTTCTGCAGCATATTTAGCAAGTACAGAATCACAGCATATATAAAATTATATGCAAAGTGGTTGGAGGGAAGCTACAGAATGGCAAAGGTGTTTTTATTACAAATTATGTGAACAGACTAAAGTTCCTCTTTAAGTACAAGGAAGCCTTTTGAGCTTTTAACGAACCTCTTAGGCCTTGTTTACATGAAAAGTGGTTGTAAAGATTTAAAAAAAAAAAAAAACAACAAACATGTCATACTTACCTCTGCTGTGCAGTTGATTTTGCACAGAGTGGCCCCAATCCTCCTCTTCTGGGGTCCCTCTGTGGCGCTCCTGGCTCCTCCTCTTCTCGAGTGCCCCATTGGAGAAGCACTCTCCTTCGTGGACGCTCCCATGTCCTGCTGCTGCGTCCGTAGACATAGAACTTATAGGATGCATTAAGGTGAAAAACGGCGAGGGTTTACAACCCCTTTAAGCAGGATTTTTTTTCCCCAAGGAAATTTAGTGTAAGCAACTCGATTAACAAAATTGATATCTCAGAGACAGTAAAGTCAGTCATTTTCCAGTAGATTTCTCCTAAATCACTCTAGTCACTCTAGTTCTAAGGTGCTGCTTTTAACAGTGCATTTCCTACCAACAGCATGATGTATTTTCAGTCTCACTTGCCGCAGCTTTCCTTGCGCTCTTTTCCCACAGGATGTTAATGCACGCAGTTTCACACAAAAAGGCACCTTATAGCCCAAAACGCTGTAATTGAAGAAACGCAATTAAAAACGTGTTCAGTTTTCAGCGATAAGAACAATAAGTAAAATAAACAGACTGGATGGCGCGATTGGCCATTTTCCACCATGAATAGTCTATTTAAAAAAACTCCATTGTGTGACAGAGATGCATAGCGAGATGGTTGGCGGTTACAGCTTTCTGTGGCAGTACGTAAAGCCGAGTATGAGTGATATATGGCACAGCGCTTTTCTATTAATGAAAGCGAACTGCAGGCTGTTATCGGGGAAGAACGTAAAGCAGATCACCATATGAACATTCCCGGCACCGCGCTCTGAAGGCGTATAATGCCGTCGTTCCAGTTGTGACTTATGTCTGACGAGCCGAAGGGGCCCACTCACACTTTATAACCGTCTCCCCTCTCTGGGAATAAGTGACGGCCGACACTTGGAAAATATGAAATAAAACATTCCGGATACAATAATGGTGTCATTAAAGTACAGCGGCGGAATGCCACATTTGCATAATGCGGTCATGTGATGCTGGAATAGCCGTAGATAAAATGCGGTGCCTCTCGCCGAGTGACACAGAGCCCGCGATTGAGAAAATGACAGATTTACCAACTGGTCGCTGTGCTGCTGCAGTCTGCTGGTTTTAGCGCCCCCGCTAGCATCATTCTGGGGGTTCCTTGTGTTTGCTGCTCATATTTCTCTCTGGATCTGTCTAATCTTTATGGTTTCAAAGGGATAGGCAGCGGCTCCCCCGGCTTCCCTGGGCTTCCGAGACCCTTTCCGTGAACTCTGTTTGATGTCTGTCTCTATTTTTTTTCTGTAATATTTTCCTGCCGTGCTCCTGGCAAGCATACAGATCCCATATATCCAGCCGGACAGAGGGCCATTAGGCTTGTAAAATGCAGCAGGGGCATTGCTGAGGACATGAAATGCCAGACAGACGGCAATCTGACGGCTCTATATTAGGAGTGTACAAAGGGACAAGATGGAGGGGGAAGGAAATTCCAAATAACCTATCAGTTCCTAGAAGTCAAACCTGCCATGCTGGCAGGAGATATTTAGGTAAAAAAATAAAATACAGTGAAATGGATTTTACTTCACCGATTTATAAACATTTCACATCACTTTCACATTCTAACCATTTCTTCCACCATTTTTTTTAAGTAAAGAAGTCCCAGAAGGAACTCTCGTATAGGTGGCACAATCAAATTCCTAATTTGTTTCACATAATACAGTAGCATTGAGTGTGGGTAGAAGAATGTTCGCCTTTTTATGGCCAGGTTGCCCTTTTTCCTTCGGATCTGAGGTTAGCCATAAACAATGGATGATGCCTGGCAGACTTTGAATGCCCTTTTATATAAACAGCAGGCATGTGCAGTCAGCGGAGGCAGGTGAGGCAGAGCCATGAACACCTGCTATGAACATAAAAAAAAAAATACACACAAAAAAAAAAAAACGTTCGAGCTTTGAGGGTCGTAGCTCGGCGAACTGGGGTCACAGAGACCGTACATTTGGGGGATAGGTAGATGAAGTCCTACCCCACCACTGGTCAAAAGGGGCTCTTATGACCTATGGTTCCAGAGATACGGTGCTCCTTTCGCAACCTGTCAAAAGCTACATACAGAGCGGCCAGTTTAAATACAAGCTGGCACACTCTGTTTGCAGCAGACTGAGAGGTTGAGCTCACAGTGGCTCTCCTCACTTCTTATCAGAGGCACTGAGCTCAATGGACAGCTTGGAGCCTTGGACCAATAGTAAAGTACCAGGCCCAAGCTGTCCAATAAAAATGCTGCAGTGGAGGCTCTCCTCTCAGTGCAGTGTCATAGAAAGGGGTGTGTCTAAAAGACAAATGCTTCCTATGTCTCTCATTTCACAGTTGTTTAGTATTATTGCTATTACATTTACTGCAGCCAATTGTTGGAAACACTGCACATTACTGTATGTGAAATGGACCATGAGTCCCTTTTTCGTTTTTATTCATGTCATTGATGTACCTGAACTGTTCTTTTCCTGAGTTCTAAAATAATAAAAATGTTATACTTGTAAAAAAAAAAAAAAAAGACAAAATGCTCCCTTCCAGCCCTCTTAACTACAAGGGAAAAAAAAGGGTTTATGGGTATAAGATTTATCCACAATCCCGTGTTTTTCTTGCACAGTTAAGAGGGGGAATGAGAATCTGCTGCTGTTGAAAAGGTACTGTTTTAATCAAGCTAAATCATTTATATGCTTATATCTTATAAGATAACAATTTATTATTTATCTATTTGCTGTGAAATTACTGGTTGGAAGTTATAACTCTAAACTTCAGTAATTTGTCAGTTAGGCCACCTGCTTGAGTACAGTTTTTGAAAACATAGTAAATTACCGTAAAAATAATATATAATAATTATTTGTATATGACTTACTTATGATAATTAACCCCTTGCCACCCAGGCCAATTCTGACACTTCTCTCCTACATGTAAAAATCATCATTTTTTTTGCTAGAAAATTACTCAGAACCCCCAAACATTATATATATATATATATTTTTTTTTAGCAGACACCCTAGGGAATAAAATGATGGTCATTGCAACTTTTTATGTTGCACGGTATTTGCGTCTTTTTTTGGAAAGAAACTGTTTCATGGATAAAAAAAAAAAACACTAAAGTAAGCCCGATTTTTTTGTATACTGTGAAAAATGATGTTAAGCTGAGTAAATAGATACCTAACCTAACATGTCACGCTTTAAAATTGCGCACGCGCATGGAATGGTGCCAAATGTCAGTACTTAAAAATCGCCATGGGCGACACTTTAAAATTTTTTACAGGTTACATCTTTAGAGTTACAGAGGAGGTCTAGTACTAGAATTATTGCTGTCGCTCTAACGACCGCGGCGTATGTAACCTGTGTGTATCTGGCTCTAATACTAGCCAGTGTCTTACCAGCCACTGACCTCACCGCACGTCCCTGATAAACAGGGGGAAAGGAAAGGAAAAAATAAGAAAAGAAAGGAAAAGGGAAAAGAAAAAAAAAAAGAAAAAAAGAGAAAAAATAAAAGAAAGGAAGAAAAAAAAAATCGGAAGGAAAAGGAAAGAAAGAAAAGGCATTGAAGGAAATAAGGGACAGGAAGAGAAATGAAAGGAAATAAGGGAAAGGAAAGGGAAAGAAAAGGAAGAGAAAGGAAAGGAAGGGAAGGAAACACTGCATGCTAAAGTATCCTCAATATATACTATATTGCCTATATTGCCAAAAGTGATACACGCAAGAGCTGAGTAAGCTATGAGTAAGCACTTTCTGTAGTGTGAAACGCGTTAGCTCTTGCTTGTATCACTTTCCTGTGGCTTGTACAGTGTGATCCCAATTTTTCAATAAAAGGCACAAGAAATTTTCTTTGGAGTGCGGCTGTTCAGAGTTTTCCGTTCCCCTTCATTTACGGCAATATAGTGTACCTGTAACTTCAAATGCTGGGCAAAAGGAAAACTGACTTATAAAAGTATGATGAAGCCTGTCAGTAGCATTAAAGTGATATTAAAGGCTTGTTGTTTTAAAAAAAATAAACATGTTATACTTACCTTCTCTGTGCAGTGGTTTTGCACAGAGCAGCCTAGATCCTTCTCTTCTCAGGTCTCCCGCCGGTGCTCCAGGCCCCTCCCTCCTGCTTGCTGTGGATGGCACCCAAGCAGGCGCTCCCGAGCTGCTGCTCAGCGTGTCTTTTCACACACAGAGCCATGGATTGGCCCCGCCCCCTCTCTCCTCATTGGCTCACTGGCTGTGGCTGACAACAACGGAAGCAATTGCCTCAGCCAATAAGGAGTGAGAGTCCCCCGGGGGAGCCGAGGCTGTCCTGCACATCGCTGGATCGCGATGGGGCTCAGGTAAGTATTGGTGGGGCTGGGGGGCTTCTGCACAAACAGGTTTTTTACCTTCATAGAATGCATGAAGGTAAAAAAACCTTGATCCTTTAGAACCACTTTTATTCGGAAATGCCTCTGCAACATAGCTTTTCTCATCAGTTGATCCTGCCAGTAGATCAGTTAATTTCCCACTTCCTTAACAGGGTGTCAATGCTGTTTATTCTGTAGTGAAATAACGCAGCAGTATTGTCACCCTGTGAATAGTATCATCTTAGATGGACTATTGAAAGGACAAACATATTAAGGCTCAACTCCAGCCCACAATTTTTAAGCTGTAACGGCAACAGCTTTTTTTTTTACAAAAATGGTTAAAACCATATGAATCAAGTCTGACCATTGTAAGTACCCATTCCAGTGATTGTCTGTAAATGCACTTTTGCTTCATGTCACATGACTCTGTGCTGAGCATAGTACTCAGAATCTAGGCACACTTGGCTCAGATCAATAAGGTGGGAATGCCGCCACCATACGAATTTACCTGGCAGGAAAGTTGGGTGCTGCCTGCGGTGTAAAGTCTAATTTACCAACCATGTCAGAGAACTCGCCTGTACAAGAAACATCAGATATGTAAACATAACACAGAATTATGCTATAGTAACTTCACAATTCTTTTTAACCAGTTAAGATGCTCAAAAACGCAGGGACGCGCCGAACACGCCGTCTCCAGGAATGACGGATCGCTGTACATCCCATAAAGAGGCTGAAGGAAAAACAGTGACAGCTGTGTGTATAATTATAGAGGAAAGCTGAATGGGAGATATTTATGTATCACAGGCTGTGACAGCTCGCTGCGCTTCTATCCACACTTTGCAGTCATAGAGGAGGAATCTTCCAGAATGTGCGACACATTATCAGCCCAACTGAGAAAATCTGCAGATTATCCATTTAGATCTTTACACGGACGTGTGCAATGGCGGGGAGCCCTGCGGAGGGTTGTAATCAGCACACCTTTACCAAAAACAGAATTTTATTAAAGATGCTCTTCATAATCCAGGTGTCTAGAATAAGGCTCAGAGTCCAGTATCTGAAGTCGCAGGCAAGTTCATGGTTATAAGCGGGCCGAGATTGGAACACAAGTAGCAGTATGGGAGCAAAGCAGAAACGTAGTCAGAGATCAAGCCAAAGTTGGTAGCCAAAGGTATCAGGTTTGAAGGGGAGAAAGATGAAGAGTGGTCAGTGAATTGGCAGTTAGGGCCGATTAATCACCAGAATGCAGTTCAAATAACACTTCAATTGCGATCTACAGCGGGTGTCAATGGTAAGTTGATGATACTCAAAGCACAGGTTGCAAACCCAGTGTGTTTGCCCACACCGGTTCACATGTTACAAAAGTACCATGCAACACGTTTGCGGTGAGGTTCTACTTTCTGATGTATTACATTGTGGCATTAGAGCTCCCATTGTACATCTGGGCTGCTCGCATGTAAGCCTGCAGGTTTCTAGCACTGTGGCCATGGCTCCTCGTCCCTTTGCTCGAGGATAGTCTCATTTTGTGAATGGCCAGGAGAGTGGGAGGCAGAGACACAACCTCAGTGTTTCATATCTGCATGCTTACATGTGAGCAGCCTGGAGGAGCGCTACTAATCCCACCATGTAAAGGAACAGATTTGACGGATGTAGACGACAGCCAGCATGATGGGGGTTGTTTTGAAGCAAAGCGGATTTTTTTTTATGATGGGCCAATTTCAGCAAAAAAAAATCTAGCGGCAGGTGTAAACGGTCATGTGTTCGTTTACACCTGCCTACATCTGATCCGTTCCTATCCACTAAAAACAGACAGATGGGGATCCGTTCCCCATCCGTCTGGCAGATCTGATGGCAGTCAGGTATAAATGGACAGGCAGCCCTTTGACATCCAACCACCCATAGAGGAGACCAGGCCCGAAACGGACATGGACCAGCTATCTGCCTACTCAGAGGGGATCAATGGACAGATCCCCCGCCGAGCAAGTGAACTGCAATGGAGCCTGCCCCATGTGGAAGGGGCCTAACCAGACAGGACCAGAGCTGAATAGGCACACATTCAGCAGAGGGGATACATGACAGGGTGGTAAGGGTATCCAGTCAACAGGGGGTTTACAAAGTATTTTCATTTAAACGTAGACTGTTACCCATTGGCTGAGGAGAAAGGGGGCTGGGGGAGCTTAGGTGGTATTAGTTGCTGGGTAGGTGGGGCTTCAGCAGTTGCAGAGTAGTAATCGCTGGATGAACATCCCTCCCTCCCGCCCTTCAGGTGGTTACGTTAATTATAGCTGTTTTTACTTTCTGTGTTGGTGTTTTGGGGTCCTTGACAGTGGTCTAAATCTAGTCATTGCGTAAACGGTGGGGAACCATCCGAGGTATGGTATCCTCGTGTGGGAACGGTTCACTGCGTAGTGACCAGGTATTGTTAAGAACCCCATGTGTTGTGTCGTTCTTATATAAGTAAGGGGGTGGCATTCAAAGGGGGGGAGGGGTTACAATGAGTGAGAAATTGGTCAGTTAGGGTGGTTAGCTCTTAACTACCCTAGTCATGTATTTACATGTGGAGAAGGAGGAAAGGAGGGCTTCACTAGGCGAGCAGAAAGTATGGCAATTACCAGGAGCCAAGAGCAATCGCTTTGGAAACAAACCTGTTACTTTGAAGGAAAAAAGGGTAGCTTTGCTTTAAAGCAGACCTTGCATTAAAATGAAAAGTCTGATAACCCTGCTCGGGCCCCCTTCCCCTTTACAAAAACACCAACTATAATGCCCCATACACACGGTCGGACATTGATCCGACATTCCGACAACAAAATCCTAGGATTTTTTCCGACGGATATTGGCTCAAACTTGTCTTGCATACACACAGTCACACAAAGTTGTCGGAAAATCCGATCATTCTGAACACGGTGGCGTAAAACACGTACGTCGGGACTATAAACGGGGCAGTAGCCAATAGCTTTCATCTCTTTATTTATTCTGAGCATGCATGGCACTTTGTGTACACACGATCGAAATTTCCGACAACGGATTTTGTTGTCGGAAAATTTTATAGCCTGCTCTCAAACTTTGTGTGTCGGAAAATCTGATGGAAAATGTGTGATGGAGCCCACACACGGTCGGAATTTCCGACAACAAGGTCCTATCACACATTTTCCGTCAGAAAATCCGACCGTGTGTACAGGGCATTAGACCCCTTTCACACTGGGGCCGTTTGCAGGCATTATTGCGCTAAAAATACAGCCTGCATACCGCCCCAAAACAGCCTCCGCTGTTTGTTCAGTGTGAAAGCCCGAGGGCTTTCACATTGAAGCGGTGCGCTGGCAGGAGAAGAAAAAATCTCCTGTCAGCCGCATCTTTGGAGCGGTGAAGGAGCGGTGTATTCACCGCTCCTAAACCGCTCCTGCCCATTGAAATCAATGGGACAGCGTGGCTATATCGCGGCTATAGCCGCGCTAGGCGAGTGGTTTTAACCCTTTTTCGGCTGCCAGCGGGGGGTTAAAACCGCACCGCTAGCGGCCGAATACCACGGTAAAACAGCGCTAAAAATAGCGCTGTTTTACCACCGACCCCCCCTACCGCCCCAGTGTGAAAGGGGCCTAAGTCTGTGTAAAATGTATCTGTAAAGAAAAAAAGTTTGGATTTATACTTAACTCATCTCTGCCTTCCACCTGGGTTGCCAAGATGACATTGCATTCCTTCCGGCAAGATCCTGGGGAATACAGAGCAGCCGAAATCTCACAAGACGACGTTCTTGCAATGAACCGAAATGTAAGATTTCACCTGTTCTGAATTTCCCAGAAGGATGGTGAGGTCATGCCCAACGATGTAGCAGAAAGATGGGGATGAGGTAAGTTTTAATCTAACTTTTTTTATAAGGCTTCTTTCACACAGACAGCAGGCTACCGTGGATCACTTTCCAGATCCCAGTTTAGAGATAGTTTACAGGAACCAATAATGCCGCATTCTAAAAGCCTTCAATTCCAAGGGAAAATTTACACTGAAATATTGTGCCGCAAACACCAAAGCCACATTTACCAGTTGTTGCATGGTGTTATTGATTATAAGGGGGGTGTTCTTCGGATATAATGCAAGCGCGGTAAACAACAAATGTGGGTGTTGCTTCTGTGACACAAACACCTGTTTTTATATGAGTCAGTGTGAAGGAGGCCTAAAGGGGACATTTTACTCTTACTAGCATTAGGTGATTTGTGAAGCAAGAGGAAGCCCTGCAATTTGAGCAGACGTTGCATTTTATTGCAAGGTCCACTTTAAGACAATCATTTATTGTTCCATTATCTGTCAGGTGTGAACATGCCCAGTGACAGAGGAAAAAGCGTGCAAAACCACAAAAAGGAAGCAAGAGCAGAAGGTCACTCAGGTTATACTAAAGAGAAAATTGCTGTTGGGAAAACCTGCCTGCAGATAATTAAATAAAATGGAAGACAGAATCCCCAGTGACACGGAGCAATTTTTTTGCAGGGCAAACTAGGGAAGATCTATTAAAGACAAAAAGTCCAGAAAATATCAGATTTTACACTGGTGAGATTTAGGTTGCTTTTTTCCATTCTGGATTATTTGGGAAATCTTAAAAGACAGATCCACTCAAAAGCGAATGGGTCAGTTTTGTGTTGCCAGCAGGTTGACTCACATATAGACAGATAGATCTCTTATGCCGCGTCGTCTACAAAAGTCCAACGGACGCTGACGGACTAAAGCTGGCTGGTAATCCGATCGTGTGTGGGCTTCTCCGGACTTTCAACTGACTTTTTTAGCCTCAAATCCGACGGACTTTAGATTTGAAACATGCTTCAAATCTTTACGTCGTAAGTACGACGGACCCCGAAATCCGCTCGTCTGTGTGCTAGTCCGACAGACAAAAACCCATGCTAGGGCAGCTATTGGCTACTGGCTATGAACTTCCTTATTTTAGTCCGGTGTACGTCATCACGTAAGAATCCGTCGGACTTTTGTGTGGTCGTGTGTAGGCAAGTCCGTTCGTAAGAAAGTCTGCCGCAAGTCCGCTGAAGGTACGTCGGAAGTCTGTCGGACAGGCTGTCGGACTTTTGTAGACGAAAAGTCCGACCGTGTGTACGCGGCATTAGAAGTGTCAGAAGAAGTCCTTCCACATAAAACACAAAGGTAACTTTTCATCACTGAGGTTAAACAGTCCTTTGATCAAAAGGAAAGCCCAAACCCCAAGTTTAGTACAACCTCTCACCTCCAGTTTTGTTTTAATGACTTGTGAGAAGCTCAGAGAGGGAGACACCATTGTTGCCAATCAGGTCAGACCTGACCCAATAACCTGCATTAACATGACACTAAACAATGCCCTTATTTTCCAAAAATAAACCAGACACAACCACTACATAATGGTCCTGTATTCTATTTTTCATGAAATTGTTTTTTTTTTTTTTTGCCTCCTTGTAACATCCTCAGTGAGCTGTCAAACTTCTCCTTTTCCCCCACACTTCCACTGGTTTGGAACGAGCAGTGCACGTTGGTTGCCGTGATTTGTACTGCTCTATGCATGTCATAAATGCCATTGGCTATAGTCAATCTCAGGAATGAGCACGAGAGATGGCTACGTTCCTACAAACAGTAGGGCCACGGAGAACAAACATAGCTACATTCTAACAGATCACAGCAGCAAAAAAAATAAATAATTTGAAGATTTGGAGAGGAGTGAGAGCAATATAAGGAGCTTTTCTGAGTTTAAAATACATACAATGTAAAAACAAAAAGAAGGAGAGAAAGGTGCTGTGACAGACCGCCTGGCACCCAGACTGTGTGCCTCCACCAAGTTACAGCTTCCTCCACTCTGGAACAAGGAACCTGGTATTATATCTGAGAGGTGCACTTAAGAACTAGACAACACTAGCTTAGGTGCAAACTGGAACTCCGCTTCCATGGTGCCCGGCTCCTGGAACATGTCTTCAACATCACCCAAAACTGGGTTCCGGTGGTGGTTTGGACTGCCAGTAGGGAGGAAGCAGATCCCACTGCTGTGACCAATTATGACGGGGTGCTTCCACCAAGACACAGCTTCCTCCACTCTGCAACCAGGAACAAGGTATTATAGCTGAACATTGCACCCAAGAACTAGACGACACTAGCTTAGGTGCAAACTGGAACTGTCTTTATTGTAAACACAGAATAAATACCACACAAAATCAGACAAGAGCTGGATCACATTATCCTAAACATTGCAAACTGTAAACAGTAATATCAGTTCATCTAATGAACAGCTAACAAACACATAAACAGCCCACAATAGTTTGGCAACAAGGTGAAGTGGACACAATACTAGCAGACAGACAGAAACAATAGGTGACTCAATTATTAATGGGGATTCACATCTAGGAGGCATAAAATGGGGAATTATACAAAGAGAAAGACAACTTAATAAACATGTAAACAAAGCAGCAGTAGACTCCAGCATCAGGTTGTCTGAAGCAGATCAAAATCTTTTGCTTAGAGTGTAGGAGGGGGGTTGAAGCAATCATGCTGGTTTGGGCACTGAGGCCCCAAATCTGTATCCAGGTCCTAGGTTCCCAGAGTCTGTATGTTTTCGGGGAGACATGGCCCCCCAAATCTCAACCACTCCAAAAGGTCACCCAGGCGCACATCTTACAAAAAAAATAGAGCCCTATTAAAAGCTAGGGCCCATAGTCAGTAGGCAAGAGGCTACCCTGCAGTCCCCTCTAAAAGCCCCTGTCCTGGTTAGGTCTTTTACAAGCGCCACTACCCAAGTGTAGCATTTATTAAAACAGATTTGTGAAATGAAAAACAATAAATATGCACTCACATTTACATGCTATTAAAAAGCGTATTGATAAGTCCTCAGCAGGTGGCAACCTTCCAGGTGGTCAATGGTGAGCAAGCCCCTCCAGGTGGGTGTGACATAAGGTGCATGGAAACAGGAAGTAAACCAGGCAAACACCAAGAAGAGCCAACAGAAGCAGCAGACTGTCCTAGTATATTACAAAAGATGGCTGTGATGATGTCATGTGACATAAATGGCCCATGCCCATTTATGTCACATGACATCATCATGGCCATCTTGTGGGCCTACAACACTTCCTTGCTGCCCACAGTGGTTCACACACACGTATATTACTAAAATACAGAAACCAGAGATTAGGGTCACTTTAAGCAAAGGAAGAGTAAAGCACAGCCCTTGTGCACTCTTACAGCCTGCATGTCTTTGGAGAAAAAAAATTATATACTGTGCAGATATTTACTAACTACATAGAAGCAAGCTTTAAACCAGACTGATCACATTTGCATATTAAAGTTGACTGGTCAATCACTTTACAAGTTTCCATGTTACAGTGCACAGCAACAGCATAATTTTTCAGAAAAGCTTCACTTTCTATCATTAAAGAGCCTTGCTTTAGCTTCGGTCAGTGACTTTGCCTTGATGCCATCAGTCTGCTGCAGGCAGTGATCAGGCTGCAATGTTGTAACTTGGTAGCATGCCAACATGTGAGGGGCGGCAGCAGGGGCTGATCTGTGTCAGAAATTTGTGAACACAGCCAAGAAATGCGGATTTACATGATTAACTGGGTGAAAGAGAGATTAGTACAAGTCCTCTACACCATAAAAAATATTCAGTGCTATACTATTGTAGCACCCTGCAGTGTAGTCAGGGAGCTCCTCACAAATTTACTTGCCAAGAATAGTGACCTTGGTTGATTGATAGAGATCTATTGATTTTTCCCAAAGTTTGGCCTTGTTGCACTTTTCTCTTCTACCACTAGGTGACCGGGTACTTGGTGGTACTAGATATGAGAAGGGCAACCCAAGGTCAAGTTATGGGTATATGGGGTATCTCAGCCAATAGGCAGGGGTTTTCTTGAATCCCTTGGCCTTCTGGGAGAGCCTATATATGTTGGATGAGGTCAGGTGATCTATGCTCTGTGCCACCCAGACTGCCGTCTTGGTGGACATGTGTCGTCTGCCCCAGGCTGCTAGGCCAGAGATTGGGCCTATCCCGAGGGCATTTGGCTGCCAGGCTGTGTGAGGGCCTATCCAGAAGTAAGAGGGTAGCGCAGGGTTGGGACTGCGGCTTGCAGTTCAACCAAAAGTGACGGTTCTGCCAGCTGGAGAACCTGTCAGTGGTCGGCGGTAGAAGGGAAGCTGTTGCCATGAACGGACCAATCACCTTTACTAGGGACCACAGTGAGTAACTGAAGCAAGTACCGGAACCATATTCTCACCTAAAGGGCACGGTGGAGAATCGGGAAACTTCAGGCGGTGATCAAGTCAGGGACCCAACCAGCGGAGGAGGCGCTTGCAAAGCAGCCTTGTGAGTCAAGCCAGGGACCAAGCCGGTTAGCAGGGGTGAAGCTTGAGAAGTATCTGGAGTGCCAAGCTAGGGACCCAGCAGAGAAGCAGGGGTGACGCTTGAGGGGGATACCACCGCAAACCTTGGAGCTCAAGGGATTCATAGTCAGTGAATCAGAGGGTCTAGTGAGAGACCGGGAGCTCAGTGTTGAAGAACTACAAGGAGCAGCTGTAGTGGAGCTGAACGAACTGTTACGTTTGAGTTAGGAACTGTTAAAGGACTGTTACCATAGGAGACAGCATTCCTGCAAGTGCAGATGTGGCTTCTTGCTGGGGCCTTTCCCTGCACAACTGTCCTCCTATTGAAGTCTCAGCATCTGCCAATTGAGTTTGCAACTATGTAAGGGTGTCCTGGCCCTAACCTTCTCCCCCCCCCCCCCAAATATATAAAAAAGACTGTCAAAAAAATAAAACCTCTTTTACATCCAAGAAGTGTCTGGCGCCCAATGACTTTCATCATGTTTGCACCCACTATGCCTCACAACCCACCACATATTGAAAGATGTCAGCTATCTTGGCTCTTTTGGTCTAATGAGGCCTTGACGCATGTCTTCCTCGTCTTCGAAGCCTATGAAAGTGCCAGAATCCTCCTCCTCATCCTCCTAACCTCTCTCCTCCTGTGTGTTCTGTGACATAGGAATGATGGTGTCTGGATAAAGTGGGCCTTGAGAGGAAAGGAAGTCCTCCTCTTCCTCCTGCTGCACTGCCTCCAGTGCCCTGTCCATAATGCCACGCAGAGTCTGCTCCAGCAGGAACACAACAGGGATTGTGTCACTGATGCATGCACTGTCACGGCTCACCATCCTTGTGGCCTCCTCAAATGGTGACAATAAAGTGCATGCATCCTTAATGATCAGCCATTGGCCTGGGAAAAAAAAAGCCAAGGCGGCCTGAGCCTGTCTTCATGCTGTATTCGCACAGATAGTCGTTGACGGCCATCTGCTGCATTTATAGCCGCTGCAGCATTGACAAAGTCGAGTTCCACCTGGTGGGCATGTCACAAATCAGGCGGTTTACGGGCAGGTGTATTTCCTGCTGAATTTCAGCCAACCGAGCACTGGCTGTGTATGACCGCCTGAAATGGCTACAGACTCTTCTGGCCAGCTTTAGCACATCTTGCAACCCTGGGTATGTATTTAGGAAACGCTGCACCACCAAATTGAGGACATGTGCCAGGCATTGCAAATATGTCAACTTTCCCTGTCTAAGGGCGGACAGGAGGTTTGAGCCATTATCGCACATCACCATTCCTGGCTCCAGCTGGCATGGTGTGAACCACCTCTGGGCCTGTCCCTGCAAGAATCTCTGCTCCAGTGTGGTTCCTGTCCCTTAAACATACCAGCTGAAGCACTGCATGGCACCTTTTAGCCTGACTCTGGGAATAGCCCTTTGAACGCTTAGGGGGTACCTGATGTTCATAGGACAATTCTGCAGAAGAGGGCATGGAGGTGGCGGAGGACGAAGAGGAGGGGGTAGAGCTCACAGGTCTGGCATCATCACTGCCAGCTCTATGGAGACGTGGGGGGCACAAAAACTGCAGCACCGAGCCCTGTCCTGCATCCTTTTGAGTTGCAAGCAGTGTTACCCAGTGTGCTGTAAATGAAATATATTGTCCCTATCCATGCTTGCTGGACCACATGTCAGCAGTAAGGTGAATTTTACAGCTGACTGCCTTGCCCGATGATGCCAGAACACTCCCTTCCATGTTATGGTTGAGAGATGGAACTGCCTTACGTGAAAAGTAGTAGCGACAGGGAACCTGCCATTGTGGTACAGCACATTGTGCAAATTCACGGAAGGGGGCAGAATCCACCAGGCTGAAAAGCAGGAGTTGGAGAGCCAACAGCTTTGACAAGCTTGCATTTAGACATTGGGCATGTGGGTGGCAGGGACTGTATTTTTTTTTTTCCGCTGCAGCAGATGGGGCAGAGAAATTTGCCGGCTACAGTCTACAGCTGGTGGTCTGCTTCTGGCAGATGCTAGGACCTGGGACACCCTGTGCTATACCATCATCCCTGTCAGTGGAGGCTGCTGAGAGGTAATGACTCGGTATAGCAGGGACAGACTGAAGTGGGTAACGAGGAGGAGGAGGAACAGATTTGTGCCCCTTTTTGAGTGGTTGGACGTTAAATGGCTTGTTAAGCATGTGGTACCCAAATGGTTGGTGATTTTGCCATGTTTGATGTGCCTGAGACACAGTTTGCAGATAGCAACAGTGCGATCTGCTGCAGATGTGCTGAAAAAGGCCCAGACAGCTGAGCTTTGGGGAGTGGGCCGGGAGATAACAGCTGCTGAATTTGATGAAATAGGGTAGTAACGCACACAGAACTATATGGCATTAAACTGGCAGTAACACACACAGAACTGGCAGTAACACACACAGAAGTAAATGGGGTTAAACTGGCAGTAATGCACTAAAATAGACGGTGTTCAATCATTACTACACTGACGCTATATGAACTGTCCCTACTCTAGCTATACACTAATGTAAAGATTACTGACACGGTCTTACTACACTGAAACTATATGAGCTGTTCCTACTCCACACTAATGTATGTATGAATGACACGGTCTCACTACACTACAGTGAAACTAAGCTGTCCCTACTCTAGCTGCACAATATGCAAAGCTGAATGATGGTCCTCCTCACTACACTCACACTATCCCTAGACTGACACTAAACTAATTATTCTACACTGACAACTGAAGCAAAATAACACAGTATAGCACACTAACTAACTAATAGCACTGAACAGAGCCCTGTTCTATCTCTCTCCACGCCAAAATTACACTGAAAATAGCTGAAATTGAAAGAATACTTTTATACTGTGGGGCAGGAATGAGCCATGATTGGATAAAGTCATGATGACAGTGTCCAATCATGACTCTGACAGTGCTCTGTGCCCTGATTGATTGAAGCAGTGAAAGCTCAATCAGGGCTTGCAATGCACTGTTCAGCACTGCAATGCATTGTGGTTGGTTCGGGGGGCCGAGCAAACGGTCGAACGACACGTTTGTTCGGCTACTCGCCGAACGTCCGAACAGTGAAAGTTCAGCCCGAACGTATTCCCGGGTGGAACCGTTCGCCAATTCCTATTCACTATTTCATATTTTATGTCACATTTTGGGACACCTTATGAATTTTTGTAATATATTAATTTTTATGAGAGACAATTTTCTGATTATTATGGACTATTATTGAAACACTAACATATGTTTGCACTAGATACTATATTTTTAGATCTTTTTGTATTCTTTGCACAGCATTTTTGCACAGTATTGGCTTGTACTAATATTTTCGCACCTTATATTTGCATTTTTTTTTATTTTGCACAGTAGATATTCACTTCTTGGTTTATTATTTGTTATGATATATTTAAAGTATAGCACTGAATATTTTGTATAGTGTAGAGCAGTAGAGGACATGCGCTAATCCCTCTTTCACCCAGTAAATTTCTTATGGGTATTGCCAATAATTGAGAAAGCTGCAGTCTATTTAGATTATTGCATACTTATACTTCTGTGGCGCTGTTATTTTATTATATCTGATTTACATGATTGTATCATTCCCAAGTCAGTATCTCAGTGATGATGCCTGAACAAAAATGGCGCTGTCTTTCCAGACAGAAAAGCAGATGAAGGCACTGTCAGGGGTAGTACTGTGATCTCTGTGAGAGGTAATAAATACCTGAAAGTGTTCCACTGAAACACGATTTCATACAGCTCATACTCCCTAAAAAAAGGGTAAGACCCCAGACTGACAGTGTGGAGCTATAGAGGCAGAAGAGGCTATGTGGGGACACCTGCCAGAGGGGGGGGCAGCAATATACGGGCATATCCTGCCATGTGGGAAGGGTATATTCATCACCGAGGACTCACTCACAGATGACGTCAATGACTTTACAATAATCCCACTTATAATCCAGGAGGAGGACGTGAGCGCTTTAATGAGAAAACAGGCGAGTAGAATGAAGGCGCATTTCACAGGCTGAGCCGTGCAGCCCCAGAGATAAGGGGATGGCGATTCAGCTTGCGGCGGAGCTGGAAATTATATTCTTCTTTCAATAGGCTTTGATACCGGCCGGTGCAGACCACCTGCCTGAATAAAATTCTATTAAAAGCGAAACTTTACATTCAGTCAGCGGGTCCTCATCCTTTGCGCTGACACAACCCCGCCAGCACGGTCGTCGGGGTCAATCAAGAAGCAGCCCACAAAATAACGGGAGAAATGGCTGTATCTAAGCTCAGAGAACAGAGCCTGGGATCAAACGGCGATGGGAGGGCGCCATGTCTGTACATTGTTACAGGGAGGAGGACAAGGAGGGTCCCGTGCCGCAGGTTAAACAGGGGCTGCTGGCATGAAACTGCAGAGGGGCACCGGGCCACGGCCAAGGAGGGCAAATGTCCGAGGAGGAAGTCAGAGATAATTACTTGCTGAGATGGGTCATGACGGACTGTGAGGACATCGAACGGAGGATGAGCTGAAGCCAGAACTTTCAGTCACATAGAATAAAGAAAATAGCTAATATCATAAAACACATATAGAAATAAGAAGTGTGCAATGTTCCAGTATGATGAAGAAAAGGATATCAATTTCAGTGCAGCGTTCACCTGTCCCTCTCTGTTGCTCTTCTGGATCTTGATTGGCTGCACTCACTGCGTGTTTCCGCTCCCTGCCCCTCTGATTGGTTGGTGTAGTCTGTATGTGCCTTGTGCTGTCTTGGTCTTCCACCTGGTGCCATGGGTTTCCATCAGCATCCTCTGTCCTGATTGCCATTGGCTCTCCGAAGTTTACCTACACCGTTATCCTCTGTTCTGATTGGTTGTCAAGGTTGTTAAGTGCCCCCCTCTCACTCCCTTCTGACCTGAACAGAATGTGAAAAATGCGACAGACCATGGAATTTAAAGCAAAGTTCCAGCCAGGGGAAAAAACATATAAAGTCAGCAGCTACAAATAGTGTAGCTGCTGACTTTTAACATAAGGACACTTACCTGTCCAGGGAGCCCGCGATGTTGGCACCCCAAGCTGATCCGTCCGGCAGCAGGCGCCAGCATCTTTACTACGGGAAACAGAAAGTCTGCACATGCGCGAGTCACACTGCTCTTTCTGAATGGTCCCGCTGTCTTCTGGGACCTGTGTGTCACCCAGAAGGCAGTGCGGGGGGAGGAGGGGCCGGAGGTTTTGATGATGATCTTACACGGAAGTGGGAGTGGGTACCTGTTTTTTACAGGTATCTGCTCCCCCCTGAAAGGTACCAAATGCATAGCTCCCAACTGTCCCTGATTTCGAGGGACTGTTTCTGATTTGGAGCAATGTCCCCCTGTCCATCTTTCCCCCTCATTTGTCCCTCATTTTGGTCTGATCTATAATAGTTGTATATAAAATGCACTTTTTATCTTTCAAAAAGTGTTTCCCAGTGCTAAACCTTTCATCCAAATTCTATATTGCTGCATTTGTAAATTTTAAAAGCCAATTTAAAGGAATAGTAGTGGTAAAAAAAGCACTTGTGGATTTGATTAACCTTTTTTTTTTTGGTTATGTCCCCTTTAAGGGGCATGGCAGAGGGGCATGTCCTATGCCTACATACATTTGATAGTAGGTGTCCCTCATTTCCCATCTCAAAATGTTGGGAGGTATGCAAATGTGGCAGTGAAGGGGGTCAGGAAGCAAACGTCCAACTCTGCAAACATAGAAACATTGAACAGTAGAACCGCACTCCACAGGAATCAGGGGCATTCAATCGATATAGCTGGCTCCAAACAGTCCCCACCATAAGCCACGCCCCTCTGTGTATTCGTAGAGGTACCATTTTTGCACCTTTCTTGCTCATAGGACAGCCCATTGAAATGAATGGGCTGCCCAAAAATGTGATGTGCAAGAATGCGTGCACCTCCTTGTGTGATCGAGACATTGAGACCTTAAACAAAACATTACAATGGACTGTACTTTAAAATGTTTGCACTTTTCCACACCCTTTCCCACAGGCAGCCAATTCTCAATGAGGTGTCTATTGGGAGCAGGCAAATAAGACCATTCAATTTTGAATATACAACATCATCAGAAACGATAATGACTAGGGGTGAAAATAAGGCACTGCCTGCCAGAGAGGTAAGGATTATTGATGCCTATTGTTTTACAGGCAGTTGATGTTCCCCTAAATGCCCATTTCATGCTATAAAGTAACCAAAGCAATATATCTGTATGTAAATTATTTATACATGGAAAAAATTATATAAAAAAACTAAACTTCATATTCAAGCTGAACCCCAGCCTTGCTTTCAGACTTGTACAGTTGTACTGGCTCCTCTCCTGTACTGAAATTGTTTACTCTGATTTCACTGCACACTGTGAGCGTCTTACAATGTGCACAAAAGCTGCAGCAAGTCAGACACATTTCCTGGCTGGAAGACATGCAGCTTTATCTACACAAGGGGTGTCAAACTCAGTTTGATTGTGGGCCGCATCAGCAATATGGTTGCCCTCAAAGGGCCGTTTCTATCTGGGGTACAGAATGCAAAGTTCAGGAGTATGCTATGTACAATGTGCAGAGCTCAGGTATGTGCTATGCACAGAGTGGGGAGCTCAGGGACGCGCTACATACAGAATGCAGGGTTCAGGAGTATGCTATGTACAATGTGCAGAGCTCAGGTATGTGATATGCACAGACTGCAGAGTTCAGGGGTGCGCTACATACAGAGTGCAGAGTTCAGGAGTATGCTATGTAGAAAGTACAGATTTCAGGGTTGCGCTATGTACAGAGTGCAGAGTTCAGGGGTGCGCTACATACAGAATGCAGAGTTCAGGAGTATGCTATGTACAATGTGCAGAGCTCAAGTATGTGATATGTACAGACTGCAGAGTTCAGGGGGTGCGCTACATACAAAATGCAGAGTTCAGGAGCATGCTATGTACAAAGTGCAGAGTTCAGTGGCGCGCTATGTACAGAGTGCAGAGTTTAGGAGCATGCTATGTACAGAGCTCCGGTATATGCTATGCAAAGAGTGCAGAGTTCAGGGGTGCTCTAAATATAGAGTGCAGAGTTCAGGTGTATGCTATGTACAAAGTACAGAGTTTAGGGGTTCGCTGTGTGCAGAGTTCAGAGGTGTACAGAGTGCAGTGTGCAACACCAACCCGCCACCCCCAACTCTCTCCTACCTGGTCCGGCTCTAGTAACTCCCCATGTAGGCTGCTCTAGTACCGCCTTGTGTCGGTGGCTCGCTCTTTAATACCCATGTATTAGGCTCTGTTATACCTCCTTGAGTAGGTGACTCTGCCACGCCTTGCAGGGAGATTGTTTTGGCTCTCATATTCTGGAGAGCTGTCCCTGCTGTGAGGGATCTGTTACATCCGGAAGCCACTGAAAGCAAAGCTGTCCCTTGTAAACACAGAAGGCTTCAGTGTTCACAAACGACAGTGGGGAGCAGAGGGTGATAGCCACAGGTGGCGGAATGGCGTTCCCCCACATTCTGGCTGCAAGCCTGGGTGGGAGGGCCACATGACATGGCCTAACGAGCCTTGTGTTTGACATACGTGATCTAGACCTTTCCTTCTGAGCCTGACTGCCCCTGGCCCACCCCTTTCATTGGATTTCAGTTCTGTTAATCATGGTGGTTCAGCATCACATGTCGACGTTTACATGCAAATACAGCCTGCCCTGGAACGCCCACTTCTCCAGAATGAGACCCACCCTTCAAGGCATTTTGATATTTGCATATCTTCCCCAAGAACCGGTCCACTGATTATATTAGGTCACTTGAGAGGAGTACCGAGGCAGGGTGATGGGATGTCTTCAGGAAGCTATGTACAGCAACCTGCTGGACCCTCCCACCAGCCATGATGTGCTTTTGTGGAATAGAGAAGCACAGAGACCTGGTGATGACATCACTGGGTTTAAATTGCAATGATGAAAAAATCATCTTGAGTTTGCACAAGAAATAATTTTAGCACATTCAAGATTGATCACCGATGTATACTAGGAATCAAATTGGTGATCAAATTAAATCAAAAACAGTCGTATAGTAAATCACCTCATTCAACAACAATCGGACAAAAATGTGTAAACTTAACGCCTAGCACAGCCGCCGCTGTGAGTTAATCGTGGGCCAACGCAGCAATGTTTATCTCCTAATAGAAGAGAAGCGGCTGGAAATCACAGAGAAGTGACTGACAGGCCTCTCCTAGTCCTGTAAGCTTGAGAAAACAAATCATTTGAAAAGTGACCTTGTTTAACTATTATCAAGACTCTTAACAAGCTTCCTCCGTCTCCCTCCCGCGCCGGGCTCCCCTGAGCGCCATTCTCTATGGGAAAGAGGCGATCGGCTCTTTTTTTTTTTTTTTTTTCCTGTTCTTTTGCTCAGTTTACAACACATCAGAATTGAAATTCCCTGTAGGAGTTTGGTACAATTATATCAGGTAATACCCCTGGGCTTGCAGCCAAGCCAGACACATTATTAAATATTCATGCATCTCATTTCACACTGTCTCAGTCTTATCCGGGCGATTTGATGCTGCTTGGGGAACGATAAGCACCGGCGCAAACCGCCGAGGCCAACGCTGGGCCTAGGAAGCTCTGCCGCCAACTTTGCAGGACAATCACTCAAAAAATTAAAATGCAAATGACGGGGCGCTTAAGTAGCTTGGTGTTGCTGAGATGGAGGATGATTCTCATTTAATAAGAAATTTAATTTAGGTAATACAAAAAGTGAACGGATGTTAATTAATGACTGCTACACAGCGCTGCATGGGTTAATTTAGAAGAATTGTTAAATATCCTTTCGCTCTGTCGTGGTGGAAACAGCGCAGAGCGTTTTTTAATTAAAGCAACTTTTCACTTGTGAAGCACTTTTCTAACCTTTGATCTCGGAGCATTTTACAGATACAATTAATGCATTATTGCAGTCATTATTACCCAATTAGAGGCGGATTGCTGTGCGGTTTCTGTAAACGAATAGCGCAGGAGAAGGTTCTCGCCTGGATGTGAACCGGTGACCTCCCCGAGTCACAGAGACGTTCGCAGGCGGGAGGCTGGAAAACGCTTCTGATTGCAGGTATTGATCAACCGCCAGGAGAGCAACATCCCCCCTCTCTGCTGAAAGAGCCCTAAGAGGTTCTAGAAGGAAACGATGGTGGATTCTCAGCAAGCATGCCTTGTGAGTCGTCGTAAGCTTTACCATATTTCCATTGTATTATCTCTGTGGATGCAAAGAGCAGGAAAACACATTCTCTGGAATTCATATAGAGTGTCAGAGACAATCATCAGAAATCTCATCTATGCAACAAATAGCGCAACTTGCGACTCATTTAACTGTTGGTAAGATGTATATGGATCTGTAACAGACTTGCCTCTGATGGAATTTTTTCTCAGACAGAATACTTTCATGTGTGGCGCAATTTACTCTTATTTACCACTTTTTTTTGCGCTAGCAGTATTTCATTATTTTTGTTGCAGCTATTGCACCAGTAAAAGTTCCATACATACAAAAGACCTGAATTTGTTGCACATTTCGGAAACAGAAAGAAGGCGGTCACATACTTTTCATAAATTCAGTGCAGGACCTTCTAATAATATGGTCACACCATCAGAAAAGTGCTGCAAATTCTTCACCGAATCACCCTCATTTTGCAGACATTATTTGCAGAGTGTTCACAGGGGTGGAGGAGGAAAATTCACAACAAAGACACACCGACTGTTTTCACTTGAAAGAAGTTGGACATTTTGTTGCACTTTGTAGATTGCACTACTTCTTACATACAGTATCTCACAAAAGTGAGTACACCCCTCACATTTTTGTAAATATTTTATTTTCTCTTTTCATGTGACAACACTGAAGAAATGACACTTTGCTACAATGTAAAGTAGTGAGTGTACAGCTTGTATAACAGCGTAAATTTGATGTCCCCTCAAAATAACTCAACATACAGCCATTAATGTCTAAACTGCTGGCAACTAAAGTGAGTACACCCCTAAGTGAAAATGTCCAAATTGGGCCCAAAGTGTCAATATTTTGTGTGGTCACCATTATTTTCCAGCACTGCCTTAACCCTCTTGGGCATGAACTTCACCAGAGCTTCACAGGTTGCCACTGAAGCCCTCTTCCACTCCTCCATGATGACATCATGGAGCTGGTGGATGTTAGAGACCTTATGCTCATCCAAGTTTCGCTTGAGGATGCTCCACAGAAGCTAAATAGGGTTTAGGTCTGGAGACATGCTTGGCCAGTCCATTACCGTTACCCTCAGTTTCTTTATCTAGGCAGTGGTCATCTTGGAGTTGTGTTTGGGGTCGTTATCATGTTGGAATACTGCCCTGCGGCCCAGTCTCCGAAGGGTAGAGTGGCAAGACGGAAGCCTTTTCTTCTGTTTCAATGTGTTTATTAAGGTATTTCACAAAAAGGAATACAAAAGTTGTAACAAGTAACACATATTTTTCGCAGTTAAAATACATATTGAATTGACAGGAGACCACACATTGTTAATCCTTAACCGTACATATAAATTGTGCGTTCTCCCATGTAAGAATCTTCACAATCAATATAGGACTCTAAATACTACCTTAACGAGGCACATCTCCATTTCATCATACCATAGAGGACAGAGCGTCCACTTGTTTTGATTCCAGTTTAAGGCCGGAAGCCTTTTCTTACGAAGAAAAACATCCAAGTCTGGCTAAATTTTGCAAAAACACATCTGAAGTCTTCCAAAAGCATGTGGGAAAATGTGTTATGGTCTGATGAAACCAAGGTGGAACTTTTTGACCATAATTCCAAAAGATATGTTTGGCGTAAAAACAACACTAAACATCACCAAAAGAACACCATACCCACAGTGAAGCATGGTGGTGGCAGCATCATGCTTTGGGGAGGTTTTTCTTCAGCTGAAACAGGGACCTTAGTCAAGGTAGGGGGAATTATGAACAGTTACAAATACCAGTCAATATTGGCACAAAACTGTCAGGCTTCTGCTAGAAAGCTGAACATGAAGAGGAACTTAATCTTTCAGTATGACAATGACCCAAAGCATACATCCAAATCAACAAAGGAATGGCTTCACCAGAAGAAGATTAAAGTTTTGGAATGGCCCAGCCAGAGCCCAGACCTGAATCCGATTGAAAATCTGTGGGGTGATCTGAAGAGGGCTGTACACAAGAGATGCCCTCACAATCTGACAGATTTGGAGTGTTTTTGCAAAGAAGAGTGGACAAATATTGGCAAGTCAAGATGTGCCATGCTGTTAGACTCATACCCAAAAAGATTGAGTGCTGTAATAAAACAAAAGGTACTTTAGCAAAGTATTAGTTTAAGGGTGTGTACACTTAACTTATCCAGTCACCCTCTGCTTCGCCCACTGATCAACTGAGGCTTTCAGGGAGGAACCAAAGGGGCTCCCCTTCTACAGCGAGAGGTCACCACAGCATCCTGGGGACTGGTGAGAGGGCTATTCACCCATTGCAATACTGCCAGCAGGGACTGAGCCACTGAGAGCAGGACACCAAGCGTACCCAGTCCAACACTGCACTCTATAGTGCACTTGTTCCAAACCTAGATTGCTCCTATACCAACCCTACACCATATTATGCTATCTGAATCACATCTAGCTTGCACCTGTGCTGAAACTATACCGCACCTATACTGCATGCAGGTTTACTGGGACTATCATTAAGTGCAAAGATGCTCTTAAAAGGGCCCCAACAATGGCCAGCAGAAGAACATCTCAAATCACTGCCACTCCTGCAATAATTTTTCTGCAAGCCCCCTTTGTTATTATCCTCCTTTTCTTTTGGACAATGCATACCCAGTCGATCTAGGACTAGCATTGACACCATAAATGCACTCTGGCAGTATAATTCCAGCACTCAGTAGATTAAACATTACTACAGCTCACTGATGCACTGGAGGTGGCCTTGCTGCTGTTTATGCTGATCTGAACACCAAGAGATTGTTTTATTAAAATGTAAGCGTGCAAAATCTGGTACAGCTCTGCATAGAAACCAGATTCCAGTTTTTGTTTCAAAGCTTAATTGGACAAGCTGAAGTTAGAAGCTGATTGGCTACCATGCACAGCTGCACAAGACTCCAGTTTTAGTAAATCAACCCCAAAATGTCATCTTGTTCCTAGTCCTTATGGTTAATCACGCTGTATGCTAAACTGTGTTATTACCTTTGTTAATCGTTTTTATGCTTGCCTAGTTACCAACCATATTGAGTGACAATATATTAGGTTTGCCTATACTACCTTTTTTGGTGCCTGTTTTCTTTGATATAGCACTGCTACTGGGTACAAAGTATTACTTTCAACTATTTCCTGTGATATTGTATGTTTGTACACTCAACCTGGTGTGTCAGAGGGGCTGAGGTTCTTTAGAAGGTCGAGGCAAAGAACAGTAGACCCATCTAATG
The DNA here is from genome assembly GCF_042186555.1 of Aquarana catesbeiana. Classification (NCBI taxonomy): domain Eukaryota; kingdom Metazoa; phylum Chordata; class Amphibia; order Anura; family Ranidae; genus Aquarana; species Aquarana catesbeiana. The sequence goes on along the minus strand of NC_133333.1, from coordinate 214,957,498 downwards.
TAGCAGCTCCTATAGGCGTAATGCTACATGTGCACTGCTTGTTCCGAACAAATATAAGTGAAGAAGAAAGGAAGAGGTTTGGGAGGTCAAGGAGGAGTTACAAAAAGTCAGAAAAAAAAACAGTGAGAAATGATTTAATGAAAAATAGCTTACAGGGTTATTAACCACTTCCTGCCCGGCCTATAGCAAAAAGAAGGCCGGCGGTGGTTCTGACATCCTGACTGGGCGTCATTTGACGTCCAGCAGGATAACATCCTGGCGCGCACTCGCTGCGGTGCGCAGCGCGGTAATCGGAGGTGATGTGTGACAGTCTGACACACTGCATCTCTGATCGCGGTATGGAGTCTCTGATGGAGGCTCTTTACCACGTGATTACAGCTGATCATCGCGTGAACCAGGAAGTGGCAGTAAACGTCATTCCTTGGTTCGCGCTGACAGGGAGAGCCTGTGGTGATAATCAGCACGTTGATTATCAGCACAGCCCCATCAGATGTGCCAACATAGCTGCCAATAAGTGCCCATCAGCTGCCAGTCAATGCCCCATCAGAAACAGTTGTCAGTGCCAATCAGTGCCCATATCAGTGCCAATCAGTGCCCACCACAGTGCCCAGCAGTAACACCTGTCAGTACCTCATCATCAGTACTGCCCATCAGTGCCACCTGTCAGTGCCAATCAGTACCGCTCATCAGTGCCAAATCAGTGCCGCCTGTCAGTGCCCATCACAGCCGCCTGTCAGTACCCATCAGTGCTGCATATCAGTGCCGCCTATTGGTGTCCATCAGTGCTGCATATCAGTTCCCATCAATTTTCCATATCAGTGTCTCCTCATCAGTGCCCATCAGTGCCACCTTATCAGTGCCCATCAATGCCACCTCATCAGTGCCTCATCGGTGCCCGTCAGTGAAGGAGAAAACAACATTTTATAACCAAAACAAAGAAAAACTTTTTTTTTTCAAAAATTTCGGTCTTGTTTAGCAAAAAAATAAAAACCCCAGTGGTGATCAAATACCATCAAAAGAAAGCTCTATTTGTGGGAAGAAAATTATAAAAATTTAGTTTGGGTACAGTGTAGTATGACCGCGCAATTGTCATTCCAAGTGCAACAGTGCTGAAAGCTGAAAATTGGTCTGGGCAGGAAGAGGGGAAAGTGACCGGTATTGAAGTAGTTAAAGTGGTTGGAAAGCCTAAATATTTGATTCTAAAGGAACATTTTTTTTTTAAAATAACAAACATATCATACTTGCCTGCTCTGTGCAATGGTTTTACACAGAGCAGACCTGATCCTCTTCTGTTTGGGTCCCCCAGCCGGCAGTCCTGTCTCCTCCCTTCTGCTGAATGTCCTCAATAGCAAGACTCTTGCTATGAGGGCATTTGAGCAGGCTCACTCCCGAGCCATGCTCCTGTAAATGGATAATGTCCATTCACACACAAAACTCAGCTCTGCCCCCTCATTGGCTCACTGGCTGTGATCAACAGCAGGAGCCAATGGTTCACGCTGCTGTTTGAGCCAATGAGAAGAGAGAGAGACACACAAGAAAGCTGCTGCTCTCTTGAACATTGCTGGATCAAGATGGAGCTTAGGTAAGTATAGGGGGGGATTGGAGGGAGCTGCACAAAGAAGGCTTTTTACCATAATGCATAATCTGCATTAAGGTAAAAAACCTTCTGGCTTTGAAACCACTTTAATGCATTCCCTGAATTAAGATAAAACATTTTTAGGCATCAGTATCCCCGGCGCTGTATCCTGGCCTAGGCCGACAGGGCCCAGGCCTAGGGCAACACTTTGCAGGGGGGCAGCACGGAAAGAGTCCCCGCTGGCTTGCGCTACATTGTAATGTCCTGTACACACGGTCTGATTTTCCGACAGAAAATGTTCGATGGGAGCTTGTTGTCGGAAATTCTGACCGTGTGTAGGCTCCATCGGACATATTCCATCGTTATTTCCGTCACACAAAATTTGAGATCTGGATCTCAAATTTTGCGATAACAAAATCCGTTGCCTTAAATTCCGATCGTGTGTACACAATTCCGACGCACAAAGTTCCACACATGTTTGGAATCAAGCAGAAGAGCCGCACTGGCTATTAAACTTCATTTTTCTCAGCTCGTCGTATGTGTTGTACGTCACCGCGTTCTTGACGTTCTGAATTTCCAACAAGATTTGTGTGACCGTGTGTATGCAAGACAAGTTTGAGCCAACATCCGTCTGAAAAAATCCATGGAATTTGTTGTCGGAATGTCCGATCGTGTGTACAGGGCATAAGTGTAGCGCTAGTCTTATGGGGCGGACTGGGCTGAGAGGGAAATTAGTCTAGCGCCCCCATAAAGCGGCCACACTGCTTCCGGTATGCCGGCATTCCGCAACTGTAGGGGGGGGGGGGGGGGGCGCTGCTTCTTATTTTGACTGTCCTATCATCCTGGACCACAAACCTTCCTCACTGTGCTATATGTTTTCTGCTGCACCATTGGCATGGTTATATCTTCTTAGTCCTCTCCATAAAATGATCAGAAATTTGTGCTTAACCACTTGCCGCCCGCCATATAGCAGAATGACGACGGCAAAGTGGTTGTGTTATCCTGATCGGACGTCATATGAGGATCAGGATAACAGAGCTGGTGCGCCGTCTGACACACCTCAACTTTGATCGTGGTATGAAGCCTCTGACAGAAGCTTCTTACCACGTGATCAGCTGTGACCAATCACAGCCGATCATCACGTGAACCAGAAATTGCCAGTAAGCGGCTTTCTTCGGTTCACGCTGACAGGAAGAGCTGATCAGTGGCTCTCCCTGTCAGAGGGGGGTCTGTGCTGATAATCAGCACATTGATTATCAACACAGTCCCCATCAAAAGGTGCTCATCAGCTGTCAATCAGTGCCCAGCACCTGCCAGCCTGTCCTCATAATAAATGGATGTCAGTGCCAATCAGTGCCCACAACAATACCCAAAAAAGTGCCAGTGCCCCATCAAAGTGCCAATCAGTGCCAATCAGTAATGCTTGTCAGTAGCTCCTCATCAGTGCTGCCTATCCAGTGCCATCTATCAGTGCCCATCAGTGTCGCCTATCAGTGCCATCTATCAGTGCCGCCAGTGCAGTTTTTTTTTTTAAATGGTCGACCTTTTTTCATTTATAGCACTAATATTAAAAACCGCAGAGGTGATCAAATACCATCAAAAGAAAGCTCTATTTGTGGGAAGAAAATTTTTAAAATTTAGTGTGGGTACAGTGTTGTATGACCGCGCAATTGTCATTCAAAGTGCGACAGTGCTGAAAGTTAAAAATTGTCCTGGACAGGAAGGTGGGGAAGTGCCTGGTATTGAAGTGGTTAAAGTAGAAGAGGCAACACTTTTTTAAAAAATTTTGCATAGAGTAAGGGAGGGTTATAGCCCCCGTCAGTTTTTTTTTTTTTACCATCCCTGTCTCATTGCAGAGATTTCCCTTCACTTCCTGCCCCATAGCCAAACAGGAAGTGAGAAAATCTATGCAAATTAAGGGAATCCATCCCCCCCCCCAGGCCCTCAGAACTAGTGTCCCCACTCGAAAATTTCAGGGTGGGTCTTAAACAGCAAGGGGTGTGGCCTTGGCAGGAAGGGGTGGGTCATATTTAAATTATGGGGTGCATGAGTTTAGTTAGGCCTAGGGCAGCACAAAACCTAAATACACTACTGAGTATCCCCCCCCCCATTATACTTATCTGGGCCCTCATTCGATCCAGTGCTGTGCACATCTGCAGCTCCTCTCTCCCCTCAAATCCAGGTCTCGCTGGCTTTGCTGTCAATCAAGGCCAGTGACAAGAGTGTGGGGGGGGGGGGGCTTGGTCTCGCTGCCTGGCAATAGATGCAGACAGCAAGGCTCGGGAGCGAGCCCACATGAGTGCCCCCATAGAAAGCGTCTTCATGCGGGCACAACCCAGGAGCGCTAGCGGGGTCCCGAGAAGAGGTTCAGGGCCACTCTGTGCAATTCCACAGAGCAGTTAAGTATAAACCTGTTTGTTATTTAACTGGTCTGCTCGGGAGCTTCGCCAATGGCTCCCGCTGCTGTGTGACTGAGGAGAGCAGATGCTCTCGTTCACATCACTGGTTCGAGTTGGGGCTCGGGTAAGTAATTGGGAAGCTGAGGGGGGAGCTGCACACAGAAGATTTTTTACCCTCATGCATAGAATGCATGAAGATAAAGAACCTTTGCCCTTTACAACAATTTTTGGAAAATAAGACTACTATTTAGATTCACCTTAGTTAGAAATCTAGGAAATTTTTTTTTGCTTTAGATACACTTAATATAATTTTCATCTCAAACCATTTTACTTTTAAAGTGGAAGCCTAGTCTAAATCTAACGAATGCTAAAGCTACTCTCTGTCACATTCTAAGCCTAATCAATCAAGCCCTGTAAAGAAAATAAATAAATAAATCGCTATACCTACCTGTTCTGCAGCCGATCCGGTCTGGTCTCCAGCAGCGGATGCTGTGTGCAGGAGAGAACCGACAACGGCTGTGACATGCCAGGAAGTGACGTCACCCATAGAGTTACTATGGGGCTTCTGTTGTCAGCTGCCTCTCCTGCACACGCCTACACAGTGAAGCAGCCGCTGACAGGTCAGCGTGGGACCAGATTGTCTGCAGAACAGGTAAGTATAGAGATGTATTTATTTATTTTCTTTGCAGGGCTAGATTGATTATGCTTAGAATGTGATAGAGAGTAGCTTTAGCATTAGTTAGATTTAGACTAAGCTTCCACTTAGTCTAAACCACCAGGGCTAGATAGATTAGGCTTAGAATGTGACAGAGTAGGTTTAGAGTTACTTGTCCTTGTCCTTGTGTGTACTCTTTTTATACTTTTTGCTTATGAATAAAATATGGATTTTATCCTTGTCCTACTCTATACTTGGGTACCGCAATGGTCCAAACATTTTGGTGAATTAGGGCGTTCTTGGAGTAGCCCTTGTACATTCCCCTCCTCTTTTCTAGTATACTAATAATGGATGATGGTAACCCTTTCCCTTTAGATGTCCCTTGGTAATTTATTGTGGCAAATGCTTTTTGGATTTTATATAAACAATGTGGTCCAATTTGCCTCTAAAGTCTGACCTAGTGATTCTTTTTCTTGTCTTAAAGTGGAAGTAAACTTCCATCACTAACTTTTATCTATAGGTAGGCCTATAATAAGGCTTACCTAATGGTAGTGTAAAGATCTCCTAGACGGGCACTGTTTGGGAGATATTTACTGTACATGCAGTCAGTGACATCATTGGCGCATGCATTCTTAAATAACGGCCACCTGTGCTGTGAATAGTTGTTCCCGACGTCATCGTGGCTCCGACCAGTCACAGAGCCAGAGTCCACGAACCCAAAAGTAAGACAGGTGAAGATGGAAGCGCCTGCAGCTCTGACATCTCGACGCCGGAAGAGCTTCGTTTTAAGGTAAGTTTAACATAATATGCTAAGAAAAAAAAATATCCAGCGGTTTAAAACCACTTTAAGTTATACTTACGGATGTAGCAAGGGAGTGATTCAATTAATTGTATAGGTTTTGACTAAACTTCCACTTTAAGTCTAACAACTTTAGATAAAGGGGAGTCAAACTCCAGGGTCAGTGCTGGTCTGCACCAATCCATTCCTAAGGTGTACGATACGGCGTATTAAACAGAACAAAATGTGATCTGTCTGCCTCTTTCCCCTGTAAAGGGAACCTTGGCGGTGTGTTTAATAAAACATTCACAATGTGTCCATACCTTCTTGTTTACATGAAACATTTATGAAACGATTGTGCTGCTACTCGGCTGGAACTTGTTTACATGACTTATGAAGTCAGGTGAAGAGACAGCGAAGAGCAGACGCTGGATCCCCGTACACGCCGCCCAACCATCCGCCAACGTGCTACAACACCGGTGTATACAGGCCAGCTAGGATGGTAATGAGCCAAGAGCCTGCAATTAGTGACAAGCCAAGACACAGAGGCTGGTGAGAGAGCACACCACTGACACAGGCAGGAGGACTACCTATTTACTGAACAAACCCAAAGACCACTGCCGGCTATTAATTATATTGTGTCCCTGACAATTGTCGGCAGAACACTACAGAGCGCTGACTGCTCTTAAGGAAGTATAATATTGGAGAGCTCATGTGAAATGATCAGGCTTCTCCTTATTATCATCAATAAACCACAGGGAACCTTTCCATTCCAATGGGAGGGAGCAAAGGGAGGGAAGGGATAAGGGAAAGGAATGGGATGATGATGGAAAATAATGAATCTTTCAATTCTAATCTCACAATCTCCAGTGCTTCATCCATTATATATTCACTATACACAACTGCTGAATTTCTATATTATGTAGAAAGTTTATGGTTTAAAGGGTTAGTTCACCTTTACCTAGAAACTGCCTATACAAATAAAAGACGCATGTAGATAAAAACAAGCAGTGCAACTTTTGCCGCGTACATACGGTCGGACTTTTCGACCGGACTGGTCCGACAGACTTTTCAGCAGACTTTCGATGGACTTCCAACGGACTTTCTAACGAATGGAATTGCCTACACATGATCACACCAAAGTTCGACAGATTCGTACGTGATGACGTACGACCGGACTAAAATAAGGAACTTGATAGCCAGTAGCCAATAGCGTCAGTTTTTGTCCGTTCGACTAGCATACAGACGAGCGGATTTCTGGGTCCGGCGGAGTTACGATGTAAAGATTTGAAGCAAGTTCCAAATCTAAAGTCCGTCAGATTTGCGACTGGAAAAGTCCGCTGAAGGTCCAGTGAAGCCCACACACGATCGGATTGTCCGCCGGCTTTGGTCCGTCGGCGTCCGTCGGACCAGTCCGGTCGAAAAGTCTGACCGTGTGTACGCGGCATAAGACTAAAAAGTTGAAAATGCCACTTCTACAGCTGTAAGCCATAAAGCCTGAATGAAAAAAACCCTATAAATGTTGCTAAGGACATTGCTAAGGGACACCTAGCTGTTACTGTTCACCTTCACCGTCACAGGAGTGAGCTCATTCTATGATTCCAAACCCCTCATAAGCTCTCTCCCCCCAATGCAGTAGCAGCATTTGAGAGCTCACTTCTGTGATGGTGGAGGTGAGCAGCAAAAGCTTTAAAGTAATTTTAACACCTTTGATGATTATAGAAGACACTTTTGTGCACCCTTCTGAAATAGCCTTCACTTTGTAACCAACCCCTTGACTTTCCAGAACTCTATGCTAAGCCACAACCCCCACACCCAATCTCTCTGTTCAATGGCTCTTTTTCCACAGGGAGGTTCTGAATGGCCATAATCAGAAGGACATAAATCAGAACTAGTAGATGTGTGGTAGCACAGGACCTATATCAAGCAGGATTTTGATTTAGGTAAATCCAAATGGTCATTTATCCTTAGCGGATGTTAGTCTTCCATGAAGGCACAGTAAAAAAAAGTGAACTATTTGGGGTTTTAGGCAGTTGCTTCACCGATCGTGGTGAGCGAACTATGCAGCAGGTCAGCCGGTTTTGAGTATACAGTTAGGGGCGCCTGGTATAAATGCCAACATAGCTTGTATTGATATGAATTATTTATTGAATACCATGTAGCCAATGTGTTTCAGGTAAGGGGCTCTCCCTTCCTCAAGGCTTAAACTTTTTGTGATGTGATAAAATCTGGATGACATTCCTTAAAAATTCTACTTTGTGGCTAACAAAAAAACTAAGGTACCAGTGTATTCATGTAGAGATAAGCCAGCCACTCTCATCTCCACATAGATGCACTGATACCTCAGCTTCTTTTAGCCTCAAAGTAGTCATTTTAAGAAATGTCGTCAAGATTTTATCACATTACAATAAGTTTAACCCTCGAAGGAAGGGGAGCCCCTTCCCTGAATTGCGTTGGCTACATTGTATTCAATAAACATTTCATATCAATACAAGCTATCTGACCATTAGTACCAACTGCTCCTAAGGCCAGCCATAGTCGCTTTCTGCTGAACCTGGCCGATATTCTAACCATGTGTGGGCAGGCTGAATGTGCCAAGTTGAGCGATTGACCAACTTGGCAAGTGGACTCACTTGTGATTATCGATAGCGGCTGCTATAGGCGCTAACAATAATCACTGTAAAACAGCTTAGAACCATCAAAGCTAAAAAAAGCTTGTGACAACAGGAAACTACGATCAGTGGAGTGGCACAGGGATGACTCTCAAAGCTAATGGAGATAGCAGGCATGTAGTGCGGCTCTTTCTTGTGGTAGGGCTTTTTTGTCATGCCTAAAAGGTTCACTGTAAGCTACTCCTCCACCCCTCCACTTCATCCCTAACTGATGTGACTTCATCTATCTTGCTGAGAAAGAGAGGCGCATCACACAGAGGGCATGGTCTACAGGTCCTTAGCTTAAAATGAGATCAACCAGGCAGAAAAAAATTTAAATATTACATATCAAGTTTAAGAGTGACTGGCCCTCTTTGAAACACTAAAACTGGCTAAATGCCACAAGGAAACGTTAAGAGAGCCTTCATGCAGCCCAAAAAGCCACTTGGTGCACTACTGTTTTTACGGGTTGTTAAGATCCAAAGTTCTCCGCCATCCATAAGACACATAAACGTTCTCAGAAGGAAGAAAACTAATTAGACCTGAGCCAACTGTCATTGTGGGAAGAATTTGCCGATTAACCCCTTCCTTCTGGCAGACATGTGTATAGCGCCAGGCAGCAGAAGACGTGTCTAATATTCCTCCTTTCCATTCTGGCTTAATCATTAGGGGAGACAGTCTTCTTCTCATTTATTTATAGTATCTATTGCTCTAATTGGACATCTACAGACACCCCTTCAAATAACAATGATGACGACGTGGGAACAGGCAGTCTATGTCCGCGCTACGGATGCTCATTAGAAAACTTCTCTTTGCAATGTTGTTTCCGAAGAAGAGGAAGCAGACATGTTCCAGACTTCACCCACCAAAGCACAGAGGGTCGCTGAGTGAGATTTCCCAATGACAATTAGGCTTCTGTCCATCAGCCGTGCTATTATCCCTGGTGTACCGACTGTACATGACTTATTACTCATTGTTTATGCTTTACTTCGCTAACTTATTAGCTCCACTATAACTCACTGAGCAGGAACACGAGGATGCGGCTTTAGTGTGAAAATATTTGGGCCAATGGCAGCCATTGCTGAACCTCTGGATATGCAGACCTTCTAGTTGATGTAAACACGATCACTTAAATCTGAATTCTAGGCAGATATAAAAGAACAAAGTATATATGTCACCAGCACACCAAGGATCTCCAAAAAATAAAGCTTCCAATGCTTTATTTGATGATCACCTCACAGCAAAAACAATGATGTTTTGGAGCAACAAAACGTTGCTGTTTTTGGTTTGATGTTATTGTCAAAACCGTTTTTTGGAGATCCTTGGTGTTCTGGTGACATATCCTTTTGTTATGAGTGTTTACGGTCTCCAGCTGGGGGTCGCTACAGCATCCGCTTACCTGACAGCCATTTCCAGGAACGTGTGTGTTGGGGATATTTCTTTAGGCAGGTATAAAAAGTTTAAAATATATAAAAACCCAAAACAGAGTCAAAGCTGCGCTCAGATCTAAAGAAACAAAAAACAAATGTAGGAGAGAGAAGCTGCCAGCACCTTAAAAAGTCCAGTATCTGACTCCTAAAAGTATGGTAAACAGCAAAGTGCAGCGCTAAAGTTATATAAGTGACATAAAAAGAAATGAGGTTCCACCAAGTGACATCACATCAATCAGTAGATATAAATTAACAAAATCGGTCAGTGATAAACAAAGAACTTAAATCACAAATGCATGTGAAAAAAATGTATATGAAAAAGAGTCCAAAAAATATATGAGTCCACAGAGAAATAACAAGCACCCATCCAGGAAAGATGTGACAAAAAGTGCCAATAGATGATCCACCAAGGAGTGTATAAGTAGAATCTGCTTACCGGACGGCGATGACTGCTATTACGGCAGTCTCGCCCAGCATAGGGATTATGGTCTCCCAAAACCAAGGGTACAAAGCGGGACCAGTAGAGGAGAGAAGTAAGTAACAGGTTCATCTGTTCCCAGTAGTCCAGGGGGCTCCTAGTGTCTGGAATCGGCTTAATGCGTGGCTGTGTGTGTGAAGAATCCTCATCACGTCCTGTGGCCACCACGAAGGCATCTGTGTCTCAACCATGGGAGATAAACTCTATGTGGGAGAACTGAAGGCTCCCACATAGAGTTTATCTCCCATGGTTGAGACACAGATGCCTTCGTGGTGGCCACAGGACGTGATGAGGATTCTTCACACACACAGCCACGCATTAAGCCGATTCCAGACACTAGGAGCCCCCTGGACTACTGGGAACAGATGAACCTGTTACTTACTTCTCTCCTCTACTGGTCCCGCTTTGTACCCTTGGTTTTGGGAGACCATAATCCCTATGCTGGGCGAGACTGCCGTAATAGCAGTCATTGCCGTCCGGTAAGCAGATTCTACTTATACACTCCTTGGTGGATCATCTATTGGCACTTTGTGTCACATCTTTCCTGGATGGGTGCTTGTTATTTCTCTGTGGACTCATTATATATTTTTTGGACTGTTTTTCATATACATTTTTTTCACATGCATTTGTGATTTAAGTTCTTTGTTTATCACTGACCGATTTTGTTAATTTATATCTACTGATTGATGTGATGTCACTTGGTGGAACCTCATTTCCTTTTATGTCACTTATATATCTTTAGCGCTGCACTTTGCTGTTTACCAGGTATAAAAAGTTACAAATCAATGTTGGTCTGTATTCATTAATATATCACTGCATGTTTTTTTATTTTCAATTTATTTTCAAATACAAGCAGTTTACATTAATTTCACTTGGCATTATTTACTGTTTGTACAGCAGAGCTGAAAGAGGGAGAGGAAGAAGCAGAACCAGGAGACAATCATATGTATTGCATTGCAATTAGCAAGCTTATAGTAGTAGAGAGTGGAGTGACAGGGAAATTAGCTAATCAGTGTTCTGCTTTCTTCTTTCACAGTGGTACTTCATGACTACTTGAGTTATGCTACCACCTTCAGATGAATGGCCAAAAAAAAGGAAGCATAACCCCTCCCAGTTCAGCTAAGCATCAGTTCTGTAAGAACACAGGCAATGAGGGCAGTGATTCCTGTGTCCTGTGAGGTACTCTGGGAAAATAATTTTACAGGTAAACCAAAATGTCTAATATATTATGTAGCTCTTATACCGCGTACACACGATCTGAAATTCCGCCAGCAAAACTCTGATGAGAGCTTTTTGTCGGGAAAATGCGACCGTGTGTATGCTCCATCGGTCTTTTGCTGGCAGAATTCCAGCCAGTAAAAGATTAAGGGCATGTTCTCTATTTTCGGTCAGGAAAAGTTCCTATCCAAAAATGCAATTGTCTGTACAAATTTCAAAAATTCCAGGAATTACAAAATTCCTACACATGCTTGGAAACAATTCGACGCATGCTTGTAAGCATTTTCCCAGCTCGTTGTAGTGTTGTACGTCACCGCGTTCTTGACGGTCGAAAGTTCAGAGAACTTTTGCGTGACTGTGTGTATGCAAGGCAAGCTTGAGCGGAATTCCGTCGGAAAAACCATCCAAGTTTTTTCCGACTGAAAATCCGCTCGTGTGTACAGGGCATAACCCCCGAAGGGGCCATTGCATTTGGCCAAGTTCTTTCCTATAGAGTGCAGAGGCAGCAAAAAAACATCAACAGTTCACTCAGCTTAGAAACAGTCTAGGGCAGGGGTGGTCAACCTGTGGACCACAGGCCACATGTGGCTCTCGGAGCCCTCTGATGTGGTTCTTGACCCAGGGCCGTCTTTACCAGAGGGCAAACGGGGCAGCTGCCCAGGGCCCTTTCACTGTTTGGAGCCCAAAGCAAAGACACTTCTTAAGCCCATGCGCTGCCCGCAAATCAGCGCTGAAAATCCCCACTGTCTGCGGTAAAGACGTCCCTGTGTCTGTCTGTCACAGACAGTTATCAGCCAGCATCCGCAGTACGCACACAGTACTGTGCAGCAGTGACAGTGCTGCATTAGTTTCGATTAAGGAGCGGCCCACGGGTGGGCGGGGCCTTGAGCTCCCCTGACGCTCTGGCCCTGCCCCTGCTATGCTGCCTGCAAGCAAGTGTGTATGTGATCGAACTCGGTAGGAGGAGCCAGACGGCGGTGCGCAGTGGAGACTGTGGAGTGCTGTCAGAGAGAGTGCTGGTACCTGGAGTGAAACTAGCAATAGCAGTAGTCAGTGTGGAGGAATTGATCGGGTTCGGAGCTGAGCTAGCCAGGAGGACAAGGTAGGTCTTCTGTCTCCTCCCCTGACTCCCGCACCCCATGTGTAGAACAGTTTTAAAAACCTGCCACCCCCTCTATCACCAATAGATAGATTCATGCATTGCATGAATCTATTTATGGCCGCCGCTGCCACCCCCTATTCAAACGCCCCGACCCCTTTTCGGGCGCCTGAATTACAGCGGCAGGGTGTGTTTTTGAAGCACCTGATTAGAACCACTGGCTCTAATAGGCGTCAAAAAAAGGTGACCTGCGAGCTGGGCGCTCGTAGGTCACTGAGCTGTGTTAGAAAAGCGAATGAAGATTCGCTTTCCTAACACTGAACCGCCTCTCTGCCAATCAGGTGCTCAGGTCTGTTACCTGTCACCTGATTGGCTGAATCGACAGGCGCCGCTATTGGATGCCTATCAGAAGGAGAGGACGGGAGATGAGGATGGCAGGAGACCCACGAAGGACCCCGCTTGTCGCTGTCACCCTCTGCCCCACCCAGACAGGGTAAGTGCCGGGCAGACGGTGAGCGGGCGGGGGTCACACTGGTGGCATTCAAGGGCACACTGGCAGCATTTAATGGGCACAGTGGCAGCGTTTGATGGCACACTGGCAGCGTTTGATGGCACACTGGCAGCGTTTGATGGGCACAGTGGCAGCGTTTGATGGGCACAGTGGCAGCGTTTGATGGGCACAGTGGCAGAGTTTGATGGAACAGTGGCAGCGTTTGGTGGAACAGTGGCAGCGTTTTGCATAGTGGCTGCAATTGATGGCACAGTGGCAGAGTTTGGCACAGTGGCAGCATTTGAGGGCACAGTGGCAGCGTTTAATGGGCACAGTGGCAGCGTTTAATGGGCACAGTGGCAGTGTTTGGGCACAGTGTCAGCGTTTGATGGGCACAGTGGCTGTGTTTGATGGGCACAGTGGCAGCGTTTGATGGGCACAGTGGCAGCGTTTGATGGGCACAGTGGCAGCGTTTTGCATAGTGGCAGCGTTTTGCATAGTGGCTGCAATTGATGGCACAGTAGCAGAGTTTGGCACAGTGGCAGCATTTGAGGGCACAGTGGCAGCATTTAATGGGCACAGTGGCAGCATTTGATGGGCACAGTGGCAGTGTTTGGGCACAGTGTCAGCATTTGATGGGCACAGTGGCAGCGTTTGATGGGCACAGTGGCTGTGTTTGATGGGCACAGTGGCAGCATTTGATGGGCACAGTGGCAGCGTTTGATGGGCACAGTGACAGCGTTTAATGGGCACAGTGACAGCGTTTGGCATAGTGGCTGCAATTGATGGCACAGTGGCAGCGTTTGGTACAGTGGCAGCATTTGAACACACAGTGGCAGCGTTTGAGCGCACAGTGGCAGCATTTGAGGGCACAGTGGCAGCCTTTGAGGGCTCAGTGGCAGCCTTTGATGGCACAGTGGCTGCAATTGATGATTTTTTTTTTTTTTAATTTTGCGCCCCCCAAAAAATTTTGAGCAACAGCCGCCACTGAGGCTGAGTGAGGCTGTGGCTGTATTTTTTATTACAGAGCACACAGCATTACAGCACATAGATAGCATTAGTGTATTTAACTGCTTGATGGGCTTATTTTGGGCCTGGCTGGTTCACATGTATGTGTTTTGGCGGCCCACATTTGCGCAGGCACAGCAGCTTATTCATTTGAATTGGCTGCCATGCCTGCGTTTCCTGCAACAAAAAAATGGGCATGCATCATGTAATAGGCTGCGCACACCTATGTCCATCAAGCAGTGAAATACAGCATTGTCTGTCCATTCTGCTTTTGCACCATGTGACTTGCCTGCAGTTCCTGCACCGGCAAACTTGCTGCCTTTTTAGATGTTTAGGCCACGCTTTTAAAAACACAATGCGTTTGTGTGTGCAGGAACTGCAGGTAAGACGCATGGTGCAAAAGCAGAATGGATTTCAAGGCCACTGCATTTTTAAAATGCTGCATGCACCTTTTTTTTTGCAGGAAACGCAGGCATGGCAGCCCATTCAAATTAATGGGCTGCTGTGCCTGCGCAAATATGGGCCGGCAAAACACCTACATGTGAATGTGTGATGTGACAGTGGCTGCAATGTAATTGGGGTGCTGTGAGGTGTAAAGGGGCACTATGACATGAAGAGGACTCTAATGTAATGGGGGCGCTGTGATGTGTAAAGGGGCACTATAATGTGATAATGTCTGCAATGTAGTGGGGCGCCGTGATGTGAAGAGGCTGCAAAGTAATGGAGTGCTGTGACATGAAAGGGAACTGAGGACACTGTGGGACTGCTGTGAACGGGGTCTGCAAAGTTTTTTTTTTTTTTTTAGATAATTCTATGTGTGTGTCTGTTTTTTGAGATGTTGGGGTGAAGAGCAAAATTGCATTGGGGGGGGGGCAAAATAAATGTTTGCCCAAGGCCCAAACCATATTAAAGACGGCCCTGCCTTGACCTCAAACCAGGGAAGTGCATGCCTGGGGTCGGCAACCTGTTGATCGCAATCTGGGCTTGCTGATCCGCTATCCCAGAGCATCAGAGTGCATTGAGCCGGCGCCGACAGTGGAGGAAGCAGACGACCACAGCAAGACCAGGAGCCGCATAAGCCGATGTTTCCTCTGTAGTGTTACCATGTGCATTTCGCCTGGGACCTTTCTAGCAGCCTGAAGAGCGATGCCAGCAGAAGCTTAGAGGAAAAGAAGGTCAGTGTATTAAATAACATATATACTTCGCTTTTGCAATGGGCATATTAGCACCTATAAGGGGATTAACAACTATTAGGCTGCTTTCACACTGATCCATGGGTGCAGCACAGTGCACCTGTGGCTTTCCTGTGGGCAAGCCATAGATTTCTATTATATCCTGCGGGTTTAGTGCGCTTTCTGAAAGCGCACCAAATCTCCTGAAGTGCACCATATCCACAAGATATAATAAAAGGTTGCGCACCCCTGGTTTATGGGATGTCTTTTTTGAGGATTATTGCTGTAAACGTGAACTGAAGGAAAACAATAGGGAGTGGGATACTCAAAAAAAGCTTGACTCTAAATGTAGGCTGAGGACTCTTATCTCTATATCAACAGCACAGTCAGTACATTCACAGCTGAAGAACCATGAACAAAAGGGTTTTAGCACAGTTTAAGTAGAACGGGGCAGTAGTCTAAAACCCTCTCAGCTGAGAACCACAAACAATCTTGAACAAGTTTAGGGCTAACTGGAGCAGTCACTATCCACAGCTGGGGGCCGTGGAGACTGCAGCGCAGTAATCAAGCTCTACTCACAGACCTGAGAGAGAAATCCAGAATTTCAGGGTTCTGTTCATAGCACAGAGTAGTCCAGCAGCCAGTCCTGGATGGCTCCAGGGGCAAGCAGCCTTCCAGAAGTGTCAGCAGTCCATCCTCAGGTAGTTACAACCAGGCACCAACTAACTCCTCTGCCCAGGCTCCAGCCTATTTGTCCCCTTCTCTGACCACCTACTGGGCACACCTCCCCAGGGATTGGTCAGAGGGTAGTAAAGTTTCAAGTTGAGGATTTGTATGTTCCCACCCCAAGCGCTGGAAGTTTCTCAACAGAACTAGGGGGAAACAATCAATCACACAGCCTGTGGAGCCACAGCAGACCAAAGCAAGACAATCCAGCTCCTCTTACTACAGAGCGAGCCAAAAACTTAATTTCTCTAGCACTTAACTAGGAGAGTTCTACACTTAAAAGCTACATCATCCACCTATTAGAAAAAAAAATACACATATATTTGCAGAAAGAAAATGTGCATTTATAGTTTTGTTTTCATAGGAGCCTGCAAAACATTGCACCTGCAATCAGCGGGAGCCCACCCCATTTGTCCCTTCCTCCACCTCTCTGCCAGCATAATGCCATGGTCTGTCGGGGGTTAGTAGGCCTGTTAAACCCAAAATGAGAGGAGTGTCAGCCCAGGCCAGACACCCAAGTGACAAGTCTTCCCCAATACTTGTAGAACACTGGCACTGTTGACATGCTTTAGCTGGGTAGGGGCTGTACCGGATAGTAGCTGGACTAGCACAGCAAATATTTGTCTATGCTTGCTGTAGTTAGGAGCTCCCAATTACACATTTCCATGTCAGGGGAACAAACAATACGGCACACGCACCATGACATCATCCATACTTGCCAACAGTAACGGATTGCCCAGGACAGTCACGGGAATTAGGCCAATGTCCCGTTCTGAGCCTGTCCTGGGCAGAATCCAGAAAATCCGTCTCTGTCACGGACAGCAATGCTAGTAAGTGAGGTCGGAGCTCAGGTGGTGCTGGGCAGAAAAGCTACAGCGGTGAGTCCTATAGAAAGCTGTCTGCTGACTGTCCTGTGCAGAAACTTTTGTGTGCCTTTTCCCCCCACTGTCCTGTCTCAGGGTCTTCCCTCCCGGCAGTCCGGAACAGCTCAGCTCTGCTCATAACCCCCCTCGTATTTATCCCCCCCAACTCTGCTTACCCACCTCTTCTCCATCTCCACCCCAACTCTGCTCACCCCCCCTCTTCTCCATCCCCACCCCAACCCCCTGCCCTACGTACATTCCCTATATATTACCACATTTTCCACTATGTAAATTGTCTCAGACTCAAACCACACCCCATTTAAGCCACGTCCAATAATTAGTATAATTTAAATCACGCCCATTTCTGTTGCAGTGCTCTATGCACCCAGCTCTAATTAAAAAATATTCCGCCTACAGGAAAAAAAATGTCCCTAAAAATTTTTTCAGACTGTTGGCAACTATGCATCACCCTGAATCCAATCTGCCCCTTTTGAACACTATTACTGTGACTGTTGCTCAATACACAATTACCAGCCTGCACTGCTCTCCAAATGTATCAAGGAGCAAAGGTGGAAACTACCACATGTCCCACCACAGAAGCACTCACCACTCCTTGCTGTAGGCCCAGAAGGCCCAATCTTCACCTCTCATGGTGGGCATGATCCACAGGGCCTTCAGGGACTTAACTCACCTCCAAGTGGATCACTGCTCTGGACCTGTACAGCACCCTGCCAGCAAAGTCACTGGATACAATGTACCTTGGAGATTGCTGCCTGCAGCATCTAGTGCCAACCGGCAACAAGAAAGGCTGTACCTAGGGTTGCCATCTGTCCAGGATTCACACAAATCTGTTACCGTCCAGGAGCTGCGGGAGGCTGTCCGTGGGCAGGGGCGATTATGTCAGCAAGAGCAATTTGGCCACACCCACTGTTTGCCGCAGTGCGCATAGTGCACCACATTACTACTCTCCTTGGGGCACCCAAAGGTGTCCAGGGTCTTTTATAATTCTATAGCGTATACTATGAAAATAAAAATTGGCCCTGTGCCGCTAAAGTGTTTGGGTTTGGCTTGAAGAAAAGTTGGCAACCCTAGCTGTTACCTGCTGTTTCATGCAAGGTCTGAGTACAGTCCCTCTTGTCCAATCAGAGAATGCATTGAATTTGTTTTTAAAAAAAAAATACAAGGCATTAGTTGAAAAGGATGAACAAAGTGGCAACTATATATGAAAGGCAGTGCTTGAGCACACTAAATACCATCCAGTTAGAGTTTGCATCTACTTTCAAAGCATGGTTTTGTAGTAGTGAGTGTAGTAATGAGAAACCCTTATGCCCTGTACACACAATCAGATTTTCCGACAACAAATGTTGGATGTGAGCTTGTTGGCTGAAAGTCCGACCGTGTGTATGCTCCATCGAACATTTGTTGTCTGACTTTCCGCCAACAAATGTTGGCTAGCAGTTTCTCAAATTTTCCGCCAACAAAACTCTGTTGTCGGAATTTCCGTTCGTGTGTACACAAGTCCGACGCACAAAAGTTCATGCATGCTCGGAATCAAGCAGAAGGAGCCGCACTGGCTATTGGACTTCCTTTTTCATGGCTCGTCGTATGTGTTGTATGTCACCACGTTCCCATGTTCATAATTGTTGGCCAACATTTGTGTGACCGTGTGTAGGCAAGACAAGTTGGAGCCAACAACCTTCGAACAAAATGCCACGGTTTTGTTGTCGGAAGGTGGGATCGTGTGTATGGGGCATAAGAGGACTTGCTTTCAGTGTCTTTTGTAAAGGTAATCCAAACTGCAGCATGCAGCAGTTAGGGGGCGCAACACCAATGACGCAGCACAAAACCAGACCTGAGATGTGAAAAGCCACCTTGCCTGACATGGGCTGTAAAAAAAAATCTGTGTATCTTGCTAGCGGAGTAACTACTTCCATGCACATTGTGTGTGTGTGAACAGCTGCAGCCAGCAGTAGCATGGGCAGATTTGTACCTTGTATAAAAGAACGGCTGTTGCCATAATTGTTCGCATGTAACTGCTCATCTGAGCGATTACCTGCAATTATCGCTCTGACCGTCCCTGGACACAGGTGGTTTGCATCTAAGGACAGCAGTTCTGGCCGCACATAGACAGGATGCAGCTAATTGTCCAGTCTGTATGTGGTTAAAGCATAGACAGTGCTGCTGCACTGCATCCAGGTGCTGAGCTTAGCCACATCTGAACATTACAATCGAGCCGCCTTTAGCCCCCTTCTGAATGAGCCCTAAATGTGTTATTTCAGAAAGGAACTCACAGTATGAGATGAACAAGGCCTAATGCAGTTTATATACAGAATGATTTCCCATCTATAGCTTATGCTTGAAGTCTTTCACATAAATTACAGAGGAATACGTTAACAGCTAAAATACTAAATATTTCCTGTTACAATGAAAAAGACAACCGGTTACATTCAGAAAAGAAAATAAAGATAAATGAGGTCAGTTGATATTGAGTAATGCTGGCTGGCGGACCAGAGTTTCTGTCTGAATAATGGAAACACGAATATGCTGCGTGTGGTAGGAAGCCGCTTTTCATTTACCGACTTCCTGGTAATAATGCAATGATGCAGAAAACCCCACACTTCAAACAAACGCCATAATACAGGGCTTGACAAATTTGCTTTGAAATGCTAGGAGCCATCTTAAAAAGTTAGGAGCCAGTTTTTTTTTTTTAAGCACTTGCCTACTGGCCCAGGCCAATTTTCA
The DNA here is from genome assembly GCF_042186555.1 of Aquarana catesbeiana. Taxonomy (NCBI): domain Eukaryota; kingdom Metazoa; phylum Chordata; class Amphibia; order Anura; family Ranidae; genus Aquarana; species Aquarana catesbeiana. The sequence continues at coordinate 214,938,213 of NC_133333.1, read as the reverse complement.
GCTTTTAGTGCTGTCACATTTTAAATGACAATTGCGTGGTCATGCAGCACTGTAAATATATGAAATTGTTATCATTTTTTTCACACAAATAGAGCTTTTTTTTGGTGGTATTTAATCACCACTGGGTTTTTATACTTTTCTACAAAAATGAAAAAGAACCGAAAAAAAAAAACAAACAAAATTTTTTTTGCAAATAGGTAATTTTTCTTCTTTACTGATGTGCGGTGATGAGGCTGCACTGATGGGCACTGATAAGGCAACATTGATGGGCACTGATATGCTACGCTGATGGTCACTGATAGGTGGCACTGATGGTCACAGATATGCTGCACTGATGGTGCTGCACTGATGATCAGTGCCCTGATTATCAGTGTAAATGTCCCCTGTCAGGATAGCCGGTTATCGGCTTTCGTTTCCTCGCGCTGTGTTTGTTTACATGTGACCAGCTGTGATTGGACACAGCTGATCACATGGTAAAGGACCGCTGTGATTGGCCCTTTACCATGATCTATGATCAGCTGTGTCCGGAGGGGGGCGTGGTTATGGGAGGACATCAATAGATGCCCCCCCCCAGAACTGGACGACCACACTGTAGCCATCTTTCGGCTATAGCGTTGGAAGCGGATGCGGACAGCTGACAAAAGCCCAGGTGACAGGACGCAATTTCTAGTCAACATGGTGACCTGACACCTGGGATTTGTTGAGCCCTGCCATAATATATCACTAAAACAAGCAAAAGATGCCCAAAAATGCTCTTCAAAAATACTAACTGTATCCATACAAATATTCAATGTAGCCATTCTATAGGAATTCAAATCGGAAAAACCATGGCAAAACTATATGGCCAAAAGTTTGTGTACACCTGACCATCAACTACGCATGAGTTTGATGGATATTCCAAAACCATGGCCATTAAAGCTGAATTCCAGGTATGAGCTTTATTGCATAGCTAGCCATATAACATATTTACATTGGTCTAGTTTGGACCAGTGTAAATATGCACACACAGGACCAGTGTAAATATGCATATTTCATATCTGAGGAACCACTGGGGAAGCTCAATTTACTGGGTCCTGTGTGAGTGGCTTCCTTTCGGACCACAAGGGGTTGCTTACTTGGCACTGCCATTTAAAGAATGCCTTGTGTTTTTTGAAAGAGCACAAGGTATTCTCTGATTGGAAGGAGTAGAAAGGAGGGGTGGTGACATCACAATTTCCATCGCATCCAACCTATTTATATGTTCTGTGAGTGCCAAGTGAGAAACTCCTCTGTTCAGTGTGTAGAAGGAAGCTCCTCACACAGGACCTGGAAGGTCACGGCTATCACTGTAGTAGTGCTGACTACTACAGTAATTGTCAGCTTCACCAGAGGTCCCTCAAGTATTAAATATCTTTACTTATCTCACAATATCCCACTGTAGATCTTCACTCACTGAGCTCCCAGTCTCTCACTAGACTTCCAGATCCCAGTCGTCACTGGATCCCCTGAGCTCTTCCACAGCAATCTCATTGTATACTCTTCAAGTGTCACCCCCGCTATCCTGCTGGGTCCCTGGCTTGGCACTGGCTGATGCTTTCCCACTTCTTCAGTGTCCCTGGCTTTTGAGAAGACTGCTCCGGTACTTGCTTCAGCTTACTCACCGTAGTCCTCGATAACAAGGTGGAGGGTCCCTTAGTGGCGACAGCTTCCCCTTTACCACAACTGGTTCCCAGCTGGCTGAACCTTCTCAACACGATTGGTCTCCAATCCTGCAGTCCCAACCCGCTGCTTCTCCTGCTCCTGGATAGGCCTCAGGCAGCCTAGCAACCAGGTGACCCCGGAATAGGCCTCAGGCTTTCGGCCTAGCAGTCCAGGGCGACATAACCAACGTCCACCAAGACAGCCGTCCAGGTGGCACAGAACCCAGATCACCTGACTCCACCCAAATAAATAGGTTTTCCCAGCAGGCCAAGGGACTACAGAAAGCCCCACCAATTGGCTGAGATACCCATCCATTCGTGATCTGACCTTGCTGAGCCCCTGTCATTCTAATGTCACCAGCCACAATGCCACCTAGTGACAGAAGAGAAAAGGCCCAGCAATTCCAGTTAGAGGGGAATCAATTGATCTTCTAACAATTAACCAGGAAAATGACCTCCTGGCAAACTAAATTTATTAGCAGCCCTGCCTAAACACCAGGGTGCTACAAATGTATAACCTATTGCTTTGTGTCTGAATTATATCTGGTGTAATGACTAAGACATGCATTAGTAGCAAGCATTTCAATGCCATCTTATAATTTAAGGCTGGGTTCACACCTATGCGAATTGGATTTCCCCGCATCCAATTCACATAGCAGGAGAATATGACCGGCTCTCTATAGATCCGGTTCACGTGTCTCTGGGGCGGCTGCGGAGAGCACTGCACAGAAACGCTGTGCGTCTTTGCCTCCGGTTCAGGGCCCAATTCAGGCAAAGATTCTGCCCTGATTTGTCCCGGAAACGGAGAACAGGGACGGACAGCGTAGCTGTGTGAGCCAAGGCCAGTTTAGTGTGAATCGAGCCTTATGCCGCGTACACACGAGCGGAATGTCCGTCAGAAAAAGTACGATGGGAGCCTTTCATCGTATTTTCCGACCGTGTGTATGCCCCATCTGACTTTTTCCGTCGAAAATTCTGATGGACTTAGATAGTGATAGTGTTCTAAATTTTTCTGACGGAACTAATTACAGTTGGGAAACCCGCTCGTCTGTATGCTGTTCCGACGTACCAAAAACGGCGCATGCTCTGAAGCAAGTACGAGACGGAAGCTATTGGCTACTGGCTATTGAACTTCAGTTTTCTAGTCCCGTCGTACGTGTTGTACGTCACCGCGTTCTGGATGGTCGGAATTTGGTGTGACCGTGTGTATGCAAGACAGCTTGAGCGGAATTCCGTTGGAACTCCGTCGGAAAAACCTTCAGAGTTTATTGCGACAGGAAAACCGGTCGTGTGTACAGGGCATTAGGCTTTATTAAACCAATAATAGTTGTGTGTGTTCTTTTACACATTGCACCTTTCACATTCAAGATGCAATCCAGTCTGTCCAATATTCTGTATACTTTCACATATACAGATATCCCTTTCGTGATTTCCCTGATCCTGCCATATCCAGGGAATCTGTATATGAAAAGGAAGGATTAATATATCTCTAGCTGCTGTGTGTGATATTGCCCACACATCAAACCTACATGAGGATTATTTTATTTCCAAAGAAGTTAACTGGAATATCTCCTGTATGACTAACTTGCTGCAACAGTCCTGCCTCCTACATACCATAGGTCATATTGTCCCATTATTGTACCTAATGTTTCCATAAATAATTCCTTCAGGGCACAAAAAAGATTTATACACACAAATATACACATATAATATAAGCTGGCATCAAAATTCTAAATAGCATAAACCACCCTAAAAATGATTCAACACGTTCTGACATTAGCAGCCTTTCCAGAGGTGCAATATTGGATCCATATTGCATGTGCATACCATAGACAAAAATAATGTGTCTGAGTCTAAAGTCAAACTAAACCCCAAAAACTGCCATCATTGGGTCTCTGTGCTTCTCTATATAATACAAACAGATCATGGTTGGTGGGAGAGGCCACTCTAGGCAGTGATGTGATGAAGAGCCTCCATAACTGAAATAACTAAAATCCAAAGATTGAAAGGGGTGGGCCAGGGACAGTCGGGCCAGGGACAGTCGGGCCAGGGACAGTCGGGCCAGGATATCCTTCAGCCAGGAAATGAGGAGGGCTCTATCTGGCTTGCTGCACCTTCGAATGCACTTTGTGAGAAGCTCACAGTGTGCAGTGAAATCAGAGTAAGTTGTTTCTATGTAAGAGAGAAGCCTCTGCAACTGTGCAAGACTGAAGGGAAGGCTGGAGTTCAGCTTCAACCAGTAAAAAAAGTGTCTTTTTTTTAACTTTGTAAATACCCCCCCTTTGTCCTGGAGGGATTCTGTACAGAGTCTCTAACGTGCCTGACCAATAAAACGAGGATGTCCCTGTCTCATTCATCTGAGGTCTGCAGTAAAATGAATCTTCCCCATCCCTTCTCTTCCCCTCTCTATACCCATCCATATTCTTTCACCTGCACACTTCACACAACAAACCCTGCTATTTTTTACTTTGCCGTGCAAAGCTTCTACCCTGTCAATTCTTGACGCCAGCACTGCTAATTTGGCATCGGCTTTTAATGTACATCTCCTAATGCGCCTCCTGTCATTAAGGCATTTCAAGCGTGTTCCGTGTGGGTTTATTTTCGAAAAAAAAAGAAGACATTGTTGTGCACAACGTATGCGAAAGCTGACGGCTGAAAACCTCAGAGGTTAGGCGGTTGCGAGGAAATGTTCATTATATTATATTTGGTTTATCAGGGATTAAGGCAAAGGCTCATATAATTAGATTCCACATTGTAGCTACATTTACTAAGTTGTAGGTTTTATTCACGTAAAGATAGAAATTATTTAATCAAAATAAAGTTGCTGAATCAATTACGGAATATTTATTAGCGCTGGAGTTGTTTTGCATTAAAATCCCAGCGCATTTGAGTGGGAAGATTAATTATGATAATGAGATAAGCGAGCGGCGTAATAGCGGCCTAGTCTGAAGACATACTAATGACTCGCTGGATAGAGAAAAGAATCAGCAGGTAAGTTTTCATGAACTATAATTCAATGATAACAATGGCGGGAGGAAAAAAGACAGCTTGTTTAGCTTAGTTGGCTGAAATGAGCTTGTAAGTGAAAGAAGTGTTAAAAAAAAAGAGGACTGTAGAAACATCAGGATAAAATCTGGGGAAGCATGAAGATGTGTTCTTGCCAGTAAATGGCACTCTCCATGGTAGGTTGGGTACATATCATGCACAAGGCAGCCACAGTTGTAGGTACAGGCCAGTCATAATAGAAATACACAGAGGACATGGCTCAGAATGCGGCTCAACAGCATGCTTTTACCACCCCCAACTGCAAGTCTAAATAAACCCTTAAATAGCACAAAATCATATGAAGAGAAGCTGGAGTCCCAAACAGAAGAATGTGACAGCTGTGTAAATTCCCAAGAAGAAATTAAAGTTATAAAATGTGTATGTGTGTGAAAATAACTATTTAGATAGATATATATATTTATTTACCTGGTGAAATGCACACAGTTAGTGCGTTATAATGCCCCGTACACACGGTCGGACTTTGTTCGGACATTCCAACAACAAAATCCATGGATTTTTTCCTACGGATGTTGGCTCAAACTTGTCTTGCATACACACGGTCACACAAAGTTGTCGGAAAATCTGATCGTTCTAAACGCGGTGACGTAAAACACGTACGTCGGGACTATAAACGGGGCAGTGGCCAATAGCTTTCATCTCTTTATTTATTCTGAGCATGCGTGGCACTTTGTCCGTCGGATTTGTGTACACACGATCGGAATTTCCGACAACAGATTTTGTTGTCGGAAAATTTTATATCCTGCTCTCAATTTTTGTGTGTTGGAAATTCCGATGGAAAATGTGTGATGGAGCCCACACACGGTCGGAATTTCCCACAACAAGGTCCTATCACACATTTTCCGTCGGAAAATCCGACCGTGTGTACGGGGCATAAGAGTGTGTGTCCAGCAAGACTCTTCAGTCACATAGATATACGGAGCAATTAACATATAAGAAAACCTTTCACTCCTCATATAAGCTTATGTTTGAATATGTTTTTTTGTAAAATGAGATGATCAGGGCTTCGAAGGATATTGATTGATTGTTTAAGTAAGTATTGATTAGGTAAAGCTTTCTTATGCCGTGGTCTACACACAGGCGGACTTTTCGACCGAACTCGTCCGTCGGAACGAATCCGACGGACAATCCGATCGTGTGTGGGGTTCATCGGACTTCTGACTGACCTTTTCGGTCGAAAATCAGACGGACTTTAGATTTGGAACATGTTTCAAATCTTTCCAACGGATTTGAGTCCGGTCGAAAAATCCGTTCATCTGTATGCTAGGCCGATGGACGAAAACCGACGCTAGAGCAGCTATTGGCTACTGGCTATCAACTTCCTTATTTTAGTCTGGTATATGTCATCACGTACGAATCTGTCGGACTTTGGTGTGATCGTGTGTAGGCAAGTCCGTTCGTTCGAAAGTCCGTCGGAAGTCCTTCAAAAGTCCGTCGGAAAGACCGTCGGACCTTTGATGCCGAAAAGTCTGCCCTTGTGTACCCGGCATTAGGCAGGTAGCCACATGTCTCATTTCCTCACATATACCAAAATTAAGAGAATTTAGGACAATAGGTGGAGCCATGCAAATCATTCTTTTATGTCCCCATAGCCATATGTACTGTACATCCAGATTTGCTGCAAATAAAGCCTAATACGGGGGTCAGCAACCTGTCGATCGCGGGCAGGCCTTCTTTTGCTTGATGACCCCAGAACCTAAAGAGGAAGGGCAGCACTTAATTGAACCGATGGGCTGTATTTTCCTCCTCTCCTTCCCACAGACATTCAGCAGCTGCAGGGAGAAAAATACAACCCATCAGTTCCACTAAATGCCGCCCCTCCTGAACCTGATCTTTTTTCTGTTGCCCCGTGTGCGCTCTGTGCGCTTCCGGCTTCCCCACTCTCCTCCCCCATGGGGGATCGTTTCAGAATGTAGAACGGTGGAAGAGGCTGGTAACTGTGTAATTTACCGGCCCCTTCCTCTTCTGAACGAACGCAGTGTGTGATCAGTATAGTTTACTATGCTTCAGTTTGTGAATGAAGGGGAAGAAGCCCAGCACAGAGCACTTCATTCATTGCCCAGTGCAGCTGAGGCTGTAGAGAAGGGCACTGGGGAATCTCTGTCATCAGTAACTTTGTGTCCCAAAAGTGAGACATCAGGGGTCTGCTTAGATCCAATGGAGCTCCTATAAATACCGTATTTATCGGCGTATAACACGCACCCTAATTTTAAGAGGGAAGTTTCAGGAAAAAAAAACATATTTTTAAAATAAACAACTTTGAAGCAAATAAAGGGTCAGTGCCCATCAATGTCCATCTGCAGCCTGATTAATGTCCTCAATGCAGCCTAAAAAAAGTCCTCAATGCAGCCTGATCAATGCATCAATGCAGAAAAATTGTGGGAAATGACTGCGCTAAACCAAAATCTGTGAAAAAAGCTGCAAACACTCAAACAAATTCCAAACAGAATAAAGGAATACAATGTAGCGCTTAAAACGCTAACTGAAATATATATATACATATATATATATATATATATATATATATATATATATATATACGTGACATATAACCAAGGTGATGAACAAACAAAAATCCAATGCTCACTGTTGTGAACTGAAGAAAAAATTAAAAAATAAAATTTAACGAAAAATTCCCATCAAATACACAATGGTGAATCCTCAATCAAAATGTAAATGGTGTAGACAACCTAAAACTGGCAGTGAAGCTGTGGAATGTGATAAAATCTTGTGTCATAAAAGTATAGATGGGTACTCTTACCCAATATGGTGGACCCACTTACCGGCGGTAGTGGGTCAATCAGGCTTGTGTGGGCCTAATGCCTCACAGTTTAGGTTAGGCAGGAAAGGGATCACTTCAAACAGGATATGACCACTCTTCAGTGGCGATGGTCTAGGCAAGGTCCCTCAATCCTTATGATTCTCCAATTTATGATGAAAACCTCCACTCAGTGGGAGAGCCCTCTGGTCTGTGTATCAACCCTCTACAGGCTGATATATTTATTATATATTTCTAGGTTTTCCTTATTATTTAGTTAGGCCTTGCTAGTTCATTTCTTAAAAAATAAAGTGGTGCCGAACCCGGTGAGCTCTTTGAGCTCTTTCAGGTAGATGATCACCTCTTAAAGGATCTCTACCCCTGGCCTAATATTATTGAGTCATTTATTCCAAACTGCATACAGCTTTTTTCAGGCTATTTTGCTATCAATGCATGGAAACCATGTCTTCTAAGGGGCAAGGCTTGGGACCCAATAAGATATTTAATGATGTGTAGTCTCCTTTATTGGGTAGTCTCACCCCATGGGTTGCTAGAGGGTCAGAGTGTGCATCATCTTAGTTGAATAAGAGATATATAATATAGCCTCAATCTCCGCAACATCTCCAAGATACGCCCCTTCCTAACCAATGTCACCACAAAGCTTCTAATCCACTCCCTGGTCATCTCCTGCCTCGACTACTGCAACTCCCTCCTCATTGGTTTACCTCTAAATAGGCTATCCCCACTTCAGTCCATCATGAATGCTGCTGCCAGGCTCATCCACCACACAAACCGCTCAGCGTCTGCTACACCCCTCTGCCAATCCCTCCATTGGCTGCCACTCAGTCACCGAATTAACCTCCCTGGCGGTATGATTATTTCGGATTTTAGGTGCTGAAAGCGGTACAATTATTTTGCATGGAAATTTGGCGTTTTATATTGTAGGTCTGTAAATCTTAACAATAACACACTTAAATCTGTCCAAACCAGAGTCTAGTAGATATCCCGGGTATGATAAAGTTTGAAACACAAAAACATAAATTATAATATAATAAATAAAAATAAATAATTAAAAAAAAAAAAAAAATAGTAATAAAATAAATTTCCCCACAATTCACTATCGCTCAATTCTGCAAGTGTTCTAATTTACTATCGCTGTTTTCTAGCTGGTCTAAAGCCACTTTTGACGTAAAGGGACACTTTTTGGTTGCTATGGACAATCTCCAGTTTCCAGGCAGAAAGAACAGTGTATATCATGTAAAACTGCATGCAGGGCATAGGACAAAGCACTGGGGACAAAAGGGATGTGAAATAATTTCATACAGTACTGTAATCTGTAAGATTACAGTACTGTATGTGTTATGATTTTTACTTTTTTTTTAATTTGCCGCCAGGCTCCGCCCCGTGCGTCGCGCCGCTCACAGGGAACGGAGGCTGGCACGGAGAGGCTTCGGAGGAGGACGGAGCCCTCGGACACTGCGGGGGACATTGCAGGATCCCGGGGACAAGGTAAGTAACGCCGCCCCAGGATCTTGCAATGCGATCCCGAGTGTGGCTCGGGGTTACCGCTAATGGGACTGAATTTTAACCCCGAGCCACACTCGGGAAAACCGCCAGGGAGGCTACATTCAAGATACTAACTATAACTTACAAAGCCATACACAACCTGGCCCCCAGCTACATCTCTAACCTAGTCACAAAATACCAACCTAATCATTCTCTTCGCTCCTCCCAAGACCTCCTGCTCTCAAACTCCCTTGTCACCTCATCCCATGCTCGCCTTCAGGACTTCTCCAGGGCCTCCCCCATCCTCTGGAATGCTCTACCCCAATCCGTCCGATTTTCTCCTACTTTATCCACTTTCAGACGATCCCTGAAAACTCATCTCTTCAGAGAAGCCTATCTGGCCCCCACCTAACAACTGTACATTTATCTTCTCAATCAGCACATCACCCACAGTTATTACCTCTTGTATCTTTTGACCTTCCCTCTTAGATTGTAAGCTCTAAGGAGCAGGGCCCTCTGATTCCTACTGTATCAAAGTGTATTGTATTTGTACTGTCTACCCTCAAGTTGTAAAGCGCTATGTAAACTGTTGGCGCTATATAAATCCTGTATAATAATAATAATAATAGCCAAAAGTAGGGGCGTATCATGAAATAAGTGGGCCCGTGGGTAAGATAAAAAAGTGGGTCCTAGTCATTGACAGAAAAAACATGCAGCGCACAACTCAAAATGTGAACGTAGCATTTATTTTGGGCTAAATATTGGGCGGAGCTTGAAGGGGGTGTGGTTTATTAGAGTGTGAGATGACTTGCAGAATTCAGTAATGTTAAATAGGGAATGTACAGTGCGGAGTATACAGCAGTGGGTAGGTGAGGGGTACGGCGTGTATGGAGATTGGTGGTATGTGCAGGAGAGGAGTACGGTATTCATGGTAGTAGGTAGCATGTGCAGAAGAGGAGTATGGAGCGTATGGTGGTGGGTATTATGTGCAGGGAGAGGAGTGCGGAGTGTATGTAGGTGGGAATAATGTGCAGGTTGGGAGTAAGGAGTGTACAGCGGTGGGTAGTATGCGCAGGGCGGTGTCAGTAGGGCAGTGGACGGTGTCAGTAGTTCTTTATTTTTATTATTTAATTATTTTTCACAATTTAAATTCTTTAGTATTTTTTTTTTTCAAAATGTTTCTTGGGGGGCAGTGGATGTTGTCAGTAGAGCAATGAACAGTGTCAATTTTTTTTTTTTTTTTACAATTTTATTTTTTGAATTATTTTTTAAAATGTATTTTTGTATTAATTTTTTTCACAATGATTGGGGGTGGGTAGTGGACAGTGTCAGAAGGGCAGCGGACTGTGTCAGTAGGGTAGTGGACAATTGTCAGTAGTCTTTTGTTTTTATTAATTTATACATTTTTTACAATTCGGTTGTTTATTATTTTTTTTAATAATTTTTTAAAATATTTTTTTCACAGTGCTTCTAAAGAAGGGGGTGAGGGGCAGTGGACAGTGTCAGTAGAGCAGTGGATGGTGTCAGTATGCCGTTTTTTTTTTTTAAATTTGATTTGTTTTTAAAAATGTTTCACAATGCTTTTTGGGGGAGGAGGTTTGGGCAGTGGACAGTGTCGGTAGGGCGGGGGTTTTGTTAGCATTTATTATTTTATTTTTTATAATTTTTTTACTATTGCAATTTTTTTTATCAGCCCTGCCGGTGGGCTTTGGTGAGATATCAGAAGTCTAAACAGACCCCTGACATATCCCCTTTGAGACAGAGAAAGGGACTGAGGACACGGATTCCCCAGTCCCTTTCTCAGCAGCCTCAGTATTAAAAATGAATGAACAGGAGACAGAGGCTCCTGTTCATTTGTAAACTGAAGCATAGTAAACACAGTTTACTATGCTCAGTTATCACAGGACACAGGGGTGATCAGTAGTGATCGCACACTGTGTTCAATTTGGAAAAGGAAGGGGCCAGTAAATGACATATAACGTTTCGGAGCCACACAGGGCCCCTTTATCAGGCAAGTGACCTTGCCTGATGAAGGGGCCCTGCGTGGCTCTGAAACATTGCCTTATGTGTACCGTGTGACCATGCACCAACTGCTCAACAGTTTTTGTTTTTTTTTTTATCTTTAAGTAAGGATTGTCTCTTAATGCACCAGCAGACTATCTTATGTTTACCTTGGTGCTAGTACCCTTACTGGACTATGACTTGAGTCTATATCATTGCCCATTTGATCTTGATGTTATTGTTGGTTTCCATTATCTCCTGACAGCTCAGCATTGTACAAGCAAATTTTTTGTGTATTGCTCTTTTCATTGAAAAGAATCAAAACGATTGAAACAGAAACAAGGCGTAGGTATCGTGTATTGTATCTGTCTAACCAACAAGGTACAATACTGTACTACCTTTACTACTATAATGTAGTGTTATTTAATGTTTTTCTTACATGTACAGTGTCATGAAAAAGTATTCACACCCTTTGACATTTTCCACATTTTGTCATGTTACAACCAAAAACGTAAATGTATTTTATTGGGATTTTATGTGATAGACCAACACAAAGTGGCACATAATTGTAAAGTGGAAGGAAAATGATAAATGGTTTTCAATTTTTTTTTTTTTACAAATAAATATCTGAAAAGTGTGGTGTGCATTTGTATTCAGCCCTCTTTACTCTGATACCCCTAAGTAAAATCTAGTGGAACCAATTGCCTTCAGAAGTCACCTGTGTGTAAAGTCCACCTCTGTGTAATTTAATCTCTGTATACATACAGCTGTTCTGTGAAGCCCTCAGAGGTTTGTTAGAGAACCTTAGTGAATAAACAGTATCATGAAGGCCAGAACACACCAGACAGGTCAGGGAAAAAGTTGTGGAGCAGTTTCCGCCACTTGCCGCCTGCCCTATTACAAAATGACGGCGGCAAAGTGGTTTGATATTCCTGACCGGACGTCATATGACGTGATCAGGATATCGAGCCGCTGCGCGCCCCCGGGGCGCGCATCGCAGCGATCGTTGTTGCGGGGTGTCAGCCTGACACCCTGCAACACCGATCTAGGTAAAGAGTCTCTGACGGAGACTCTTTACCATGTGATCAGTCGTGTTCAATCACGGCTGGTCACAATGTAAATAGGAAGAGCCGGTCATCTGCTTCCTCGATTGACTGCTCTCCTGACAGGGGGGGTCTGTGCTTAATGTTTATCAGCACAGCCCCCCCTCGGATCCTACCCAGGACCACCAGGGAAGCCGCCCAGGACCACCAGGATGGCCACCACACTGGACCACCAGGTATGCCCCCTAGACCACCAGGGAAATACCAATATGTGCCCAGGCAGCTGCCAATCTGTGCCCAGGCAGCTGCCAATCAGTGTTCACTCCAATGTCTACCACTGCCAGTGCCACCAGGGATGCCTATCAGTGCCGCATATCAGTGCTGCGTATCAGTGCCCATCAGTGCCACATATCAGTGCCCAGCAGTGCCGCCTATCAGTGCCCAGCAGTGCTGCCTATTAGTGCCGCCTATCAGTGCCCATCAGTGCCCAGCAGTGCCGCCTTTCAGTGCCCATCAATGTCGCCTATCAGTGCCCATCAGTGCCAACTAGTGCCACCCAGTGCCACCCATGAGTGGCCATCAGTGCCGCCTATCAATGCCCATCAGTGCTGTATATCAGTGCCACCCATCAGTGCCGCCTACCAGTGCCCATCAGTGCCGCATATCAGTGCCCATCTTCAGTGCCCGCTCATTAGTGCCACCTCATCGGTGCCGCCATATCAGTGCCTGTCAGTGCCGCCTTATCAGTGCCCATCAGTGAAAGAGAAAACTTACTTATTTAAAAAAAGAATTAACAGAAACAAAAGCAAAACTTTTATTTTTTTCAAAATTTTCGGTCTTTTTTTTATTTGTTTAGCAAAAAAATAAAAACCACAGAGGTGATCAAATACCACCAAAAGAAAGCTCTATTGTGGGAACAAAATGATAAAAATTTAGTTAGGGTACAGTGTTGGATGACCGCTGAATTGTCATTCAAACTGCGACAGCACTGAAAGCTGAAAATTGGTCTGGGCAGGAGGGTGTCTAAGTGCCCGGTATTGAAGTGGTTAAAGCAGAGTTAGGTTATAAAAAAATATCCCAAGCTTTGAACATCTCACAGAGCACTGTTCAATCCATCATCTGAAAATGGAAAGAGTATGGCACAACTGCAAACCTACCAAGACATGGCCGTCCACCTAAACTGACAGGCTGGGCAAGGAGAGCATTAATCAGAGAAGCAGCCAATTGGCCCATGGTGACTCTGGAGGAGCTGCAGAGATCCACAGCTCAGGTGGGAGAATCTGTCCACAGGACAACTATTAGTCGTGCACTACACAAATCTGGCCTTTATGGAAGAGTGGCAAGAAGAAACATTGTTGAAAGAAAGCCATAAGAAGACCTGTTTGCAGTTTGGGAGGAGCCATGTGGGGGACACAGCAAACATGTGGAAGAAGGTGCTCTGGTCAGATGAGACCAAAATTGAACTTCTTCTGAACACACCATCCCCACTGTGAAACATGGTGGTGGCAGCATCATGTTGTGGGGATGCTTTTCTTTAGCAAGGACAGGAAAGCTGGTCAGAGTTGATGGGAAAATGGATGGAGCTAAATACAGGGCAATCTTAGAATAAAATATGTTGGAGTCTGCAAAAGACTGGGGCAGAGGCTAACCTTCCAGCAGGACAACAACCCTAAACATACAGTGAGAGCTACAATGAAATGGTTTAGATCAAAGCATATTCATGTGTTAGAATGATCCAGTCAAAGTCCAGACCTAAATCCAATTGAGAATCTGTGTCAAGACTTAAAAATTGCTGTTCACAGACACTCTCCATCCAATCTGACATAGCTTGAGCTATTTTGCAAAGAAGAATGGGCAAAAATGTCACTCTCTGGATGTGCAAAGCTGATAGAGACATCCCCAAAAAGACTTGCAGATATAATTGCAGAGAAAGGTGGGGCTGAATACAAATGCACGCCACACTTCTCACATATTTATTCGTAAAAAAATTTGAAAACCATTTATCATTTTCCTTCCACTTCACAATTATGTGTCACTTTGTGTTAGTCTAACACATAAAATCCCGATAAATACATTTACGTTTTTGTTTGTAACATGACAAAATGTGGAAAATTTCAAGGGGAATGAATACTTTTTCAAGGCCCTGTATCTCTCTGTATACAATATTTTTTAATTTGTGATTATATACACAATTCTCTTTGCTTGGTGACCATCAAGAACCTATAGGAGATTTTTTTTTACCGAATAAATTAAAACTCCATTCAAAACCAATGATCATTCTACAAATTCATCTTCTTCTCATGGACTGATCCTTTATAATATAATTGAAAAGTTATCCCTCTATTCCATGTTTTTACCTGTTGATCCAGACAGTGCTTGTGATAATGCCCTACCTCCTGTGGTGAGCCATGATCAGTAATGCAACACTAATCAGAGGCGTTGTAGGCCACATTAACACCGTGGCCGTGCTAACACTCCCTCCGCTTTAGCTCTATCACCTTCTCCCCTCTCCAATAGACTCTGCTCAGCACCGGGGAGAGCAAGAAGCCCAATCAAGGTATCAGCAGTCACATGACCATAGTAAAATGTTAAAACGAACGCTAAAAATTATTTTAATTGCTGGCAAGGGCTATTAATACTTCACACTTCATTATCATTATGTACTTATACTTGCCATTCACTTTAATAACCTTATAATTTTTATGTGCGTATTATCAATAATCATTATCTTACAGAAAGATTTTGTAAAATCTGATTAACCACTTGACGACCAGCCGCCGTCATTATACTGCGGCAGATCGGCACGATCCCGTGAACTGTCGTAGCTGTACGTCGGTCCCCTTAAGCGGGATAGCAGGCGCGCGTGCCCGTTGCACAGCAGGGGGTGCCGATGCTCGTGACCTGCGGTCGCGATGACGGCCGGCCACAAACGATCGCGGGCATGAGAGGCAGAACAGAGACACGTGTGTGTAAACACACACATCCCAGTTCTGTGAGGAGAGGAGAGAGAGATCGTGAGTTTCTACAAGCTGGGAACCACGATCTCTCATCTCCTATAGTCAGTCCCATCCCCCACAGTTAGAACACACACACAGGGAACGCAGTTAACCCCTTGATCGCCCCCGAGTGTTAACCCCTTTCCTGCCAGTGACATTTACACAGTAATCAGTGCATTTTTATAGCACTGATCACTGTATAATTGTCAATCGACCCAAAAATGTGTCAAAAGTGTCCCATGTGTCCGCCATAATGTCGCAGTCTCGATAAAAATAGTAGATCGCCGCCATTACTGGTAAAAAGAAAAATAATAATAAAAGTGCCATAAATCTATCCCCTATTTTGTAGGTGCTATAACTTTTGCGCAAAACAATCAATATATGCTTTTTTGCGATTTTTATTACCAAAATATGTAGAAGAATACATATCGGCCTAAACTGATGAAAAAAATAGCTTTTTTAAAAAAAAAATGGGGGCTATTTATTACAGCAATTTTTTTGGGGTACAGCGTCGCATGACCGCGCACTTGTCAGTTAAAGCGACGCAGTGGCGTATCTCAAAAAAATGGCCTGGTGATTGAGCAGCCAAATCTTCCAGGGCTGAAGTGGTTAATATACAAAAAAAAATGTAAGTACAGAATGAGAAATTACAGCAAATATTAAAGTTTAAGACAGAGAAGAGCATCAGTATCTTACTGTGGTGAGCTGGAAACCCAATGTTCCTTATCTGTATTGAAGCAGAGGTGTTCCCACACATTGCATGCTCCTTATTGTGTCCCGTGGCAAGAAACCTGACATATTGGAGTGTCAGCACAAAGGAGGTTCTCACCAGTCAGATTCAGACCTTTCTTAGAATTTTTAATGTGATTGGTGTAACACCAAAGTTAAAGAGCATAGATTCGGGAAGCAGACTTACCTACTCACCCTACTAACATGTGAGCAGTGCTTTGAAATTGGATTCGATTGATTACAAAGAACCAAGTGAAGATTCTGACTTAAAGCGGAGTTCCACCCAAAAATGAATCTTCCGCTTTAAGGGAAGGTGACCCCCTGACATGCCACATTTGGCATGTCATTTTTTTTTGGGGGGGGGGGGGGGGATACCCTCTTTTTAGGGGGTCGAGCTCCCACTTCTTCCCAGCACAATGCGGTGCCGGAAGGGAGATCACCTCTCCCCTCTCCCTTTCGGCAATCATCTAGGACACGTCACAGGTCCCAGATGACTGCCCGGCCAGTTACAACGCGCCGCGTGGCTCACGCACAGTGCCTGCCCGCGCCCACAGAGAAAATGCCGGCGCCGCACAGAGGAGGGGGAGATGAGCGGGGCTTCTTCCCCTGCATCGCTGGACCCTGGGACAGGTAAGTGTCCGATTTATTAAAAGTCAGCAGCTGCAGTATGTGTAGCTGCTGACTTTTTTTTTTAAGTGGAACTCCGCTTTAAAGAGTAACTCCACTTTTGTTGAGAGGAAAAAAACATTTCCCTCTTGATGATCTATGTACATTGCAGGTATTTTATCAAACTTTGTTGCAGATTCTTACCTTTTGTTAATCTAAAGAAATAGCTGTTTGTTTGTCTGTGCAATAAGGGTCACCAGTGCAAAAACAATATTAATAATAGTAATACAAGGTTTGCTGCAGCTACAATTTCCCCACTAGATGTGGTAAAAAGATTATATTTCTATATGTGCAAACAGAGAGAAAATTTGGTGGGATTTTGTAGGCACCGGGTAAGTAATTTTAAACAGACATCACAGCAATAAAAAATATAAATGACATTTTATTGAACATAGACGAGGTTTAAAAAATTATGCTGGCTGTGCATAATATAACAACATTGAAAATAAGGGGTCACTCAGCACTTATAATCCCTACATGTTTCGCCCCTTGGGGCTTCCTCAGGGGATATGTGTTGAGGGACCCAGCTGGATATATCTCCAAGTAGAATAAACATACAATTAGATTGTATGTTTATTCTACTTAGAGATATATCCAGTTAAAGCGGAGTTCCACCCATAAATAGAACTACCCCTGAAATGATTCTACCCCTCTCCTCTCATTTGGCACCTTTCAGAGGGGGGAGAATCATATGCCCCCACATCCATGCATAGATCGCTGCACTTTGTTCGCCAAACTACGCAATGTCCGGCCCCCCTTAAACCCCCCCCCCCCGCTGTCTTCTGGGAGACACACAGGTCCCAGAAGGGACCATTCAGATCGTGCAGCGCGACTCGTGCATGCGCAGTAGGAAATAGGCTATGAAGCCTCAAGACTTCACTTCCTGTTTCCCTTAGTAAGGATGTCGGCGCCTCCACTCAGAGCCAAGGGACGGGTCGGCTTCAGCTGAGGACATCGTGGGCTCCTAGGACAGGTAAGTGTCCAGTCAGCAGCTGACTTTTAATTTTTTTCCCAGGTGGAACTCCGCTTTAAGAGGGAGAATGAGAATCTGCTGCTGTTGAAAAGGTACTGGTTTTAATCAAGCTAAATCATATATTTATATGCTATATCTTATAACATATTAATTTATTAATTATCTATTTACTGTGAAATTACTGGTTGGAATATATATATAGTAAATTACCTTAAAAACAATATATAATAATTATTTGTATATTATTTATGGTAATTACTTATGGTAATTAACCCCTTGCCACCCAGGCCAATTCTGACACCTCTCTCCTACAGGTAATAATCATTTTTTTGCTAGAAAATTACTCAGAACCCCCAAACATTATATATATATTGTTTTAGCAGACACCCTAGGGAATAAAATGGTGGTCGTTTGGGGAAAAAACTGTTTCATGAATATAAAAAAAACCACTACAGATAACCCATTTTTTTTGCATAATCTGAAAGACGATGTTACGCCAAGTAAATAGATAACTAACATCTCACGCTTTAAAATTGCGCACACTTGTGGAATGGCGCCAAACTTCAGTACTTAATAATTTCCATAGGCGACGCTTTAAAATTTTTTACAGATTACATGTTTAGAGTTACAGAGGAGGTCTAGGACTAGAATTATTGCTCTCACTCTAACGATCGCAGCGTATGTAACCTGTGTGTATCTGGCTCTGATACTAGCCAGTGCCTTACCAGCCACTGACCTCACCGCACGTCCCTGGTACATTTCCCTTCCATGTGCACCTTGCTACAAAGGCTAGATATAAATTGGGGAGAAAAACCCGTAAGCGCTGACACACATTTTTTTTTGCATAAATTGGGGTTGTTGCCATCTTTTTGTATAACCATCCACAGAGGACACCATCCACTGCTACCTGAAGGAGGAGACTTCCATGGATTAGCAGCTTCCATCCTCTCACCACTGTCCACAGAGGACACCATGTACTACCACCTAGAGAAGGAGTCCCTTCCAAGTATTGACAGCTTCCACTATTCCAATACAATCCACATAGGGCACCTTCCACTAACATCAAAAAGGTTTGCAGCTTTCATCATTCCACTGCAGTCCACATAGGACACCTTCCATTGCTATCAGAAGTAGACCCTTCCAAGGACTGGCAGCTCCCATTCTTCCACTGTACCCTACTGAGGACACTATCCACTGCCACCAGTAGGAAGAGGAGGAGGAAAAGGAGAAGTCTGATTTTTAGCAGCCTTTTAGAAGCATATTCTACATGTTAAAAATTGGCAATTTAAGTTTACAGTTGCCAACAGCACTGTAGGATAACAAGATATATACAGCAAAGGCACTAATGAGTAGAAAGTCAATAGATGCATACCTCGTCTGTATATTAAGAGTGCCTTCCCAACCTGCATAAGTAATTTGTACTTCTACTTGCCTATATCAGGCTTGTATTGTGGTCCGCCTGCTAATTGACCTCTTTTGTCGCTATTTAATTACGCATTTTGTGATTGTAAATGGCCCATTTTCTTGTTACAGGAAATACTACATATTTTACGCAGTGATTAACGCACTGCCGATTAATTAATGCAAATGATGCCAAGCATGCTTAATAAACGTGAAATCCTTACATATGAGAATTTCATTACGGATGCAGATTTTCACTGTAATGAAACAAAAATCAAGCCTGGCCCTGCTGAACTCATATATATTACTGTCATTATCCGATTGTGAAAAGCTGCAAAGCCTCAGCTCTATGGAAGAAGAATTCACCTGTCTGATACTTATAGTAGCCAGTCTGAGTGTCTATTTTATCACCCACCTTTAAGGCAGGTGTGTTACCTGCTGATCTTCCCAATTAAATCGACACGTCCTGATTTTAGCCCTCATTCCCATTGCAGCAATTTGTCATGTGATTTGACAGGTCAAATCGCATGACAAGTTGCAGCCTATTGCCGCCACCGGTCCAATCTGTGCGATGCCGACTGTGCGGCGCCGCACCAATTTGCGAAAGTAGTTCCTGCACTACTTTTGCCAATTTCAGGTGGGACTTCAATAGACATCTGTGCATGAAGCCGCACAGATGTTTTTCAAGTCGCACCCAAAGTCTCACTGACAGGCGGCTTTGAAAGTGTGCGATTTCAGATGAAGTTGCATGTTTTCAAAGCCGTGCTCAATGTGAATGAGGGCTTACCCCCATGTTATGGCAAGAGGACTCCCTCCTACGCTTGCTGCATTATGTCAGCAAAAGGAGGGTGGGCTTTCCTGGAAAGGGGAGGGGCTTCCAGAAAGGAGGAGGGGCTTCCCAGATATGGAGATTGATACAATGTTGCCTATAGAGCAATGAATCCCTAATAGAGACATTAAAGGGGAAAAAGATGGCACTGTACAACTGCTACTGAAAGGCAGATGAAAGCTTTGACAGGGGGGGAATACTGTGACCACTATTTAGAGGTAATGAATACCTGAAGTGTTATTCTTACACATTACTTAGCATGCAGCACTTAACATGAATTTATATATCTGATGACAGGTCCACTTTGAGAACATGGGTGCAGGATGTGAATCCAGCCAGAGGCTTCTCCTGCTAGGCCCGTCCAGAGGAAACGACATGCAGAACACAGATATTGAGAAGAACGCTGTAGAGGCAGTGAGGTCAGGAAACCCTCCAGCACGGCACAGGTTAAATATTGGATTCAATTTATCATTTTTTGGCAGAGAAGACCAAAAGAAGAAAAGTGAGAGTAGAGAAAAATCATAATAAAAACCCAGCGGAATCGATGGAGTGCTGTAAGCCAGGCCGTATTGATTTGTTTTTTCCTTCTCAATCCAGACAAATTGTTTAGCAAGACAGAAGATTTTTCTGACACACTAATTGACGGGGGAGCATTCCGCACAACAGCCGGCCAGCTACAGAACCTTCTGGAAGGAAGGAGCCTGCACAACTGATGTCAGGGAACCATAAGTCCCAGCCGGCACTGCAAGCCTCTGGAAGGTATGGAGTTGCTGGATGCCGCAGGCCTTTCCTGGTCTGAAGGTGGAGCCCTGGGTCCATGTTATTAATTATTAATAATCATTAAAGTGGTATTAAACCCAAAACCAAAGATGGATTATATTGCAGCTTACTAATCACTAAATGTGGTGGCTGCACGCTCTTTTTCTTTATATATACAGTACCTGGTGATCTGGCCAGTAACATTCTTCTACACACGATGAAGTTATCGGATGAACGATCGTCAGTTTTTTGTTTTTTTTCTGCATGGTAGTCTCATATAAAAAAAAAAGAGATTACTAAAGTACGAAACTTCTCATACGAATTCTGAATTGATGTTATGTGTTGTATTGCATTTTTCAACGAAAACTGTACTGATTAACCGCTTGCCAACCAGCCGCTGTCATTATACTGCGCTAGGTTGGCACGATCCCGAGAGCTGTTGTAAGCTATACATCGGCTCCTTTAAGCGGTATGAAAGGCACGCACGCGCCCGCTGCACTGCAGGGGTGTCGATGCTCGTGGCCAAGGGCCGCGATGACCACTGGCCACGAGCGATCGCGAGCACCAGAGGCAGAACAGGGACGTGTGTGTGTAAACAAACAAATCCCTGTTCTGTGAGGAGAGACAGATTGTGAGTTCCTAATAGCTAGGAAGCACGATTTCTCATCCCCTCTAGTCAGTCCCCTCCCCCTACAGTTAGAACAGTCAGGGAACACAGTTAACCCCTTGATCGCCCCCTAGTGTAACGCAGGGGTTGTTACCAAGTTATCATGCTAAGTAATGTGTTGTTCCTTAAGTAAGGTTTTGGCTCCCTCTAGTGGCCGCTAAAACTTTGTCATGACCCTTTCTCTGTGTAAGCAAACCGTTATGCATTGTGGGATTGGTAGTTTAATAAGGAAGTGACTGATGTGCTTAACTCAGTCTGAGAACTACTGACCCACAATGCCAAGTCACAGAACAGCCTGCTGGGTAAGCAGATAAAAGGGGAGGCGTGTCTTGCTTTCTCTCTCTCTCCGGACGGCCATTTCAACAATCAGCAGAGAGCTGGTGTGTGTGTGACCAGGAGGCTGCGGACTGTGCAGCGTGGAGTGGGATTGCCAGCCTCTGAGGGACTTCAGGATACAGCCCTGTGAGTCCAGCAGGCAGATCGGTGTGCAGTGCCAGGACATCTGGAAGGTTTCCTGTATCCCAGCCATCCGGAGGAGCGGTACAGCGTGGCGGCGCCATCTTCCATCAGACTGAGATATCAGGAGGAGAATCTGGACGGAACCTCACAGCTTTTGTGGTGAGAAGAGCACCTGCCCATTTCAGTAAACTGCACTATTAGCTGAGCGTGTTATCTACAGACTACTGGTGAGACTTGTAGTCCCACAGAAATGATCTCACTTATCCATAGGCTGCATACAGTTGAACTCCAGGGTTTGTCTTACCTGTGCTATAAAGTCAACATTGAATTACATCCACTCACCAGGAGGAAGTATTCTTATGCCGCGTACACACGGCCAGACTTCCCGACAGAAAAAGACCGATGGGAGCTTTTGGTTGGACATTCCGACCGTGTGTACGCCCCATTGGACTTTTTCTGTCGGCATTTCCGACGGACTCAGATATAGAACATGTTCTAAATCTTTCCGTCAGAAATGCCGACGGAGTTTAGCCCGTTGGCAAGTCCGCTCGTGTGTACGCGGCATAAGTGTTCTATATCTTCAGTTACACAGTGACCAGCGCATCATTTATTCTGCCGCTTGCTTCTTATTTGTTTCCCTGTTTGGATTACAAATACTGCAGTCTAAAACTACGGGCTAGCTGAAGATACCTGAAGACAAGGAACTTTTGTCATCTTTTACCAAGTGTCATGGTTTTACTTTGCATTTGGGACATTGTATTGCACCCTAGGGGGAGCCCTTGAGTATAGGTTAAATATTGCATTGTGTCATTACATGTGAAAGACATTACTTTGCAATTTGGTGTGTTTGTGTTGAGGCTTCAGTGGGAAGGTGTTTGTTATAGGTCTTTATAGGATATCAGACATTTGTCCCACTGTACCCCTATACTCTATACGCTGATTATTGAATCTACAGTTCTGAGATCCGTGTTGATTGTCATTTACTGTGTATATATATATATATATATATATATATATATATATATATATATATATATAACCACATTGTTCCTTATGTTTATTGTCCATTTCAGTAAACTTTTTGAGTGGTTGATTGATATTCTGTGTGAGTCTCTATCTGTTATTACAGCTGGTGAAGTGACGTGTCCAAGATTACGGTAAATATATTAATGAGTGTATCATTACCGTGTTTCTCTCTACTGCTGGTTCTCACACTAATATTACCATACAGGTGTGCCAGAGGGGTTGAGATTGTTAGTGGGGAAGAGAGGCAGAATGCAGAACCAAACATTCATTAGCAGCTCCTTCGGGGGCAGTGCTACACTAGTGTTAACCCCTTCCCTGCCAGTGACATTCATACCGTAATCAATGCATTTTTACAGCACTGATCGCTGTATGATTGTCAGTCCTCCCAAAAATGTGTCAAAAGTGTCCAATGTGTCCGCCATAAATTATAAAAATCGCAGATCGCCGCCATTACTAGTAAAGTCAGCCCCTGCTGATGTCAATCAACTCCTGTGAACAGAGAGTGGGGGGGGGCTGAGCAGCGCTGTGTGTGTCTAAAGAACACATACAGCCTGGCTCAGGAGCGAGCCCGCATGTCTCCCCCTCATAGGAAGCAGTTTCCTATGGTTGCGCACGGAGAAGAGGAGGTGCTAAGAGCGCTTGCAGTAGACCCCAGAAAAAGAGGTTCAGGGCTGCTCTGGGCAATACCACTGCATTTAAAAGGTAAGTATAACAGGTTTGTTATTTTAGAAAAAAAATATCACTGACAAAATGCCCGTACACACAATGCGAAAATTGGAAGAAAAATTTCGTCCGACGAACGATTTTCTGATTTTTGGATTGTTAGTGCGGTGCTTTTGACAGCCGATTCCTGTTTTTCGTCCGACAAAAGCCAGATGTGCAGACTATAAAATGTTTGTCGAACGTGAATTCAACGTCTGATCTTCATTTAATTAGTGCGATTTTCATACGAAAAAATCGTAAGCTCAAGACTGGGCATGCTCGGAATTGAAAGAACAAATACAAAACTAGTCAACACATCACTTCTGAAGTTGTATTCTGCCGTACAAGAATTTTCGTACGGTTGGTAACCTCTTCACTTTCGACATGAGACTAGATCTTTTTGGGAAAAAATTATACTGTTGCTGAAGATTTTGAAAGATCAAAAGTTTATTTGTGCAGATTTGTAAAGTCATGACAGATACAATTTAAACAAGTTCAGCATCAGATTATAGGGGGAAAAAAAGTACCAAACTGTCTTGTAACGAAAAGTTAAAAAGTTTTACTAGCAGAGTACTGGTAGGAGTCAGTTTAGCTAGTTATACAGTACAGGTGATGGGAGGACTAGTACAGAGCAATCCCTAACCAATCTGCCAGGTGGAGCTAAAAATCAAGAGCGCGACTGTCAGCTTCAAGCAACACAGCCAATCTTCTCCGCTTCCCCAGTGCTATAAACAGCCCAGGTGCAGGAAAACAGATTATTCCCAGCCTCTGGCAATGATAAAGGAAGTCTTTATCATCAAAGTGCAGGGGGACCCATCACACGCAACACAGATGTTGAGTACAAAGCTCTGTGACTCAGAATTCACCAATGACCCCCACAAACCGACCAGCCAGAGAATCAGATTATCGGACGACTTTGCTGTTTTCCACACGTCTAGACGGCGGCAATTACGGAATATTTTCAGCAATGGCACTCATCTGAATCTATATCTTCTAAAAACCAATGCCAAAATTAATTTGTGTGTGTGCAAGCTTTGGGAGAGCAATCAGTAATATCACGGTTCACCCAAAAATTAGAGCAGCCAATCAAAAATTTGCTTTATTCCATCAGCAGTCTTGGCTAGGGTGGGGTTCGGTACCTGCAGTGCTGTACAGTATATGTTCACGTAGTCTGTAATTTCATATCACTAGGCAGTGAAGCTGACCATTAGACATTTCGGGTCGGAGCAACTTGCCTATGGTCGAGCAAGGAGCATTAACACTCCACTCTCCCCTGGACACTTGTTTCTGGCTCAACCGCATACAATTCCAGCCTCATTTACAAGCAGGATGTGTAATTAGGAAACCCCAAAAACCGATTGGACCCTTAAGTCCCGTACACACGATCGAACTTTCTGACAACAAAACTGTGGAATTTTGTTTGAAGGGCGTTGGCTCCAACTTGTCTTGCATACATACGGTCACACAAATGTTGGCCAACAATTATGAACGTGGTGACATACAAGACGTACGTGATATCTCCATTACGAACGCTAGTTTTACAAGACTGAGTGCTTCCGGCTCGTCCTTCCAAGCATGCGTGTTTGTACTTTGGACTTTTGTCCGGCGGACTTGTGTACACACGATCGGAAAGTCCGACAACACACATTTGTTGCCAAAAAATTTGAGAATATCCTAGCCAACATTTGTTGGCGGAAAGTCCGACAATTGTCCGATGAAGCACACGGTCGGACTTACCGCCAACAGCCTGACATCCAACATTTCCCGTCGGAAAATCTGATCATGTGTACGGGGCTTTAGTGGGAACAAAATGAAACACTTACAGGTGTCTTTCTAGCCATATCAATCAACACCGCTACCAGTGGCCCACATCTGACCTGGCAGCCGCATGCAGAAAACCTTGACCTCCTCCTTGGACTTAGAAGTTTCACCTGCCTCCCCGTTGGCAGACTCCCTGAATGCCAGGCAACTCTCCCCAGCATCATGAGAGACCAAGACCAACAGACTTTCATACCTATGGTAAATCTGGTCCTTACCCACACACGCAGACCTTGAGGACTATGTCTCCAGAATGGAAGAAATGTACAGAACAGAGCAAGCGAATGTAGAGAAAGATCTTGCCCAACTTGGCAACAGACTGTAGAACCCGTAGAGCGGGTGAATTTATCTAACTTGACTTTGCAGCAAAATTACTGACTTCATGTTCACTGAAATGTTATCAAAATTAGTCTTTAACTTCCCATAGCTCCTATTTGTGACACCCTGGTGCTGTGTGACGTGGCTTTTGCTCATCCTTACTAAGCATCACAGTGATGGGAGGTGCTGAAAAGAAAGGGCATCAGCAGAGATCATCAAGATATGGCATATACTAGCACTCTGGTGTTTAGAAATAACTGGCATTTTCCTTAGTTTTATGTTAAAGTTAAACTCTGGTCAGAATTTTAAAAAAGTGTTGTGTGCTTCCCCTTTATATAGTTAGGGCCTATCGTTCATTTAGCCTGGAGGGAGGTTGAAAAAAAAAAAAGAAGGAACACTTCCCTGATTCCTTGCTCGCCCAAGGGCTGGTGCTTTTCTCAATCTCGCTCAAGACCCAGAATGTGGGCAGACCCTCAGTGTCCTAACATACAATGCAAAACTGCAGGTCCTGCATTGTGCATAATGACATTGGAGAGGAAGTTGGCACACAACTGGCATAGAGAAGCAGCCTTGGGGGAACGATCATTCATTCCTCTCTGACACCCTCAAGACCAAAATAGCAATAGGCCCTTATGGAGGATAGCAATGCATGATTCTAGCTCAAAATTATTATTTATTTTGCACTTTAGATCCCTTTCTATGTTTTACTTCTTTCCTCTAATCTCTCTATAGCAGAAATAAAGGGAAAATCTGAGACCACCAAACTCTAACCCAATTCCCCCTACCGGTCTAACACAAGCAAGAAAACACCACAACAAGCCGTGTCCTAGTTTTATGCCTCCATTAGTATACAGACAATACATTTCCTTGTATAGAGCAGCGTTGCACACTCAGACTGATTGTAAAATAAAAGTTGTACATAAGAAAACAAGAATTAAGCAAATTGCTTTATTGGCATCGCTAATGAGGAGGCAAGATAATTTCGTTAGCATTCGACGCGAGGCGAGCGTTGCCGGTAATTGCACTGTGTATTTTTATACTAGCAGAGTAATCAGTAATTACTGAGGCCTCCTGTTTAAGATGCGATAGGTCTCCTTTCCCAGACCGCACACTAACTGTTGCTAAGTCTGGTGACTTTGAACGGGCAGACGTCAGAGGTGGGGGGGGGGGGAGCATGGAGGAGAAGGGGGGGGCTGTTTGGTTTGAAATAGGTGCAGCCAGTAAAAGGCCACCTCCATCTGCTCACATAATATTGAATAAACTGCGCTTTTATCCTCAGACCTGAAATACATTTCACAGGACACTCTCAGGCACCTGCCTTTTCATTACACCGCCTGAATTACTGCATTTTTGAGCAAAAGTGCTGATGTTTCCCCATGAATAGGCAGATAATATGCATTCTGGGAGCGAGATTTAAGGTGTCTGCCGCGACACTTCCCTTCGATCTGTCATAAACCTCTATATTTTAGAGCTACCAATCTGGAAGCTGCAGATTGGTGTAAATGAGGCCTCACAAATTATTAAAGAGACAGGAATGAATTGGACGGGGGCGGGCAGGAGCCTGGCGGAAAATAAAACGCCTCACTCGGTATCACATTTCAGCAGGCAGGTATTAGGAAAGTAATATATAGAAGCAGAGAGAGGGATATTTGTACTGAACTGCGTGTTTACATAGAGCGGAGCCACCGCTATGTGAAAATACGTCCGTAAAGCGAAGGCGAGAGGGAAACATATGAGGTGTTTTAAGGAATATTAGGAGTATAAACTGTGTTCCTCATAGGGGCCACAAACACTTTCATGGCAGCCAATCACAAGTGTGTCATTGTTCTGGGAACCCCAAATGTCAGTGTGTCTTTGTTCTGGGACTCTTAAATATCATTGTTTAGGCTCTCCAAGTTTTAAGCTGGCCAGCAAGCTGATCAAAAAATACGAATGGACTTTTCCATCCTCCCGACTAAGACATTGAATTCTGAAGATGATTGACAAAAGTTTTCCAGCATTCCCTTTCAACAGAAGTCGATCCAACGCACTACTTGAGGTGGCCATACATGGATCAAAATTCAAACTGTCCCTGCTGAACTAGCCAAATTTTGATCCTCATCTATAGCAAACTTTAGTGTGTCATTGTTCTGGGACCCCCCCAAGTTTCCATGTGCCATTGTTCTGGGACCCTCAAGTGTGGATGTGCCATTGTTCTGGTACCCCCAAGTGTCAATGTGTCATTGTTCCTGGGGCCACAAATGTCAGTGTGTCATTGTTCCTGGGGCCACAAATGTCAGTGTGTCATTGTTCCTGGGGCCACAAATGTCAGTGTGTCATTGTTCCTGGGGCCCCAAATGTCAGTGTGTCATTGTTCCTGGGGCCACAAATGTCAGTGTGTCATTGTTCCTGGGGCCACAAATGTCAGTGTGTCATTGTTCTGGATCTCCAAGTGTTAGGCTGGCCATAGAAGCTTTTTTTCTGATCAACCTGCTCCAACATTCTACCCATTTATAGCCAGCTTTCGTGTCAGATTGTCATTGTTCTGGGACCCAAAGTGTCCATGTGTCATTGTCCTGGGAACCTTTGGTGTCAGTGTGTCGTTGTTCTGGGACCCCCAAGTATCAGTTTGTCATTATCCTGGGACCCCCAAGTATCACTGTACTATTGATGTGGGGGCCCTGAGTGTCAGGCTGAGTTCACACTTAGGCACGGAGTGGGCCACAGCAGAGGTCCAGTGCATCCCCGTCTCAGGTCCGATTTCAGTCCGAATTTACTACTTTATTACTTATATCCTGCCCCCAGTTACATACTAACATTACTGTTATGGCATTTCTCTATGCTCTCCCTGTCTGTATACACTGTGTGGGAGGGAAAGTTTGTCAGTGTTCTCTTCCTGGCTCTGCTAGGAAATATCCTGTAAAACTGCCTGTTGTCATAAAATGTGATGTCTCTTTCCTCGTAATTATGGAACATCTTCCATCCAAACAATGAAAGGCGTGTGAACTAATATACAACCTAAAGTGAAATTCCAACTAATAGAACAACCATTTTTTGTTTTGCATTCATAGGAAGCATTCATAGGAAGCGCTTTGCTAGATTTTTTATTTCTGTCTCGGTTTGAGATTTCCCCTCATTTCATGGAGGTGTCATTGGGACATATAGTAAGTGAAATCTCTCCTATAGGGACACAAAAATTAAAATAAATAAATAAATAATAATCAGAAGAAGAATATGAATAACAGCTGTAATCGTTTCCTGCTATTCCAAAACTAAATACAATAGGTTTTGGCTAGAAATATACTTGAAGTCCTCACAGATAAGTCCTGCATTCAGGTAAGTACACAAATTTTGACCAGGGCCACCATTAGAAATTATAAAGGCCCTGTACATTCCACTTGACCATGATATATGCTTTGGAATACAGTAGTAGGTGGGCATGGGCCTCTGTGGAGTGCTGGGCAGACCTCTCTGGAGCTGCGCAGAGGAGCGCTTATTGAGTTGGCAAAATCTTAGTACAGAGTAGGGGCCAACTGGAAGGTCAGGGCCACTGAAGATTTTCCAGTCATTCGGCAACCAGTCCTAGCGTGCAGGCAGACCCTGCCATGGTGGCCTACCACCCCCCCCCCCCCCCCCCACTAGCCTAATGGAACCTTGCCCCAGTATGTGAGTACTACCTCTATCAACAACCCTGACTATTACTTCTGGCATTGAAGTACTCGGTTGGCTTAGTAAAAGTTTTTGCACACAGATGTCTCAGATCCATCTGAACCCTATTCCCATCTATGGTCAGCAGATGACCCACCAAGAGCTCTCAGAAGAAATATGTATTGGGGCGTTAGGAAAATATTATTATATTACTACAGATCACTATACCTACCAGAGCTGTGTGCCCCCCCCCCCCCCCCATTTGCTTCATATACATGTCTGAGCGATCTGAGCGCACATTTATAGCAGGAAATTAGAGGCCAAAATAAACAGAGTTGGATCATGCCTTAACTTCCAATTGTCCTTGGATGTAATGAACACCTAAATATATGGATTAAAGAATGGATCAAAGACTGAGGGGTAAACTGATGTGAGATAGTATTGTGTCACATACATGTTTGCATGATCTGCATACAAATGTTTAGCAAGAAATTAGAGTCCAAAACAAACATAGGGTTAGACCAGGGCCCAAAAAATCCCAGGCACCAGGCCACCATGGTGACAAGAAATTGCATCCTGGCGCCTGGGCCCCGAATGCTTTCCCCTAACCCCTAGACCAGTGGTTCTCAAATCCAGTCCTCAGGACCCACCAACAGGCCATATTTTAAGTATTACCTTAGGGAGATGCAAACTAGAATACTGCAATCACTGAGCAGCAAATGATATCACCTGTGATGTATTTCAGTTAACTTGCAAACTGGGCCTGTTCGTGGGTGCTGAGGACAGGAGTTGAGAACCACTGCCCTAGACTGTGCTTGAACTTCCAACCATCCTTGGATGTACTCTGATACCCCTAACTAAAATCTAGTGGAGCCAATTGTCTTCAGAAGTCACCTAATTCGTAAATAGAGTCCACCTGTGTTTATTTTAATCTCAGTATAAATACAGCTGTTCTGTGAAGCCCTCAGAGGTTTGTTAGATAACCTTAGTGAACAAACAGCATCATGAAGGAACACACCAGACAGGTCAGGGATATAGTTGTGGAGAAGTTTAAAGCAGGGTTAGATTATAAAAAAATATCCCAAGCTTTGAACATCTCATGGAGCACTGTTTAATCCATCATCCGAAAATGGAAAGAATATGGCACAACTGCAAACCTACCAAGACATGACCGTCCACTTAAACTGACAGGCTGGGTAAAGAGAGAATTAATCAGATAAGCAGCCAAGAGGTCCATGGTAACTCTGGAGGAGCTGCAGAGATCCACAGCTCAGGTAGGAGAATCTGTCCACAGGACAACTATTAGTCGTGCACTCCACAAATCTGGCCTTTATGGAAGAGTGGCAAGAAGAAAGCCATTGTTGAAAGAAAGCCATAAGAAGTCCAGTTTTCAGTTAGCGAGAAGCCTTGTAGGGGACACAGCAAACATGTGGAAGAAGGTGCTCTGGTCAGGTGAGACCAAAATGGAACTTTTTGGCCTAAAAGCAAAACGCTATGTGTGGCAGAAAACTAACACTGCACATCACCCTGAACACCCTATCCCCACTGTGAAACATGGTGGTGGCAGCATCACATTGTGGGGATGCTTTTCTTCAGAAGGGACAGGGAAGCTGGTCAGAGTTGATGGGAAGATGGATGGAGCCAAATACAGGGCAATCTTAGATGAAAAACCTGTTAGAGTCTGCAAAAGATTTAAGACTGGGGCGGAGGTTCACCTTTCGAGCAGGACAATGACCCTAAACATATAGCCAGAGCTACAATGGAATGGTTTAGATCAGGGATATGCAAATAGCGGACCTCCAGCTGTTGCAAAACTCCCAAAGTCCCATCATGCTTCTGCTTCTGGGTGTCATGCTTGTGGCTGTCAGAGTCTTGCTGTGCCTCATGAGACTTGTAGTTCTTCAACAGCTGGAGGTCCGCTAATTGCATATCCCTGGTTTAGCTCAAAGCATATTCATGTGTTAGAATGACCCAGTCAAAGTCCAGACCTAAATCCAATTGAGAATCTGTGGCAAGACTTGAAAACTGCTGTTCACAGACGCTCTCCATCGAATCTGACAGAATTTAAGCTATTTTGCAAAGAAGAATGGGCAAAAATGTAATTCTCAAAGCTGGTAGAGACATCCCCAAAAAGGCTTGCAGATCTAATTGCAGCAAAAGGTGGTTCTACAAAGTATTGGCTAAGGGAGGCTGAATATAAATGTACGCCACACTTTCAGATATTTATTTGTAAAAAAATAAAAAAATAAACAACATTTATCATTTTCCTTCCACTTCACAATTATGTGCCACTTTGTGTTGGTTTATCACATAAAATCCCAATAAAATATGTTTACATTTTTTGTTGTAACATGACAAAATGTGGAAAATTTCAAGGGGTGTGAATACTTTTTCAAGGCATTGTAATAGCAAGAGCAGGGGTAAACTAAAGTTAAAGTATAACTAAAGGCAAAACTTTTTTTTTGTTTAGCTTTGGATAGAGTGCAGAGGGATTAGAACACATTTTTTTATTGCTGTCTGTGCCCCTGTTAGGGAGATTTACCCTCTATATTTGTCCTGTTTACAATTATTATCGAAAGTAAAAGTAAAAAAAAAGAATCCCAAATTTTGGGTTATATTCAGAACAGTAATAGTGGGAAAATATTCTAATGGGGACACTTGATCTGGTGACAACCATGGAATCCCTAACTTTGGAGGGATTTTCTCACTCACCTCCTGTTTGGCTATGGGACAGGAAGCACAGGGAACAATGGAACACAGATTGCAAATAAACTAACAGGGCTTATAACTCTTCCTTACGCGATCCAAAATAAAAATAAAAAAGTTTTGCTTTTAGTTCTACTTAGACCGCTTCAGCCCTGGAAGATTTGGCTGCTGAATGACCAGGCCATTTTTTGCGTTTCGGCACTACATCGCTCTAACTGACAAGTGCGCGGTCGTGCGGCGCTGCACCCAAACAAAATTGACGTCCTTTTTTTTCCCACAAATAGAGCTTTCTTTTGGTGGTATTTGATCATCTCTGCATTTTTTTTTTTTGCGCTATAAACAAAAAAAGAGCGACAATTTGGAAAAAAAAAACACAGTATTCTGTACTTTTTGCTATAATAAATATCCCCATTTTTTTTTTATTAATTTTTTTTCTCAGTTTAGGCCGATATGTATTCTTCTACATATTTTTGGTAATAAAAATCGCAATAAGCGTATATTGATTGGTTTGCGCAAAAGTTATAGCGTCTACAGAACAGGGGATAGATTTATAGCATTTTTATTATTATTTTTTTTTTTTACTAGTAATGGCGGTGATCTGCGATTTTTATCGGGACTGCGACATTATGGCGGACACATCGGACACTTTTGACACATTTTTAGGACCATTTGCATTTTTTACAGCGATCAGTGCTATAAAAATGCACTGATTACTTTAAAAAATGTCACTGGCAGGGAAGGGGTTAACACTAGGGGGCGATCAAGGGGTTAACTGTGTTCCCTCTCTGTGTTCTAACTGAAGGGGTGATGGGACTGTCTAAGGGAGATGACAGATCGCTGTTCATACTTTGTATGAACACATGATCTGTCTCTTCTCCCCTGAGAGAACCGGGATCTGTGTGTTTACGCACACAGATCCCGGTTCGCGGTGTGTCACGAGCGATAGTGGGAGCCTGGCGGTCATCATGCCCGTCGGGCACTAGCATCGGCTCCGGGGGCGGGCGACGGGCATGCGCGCGCCTCTAGTAGCTACAGGGCGAAGCGACATAATATAACGTCGTTTCGCCCAGCCGTGCCATTCTGCCGCAGTTATACTGCGGCGGCTGGTCGGCAAGTGGTTAACTCGTGTTTGTCTCATTTCCAGTTCCAGCTGTGAGTTGGAGCAGATGGTGAAGTGCACATTCCTTCAATAAGCAAAGTTTAGGGATGGAAAAGCAGCACTACAAGACTCAATATAACAGAATGACAAGATAGTAACATAATAACCAACACAATAATAAAAGAGTTCCCACAGCAGAATGTGATGTACTCGCCCCAGCCTAGGGAATCATGTGGTGTATGAACAGTCCTCCCACCATCACAGCTGGGTGGACAAAGCTTCTGCCCCCAACCAAGGTAAGAAATTGGGATCTGTTGGGTTACCGATATTGAGTGTTGAAGGGAACCTGCAAAAAAAGGTTTAACAATTTAATTTTAAGGACAGGAGACACAGGACATTCTAATATTCCTGACTGAAACAAGTAGGAGTTTAGACTTTGCTGGCTGCATGCTTGTTTCAGGTCAATGGCAAAGCAAAAAATATCAGTATGATATGCCTGGTATCTGAACCCTTTAAAAAGGAGTCAGTTGCTTCTGCATTAGTGTTTCCTATGCACACACCTACATGAAACTTTTACGTTGAAGGACATATAACGCATGCGTGGGTAAGTGCTGGTGCAGAAGAAGAATTGGCGTTTACACAAGTACAGCCATTCACATGTACTGGTGGGTGTACGCAGCCCTTTGAGCTCCCAAGTGCAAAAAGCACTGGGGATTTTATGTTTGTGGAAGCTAATAAACATCCATGTGCATGGGGCCCAAGGTTTCTTCAAAGTACATATAAGCTCAATCACTAAAATCTTATATAATCTGTAACATGTTATTTCAAAAATCATATTCAATGTTTTTAAATCGGCATCAAAATAATCATTGGCAACCCTGTAAATCCACTTTTGTTGAGAAAAAAAAAACATTCCCCTCTGGGTAATCTATATATATTACAAGGATTTTTAACAAACATTATTGCAGATTCCTACCTTTTTTTATTCTGAAGAAATCCCTGTGTGTTTGTCTGTGTTCATGTGGAAAGTAAATCTAATGGGAGTGGTTTCATAATTATAAATCAGCTGCCGTAGGGCTCTAATGAGGAAAATTGCAGGGTCTGCATCCCTTTAAACACGATTTCCAATTGGGAATATCTCACTAAAAATGACATTTTTGTTGCAGAGAATGCCAAAAATCTGACTTAGTATCTTAGTGCAGACTTCTGGGAAAATTAGTGAGCCAATCACACAAGCAGGAAATTATCTTTCTAGGGGGTGTACAGAACACCTCCAAGTAGCCATATTGCATTGCATTTTACAGAAAATTACAGAGCTACAGATTGAAAAGGAAAGGTGATTTGTAATAACATTCGATTACAATATGACTTGTGTCGCAATTGTATATGCTCTATTATTTATTTATTTTTATTTGCAATTTTTTCCCCCATGCAAGTGGAGTTACCCTTTAACTACTTTTTAACTATAGGGCGAGAATGTTCTGTCCCTGGCTCCCAACTGGGCGCCTGACTCTTCACCCTTTCGCAAGGCCTAAAATAGAGACTACATGTGGCTGTTTCAACGCACATTACACAGGAATGGTCCATTGTTGTCACCATCGGAAAATGCCCTGAGAAATGCCATGCAGTCATCGCTAGAGTGCATGTAGACAGGCTGCAGGAGATCAGCAGCACTGAGATTTAACAAAGGAGAAAAGAAAGGGAAAAACAAAGATTTTATTTTAAAAGATGATACTTGTTTATCGTGCACAGTACACAGGGCAGACTTAGGGCTTGTATACCCCAGCCACACCGGGCAGTCCCAACTCATAGACAAGGCCATGTTCTGTACTACCCATTGTTAAAGTTCAGTACTCAATAAAATAGAAAATGTTTGATTTTTGCACAGCGTGTTACGGCACGCTATAACACATCGCAATGCGCTTCCATGCTTCCAAGCACTGCTATGCATTTTAACAACACAAGAAAGCACACCAGCACGCATGCATTTTACATATCTTCTCACAAACCCGCTGATCTAAATATCATCCTGTTAGGATTTACATCTACTTTTTAAAATAAACAGGGAACTTACCTGAGATGTCAGCTGAGCAGTGTGGAATTGTACATACACATCGATGACTTTTAAAATTATTTGTCGAAAACAGGACAATGGGATTATCCTGAAAACAAGCTTGCCTTCTACATATACCCCTTGACTGGCAGAAATCAGCATTACTGCTGTGAAATGGAAGTGGCAGAGGTCATAGGAAATATATAAATCTGAATTGTTGTTGTGTTGGCTATCTGTACTCTTGTTCTCTAACAGGGAGTAACATTGCACCGATTTTAAATGGGTCACACACAATACAATCTGATCATGTGAAGCTGGGTTCACATGTAGCACCCTGATGTTTAGACAGGGTTGCTAACAAATTTAGTTTGTCAGGTAGTAATTGTCCTGGCTGATTGATAGAAGATCCACTGATTTATCCCTAAATTCTGGAATTGCTGCACCTTTTCTCTTCTGTCACTAGATGGCACTGTGGCTGGTGACATTAGATTGACAGTGGCTTAGCAAGGTCAGATCATGAATGGATGGGGTGTCCCAGCCAGTTGGCGGGGGTTTCTTTTAGTCCCTTGGCCTGCTGAGAGAACCTATTTATTTGGGTGGAGTCAGGTGATCGGGTTCTGTGCCACCTGGACGGCTGTCTAGGTGGATGTGTGTTATGTCATCCTGGGCTGCTAGGCCGGAAGCCTGAGGCCTATCTCGGGGACACCTGGCTGCTAGGCTGCCTGAAGCCTATCCAGGAGCAGGAGAAGCAGCGTAGGGTTGGGACTGCAGGATTAGAGTCCAACCGAGTTGCGAAGGTTCAGCCGGATGGGGAACCAGTTGTGGTCGGAGGAAGAGGGGAAGCATTCACCACTAAGGGACAATCCACCTTGTTACCAGAGACTATGGTGAGTAAGCCGAGGCCAGTACAAGAGCAGACTTCTCACCAGCCAGGGACGGTGAAGAAGTGGGAAAGCATCAGCAAGTGCCAAGCCAGGGACCCAGCAGGATAATGGGGGTGACGCTTGAGCAGTATACAGCGAGATTGCTGTGGAAAAGCTCAGGGGATCCAGTGATGACTGGGATCTGGAAGTCTAATGAGAGACGGGAGCTCAGTGAGTGAAGATCTACAGTGAGATAAGTAAAGGACTGTTCTGTGTTACCAAGAGTTATGTACAACTATCGTGACTGTTGCAAGATTAGTTGCCATAGGAGACAGCAGTCCTACCTATATAGAAGTGTTATCCGGCTGGAGGCCTTCCACTGTATAGCTGTCTACCTATAGAAGTCTCGGAGTCTGCCAATTAACATTGCATCTGCTCAAGGGTGTCCTGACCCTAACCCTCTCTCCCACAGTTCTGTTAAGAGACAATAAATCTCTTGTTCGCATTCAAAAAGTGACTGGCGCCCATCATTTCTTCTTGCATCACACCCACCACACCTGGTAATCCACTCTACAAGGAAGGATGTCAGCTCTCCCTAACCCTTGAGGTCACCCTTAGCCCTCTGGGGCCCCGAGACCTTGCTACACACATATTCTGCGGCCGCCGCTCACAGCAGGGGGTCCGATGCATCCCTGTACACCTATTCAGGTGCGAATCAGGTCCAAATTTTTGCCTGAATTTGCACCTGACTCTGAGCCAAGGACGCCCTTTCCAAATGCGGACAGCAGCCGCCCCGGAGGTGTGTGAACCGGCTCCATTGAGAGCCAAACACACTCTGATGTCATGCGAATTGGATGAGAGGAAAACCACATCTAATTCACATAAGTGTGAACTCAGCCTTAGGTCTTTTTTATTCTTTTCTCAAATTAAGCTGCATTGCAGACCGCCGATCGTTCATAGGAGAGGCAAAACAGTGGTCTGCCTATTTAAACAAGAAGAGCGCTGTTCTGTCAGGGAGGATGAGAGAGATCTTGTGTTCCTGTTAATCTCTTCCTCCAGTCAATTCATCCCACACACAGTTAGAAATCACTCCCTAGGAGCACACTTAACCCTTTGATCGCCCCTTATGTTAACCCTTCCCTGCCAGTGTAATTTATACAGTGACAGTGCATTTTTTGGTGTCACTGATCCCCAAAGAGTGTCACTTAGTGTCAGATTTGTCCGCCGCAATGTCACAGTCCCGCAAAAAATCGCTGATCGCCGCCATTAGTAGTAAAAACAATAATAATAAACAGAAAATACATAAATATTTCCCATAGTTTGTAGACACTATAACTTTTGTGCAAACCAATCAATATACGCTTTTTGTGATTTTTTTTTTTACCAAAAATATGTAGCAGAATACAAATTGGCCTAAATTAATGAAGAAATTAGATTTTTTACATTTTGTTTTTATTGGATATGTTTTATAGCAGAAATGAAAAAATATTGTTTTTTTTAAAAAATTGATGCTCTTTTTTTGTTTATAGCGCAAAAAATAAAAACCGCAGAAGTGATCAAATACCACCAAAAGAAAGCTCTATTTGTGGGAAAAAAAAGGACATCAATTTTTTTTAGGTACAACGTCGCACGGCCGCAATTGTCAGTTAAATCAACACAGTGCTGTATTGCAAAAAAATGGCCTGGTCAGGAAGGGGGTAAAACCTTCCGGAGCCGAAGTGGTTAATTTGACAGCGTGTGGAATAAGCTATAGAATGGAAGCAGGTCCCTCTGTCCTGCTTTTCCTCTTCTGTTGTCCATCTTTGTCTGATTGTATTTAGTGCTGTAGTTAAATGCACTGTCATAATCTTAATTGAATGGCAATCAGTTTGCTCTCTGCACTGTGTATTATAAACAAACACCTTGTTTCCCTTTTTCCCCATCTCAGTGCTGCTGATCTCCTTCATCCTCTTTTAGCTACTTCATGTCTCCATGTATTCACAGCAGTGTCAGCTGCACATCATTTTTCTGGGCTAGCTTCCTAATAGCCACAATAGTAACCATGCCTGTGCAATGAGCATCAACACAGCCGGTGGTAGGTCTCCATTGAATATAACAGGGTGACAATACAGAAAAGCAGTTAGGAGACAGGGACAGAGCGTTGTCACCCTATAACAAGAAGTGCCTGAACAAGGACCTTTATGGTAGGACCACCAAGGATTATTTAATGAAAGCTGTGGATTTTAACTTCTTCTCGTCCACGCTATAGCCAAAAGACAGCTACAGTGCAGGCTTACTTTACCGGGAGGGTGCCCAAGGATGTCATCCTGTGATCGCACTGCTCCTTAGGACATAGCTGATCACAGATCGAGGTAAAGGGCCAATCACAACAGTCCTTTACCATGTGATCAGCTGTGTCCAATGACTGCTAATCATGATGTAAACACAAGCCGGTTATTGGCATTCCTTTCCTCACGCTGACAGCACGAGGAAATGAGAGGAGAGCCAATAACCAGCTTGTGTGAAAGTGACATCTACACTGATAATCAGGGCACTGTATATCAGTGCAGTCCCAACAGTGATCACCAGTGCTGCCTATCAATGCTCACCAGTGCTGCCAATCAGTGCCCACCAATTCTGCAAACTAGTGCTGCCAATCAGTGCCCATCAGTGCCTCCCCATCAGTGTCACCTATCAGTGCTGCCTATGAGTGCCACCTACCAGTGACACCTATCAGTGCCGCCTCATCAGTGCAGCCTCATAAATGCACATCAGTGAAGGAAAAAAATTCCCTGTTTGCAAAATTTCATAAGAAACTATGAAAAACGTTTTGTTTTTCTTTTCAAATTTTTGGTCTTTTTTTCATTTGTTTAGCAAGAAATAAAAAACCCAGTGGTGATTAAATACCACCAAAAGAAAGCTCTATTTGTGTAAAAAAACTATACACATTTCATATGGGTACAGTGTAGCATGACAACCTGAAAACTGGCCTGGACAGGAAGGGGGTGAAAGTGTCCAGAAGGCAAGTGGTTAAATGATTATGGAATAGCATTAGCTTGTAAAAGCAGAACTTTACTCCTTTCAATCAACAATGACTATCTTTAAGCCTTTATGCTGCTAGCATTAGTACATAGATATGAAGCTATATTATATTTACTTGTTTTAACCTTTTTTTTACATTTCCTCATTTGCTTCCTGAAGCTAAGCACACCCTCCTGCCAGCATGGTTTTGCTAAGGGCAATTTGATGTTTTTGATTCACCGCTGAGCAAAGTAAGGCATGGAGACATAGATGGATGGGTGAGTTTGCTTTGAATATTAAAAATAAATTAAATAGCATTTTAGATGTTCATTCCGGGCGGTGGCTATGCTTACCTAGTTTGAGCGCTTGTTCTTTGCCAATGAACCAGTCCCTCATATGATTTCAGAGTTCTACAAACTGCCCACTTTGGTCTCTCCCGCAGCTAAGCCTGCCTTTATCCATGAGTGGGAACATGACTTATGCCGCGTACATACGAGCGGACTTTTCAGCATCAAACGTCCGACGGTCTTTCTGACGGAGTTACGATGGACTTTCGAACGACCAGACTTGCCCACACACGAATGGACTAAAGTCCGTTGGTTTGAACGTGATGACTAAAGTCCGTTCGAAAGTCCGTTGGTTTGAATGTGATGAGGTACGAAGGGACTAGAATAAGGAAGTTAATATCCAGTAGCCAATAGCTGCCCTTGCGTCCTTTTTTGTCCGTCGGACTAGCATAAAGACAAATGGATTTTTCGACCAGACTTGAGTCCGTGGGAAAAATTTGAAACGTTCCAAATCTAAAGTCCGTCTGATTTTCAACAGAAAAAGTCAGCTGAAGGTCCGATGAAGCCCACACATGGTCCGATTGTCCGACGGATTCGTTCCGTAGGACCAGTCCGGTCGAAAAGTCTGCGCGTGTGTACGCGGCTTTAGACTGCGAGTTCTCTGAGGACCAGCTAGCTCACTTGTATCGGAAAAATAAAAGGTTGCGCTAATACTCGTAGTGCGTAATGTAAAATCCACAGTGCAAGAGGTTTATACCGTGATCATACATAACAAATAAACAAATATAAAAATAAACCAATGTGCAAAACATATGGTAATGGTGAAAGAAAACAGTCCCATCCAATGAGGCATCAAAAAAATATCATAGTGAATTTAGATCACCAAAAAATAAAAAATAAAAGTCCAAGTGACAATAGGTATATTTCTGTAATAGCGAAGAGAGGTCCACCACCAGAGAATAGAAGGGGTTACTTCTTACCAGAAGGCCATGACCCCCCACCACAGAGGGTCACAGCAAGCAGAAAACTTTAAAAGCCAAAGGATGAGAACTGCCAGCGGAGTCCACCAGAGGTCATCTCAACATCAGCCACACCAACGAACCCATATAAGTACTCGCAGAAGATGAGGGGCCCCTGGGGGTCTCTGAGCTCCGGTACAGGGGCGGTGCTGGGCTCTGCGGAGGGGGCAGGGCTGGTCTGGTTCTGGGAGGCGATCTGTTTTCTTTCACCATTACCATATGTTTTGCACATTGGTTTATTTTTATATTTGTTTATTTGTTATGTATGATCACAGTATAAACCTCTTGCACTGTGGATTTTACATTACGCACTACGAGTATTAGCGCAACCTTTTATTTTTCCTATGTTTATTTACAATTGATGTTTTTGTTGGGATTGCTGCTCTATATATATAATTTTTGGTTTACAGCGCAGTTTTTTTCTATTTTTCCAGCTCACTTGTATCGGCTGACCCATTCTAGCTCTATAGATTCTAAGACTCAGGAAAATAATTATAAGATCTTAACATATTGGTATCGTGTTCTTGTTGTTTTATTCCTCAGGGCAGCCTGGCGCGAACACACAGCGGAAACGACCTGTGGCCCTGTTGAAACTAGTAGACCCCAACTTTGGGCTACCTAGCTGATTCTATGTTGAATATCTATGTTTGCTCAATGGTATATGACAGTATGAGTGGTTTTGTGAATTTAACAGTATCCAAATGCGTCTGATATCCCCCCCCCTTTATATCTAAATCTCTTTAGTCACTTAGGGTACAAGCTGCACCTGGGGGGGACTGGGTGCCCAGAGTGCCGATATGCGGGGCTTCCTGGCGTCGTCATCCTGGTTGTCCCGGGACCAGATAGGCCACTCAGCGCGTGCCAGAGCAAACCCCCCAAGTGTTATTTGTGCCGTGCAGCTCATTGCTTGTCTCTCACATCTTGTTAGAACTAGCTTGGCCCCCACTTTCTGCTGGGGGGCACCTGGTCCATATGGTTACCATGGATGCTGCAGTCCTCATTTTCTCCTTTAGCATGGGTTCCGCGGTGTCCCTGGATATTCACACCTTGACCAATACCCTTATATGATGTTTTGCTGTGTTTGTATGTTTTTATAAGCTACCGTGTAAGTCTTGCTGACGAACACTGGAGTTTTGAAATATGTTATGACTGGCAGAACTTAGCATCTATATTTGCTTTACTGATTTTTTTTGTTTTGTTTTCTATGTATAAAACCAAATAAAGATTACATAAAAAAAATAAAGCATTTTAGGTTTGTGGTGCTCAGATGCAGTTTGATTCTGCTTTAAAGCTTCTATGAGACTTTAGTGATTGGGTTTACAACTACTGTAATCAGTAAGGCTTGGTTCACACAGGGGCAACACGACTTGCAGGCCGACTCTGTGAGGCGACCTGCACATGACTTCAGCAGTGACTTGCAAAACGACTTATGTATAGAAGTCTATGCAAGTCGCCTGAAGTCGCCCCCAAAGTCGTACAGGAACCTTTTTCTAAGTTGGAGCAACTTGAGTCGCTCCTATTAGAACGGTTCCATAGTACAGAATGGGACGCGACTTGTCAGACGGCTAAGTCGCCTGACAAGTCGCCCCTGTGTGAACCGAGTGTAAAAGGGTTTATATGGCACAACATCTCTAAATTGCTACATTTGATACCTAGCACAGTTAAAGTGGTTGTAAAGGCTAAAGGTTTTTTTAACTTAATGCATTCTCTACATTAAAGCGGATCTTCCTCCTATTAAAGTTCCCTCCCCTTCACCTCTCCTCTCATCCTGTACTTGAATAGCGCTGTCTTCTTTCTTTGATTGTTTATTTATCTTTTTTTAAAGCGGAGTGGCCGGCCCCGCTCCCCCAAAGCACCTCACACGCCTTTGCAAATGATGTGCACCGATCCCAGAGGAATAGTGGTGCATTCTTAATGAATGGGACAATAAAGGAGCTCTAAGATTAAATTGCGCGGACTTCATCAACTTACAACGCAGAGCAGACGTAAACGGTTCCATATCTGGTCCCATCCATTCTGGAAACATGTTTAATACGGTTATACAACCC
This sequence comes from Aquarana catesbeiana, assembly GCF_042186555.1. NCBI lineage: Eukaryota > Metazoa > Chordata > Amphibia > Anura > Ranidae > Aquarana > Aquarana catesbeiana. The sequence goes on along the minus strand of NC_133333.1, from coordinate 214,896,118 downwards.
ATCTCACATAACCTGGAAATACCCTCTCCTATTGTTCACCAGGAGTAGATATTTTCCAGATCACTAGGACTAGCGTACACTCGGACCATTTAATCTCTCACAAGGTCTAACAGTGAAAGATTCACACTAAACTCTTCGGCTTTTCGCATGGCCTGACACAATTATGGATCATCAGTTAACACTCTCATAGCCACTACCTCCTTGCCTGACAAAACAACACTGTCCACCCCTTTAATCCCACAAACGTTGGAGCGAACTCAATAGGGGTTCCCTGGACCTCTGTATTGTTTTGCCAGCTCATGGAATTCAGTTTGTGTAAACTCCCTTACTTCTTCAAATTCTACATCTCTGGGGTTGCCATAATGCACCTTCCCATCTGCCATAGCCCCTCTATCACGTTGCCTTTTCCTATGCTTAGTAATGAGAGGTCTGGTACAGTTTTCCTTTCCCATTGGATGATCATCATCAGAAACATCAAACTCTATCTCCTCATCCCCACTATCATTTGAAGAGAGCACATACTCACAATCCTGGTTTCTGGATGTGACAATGGCACGTACCCTGGCTTTACTAACAGGTTTATGGCCCCTCCTTTTCCTTAAGGCATTACTTGATCTGGTCATGAGGGCTGCACACCGCTCTTGCAAATCATCAACCCGACTAGCAGTTGAACAAACACACTCCGAAGCAACTGCTTAATTTCTGCCTCTGCCTTCTCCCTCCTTTGTGATCCAGTATAGAGCATGATGAAAGTACCAACCCACTGAGGACACTGTTCTCTTCTTTGCTTTACTTAAATCCAACCCCTTAAGGCTATAATCTACAAAATGATCTGAGACTTTATCACCCCAAGTATTATTCAAGGGAGAAGCATACTTTGCAAATTCTTTAGCAAGAGGCTCCCACTCATTGTCTCTGGCCCAGATAGGTAAGCTGCACACCCCCTTCAGGACACCAGACACCTCTGAAGCCTTGCTTTTCCTAAACAGCTTACGCAACATTTTTACCTAGCATAAGCTACACAACACACCACAGAAAACAGGTCTGCTTCAGTTGAACTTTAGCGCAGGTTGCCAACAAGCCCCCAAATGTTTTGATTGCATCTATCTAGCAAGGTTAATTTGTGGTATAAGCAAGGAAGCTCAGACCTCTGCAGTGTACAAATGTGCTTTTACTATACAAAAATGCTGTACATACAAAACTATTACATTATTAGGAATACCATACAAGACTGAGAGATATACAGGTACCTATAACAAGCGAAAAGCTACCTACTTCCTAACAAATAAACAGCCTATGGTCTGCAAACAGTAGAAATACGCTTAAAAGTTACTAAACTCAAGTTTTAGTGTGTTCATGATCTGCATAGCAACGAGGACTCAGGCTTAATAAGCAGTTGATGAAGATCAGGCGAAAGTGTTCTTCTTCAATGGCTTCTGGCTGGTTACAGACTTTACCTGGTCCTAAGGCATGATGGAGTCCCGTCCAGCTTATCCCTGACAACCTTTATATATATCAGGTTGTTTACCATAGTTATCGACAATGGTTACAAACATATTTACCTTAATTACAAAACAGACTGCTCAAACTGTTCCATTGTTTGATGACAGCCTGTGTACTTTTTGTTTATATTTCTAGTTTCTACCTAAACAGATTGTTCCAGTGTTATAGAAAAATAATTCATTTTTATATCAAACGCAACACACAGGAGGTAAAAAAATAAATAAATAAATAGAGGTGGGGTATGATAAAGTTCCACCCAAAGGTAAAAAGCCTTTTATATGCAGCTCCCCTAGCCCTCCATAAATACTTACCTGAGCCTGATATTGATCCAACGCTGTGTCCAGGAACAGCAACACTGCTCTCTTTCTCTTCTCAAGGGACTCAGTAAGAGCAGAAACCATTTGCTCCTGAAGCTGTCAATGAAATCCAGTGGCGAGGGAGCAGGGGGCGGGGCCATGCCATATTGTATGTGTCAATAGACACACACAGTCTGGTTCGGGATAAAGCTTACGTATGTGCCACCATAGGAAGCAGCTTCCTATGGTGGCACATAGAGAAGAGGAGGAGCCCAGAGCACCAGCAGGGGACCCCAGAAAAAGAGGATCGGGGCTGCTCTGTGCAAAACCATTGCACAGAGCAGGTTAGACTGATCAGAGCAGAGCAGACAGATGAGACATCCATGTCCACTTAGTTTTTGTAGAGCGGACATGGACAGAGCTGACTGACTCTGACTCTGCTCTCCATTTACACCCAGCTACCTCTGATCTGATCTGGCTAAATGGAAGAGGACAGAGTCTGCTGTGGGCAGCAAAACCGCAGCTCAACCAGCTCAATACATTCAGCGGCTCAATACATTCTTCAGTTCTGTGTATACAAAGGAGCATGGGGGAGCTCAAGTCCATAATGTGGATGGTATTGACACAGCTCCAAATGATCCACAATGGCTCAAAATTGATACGGTCCAGAAATTTTTAGACAGAATAAAGGTCGATAAGGCAACTGGACCAGATGACATCCACCCACGGATCCTACAAGAATTGAGCTCTGTCATTTCAAAGCCATTGTTTCCAATTTTTAGGGACTCATTAATGATGGGAATAGTACCACTGGATTGACATAGGGCCAATGTGGTGCCTATATTTAAAAAGGGAACAAAGTCTTTACCAAGTAACTATAGACCTGTTAGTTTAACTTCTATAGTCGGGAAGATACTGGAGAGTTTAATAAAAGACCACATAGATGAGTTCTTGCTGGAAAAAATATTTTAAGCAACAGACAGCAGGGGTTCATGAAAGACAGAAGTTGTCAAACAAATCTGACTTCTTTTTTATGAAGAGGTAAGTAAAACCTTGGACAGAGGGGTGGCTGTGGAGGTGGTATACTTGGATTTTACAAAAGCATTTGACACAGTTCCCTATACTTGGCTATTGTGTAAGGTAAAGTCTACAGGCTTGGAAATATCAGTTTGTAAATGGATAGAAAACTGGCTAAAAGACCAAATTCAGAGAGTAGTAGTTAACGATTCTCACTCTGAATGGTCTAAGGTTATCAGTGGTGTACCCCAAGGTTCAGTGTTGGGAGCCTTACTTTGTAATATCTTTATAAATGATATAGGGTCTGAGATTAAAAGTAACATTTCTGTCTTAGCAGATGACACCAAGCTATGCAGTGGAATAACATTCCTTACAGGATGTCTCCATTTTACAAGCCGACCTCAATGCACTGTCTAATTGGGCGACTATGTGGCAGATGAGGTTTAATGTTGATAAATGTAAAGTTATGCACTTGGGGGCTAAGAATATGCATGCATCAAACATACTAGGGGGGGTACAACTGGGGGAATCCATAGTGGACAAGGATCTGGGGGTTTTGGTAGATCATAAGCCCAATAATAACATGCAATGCCAAGCTGCGGTTTCCAAAGCGAGCAAAGTCCTTTCTTGTATTAAGAGAGTTATGGACTCCAGAGAGAGAGATATCATTTTGCCCCTGTACAAATCATTATTAAGACCTCATCTGGAATATGCAGTTCAATTTTGGGCACCAGTTCTCAAAAGGATATTGGGGAACTGGAGAAGGTGCAGAGAAGGGCAACCACTCTGATAAGAGGCATGGAGGAGCTCAGCTATGAGGAAAGATTAGAGGAACTGAATTTATTCACTCTTGAGAAGAGGAGATTAAGGGGGATATGATCAGCGTGTATAAATATATAACCTAGCGCACAAAGCACAGTATGACCCCTCGGGACTTTAATTGACAGACCAAATGTAATAGAAAAGTCAATGTTTATTAGACAAAATTGAAAAAAGGCAAATACAAAGACATGTAAATATCAGAATATAAAATGTTGAACAAGATAAAAATACATGAAAAACATGAGACTTAGCTGCCCTGGGTACAAATGGTGGGCTAGCATAGACAAATGCCATACATGGCGCCTGACATGTTTCGGACGGAATTGTCCTTCTTCAAAGGCTTGTGTCACATACAAAGATATGTAGTTTTTCTATGATATAGACAAATCACATATTAGTACAAAAAATCAATAAAGTACGCATAATTATACCTTGCTGTTAAAGTCGCATATGCGACCCCAAAAATATTTACATTAAACCAACATGTGTGAATTCAAAAAGATGCACCGAATGTACTTACAATAGCGGTTGGCCAGCGATGAGCACATGTGGAGATCAGAAGGCATATATAACCAGATGGAACCAGCTCAGGGAGGGGCCAAAATGTAGGAAAGTAGGCCACTATGTTGCAATGCTGTCGCAAAAACAAGAGAGGGATCTAATGCTGCAAGAGCACCCAGTCAGTGCAGGACATATATCAGCACTGACAATTGGGCTGTATAATGTATACTCAACAATTGCACGAGATGTAGATCTGTAAATATAGCCATAATATAATAATAGCTAATTGTGATAATAGCAAGAACTGTGATCAGCAAAAAAAATATAAAGTCGATCAATGTGCTTGTCTAGAGATCAACCCGTCAAAGTTTAATAATAAAGGTACTGATAATATATCTGTAAAGGTCATACCTATAAGCGCTGAACATAGGAGAGGCCCAACTCTCTGTAACATGAGAATTGAATTCATCAGTATTGATGTGCAACTATAAAGAGAGCACAATAGATACCAGATAGAGTGAATGTGCCAGAAAAAGCACAAAGTACTATTACAAGTAAAAGGCACTGGTTGTCCAAAATTGGAGCCGGTCTTGCCAATTGATACAATAAATAAAAAAGCTGGAGAGAGGACATTACCTGAGGTATGATAAAGAGATGTTTCTGCAACTGCCTGGTACATCCGAATGACCAGGTGCAGACACACTGATTAAATACAGAAAGTGTAAACAGCTGACTAGGATCACTAATTAGCGATCCGAATCAGCTGTGGCCTGATCACAGAAGCCGTGCTGTATGCGCGGCTGGTGCGATAGGGTGCTCTCAGATGACATTGAGCGTGGCGCTGGCTCGCCCCGAGGGGCGGAGCTGCGCCCCGCGTCGTGATGTCACCGGCGTGCATAAGTCCCGGATGTCCGCACTTCACAGTGAAGCGCAAACAGGAAGGGAATTAGCCAAACCACAAAAAGTGGGGGCTGAGGTACCCCAGACACAGGCAAAGCGATTGGCCTGGCTGGGGAGCCTCCCGAGCCCCGGGCAGCAGTGTAGACTCCCATGTTATCGCCAACAGCACTGCATAGCCCAACCTGCAGGGTCCAGGATGGAACAGGGTATACATATATGTGCACTAGAGGTAAATAGTGACCTCTTGTGGTCAAAGTTGAGACAACCGCAAATGGTTACATAAGGGCAAAATTCTGCATTATAGCAAATGTAGTTATTACAGAAAGGACAAAAATCTAAACAATAACATAAACTAGATATTATAATATACAGTAAGCAATATTAGAGGAAATATTAGAGGAAAATCAGCATCAAAAAATGTGATGTTAAATGTCAAGTTCACATTTGCCTGACTGAAAGCCTTCAAGATATGGTTTGAGGCTAAATATTTCATTGAGGCCAGGAAAGACAGTAGCGTCCAGGTGAAATATCCACCTCTGTAGTAATCATTTATTAAAATATCCCCCCCAGGATTGTGTGGGATGTGATCAAGAGCCAGAAACCGAACTTTGGGAGTACAGCCTGGATGGACAGTGAAACTGTGTCTCCCTAACAGGAGAGCGGGATCCTTCTTTTTAATGCTGACAATGTGTCTATAGATTCTTTGCCGAAATTCCAATTTAGTTTTGCTGACATAGGAACAATTGCACTCACATTGCAGCAAATATACTATTCCTGCAGTGCGGCAATTGATAAAGTGCTTGGGTTTAAATACTGTAGTTGTCCATTGGGTAAATATATATTTTTAGCATTGTCCATATACTGGCAATAATTGCAGGAGCCACATTTGAATGTTCCCGCTAATTTAATACCTTTTTGTTTTACATTCTTGTGTTCACTATGAACCAATTTATCTCACAAAGAAGAGGCTTTGCGGTAAGTAATTAGTGGTTGAGTGGGAACAAACGATGTCAATGTGGGATCCATGCTGAGTAAGTGCCAGTATTTTTGCAATATAGCTTTAATCTGTCTATGCTGCTGGCAATATTTTGTGATTACCCGTGTGGGAGCCTGATCCTTAGTTGTTTTTTTATGAAACAGAAATTCATTACGGATTTTGTTTTTAGCCTTTTTATAAGCTTTCTTCAGGATACCATTGGTATACCCGCATGCTCTCAATCTGGTTCTCAACAATTGGGCTTCCTTTTTAAAGAGTTTATCACTAGAACAGTTACGTCTGGCCCCAATATACTGTCCAAATGGTAGCGATGCTAACAACGGTTCTGGATGAAAGCTGGAAGCAGCCAGAATAGTATTACCGGCTGTTGGTTTTCTATATAGCTCACTCTATAGTGAGCCATCAGAGTGTTTGCATATTGTGAGGTCCAAAAAAGAAATACTTTGGATGTCGTAGGTCATAGTAAATTTTAAATTAAAAGTGTTGGTTACAATAATATATTCCAAAAATTCAAAAATGACAGTAATAGGGCCTTTCCACAACATGATGACGTCATCTATGTAACGATACCATGCTGTGATGCATCCTGAAAAGGAAGGGTGTGCCACGCAGTCCACCAGCAACGTTTGCTCCAACTCCCACACAGCAGGTGCCCATGGCAACACCCTGCACCTGGAGGTAGTGGGAGGCGTTGAAAGAGAAAAAGTTATGTTTACGTATAAACTCTAGGTAGGCCAGTGTGAACTGGACCAAGGAGTCAGGATATCTGTTAGAATGGAGTAACACATGCCGCAATACTGAAAGGCCCTGATCATGTGGAATGGAGCTATTGAGGGCCTCCACGTTGATGGCAACAAGAAAAATGTCACCATCGACATGGAGGCCATCAAGGACTTGAAGTAGATGATGTCTTTAATATGTGATGGCAGAGCCTCAACCAAAGGCTGAAGGAATATGTCAACAAATTTACTTAAATTGTCTGTGAGACTGCCTCTACCGGAGACAATTGGCCTTCCTGGAGAAAAATCAATATTTTTATGTATTTTCGGCAATGCATAAAATGTAGCCTCTCTAGGGAAGCTTGTCCTTATAAATTCCCAAGAATTCTTGTCAATTATAGATTGATGAAAGGCTCATCGACGAGTGCATAGAATTCCTGCTGAAAACTGCCAATGACAGATCTAGAGATCTGTACCACTGAGGGTTATCAAGAATTCTTCTACACATTTGAACATAGTCAGTACTATTTTGAATTACAATGTTACCTCATTGCAGTATTAGATCCCCCTCTTGTTTTTGCGACAGCATTGCAACATAGTGGCCTACTTTCCATCTTTATGGCCCCTCCCTGAGCTGGTTCCATCTGGTTATATCTGCCTTCTGATATCCACATGCGCTCATCGTTGGCCAACCGCTATTGTAAGTACATTCGGTGCATCTTTTTGAATTCACACGTTGGTTTAATGTAAATTTTTTTTTGTAAATTTTTGGCACCCTTTCAGTAAATTTCACTTCAGGGGGCTGGCAACACTGCACCCCAGTAAAGGTCGCCCCCTCCCCTCGCTATGTATCCTGAGCGCCGCTTGCCTATCTCTGGCATCCAGGACTGACATAGCGGGTGCCACCGGGTAAAGGGGAGAGAGAAGAGCGGGCACACGTCCCCTCTCCTCCCCTTCTTCTTCCTGCCCCGGAAGCAACATTGACAGTTTCCCCGGCCATCAAGGCCGGGAAAGAATGTAATGCAATGCAATCTACACTGCATTACATTTATGATTGAATGCATGGTAACATTGATTATGTAACATCAGCAAGCAAATAAAGTGTATGCCTTATGGGGTGGGGGTTTGTATTTTGGAGGGGAGGGGGGGCGGCATGCGGACGGTTGGTGGGGGGGGGCACCAAAATGCATCTTCGCCTAAGTAGACAAAAATCCTTGCACTGGCCCTGACTGTACATAGTCCCTGGACATTGTTTCTCTCTCTAACAGTGAGGTAGGCTGGATCTGGTAGTTTAAGTGAGTGGCTAGAGGGATCCCAGGACTAGTTCCACAGGTGAGTGACAGGAGAAATCTCAGGGTTTGAAACACAGACGAGTGGCTGGAGGAGTTTCAGAGCTGGTAACACATGTGGGTGGCTGAAGACATAGGGTCACCCTACTTAAAGTATAGTACTCTGGTAGCAATAGGAGCAGTGCTCCTTGCAGTGGATGCATCTTCTGTAGAAGCTGCTTACAATTTCGCTCCAGCTTGACTGGCCGTACACCAGGAATAATAGTGGAGTGCCGTACAGCTGACTGCAGATCACATGCACAACCACCTCTGACTCATCAGATGGGGTCTCTCTGAGTATCTGATAGTAGGAAACCTATATCCCCTGGGAGGGTCCAGGGGTTTATGAGAACCTAGGGGACTGTAGGGAGCGGGTGCATGTCTTGAACCTGGTAAAGGGGTACTCAGTTTCACATGTTTTTAAATGACAGTGTTGGTTCCCCACCACCAGAGAATCTTTGGTAAAAGTCACAATCACTGCTTTCAAAATCAGTTGCCAAAGAGTAAGTCAGGCACTGTTGGTAAGATGTGGGCAGAAATTACAGTGAGGATGGAATATCGCAGTTGCCAAGCCCTGCAAGTTGAGGGGCCACAGCATAGTAGGTGCAAAGTCACACACATATTTAATTTTATTACACACAAAAAAATAAAAAAAACACCTCACTGTCTGTTCAATCCAAAAAAATCGCCTTATCCCTCTGTATAGAACTAATTATGAGAACAACAAGGTTCCCACTGACGCCAGTAAATCGAGAATGGAGATCCCTCTGGGTTGGTGAAAGCTGTATCCCGTAATCCCTTTTAAGAATCATCCAGTGTTTTCTCAAAAATATTCAAGTGAGTTTGCCAGGACGACCTCGCTGGGGAGACGAAATCTGCGCTTCCCTCCGGGTACACATCTTTTTTTCTGGAAAGGAAAATGACTATTTGAGATGGGACTGCGCTGACTAACACCCCCCACAGGCGCTTTTTGTGCGCGGAACTCCACAGAGAAATTACACGTCTGCCAAATGCACTTAACTTTTTCATGTCCGCATCCCTCCCATCACTGCGCTCATCAACTCGGTGGAACAGTGGCTTTCTCCGGGTACACATCCATCCATCTTCCCTGCCTTAGTCAGGGTGGTACTGAGCGCTCCATTTATCATAATTTTCATTTATAACTGTAGAATAAGCGTCTGCCTCGTCATGCATCATCACTGGCCATACAAATGAGTTTGGAACTTTCCTCTGCACTTACTTCGCTGTCATTAAATAAACCAGATAACTGTATTTATTAGGCTGCCGTACAGCAGCCTCAGGAACCGCTCACAGTAAAGACTAAAATTAATATTTAGCGAATTACACTTAAAGGCAATCAAGAGTGATTCATATCAGACATAAGTGAGTGTGATTGCTTTAAAATTGATCGTATCATTTCGTTTCTGAGTCTAGATTTTTAATTATATATGAGTTTATTTGTTTGTTATATGTCTATGCACTGCATCTAGATGTAGCACCCTGATGTTTAGGCAGGGTTGCTAGTAAATTTATTTGCCAAGTGATAGTTGCCTTGGCCAGTTGATAGGAGGTCAATTGATTTCACCCTAATTTTGGAATTGCTGCACTTCTCTCTTCTGTCACTAGATGGCCGGGTATCTGGTGGCATTAGATAAGACAAGGGCATTGCAAGGACAGATTAGGAATGAATGGGGTGTCTCAGCCAATGGGCAGGGATTTTCTTAGGTCCCTTGGCCTGCTGGGAGAACCTATTTATTTGGGTGAGGTCAGGTGATCGGGGTTCTGTGCCACCTGGACGGCTATCTGGGTGGACGTGTGTTGTGCTGCCCCGGGCAGCTAGGCCAGAGCCTGAGGCCTATCCCAGGGACATCTGACTGCTAGGTTGTCTGAGGGCCTATCCAGAAGCAAGAGAGCATCGTAGGGTTGGGATTGCGGCTTGCAGTCCAACCAGAAGTGAGGGTTCTGCCAGCTGGAAGGAACCTGTCGTGGTCAGAGGTAGAGGGGAAGCTGTCGCCACTGAGGACCATCCACCTTGTTACCGGGGACCACTGTGAATAGCTGAAGCAAGTACCAGAGCAGTATTCCCACCAGCCAGGGACGGTGAAGAATTGGGAAACTTCAGCAGATGTCAAGCCAGAGACCCAGCCAGTGGAGGTGACTCTTGCAGAGCAGTATTGTGTGTCAAGCCAGGGACCAAGCAGGCTAGTGAGGTGACGCTTAAGGAGTATCTGTGAGTGCCAAGCTAGGGACTCAGCAGGGACGCGGGAGTGAGGCTTGAGGAAGATACTGAATGAGAGGATTGGAAGAGCTCAGGAGATCCAGCGGCAGTGGATCAGCAAGTTTAGTGAAAGACTGGGAGCTCAATTGAGTGAAGATCTACAATTGGAGATTGTAGAAGAAGTGAATAAGTTCATTACAACCTTTTGCCATAGGGAGACTCTACAAATCGGTATTTGAAAATCCATGTTACAATATGGAAGAGCCATGTAAGGAAGGGACATTGGCAATTGTTAATGTGTACTGGCTGTATATACACTAAAATACATAAAGACTGACGTGGTGTGAATGTAGCATATCATTGAAAGAACCTCACCTTCTGCTGGACAGAACTGTACTTCCTGAAACTGTCCCAAAACGTATCTGTGCTGTCCCTTTATAATAAGCAGGGATTGTGTCCAGGGGTGGGAATGGGGCAGACAGATACTGATAAGAGAAGTACTAATGCAGAGAGTTCATTTTTTTTTCTTTCCTATAAATATTTCAAGGCGATAGTTTGTAATTTTGTCTCGGTCTATATTTACTTTCTTTTATCTTGGTAGGAATGCTCTTCTTTCCTTTGATTTTCTGTGAATAACAAAAAAAATCAATATGATAATCTTTACAGAGGAAAAGAGAAAATGCATATTCACAGCAGCAGCCCCGCTCTCTCTCTTGCTACTCAAATTTAAAGGGTCACTCACCCAAAAGTCATAAATGATTTATGAGTGTTGACTGGTAGGCTGTCACCTGGGTTCCAACAGAGACATCCACGCCATAGTTCTGCCTCTAATCCCATCTTCCTTGGGGTCCTCTTGTCCTTTTGCCACATTTGCAGTTGTATCCTAAATTCATTAGGGGGGGGGGGGGTGTAAGGCTCCCTTGTGAGGGCCTTCCCACTTAATGAATTATAAAGCATGTTTCTTAAAATATATACAGTGCTGTGAAAAAGTATTTCCCCCCTTCCTGATTTTTTATTTTTGTGCATATTTCTCACACTTAAATGATTCAGATCATCAAACAAATTGTAAAACTACACAAAGATAACCTGAGTAAATCCAAGATGCAGTTTTTAAATTATTTTTTCATTTATTAAGGGAAAAAAGCTGTTCAAACCTGCCTAACCCTATGGGAAAAAGTAATTGCCCCCTCCCATGCTGAATCATGAATGAACTGTGATTAACCACAATTTTTTGGAAAGCTGAATTAAATTTCACTTGCTACACTCAGGCCTGATTACTGCCAGATCTGTTGAATCAAGAAATCACATAAATAGAAGCTGTCTGTCAGGGCTGGGCACAGCCCTTCCTTCTCTGATCTGGCTGCTCAGCTGTCAGTTAATTTCCAGCTCCTGTCTCTCCACAGTGACTCACCTGTTGATGATATCCTGCTCGTCAGTCCTGCTTACTTAAGCCATCCAGCTCAGATCTTCTCTGTGTTCGCCTGGTCAACATCACAGAGACTTTCTCCTGCGTGCCTGTTAAAGACTTGCTTGGCTGACGTCCCTCCTGGTTCCAGATCCTGCTTGCTGTTCCACTACGCTGATTCCTGGCTTCCTGACTTCCTGGCTTGTCTGACTGTCAGTTTTGGTTATTGAACTTTGTTTTGACTATGTTTGTTCTATTTACTTTTTTTTTTGTGATTTAACTGTACTTCTGTCTCGGTCTGATTCATGGTTTCTGACACTGTCTGACAAAGTGAAGCACGCTAACAGATCACAAAAAGCCTCACATCATGCCACAATCTAAAAAAAATCAAGAACAGATTAGAAACAAACATGAATCGGTCTAGGAGAGGTTTCAAAGCCATTTCTAAGGCTTTGGAACTCCAGTGAACCACAGGGAGAGCCATAATCCACAAATGGAGATAACTTGGAACAGCGGTAAACCTTCCTAGGAGTGGCCGGCCTTAAAAAATTACTCCAAGAGCATGACAACAACTCATCTAGTAGGTCATAAAAGAACCCAGAACAACATCCAAAGAACTGCAGGCCTCACTTGCCTCAGGTAAGATCAGTGTTCATGATTCAACAATAAGAAAGACTGGGCAAAAAATGGCATCCATTGGAGAGTTCTAAGGCCAAAGTCACTGCTGACCAAAAAGAACACAAAGGCTCATCTCACATTTACCAAAAACATCTTGATTATCTCCAATACTTTTAGGCAAATATTCTGTGGACTGATGAGACAAAATTGAACTTTTTGGAAGGTGCGCGTCCCGTTACATCTGGCATAAAACTAATACAGCATTTCATAACAAGAACATCATAACAACAGTCAGACATGGTGGTGGTAGCTTGATGGTCTGGGGCTGCTTTGCAGCTTCAGGATCTGGACAACTTACCATAATTGATGGATCCATGAATTTCTAAGCTCTACCAGAAAATCCTAAACCTCAAGCTCAAGTGCACAGGACAATGATCCAAAACACAACAGCAAGTCCACCTCCAAATGGTTCAAACAAAGCAAAATCTAGGTTTTGGAGTGGCCTAGTAAAAGCCTGGACTTAAATCCAATTGAGATGCTGTACCATGACCGTACACAGGCCATTCATGCTGGAAAACCCTCCAATGTGGCCGAATTAAAACAATTCTGCAAAGAAGAATTGGCCAAAATAGTCAGGACTGACTGGTTAAAAGCAATGCAGGAGCTGAAATTCTATTTTTGCAGTTGTCAGTCAATGAACATGTGTGACTGTAATGGAATACAGACAGCTAGTAGGGATAGAATCTGCAAATTTGTATATGTAAAATTGGAACATCAAATATGTAAGAATGTGAAAGTTGCTAAAAAAAAATGCTTTCAGGTGAAAGTTCCCTACACTAACTCAGAATATGAGCACACTATAAATATTTTGGAGTTAGTTACATATAGAGGTCGACCGATATATCGGCCGATTTTGGGAATTTTTTAATTAATCAGCATCGGTCGATTGTGCTGCAAATTAGCACGATTAATTTTTGCGCTAGCCGGTTCACACAGGGGCGATCTGACTTGTGGGGCAACTCAGCGCGACCCGCACAGCGCGACTTTAGTGTGACTTGCAAATTACTTCTGTATTAGAAGTCAATGCAAGTCGCCTGAAGTCTCCCTGTCGGAGCGACTTGAGTCTCTCCTACCTGAGCAGCCTGCCAAGTCTGAGAACATCGCTGATAAAAGAAGCAAATAGATGCAATGGGGGTGATTTACTAAGAAGAAAGCACTGCACCAGTTCAGTCATTAATCGAATGTGCGAACCAGCGCACATTGAAGCGCAAATAGCGATAAGAAGTACCCCCATGTAAACTGCAACTGTCGCTAGGGTAACTGCGGTTTTCTCTTTGATAATAGAGCACACCCAATACAATTGTAATTTCATCTCATTGGATGTGTCTTGTTAGGCAATTAGTAGGTGTTCTCAGTTAATTAACCCTTTTGATGCTAATCTCATTCCTATAACTTCTAATATATCTTTGAAATGTGTTTTTTTCTTTTTTTACCCAAATCTTTCAATACATTACCAAGAACAGAGAAGTGTTTCTAAACCCAATGAATTAATATTTTCAGATCTTGATCTTTAAAGGTGACCATACACTGAAATCAGTAAAATAAATTAGGTTTAGTGCAAGAGCCTGTTTGATGTCCTATAATTTGAATTAATTGTTTAAATGCGTCTTCCTATTACCTATTTTGCCTAAATATCAAGCTGAACAGAGATTGGCCAATCAGATTGCATACTGCATGACCATCTTAAGTGCCAAATTTGGAATGTAGATGTGCCATGACCCACTTGTATTTTCCAAACGATATTTCTTGGCCATTATACAAGACACATGAAAAACCACCTTTTTCAAGACATGCTAGAGTAATCAGAATTCTTCAAACTACGGCTGTTGCAGAACTACACATCCCATGAGGCGTTGTAAAACTCTGACATTCACAGACATGACTAGGCATGACGGGAATTGTAGTTCCTAAACAGCTGGAGGGTCGTAGTTTGAAGACCCCTGTGCTAGACCATTATTATGCCTCTAGAATCGGGAGTGTGGCATCTACCCAACTTCTCTCTGCTGATGGACATAAGAACCTACATCTATAGATATATCTATAAATATCTACTGCTTCCGGGAACCAGATATGTGCCATGGGTACATACCTCCGCGCACACAGCAGTTGCGCATCTCACATACACAGCGGTCGCGCATCTAGCTGCAGGAACCCAATTTTGATGGAAATTAATAGCAAAGCAGATGCAGATTTCCAGGACTGCACTAACAAATGTTTATAGTGAAAGGAAATTGGTGTTTTCTATTAACCACTTGCTGACCGCCGCATGACGATACATGTTGACAGAATGGCACGGGCAGGCATATGGGCGTACCTGTACGTCCCTGCCTCCCAGCGGGCGGGGGGCCTGTTCGGGCCCCCCCCCGGTGCCTGCGGCAGTCAACTTTGTTCCAGGAGCGATCCATGCTGAGGGGGAGGCCACCGATTCATGGCCACCCCCTCGCGATCGCTCCTGACGAACGGGCTTCTTCCTCTACCTGTGAACTGTAAACACAGGTCAGAGGAAGTGATGTCATCTCTCCTCGCGCTTCCTTTTTCGTTCGGGAGCCGTGGAGAGAGGACATGAAAAGTAAGTTTCACCAACAGCACACTAACACCAGTACACAAATCACCCCCCGATCACCCCTCCAGTTAACCCCTGCACCCCCAGTCACAGTGTCACCGATTGCAGTGTTTATTTTTTTACTGATCACTGCATTTGGTGTCATTTGTGACTGTAAAAAGTGTTAGGGCAGTTAGTGGTAGGCCCCTTTAGGTCTAGGGTACCCCCCCTAACACCCCCTCATAAAGGTTTAACCCCTTGATTGCCCCCAGTTAACCCTTTCACCTCCTGACGCCAGTGTCACTAAGCGATCTTTTTTCTGATCGCCGTATTAGTGTCACGGGTGACGCTAGGTAGCCAGTTAGTTATTTAGGTTCACTGTCAGCTTTTTATAGCGTCAGGTACCCCCATATACTACCTAATAAAGGTTTTAACCCCCTGATTGCCCCTAGTTAACCCTTTGACCCCCTGTCACCAGTGATCACCGTGTTACGGGTGACGCTGGTTAGTTAGCTTGTTTTTTATAGCATCAGGGCACCCGCTGTTTAATACCCAATGATAGGTAGTGAGGAGTGAAATCAAACATTTACGCCCTTAGAAAGCCTGAAGGAGGTGCTTGGTTTTCGGGGTCCTGTACGCGGCTAGGCTCCCAAAAAGTCTCACACGTGTGGTATCCCGTCAGATTTTGCAAAATAATGCAGCACAGACAATCAATAACACATTACTCTGCCTGTAAAGTGGTGCATCTGTAGCATGTATCCAAAATGCTGCTTCAAAGATGTACGGCTTTAGAGAAAACTTACAAATCTACATTGCAGCTGCAAGATTTTGACCCAAAAGAAAAAATAGCCTGCCCCCCCAATACATACAAGGCCATTTGGGTCTGTTAATGCTTAAAATGAGAACCCCCACGTGAAAAATGCCACCCCAAACTAAAAAAAGATTGTGCCCCTGCCAAACACTAACAAACCCCTAGCCAAACACACAGCAAGCCAGCCCATGAAAGGAACCCTAGGATGGGGTTGTGGGGGGCTGCAAACAGGGGGCTTTGTGGGGGCTTTAAACTAGTGGGTACAAGATGCTTTGTGGTTGGTATTGGGATGAGCCCAACAAGCCCCAAAGGCAACCAGCTATGTTGAGTGCATGTGGCCTTGTATGGTTCAGGAGGGGGTTGGTTGATCGCTCTTCTCGCCCCTTTCCTAGCTGGCCCTGTTGTATGCTCTGAAAAGGATGTGGTTTGGATTGGTGAAGGCAGCTCACAGCCTTTTCAGAATGGAGTGGAGTGCGGAGTTCCCCTTTAAAAGCAAAAGCTAGCCCATGGAAATCATATGCATTAGAGGAGGAAGGTTAAATGCCCTTTTAGGAGGAGCTAGAGGAGTGAGAGTTTTTTTACAAGGTGCATGTCACATGTTGGCAATGTAACATGCTAACATGACCTTTGTGCAAATCGCCTTAAAAAATACATAAAGGTGTAACAGCGTTAAAAAAAAAATTGTCAAGTTTAGAGGTGCGCCTGTTCAACCCATGCAATTGCATGTACGTTGCTTAACATTTACTAAGATTTTGGCCACGCAATGAACAAACTCATGTGAACGAGCGCAAGAGCCGCTTGCGCATGCGCACTGCTTACATTGACCTCACGCAGTTCTAAACGTACTTGCAGGCATAGCAGGCTTTCTCTGAAAACGTTACTTTCTCATTCTATTTTGGGCATATTTGTCACTTAGGCAGTTGTTACTAAACTTCCTCAAATCACCGCATAATATTGGCACCTCCATCTTCTGTCAATAAGATGTCCATAGTGGTGCACAGATTGCATTCTCCCGTGCGCCGAGATCGTTATAGTAAATGGGGGATTCACACTCTGTTACAGGCGCACCATTTCGTAAATATGGAAATATGCGTTGCGCCTTGCTGTGCACCTTTACTGATGGCACACGGCTTTTGTAAATCACCCCCAATGTTTATACTTATCAAAAGAATGAACTCCGGTGTGTAGAAGAACTCAGTTTAACCATTTAAAGACTAAATATTTTCTGACATGTGTTGCTTACAAGTAAAAATCCAGTATTTTCTGCTAGAAAATCACTTAGAACCCCCAAATATTATATATTTTTTTTAGCAGAGACCCTAGAGAATAAAATGGCGGTTGTTGCAATATTTTATGTCACAAGATATTTGCGCAGCAGTCTTTCAAACGCAATTTTTTTGGAAAAAATACACTTTAATTATAAAAAAAAACACTAAACAGTAAAGTTAGACCATTTTTTTTTTTTCGTCCAAAAGTTCTGATTACCTGTTTTTGTGTATTTAATATTTAAGATACATAGTTTTTTTTTTAATCTAAATACATACAAGTGCACTGATTGGAGGCTTGTTGTGTTTAATAAATGTTTAATTGAAGACATTTTCAGTATCACTTCTTATTACTTAACTGTTAGATTTTATGAGATGAAGGGAAAAAGAATAGAAAAAAATAGTCCCTTACATATCGGCATCATATATCGGCCATCGGCAGCCACGATTTCTAAACATCGGCATCAGCCAGAAAAAAAACCCATATCGGTCGACCTCTAGTTACATAGTTACACAGTTAGCTCTCCATTCGAAAAAAAAAATCACTGTCTGTACAGAAATCTGGCCACATTCCTTAAAGCCCCGTCCCTTTTCCAACGCCGGACGTGGATTCTAGACAGAAGATGGGGACACCAATTCATGCATAGGACCAGCCAGAGCAATACTTAGTTAAAGTAATACATACAATATATTGTTTTTTTCTTAGGACACACAAGGCTTTCTTTTGGTAATATTGTCTTGCAAAAATAATTTTTGTAATGCAAGCTACAGACAAACAGAAATGTAACAAAACTAAAAAAAAAACACTCTTTTTTTCCTAATTTGATTAGGGTTACTTTAAAAAAAAATAAAAAAATGGGTGATTAAAAGTTTACATTTTCTTTTATAATTTGTCTTGTTTTGAGACCAAAGTTATGATTCTAGTATAAAGCTCTGCACTTGTTTAAAAATACACACATATATTTATTTTTGTAAGTTTTTAAATGTGACACCAATAAAATGAAAAGACAAAATTACTAAACAAAATGTTTTTTTAATATTATTGGCTAGAAGAAAAAACTATCAGGAAAATAATAGATAACGGGAAGTAGGAGCTCATTAGGGCTGATCACGGTAAACTGAGGGTTAATAATGGGTTGAATAGGTACAAATTTAATAAAAGAAAACTTTTATTTACTTGTTAGGCCGTTTTAACTGACATCACATGCATATAAAAGCTCATCTCCTTGATCTGTAGATGAATGAAACAGAGAAGATACAAAAGTAACAGTGTTACTTTTTATCTCTCTGTCTGAACAATGTTTATAAACATGGTGTCCAATGGTCCATTTTTTTTTTAACAGCAGTTGCTATTATAGCTGCTGTATTTAGGGCTCATTCACACCATACTTACATGAAAACTGATCAGAAAACCACACAGATTTCACTTGCAGAGACATCAGTTTCTATCCGTTTAAATGCATATTTCAGTGAGTTTTTATGCATGTTGACATCAGTTTCCATGTGCGTCAGTTATATGCCCTGTTCACACCAATGTTGATGTCACCTCAGTTTTTTTCCATGCAGAAAACTGCATACACTTTGCAGATCCCTGCACAGAAAAAATGAGCACATGATACCAGTGTTGTGGTGTGAACAAGGCATATAGAGAAACTCCTGGCTGTCATTTTGACAGTTGGGAATTACTGGTGTGTGCATGGGTGAGTAGAAAAGGGACAGAAGGACAGCCCATACCACACACTTCCTGTGCACATCAATTACAATTGGACATGTCATGTGCAGGACACCCAGGATCCACAACTGGTAAATAAGGGAAGGTAAAGATGGATAAAAAAACGTGAATGGCTGGACATCCAAAAAATTATTGATACATTTCCAGACTAACAGATCCACATGTCTCGGTTGGAAGTTATCAAAACTTTCAATTTAGAAGAGATTCAGTCTGCTGGGTCATATCGGTCACATTGATGTACTGTATGTATATTCACCATAAGGCTTTGGTCACACTGAGGGCCAGTTCACCCCACATGCAGTCCAATTTTTTTCTGCATCAAAAAGGCATGGATAGTAGGTTATATGGTTTTCAATGGCATAGTTCACACCAGTGCGGGCAGTTCCAGTGCGTTCCAGTTGCAGAAAAAAAAAGTAGAACATGCTGAATTTTTTTCTGCACTGGACTGTACTGAAACTAGGTTAAAACGCACTGGAACACACATGTCCTTGTTTAAAAGAGAAGTAAAGGAAATAACAGTTTACATAAAACAGACAGAAATCAAATGCAGAAATGGTACTAAAGTGGACTAGTAGTTACTGTATTTTTATGATACCACTAACAGGGAATCCTGGGCCGGCCTATTTCACCTTAAAGTGGAGTTCCACCCACTTTTACAATTCTTCAGCATCCCTCACTAAACTGTGCACTGTAAACGAATTGGATATTTTAAATTTTTTTTCTCAGCACCTACTGTATATCTGCTGTATTCATTTTTTACTTCCTCCTCCCTGGCCGTGGCCCATCGCATCATTTCCTGTTTGTAATACCTTCTGGGAAGGGGCGGCAACTTCCTCTGACACTGCCGTTGCTATGGAAACCTGACCTGAAACCTATTACACTGCTTGTGCTGCACTGAGCATGTGCAAGATCTGCAAGGATGAGATCCAGGAAGAAATACAGTCTGGCTTCAGATGCCCACACTTAAGATGGCCACGGCCTACTGTAAGTTTATAAAATAACAAACTACTGCTATAAACTAACAAAACAGACCTTAGTTTACAGACTAACTTTACTAGAATACATTAAATTTGTGTATTATAGGGGTATTTTTATTTAAAATGTATCATTTTGGCCGGAACACCACTTTAAGTCCTAATGGGAGACCAGGTTTAATAATTTTACAGGGGTGGGTCCCCTTAAATAGCAGTAACAGCAATGTCCAGAGTGCAAGGCCTGTAATTAATGATTAAAGATAATGAAGCACTGTTAGTTATAATAAGATGATTCCTATATTTAAGTTGCAATTCTGTGTTATTTAGTGATAACAATTTGTGCAATGGTTGATCAACCTGATTGATCACTACCATTAAATAAACATCAAATCCTAAACAATTTATATGATTAAAGTGACTTCAGTGCGTAAACAATCCAAAATTCATATGTGTCAGGTCTGGACACCTGGTGATTATTACAGTGCTAAAAAGTGCTTTATAGTGCAAACAAACAAAATCTATCTTAAATCGTAAATCTATCTACGTAATCTACGTAAATCGTATCTAAAAATCGTAGATCAACCCAACTTATTAACTAATGCTTAACATTCAAATGCATATATTTAAAGTGATGATAGTGCTTAAAAATCCAACACTTCCTTGTGTCTCAAAATGGGACACCTGATATTTACATATCAGAAAGCCATATTGCAAGTCCATAAATATATTCCTTATAAACAACAGTCCTTCAAACATTCCTTGTGATTGTGCACTTTCCCTTCACTGATAATTGTGACAGTCCAAGGTGTGGGTGACAGTAAATCTTGCTTCCTGTGTCACCTCTGTGCTCTCTAGCCTCTCACCTTAGATATGTAAAAAATCAGCCTAGAACGTAAGTCCAAGGACAGTGTATCGTCTCCTCTTGCGTTTCTCTATGGGGATATCCAATGCTCCGCTCTCTAATATGCTGAATCTCTATTAATCCCGGGGGACTCCCTCTGGTATCCTCTCAATGGGGTATGTAGAGAAAGGAGAATGTTCTCGTAGTGTAGTATCATTACGAATAATTTTATTAAAATAGATAATAGGTTACGCTCACATTAAAAAGTTTGAACAGCAGCGAAAATCCACGAGCACCAAGCTCCTTCCTAAACGGCGTCACTTCCGGTATGCCTCCACTCACGCCTACAATTCTTACTCCCTTGTCAGCCAGTCTTATTACTAGGTCTTTTCTACTCATCAGTGTTTTAATGCCTTTCTTAATATGTATAGGTTCTTCTTCTTAATTTTCAACGTTCTCACATCTTCCAGTACTAGATTTTTGAAAACTTCAATATGCTTATTATCCGTTACCAAAGGATTAAAAGTGGACTTATTCCGTAAAGTGCTATGTGCAGTTGAATCTTCAATATGTATGGACCTGGTATTTGTTATGGGATTACCCAGTATATGTTTTGATATTTACCAGTAATTTCCTTATATACTTTTGCACTCCTATATAGGTTTGAAATGTATCCAGATTTCTCTTAGGTGCATATTTGAGACCTTTAGCCAGTGTTTTGAGTTCCTCCTTTTATTAGTTCTTTCCCACTTAAATTGAAAACTCCTTCTCCAATTACTCTCTTGTTTGCTTGTTTTCTCTTCCCTGCTCTACATCCTCTTTTCTTTCCATGTTTCTTCTTGGTCCTCTTTGTACTTCTCTCCTCCTTGGGGAGTGATTTTCCATACCTCTCCCTAAAAAAGACCGATTGTTTCCTTGTCCATAGTAGCTATTGTTGTATTGTTGTCAATCAGGTCTATGATTTCCTTGGTCGTAGTTGTTGTATGTATGTCTATCATGTCTCCCATCCCCATGGTGTTCCCTCAGGGGGCATAATAGTTATAGGTAGGTATTGGACTTCTTTCTTGAGGTCTGTAAAATCCTGTTCCTTTGGTGGACCAATTCTTTCACTTGATCCATTGTTCTGTTGGTATCAGTTGTTATTTGGTTTCTTATTGTTTTTCTAGTAGGGTGGTTTTCTCCATGCATTTTGAGGTGTATGTTCCCAATGATTAGGTCTCCTATTTTCATTTCGTGGTGTATGTCCATTGTAGTGCCTGTATTCTCCTTGATTTCTAGGTGGTCTTGTTTTCTCCCATTGAGGTCTGTGCTTAGTTTGGTCTCTTGCAGTTCTAGGTCTATGTTCTTCCTGTTGGCGACTCGGATAGGTGTTGTGTGCTGTTGTGCAATTTTCATTGGGTCTCTCTATTCTCACCACTCTTTCAGGGGTAGAGAAACTTGAAATGGAATCTGTGGTTCCTATTTGCCTCTGCCATTTGAATACCTGGTCTGTCTTGTAATCATTAATATCTCTGGTATATTTCTTCCCTTTTCTTTGTTGTACTTCTCTATCTTTTTTGACAAGGTCTTTATTTAGTTGTGTTGTGAGTGCTGTAAATTCTGTTGTGTCGTAAGAGCATCTTCAATGGTTCAACTCCTTTATCATTTACTGGTTCCCGACCAGCTCACGTCTATATTCGGGGACAAAATGGCTCCCCTGTGCGAAACCCCGTATAGGTACGGGGTTCCTTCAAGAACCACCAGAGGACGCGCCCGCTGTGCGGGGGGGGGGGCCCGATGCGCGTGGCCGGTGGTCACGATCGCCACCGGCCATGCGCAATCACATGCACGAGCGCCAGCATAGGGAGTTGTGTGTGTAAACACAAATCCCTGTGCTGTCAGAGGAGAAGAGACATGTCATTTGTTCCTACTATGTAGGAACAGTGATATGTCTCCTCTCCTACTCAGTCCTATCCGCATACAGTTAAAACACACTGAGGGAACATACATTTAACCCCTTGATCACCCCCTAGTGTTAACCCCTTCCCTACCAGTGTCATTTACACAGTAATCAGTGCATTTTTATAGCACTGAATGCTGTATAAATGACAAATGGTCCCAAAAATGTGTCAAAAGTGTTTGATCTGTCCTTCGCAATGTCGCAATACCGCTAAAAATTGCAGATAACCACCATTACTAGTAAAAAAAAATTAAAATGCCATAAAAATGCCATAAATATTTCCCATAGTTTGTAGACGCTATAACTTTTGCGCAAACCAATCAATATATGCTTGTTACGTTTTTTGTTTTTTTTTGCCAAAAATATGTAGAAGAATATATATTGGCCTAAACTGTTGAAGAAATTTATTTTTTAAAAACCTTTTTGGGGATATTTATTATAGCAAAAAGTAAAAAATATTGGTGTTTTTTTCAAAATTGTCGCTCTTTTTTTGTGTATAGCGCAAAAAAAGAAGAAAAAAACACAGAGGTGATCAAATAGCACCAATAGAATGCTCTATTTGTGGGAAAAAAGGACACAAATTTTGTTTTGGGTACAGCATTGCATGACCGCGCAATTACCAGTTAAAGTGACGCGGTGCCAAATTGTAAAAGGTGCTCTGGTCAGGATGGGGGTAAAACCTTCCGGGGTTGAAGTGGTTAAAGAAGTTGTACCATTCATCTATGGATTCTTGGTCAATGAGGCCATCATTAAGGGGGACTTTCCATCTTAATCTTCGGGGTACTATATTTTTCCTAATATATCTCTCAAAGGTGGTGATGTCCCACCATAGGCTCACTTTTTTCTCCATATTGTGTCCTGGCCTTCTCATGAGGCTTTCTATATCTCCGTTTGGGTTCTCTACATTAAAACTTCATCAAGGTTTACTTTTCTTTGTTCCACTAATGTAAAAACATCCATGGTTGTTGCAAGAGTGGGTAGGATAATAAGAAGTAATATTAGTGTGCGTTACTCTCGCGCTACCACTGCGTAGGTGAATTTAACCAAAAATGGTGCCTTCACTGAAATAGTGTATCCATACCTACTAATATAATAAATGATTGAAGATAGTGAAGCACTACGCAGCTTTGAATATTCAAACATCTCTCCCCTCACTCTCCTATGTGTCCCAGTGGAAGCAGGATTTGGGACATTGGATCGATCTGGCGGACTGGAGAAAGGCCTGGTCTTCTGTAGCTAAATGTTCCTTTAATACTGCCATCATGGAGGCAGCATACAAAGTGCTATTGTGGTGGTATTGGATTCCAGCACGTATTACCCATGCCAACCCAACCTCTAGCGATCGCTGCTTCCGGGGATGTGGCCATGGTGGGGATATAATTCACACCTGGTGGGCCCGCCCGCGAATAGTGGGTTTCTGCTCCAGAGTGTTTGGCCTGTTGTTTTCACTTTTCACTGTCACAAATTTGCACAATTACATATGACCCTATACCGGGTTTGTTTGCGCGTCAGCAGAGATTGGCAACCTATCTGTTCATAGCAGCCAAAGGGACCATTGCTCAAGCATGGAAAAAACCACAGTCCCCTTTCAGGAAGTGAAAAACCGCTTGACGTCCATGATGGTCAACAAACAAATGTCTAGTATACTCAAAGACACGCACGCCAAGTTCCTTAAAGTTTGGGAGCCATGGCTGGCGTACGCCTTCCCTGAACTCCCTCTGGCTAGTATAGATCGGCTCTGACTGGTTTCCTAGATGGCCCCAGGTCCCTCTCTCCTTTTCCCTGCTCTCCCTTCCCTACTTTCTCTTATTCCCCCCCTCTTTTTCTTACTTCTCTCTGTTCTTTTTCTTTTACCAAGGCTCTTAGCCCTTTTTTTACTGCCAACAGAGGCTTCAGACGATCTTAATGCAGAGTTAATGCATTTGGTCCTGGTTATTCCTACACTTATAGGGGGTTACCCCAAATTACGTATGTTGCACTCAGGATTTCTGTGACTGTTAGTTAAGAGGCTACCCTCTTCGGTTTATTTTGTATTTCCTTTTGTTGTTTTTGTCTCTTATGCACCAGTTCTAGCCCCTGCATGGGCAATCTAGGTGCCTTTGACATTGTTGTATGTTTAACACTACTTCTGCAATAAAACTTATTGAACGAGAAAGATAATGAAGCACTGTTAGTTAAAGAAAAGTGATTCCTATATACAAGTTGCAATCCTGTGTTATTTAGTGATAACGAATAAATTCCTGTGTGTACACAATTTGTGCAATGGTTGATCAACCTGATTGATCACTACCATTAAATAAACATCAAATCCTAAACAATTCATATAATTAAAGTGACTTCAGTGCGTAAACAAACCAAAATTCATATGTCTCAGGTCTAGACACCTGGTGATTATTACAGTGCTAAAAAGTGCTTTATAGTGCAAACAAACAAAATCTATCTTAAAAATCGTAGAGCAACCCAACTTATTAACTAATGCTTAACATTCAAATTCATATATTTAAAGTGATGATAGTGCTTAATAATCCAACGTTTCCTTGTGTCTCAGAATAGGACACCTGATATTTACATATCAGAAAGCCATATTGCAAGTCCATAAATATATTCCTTATAAACAACAGTCCTTCAAACATTCCTTGTGATTGTGTTCTTTCCCTTCACCGACAGTGCAAGGTCTGCAATTGTCTTCACCGGCAGTTGGAGCTCAAGCAAACTGTATCCTGAATATACAACCCCTGGCAAAAATTACAGAATCACCAGTCCCTGAGGATGTTCCTTCAGTTGTTTATTGTTGTAGAAAAAAAAGCAGATCACAGACATGGCCAAAAACTAAAGGCATTTCAAATGGCAACTTTCTGGCTTTAAGAAACACTAAAAGAAATCAAGAAAAATAATTGTGGTGGCCAGTAACAGTTAGGTTTTTAGAACAAGCACAGGGAATAAATTATGGAATCACTCAATTCTGAGGAAAAAATTATGGAATCACCCTGTAAATTTTCATTACAAACACTAATACCTGCATCAGATTAAATCTGCTTGTTAGTATGTAGATAAAGAGGGTAAATCATCACGCAGTGTTGCACAAGATGTTGGTTGTTCACAGTCGGCTGTGTCTAAAACATGGACCAAATACAAACAACATGGGAAGGTGGTTAAAGGCAAGCATACTGGTAGACCAAGGAAGACATCAAAGTGTCAAGACAGAAAACTTAAAGCAATATGCCTTGAAAACAGAAAATGTACAACAAAACAAATGAGGAACAAATGGGAGGAAAATGGAGTCAACATCTGTGACCGAACTGTAAGAAACTGCCTAAAGGAAATGGGATTTACATACAGAAAAGCTAAAAGAAAGCCATCTCTAACACCTAAACACAAAAAAACAAGGTTACAATGGGCTAAGGAAAGGCAATCGTGGACTGTGGATGATTGGATGAAAGTCATATTCAGTGATGAATCTCGAATCTGCATTGGGCAAGGTGATGATGCTGGAACTTTTGTTTGGTGCCGTTCCAATAAGATTTATGCAGACGACTGTCTGAAGAAAACATGCAAATTTCCACAGTCAATTATGATATGGGGCTGCATGTCAGGTCAAGGCACTGGGGAGATGGCTGTCATTAAATCTTCAATAAATGCACAGGTTTACATTGAAATTTTGGACACTTTTCTTATCCCATCTATTGAAAGGATGTTTGGGGATGATGAAATCATTTATCAAGATGATAATGCATCTTGCCATAGAACAAAAACTGTGAAAAAATTCCTTGAAGAAAGACACATAAGGTCAATGTCATGGCCTGCAAACAGTCCGGATCTCAATCCAATTGAAAATCTGTGGTGGAAGTTAAAGAAAATGGTCCATGACAAGGCTCCAACCTGCAAAGATGATTGGGCAACAGCAATCAGAGAAGGCTGGAGCCAGATTGATGAAGAGTACTGTTTATCACTCAATAAGTCAATGCCTCAGAGACTGCAAGCAGTTATAAAAACCAGAGGTGGTGCAACAAAGTACTAGTGATGTGTTGGAGTGTTATTTTGTTTGTTTGTTTTTCATGATTCCATCATTTTTTCCTCAGAGTTGAGTGATTCCATAATTTATTCCCTGTGCTTGTTCTATAAATCTAACTGTTACTGGCCACCACAATTATTTTTCTTGATTTCTTTTAGTGTTTCTTAAAGCCAGAAAGTTGCCATTTGAAATGCCTTTAGTTTTTGGCCATGTCTGTGATCTGCTTTTTTTCTACAACAATAAACAACTGAAGGAACATCCTCAGGGACTGGTGATTCCATCATTTTTGCCAGGGGTTGTAGCAAGTGGCCTGTAAGCAGATAAGAACAACTTAATCTCACTAGCAGTAACCCTTAAAGTAACTCCAATGGGGGAAGATGTCTGTATACAGTGTTCATATGCAATGTAGTAAAGTAATTCCAGGAGTAGGATGTCTGTATACAATGTTTGTATGCAATGCAGTAGGGCAGAGTGTGTATTTACTGGGCAGTAGCCCTCTCACCAACTGAAGAACAGCGGAGGATCCCCCTGAAGAGTGATTCCAGAGTAGTCGTCCCCTGGATGAACAATCGAAGATGACCAGCTGGCTACAGGAACGGTAGGTCGTCTGATCAAGGTGATCCGGCTGATACAGCGACTCTGTGGTGATGTCCCTTGAGTAGGAAGCAGCGTTGGACCTGCCTGGGTCAGGCTTTCGGAGTGCGATAGGCCGCAGTCCTCTCACACAGCAGCAGGGATGTGTTCACCGCATGGCACCCGGGAAGAAGAGAGCGTAGGCCGGGCTGCTGTTCCCTTTTATAGTCTCTCCCAGAATTTCTTCTTGGGTAGCAGGTGGCCTGAAGGGAAATGTGGTCCAGGGATAGCCCCAGAATGTCTGTTCAGGATACTACAATTCCTACAATGCTCTTCACTTGGCACAAGGGGATGATGTCAGTTACCCACGCCCAACACAAGAGGGACACAGCAACTGTGTAAAAATGCAAAGGTAAGTCTGCAATGCAGATACTTGTAGTCCACTCATTGGAGGAGGTAGAGCGACCATCTCAGGCTCTCCGTGGCTGGCTGAAAGGCTGAGTCAGGTGTCAGTCCAGGCACCTGGCGGATCCAGACTCCCATTGTCGGGATGACGCGGTGCATGGACTGACATTGGTGACGTCAGCAGAGTGTGGACTTCAGTCCGCTCTCTGCTAAAAATGCGTCACAGGAGTGCAAAATGAATTGTACTCCCATGATCCATAGGAGAAGTACAGCCAAACGAGCTTTGGCTATACTTCTCCTTTAAAGTTAAGAAGAAAAGAGATGCACTGGACCGCACCAAAACGCACTGGAACACACCGAAAACGCGCGTGCAGAAAAGCATCCAGAACGCATCCGGACTGCGTTTCTATGATGTAAACTGGCCCTGAATCCAACATTGAAATTGTGCAACTTCACTTAAAGCTGCACGGTTTCAAAGTCGCATGTCAGTGCGACTTCAGGTGCAACGTGGAAGAAATCTTTGTGACTTCATGCACAGATGTCTATGCAAATCGCACCTGAACTTGCAAAAATTAGTGCAAGAACTACTTTCAAAATCAATGCGACTGCAATGGAGTCGATTCCATTGCGGACAATAGGGTGCGACTTGTCATGAAATTTAAAATGATCAAATCGCACGACAAGTCACACCGGTGTAACCTGGGACTTAGACACCTAGATAGAATGATCTTTGGAAACGGCCCAATCCATTTATGCAGCTATACACATGGGAGACACTAAAATTTGATACTCACACCCCATGGGATAGGGAGGATGCCACCACTACGTGGAGCTTGCAGTATTGCAATACAGGTGCTCTGCATCCTTCCTGTGCTACAGTCTGCTGGTGAACATCACCCAACTGATAAACCAACCCCAAATGGATTGTCAACACTGACAATCTGGATGTCACTGCCCATCTCTCTATCAGAGTGCCACCATCTGCTCCCAGTACAGAGACAGGGGCAGGAAGAGTCACGTTAATAAACCCAAGCTGTGCCAGTCTGTTATGAGCTGAGTAACCCGACAGTGAGAAAATCTGGCCGCACATCTATGTCTATTGTCACAACAGCCGCAGGGCTCCGTCACCTTCCCTGTGAACTCGCACACGAGTCACCAGGCTGTCGGAATCGGCCAGTGTGACATTTGCTGATGATGACACAACCCCCCAAGGCTTCCATCACTTCTGGAGGAATTAGAACTCAAGAAGGGACCTGCCGCCGCTAGTAGAGACACAGAGGGAAACATCCTGGAAAAGTGATTTGTAGAGTGTTTAGCGTAGCTCCCAACTGTCCCTGATTTGGAATAAAGTCCCTCTGTCCCTCAAAGCTCCTCATTTGTCCCTCATGTTGGTCAGATCTATATAGTTGTATATAAAATGTACTAGATACTGAATACGCACCCCAATGAAATCAATGGACCGATGAAATCAATGGAGGATATTTGGAGGGGTCTGTGTGCTGTTTTTTTTTTTTTTTTTTTTTGTATTCTTTAGAAATGTCACTTTTGCTGTCACACATCCTACAGCAGGAATGAAAGAAGAAGAAAAAAAAAACAACATTTGCACAGCGCCTCCCCCACCCAAAATACATAACAGACCCTTTAAATCTGGTATGAAATGTAAGGCATTATCCCATGCAAAAAAATGCACTATGACCTGCAGGAAATCAATACCAGATCTTTAATTCGAGCATGCAACCTGGTTGGTCAGGAAAGGGGTGGATGACTGTGTGCACCCCCAAAACATACCAGGCCACAGGCCCTCAACACAGAGGTGGGCCTTTTCCTCACAACCCTAGCTGGTGAATGTGGGGGTCTGTGGACGAGGTGCATATCTGTAGCACACTATAGCTAGTTTGGGTCAGGGTTGAGTGACTCAGGGAGGCTGGATGACTCAGCAAGCAGTTTCTCTGGTGCCTCTCCCTGTTTCTGGAACCTTGGAAAAGCTTCCAGATGTAGTGGGTGGAGACTAGAAGGAGCTGCTTGGCAAATGTATGATGTCCTGCACCGATCCCCAGCAAAAAGGGTCTGGAAGGGGGTAGGCACCTCAAATAGGCATGAGTCATGCTAGCAAGGGCAGACAGGTGGAAAATGGAGTGTTGAGGAGGCTGTTGGTGGCCCGTGAAGGCACCTAGTTTGGGGGGGTGAACTCAGGCCAGGGGCTCAGGCACTGGAGGGACCCTCTACAACACACAGAGTAATCCTTTTCTGGAGGCACAGGAGCAAGTGAGAGGACAGCAGGAGCAGGTCAGCACATCCAGAAGATCTCCTGAGAAGTCAGCCAGGTGAGCGTTGAGTCTGGGAGGACTGTGGAGAGAGTGTCATTCTAGGAGGACTGTGGAAAAGTTAGCCAAGAGGGCTAGTGAAAGGGGCAGCTGCAGCCAGGTGGGCTGACAGTGCCTGAAGGGGTGGTGCTGGGATCAGTGACCACAGATAGGAAATGCTGGGAAAGTATAAGCTGTGTCACCCTATCTTCAAGTATAGGAGCTGCGAGTCCTTGCCTGTAATGGGCCTTAGCTACCAAATTTCATTAAGGTGACACAGTTGGAGTTCTGCAAGCAAAGTGAGTGCTGGAGGAAGCAGTGGAGTGTATATTGACTGTATATAGCAAAAGTTCTCCCTGAAGATTGTTTGAAGTCAAGTGGGCATCCCATTAAACCCCTTTTTATACCCACCTCAACAAAACAAAAAAACAGTACTGGACTGTTTCTTGACTTGACTTGAGGTGACTGTAAGGATTCGGTGTGCCTGGCTGTGCAAGGTGGGGGATCCCAATTCATCTGCGACCCTTAAGGGGATGCTCTACATATCAAAATCTGGAACCCCCCTTAAACAATAGTATGTAGTACCCCTACTCATTCACAACAGAGATATCCCTCATTGTAAAACCTGATGACCCAGCGCACATAATTAATCCTGACACTTCTTATAGCCGAATGATAGCTGTAAATGGAAGGGGTAGAGATAGTGGTGATGTCATTGCCCAAATATAGCCACGTGGCCTTATTTAGGCAGTGATGTAACCCCTCTGATCCCACCCATGTGCTTACATGGCCAGGGGTTTCCGGCCACATGTAAAGTGCTATTTCCTTAGCATCCAATGACAGCCGAAAGTTGTCACGTTCCTCCACATCGAACACCCTAAACTTTCGAATGAACATCCACTACTGAGCTTATCCTTACTGCTTGCATGTAAAACAATGGGCGAAATTCAATAGAGCTGCTGCGCCATTTTTCTGGCATTAATCCCCCTTGCTAATGTGTTGCATTAAATACATGAAGTACTTGCAACTTTGATTCTGACAAGGACTTGTGTACCAATGTGAGGTAGTTCTAAAATGCTCCACTTCCAGACTGTGGTGCACTGAATGCTCCAAATTCAAAATAAAATACCAACAGTTCGTATTCTACGAAAGTGAAGGTAATTAGGGCCAACCCTATGGTGTACACATTTTGTGAAAGTGTGTCACATGTATTCTAAAAGTGGTGCAGCGTGTGCCAAAGTCGAGTACAAAATCCAGACTTGAGCCAGACACCATGTGGCTAAGAACTGCTGAGCTGGGTCAGCAACAGGCATTTTATAAATGTGAACCGGACCTGGGTGACACCCGCCAGAGGGGTGACACCCGACGCCTCTGCCCACCACTCAGCCGGGAGAGTCCGTGGCTGGGTGCACAATTCCAAGCTGTCAGTGTGTGTCACGGTGAGCCATACCCCAAATGTAGTGACATCATTACTAGCTCCTCCTGATGTTTACCGAAAACTCCCAGAAGCTGTTGAGCCGCTAGAGGCACTCCATGCTGCAGCTTGACAGTTCTGGGTACATCGCCAGCAGATGCTTGCCTGACAAACTGTACATGGTTCCCACAGCATTCTGGAGACCCTTTTACACCACTGATGTGCCTTCATCACCATCAATGCAGTGAGTGCTTCAACTTTATATTTAAACCTTTTAAAATACTAATTACTAATGCCCTGTAGGTACAACCCCCCCGCACCAGGTAACACCAACCCTTGTGACGCCACTGGTATGGAATGCAATGTGGCAAACTGCATCAAATATGCTCCGCAATGCACATATCCTCAATTGAGAAGAAGAAAAAAAGAGGAGAGAAAAACACACACTGGAATGCATCAAAACGTGCTTGCAGAAATGCATCCAGAACACATTGTGATGTGAACCAGTTGTGTGTGAATTGGAGCTTAAGCTATAGAACTCTGTAAACAATAAATAACACTCCGATAAACATGTGAAAAATAGATGAGAGCACCCCCTGATAAATGATGATGAGAATACAGAATGTTCATATATGCCATAAAGGTCCTTGTTCAGACACTTTCACATGGTTATAGTGCTCTTTCACAGTTTCCCAAATGTGCCCCTCCATTGTCACCCTATCACAAGAGCCCTCGACTACAAGTGGCAAACATTTTTACACACATTACACAGGAATGATCCTCTCTTGTCACCATTAGGAAACCCGCCCTCAGAAATCGCTTGAGTGCATGCAATCAGGAAGCATCTGTAAAGAGGTCGCTGAAGATCTTCCGCACTGAGATGTAACAAAGGACAAAAAGAAAGATGAAAACAGTATTTTATTAGAAAAAAAAATGTTTTATCATATACAGCGCACAGAGGAAACGAAATGACATCCAATAAGGGTTTACGTCTACTTAAAGCTGAATACAGCCAGGCAACTAGCAACTTCAAAGGAAGCCATCAACGGCCACCACTGTATTTCTTCCAGTACATGTTTCTTTTCAGTAAAGCATGTTTGTATTTGACTGAAAAAGTCTTTGTACTGTACTGTGCAGCCGCTGGAATTATCAGACAGCGCCCAGCCTGTAGGCTGCGTTGTTGCGTACCGCTGGAACCAAACAGGCATTAAAGGGAGACGAGAGTTCTGTAAAAGAACAAATATTTGTCAGAGAAGTAATAATGGGAGTGTCAGCAATTTCATGAAACAAAACTCGGCTCTCTCCGGTTTAGTTTCATTTGTCTGACAAATAAATGGATCCATTTTCCGTGTTCCTTTTTCAACAACTTTTGGCTGTGCGGCATGTTAGCTAAATTAGGGGGATAAAATTCATGTACTGCAGAACAGCCCTCTTCTTCCTTTACATCTCGAATGCCGAGGAAATAATGAAGGACGAGTCGCCGCCAATCACAAACAGAAAAAAAAAAAAAGCCAGCGGGAGAAGAGCGAAAAATCTCCAAAATAAAGTCTTTAATCGTCAGGCGCAGCCAAATAAATGGCTGTGGCAAAGTGTAATAAACGTTAAAGGGAAAGTGATGAGGTTAATATAAGCAACATTGATTTAACTAGGATGATATAGAGGCATTGTCTGTTTTATAGGCCTTCCAGATGTCTATTAAAGGCCCCGCATTAGGGAACGGAGTCCTCTTCATCCGCCATGCCGCTGTCAGGATTTCCTATTTCACACTTGGCTGATTCAATTTGCTGGCTGGTCTGGCGCGTGCTGCCGGCCGCCCCATCGCTATGAGGCCGAGGAGAATCGGCGCTAGCAGGGTTTTCGCGGGAGCGATCTCAGCTTACCAGACGTTTCCTGCGCGATAAAGTGAATGGACTTCCACGCTTATTCAGCAGGGCAGCAACAAGGCGAGCAACATCCCAAAGCAACCAATCAAAAATAACCTTCCGCAAGCGCCGAAGCAGCAATCAGACTGCAGTGTAACACTGTGTTGAATAAGCTTGCTGTTTTCCAGAGAGATGTTATATAACACAACACTATTGTTAAGGGTCTATTCACACCAGTGTTAAAAAGCAGCAGCTGGTGTGCAGTGTAATCTGGCTGGATAACTGCAGTGCCCATGCACCAATCATGGTGCTTCGCACTGTTCACTTTTTTTTTAAACAAACTTTAGTGAACTCTCACACAGTGACATTTTAGTAAGTTCTATTAAAATGTGGTGCAAGTCGGTGGGCTGACTTGAACTGTGCTACGTTGGATAAAAGTTGAGCCTGACATACCTTTTTTGGTGCACATCGCCCGCACACCACTGCAATGCAATGGTATAAATCAGGCAAATGGGAGACAAGCCATTTTGCCTTGTCTTTCAATGGGTCTGCGCTGGAATAGTCGCCCAACTCACTCCTACTGCACCTGATGTGAATGGGCCTTAACAGAGGCGTAACTACTGTAGAATCTTCAGGACCCCAGTGCAAGAAATCACGAAGGGCGTCCATGGACATCCTCCCAGAGCCCTGCCTCCCGCAGGCCCCCTGGGGGGGGGCACAGATTATGGTAAAGGGCCAATCATATCGACCCTTTACCATGTGATCAGCTGATTACATGTGAACAGACCTGCCAGTTATCAGCAGTAGTTAACCGGCAAGACTGTCAGTACATTGTTTGACTAATAATTAGGGCATTGATCATCAGTGCCCTGATTATCAGTGCAGCCTCATCAGTGCAGCCTTTGAGTGCCACTTATCAATGCTCATCAGTGCTACCTATCAATGCCACCTATCAGTGCTGCCTCTTAGTGCTCATCAGTGCCGCTCAGTGCTCATCAGTGGCGCCTATCAGTGGCGCCCATCAGTGCTCATCAATGCCGTCTATCAGTGCAGCCCATCAATGCCTCGCCTATCAGTGCTGCCTAACAGTGCCTCTTCAGCAGGACTCTGAGCTGAGAGTGTTTCTCTCATACAGCCCAGAGCCTGCACTGACAGTTCCCCCTCCCTCCTCTCTCGCACGAATGGGAGAGGAGAGAGCCAACCTGCTCCTTCTCCTCCAGCCTATCTCCTCCTCCTCCTATTTTGTAGACACTATAACTTTTGTGCAAATCAATCAATATACGCTTATTGCGATTTTTTTACCAAAAATATGTTGAAGAATACATATCGGCCTAAACTGATGAAGACATTTTTTTGGGGATATTTATTATAGTAAAAAGTACAAAATATTGTGTTTTTTTTCAAAATTGTCGCTCTTTTTTTGTTTATAGCGCAGAAAATAAAAACCGCAGAGGTGATCAAATACCACCCAAAGAAAGCTCTATTTGTGGGTAAAAAAGAACATAAATTTTGTTTGGGTACAACGTCGCACGACCGTGCAAATGTCAGTTAAAAGGACGCAGTGCTGTATCACAAAAAAATGGCCTGGTCAGGAAGGGGGCAAATCCTTCCGGGGCTGAAGTGGTTAAAAATGATCTTCATGGCAGGATCACCAGGGATTATTTTAACAACAGCTATAGCTTTTGAAATATTGAAAACTTTTGAAATGACATCAAATGACTATTTCTTCAGAACAACAAAAGGTAGGAATATGCAACAATTTATTTTTTATATAATTAACAATTTTTATTAGAAAATCAAAAATTACAATTAGGACAAACCAAAAGGCAGTAAGGGTTACATAACATATTAGAGAAACCTAATAATAATAATAATAATAATAATAATAATAATAACAATTAGAGAAACCTTGTGCAACAAATTTTGTTAACATTCCTACAATGTACATAGGTCACCCAGAGGGGAATGTTTTTTTTTTTAACATAAGGGAAGATAATCTTTAAATATGCCATGCCACACATCTGGTTGAGCTGCCCACTTAAGTGATATTAAAGTCTTGTTTTTCTTTTCTTTAAAAATAACAAACATGTTATACTTACCTACTCTGTGTAGTGGTTTTGCACAGAGCAGCCCAGATCCTCCTCTTCTCGGGTCCCTTGCCGGCGCTCCTGGCCCCTTCCTGCCGTCGAGTGTCCCGACAGCAAGCAGCTTGTTATGGGTACACCCGAGCCAAGCAGCAGTTCTGTGTGTCCATTCAGATATGGAGCCGCGGTTTGGCCCTGCCCCCTCTCTCCTCATTGGCTAACTGATTTTGATTGACATCAGCAGAAGCCAATGGCACCGCTGCTGTGTCTCAGCCAATCAGGAGGGAGAATACCGGGTGGCCAAGGCACTCGTGCACATCGCTGGATCAAGATGGGGCTCAAGTATGTACTGGGGGGGGAGGGGGGGGGGGGGCTGACAGGGGAGCTGCGCTCACAAGGTTTTTTAGCCAAATACATAGACTGCATTGAGATAAAAAATCTTCTGCCTTTAAGCCACATTATTTGATATCTGCTTTTCAGTGGCAGTCAATCCCATATAAATTATACTCCCACACATTTGATGATGAGAACTGAAAATCTAACAAGTCATACGTTTACAACATACAAGATCATTTTAATTATCATTTGAGCCCATGGATATATTTCATGAGTACCGGACTGTAGTTGACCTTGTGGACATCTTCCCTTAGTGGGCTCACTTTATAACTGAGCTTCCTGGAGAAAGTTGAGACCTTACTCTGAATCCTTAAGCTGGCCATACATTATACAATTTTCTTATTAAATTTGCTTCAGATTTACCTACAACTATGTAGTGCAAGGGCCTGCCTGATAGCATACAAAATGAAAGTGGGTTTGACCTCATATTATATCGTTTTGGGATAGCTAAAGGAAAATTGTACAAGAAAATTGTATAACATAAGTTTAGCCATGGTGCTGCAGCTAATAACAAACAATCCTCCAAATCACCCCACTGCCGGACTTCATACATCACTTCCAGAGACAATGAACAGTCTTTTGCGAGTTGGATAGGGATTAGGATTATGGGATGCCCATAGGATCAGTCTTTGTCATCATATTTAAGGATTTTAGTACACTATGAATAAAGTTAGAGCCAGAAGATTTAATGTGCGTATAGAGTTTAGTATTAATCTCCTCCTGCATCTCCATGCAGACTGTTGCTCCTCCTGCTGCTCAACCTACGTAGACTACTGTCTCTGATGCCGCGTACACACGAGCGGAATTTCCGTCAGAAAAAGTCCGATGGGAGCTTTTCATCGTATATTCCGACCGTGTGTATGCCCCATCGGACTTTTTCCATCGAAAATTCAGATGGACTTAGATAAAGAACATGTTCTATATTTTTCAGACGGAACAAATTACTATCGTAAAAACAGCTTGTCTGTATGCTGTTCCGATGCACCAAAAACGACGCATGCTCTGAAGCAAGTACGAGACGGAAGCTATTGGCTACTGGCTATTGAACTTCCGTTTTCTAGTCCTGTTGTACGTGTTGTACGTCACCGTGTTCTGGACGGTCGGAATTTGGTGTGACCGTGTGTATGCAAGACAGCTTGAGCGGAATTCCGTCGGAACTCTGTCGGAAAAACCTTCAGAGATTATTCCGACGGCAAAACCGGTCGTGTGTACAGGGCATAGGAGTTCTCCATCCATCACCATGTGTTAGATAGAGACATCACTTCGGACCGTGTCAAAATGATGTTCTTAGCTTCCTTTCACCTCCTGTCCAAAACTTCGTTCCTCCTGCACAGATTTGGTTCCTCCTGCACAAAACTTGTGGTTACTAATTGAAGCATGACACATCCTCTTCTATTAAGTAGTAGGGGCCCACTCTGAATAAGCCTCTCTACTGGCTCTGGTTGCTTGCTGCCACTAGGCCTGAGGCCTGCAGAACCTCTCCCCAGAGACCCAGTGGATTAAATGCATATCTTCAAGGAAATATGGACTACTGTTCCCAGCCAGCCCAACTTTCAAATCATGTGCCGCAAGCCACATCGACTTGACACAGATCCCTACAGTCTCTTTTCTGATACAGGACTCCCCATCATCCACTGTGTGTTTGATGAAGACTCTGCTAACGACCATGCTATAGCAGAGTTCCCTCACAGACTCCTTGGCACCTCCAGCCCTCCTCTGTGGTAACACTCACCAACCTTCCAACAGCCCTGAGTCCTTGATGAGGAACTTTGACTGGACCATGCATACCGACAGCTTCACCTGCCCCTCTGCTCCAGGAGTTCCCTGCCATCTGACCGTGCGGTGGCAGAGACATTGCCAGTTACCGTGTAGAGGCAATGTTCCCTCACACCCCTTTCCCGGGCCTCCTACTGCGATCGGCGCACCCCCCCAGATGGGGATGACCAACTGCTGCTGTCTAACATGCCATTCCTCCCTTCACTCAGCCAACTTATCTCCCCCCCCAGTGGCATATCACCTCAGCTTATATATGAGGACTGCCCCCTGCCTATACCGATTGGGGATTGGTCAGGGCTCACACACAAGCTGCCTGCCACTCCAGTTCCAGGCCTAGCCCCTCTTCCAGAATCTTCTCCCTAGAAGCAGGGGAGGCGCCTCAGAAATTAAGTGCAGGTGGTCACACCCACTGCTACTCTGACCACTCCCAGGACCCAGATTAAAACAGACAGGCCTAGCTTGCAGCATAGGCCTGCCTAAATTTGCCTGTGCTGGTACTATGTGCAATTCACATGATTACATTGTAATTAGTGTTGGCTGTAACTCACCGGGACCTATGAGAATCATTTTTGTTATACTTGATATCTACTGTGTCCCTTGTATCACTATTCCCTTTTCTTTTTACAATCTAGATTTTATTATATTAAAAAGAAATAGTGTTGTACTTCATGTAATATATCTGCCATTGTTGACGTTGTAAAAAGACAATTACACGATTGGAAATGACACAATATGCGATGGTGAGGAGCAGCGAAGATTCTGCTGATTTCATGGTGTGGAATCACACACTGAGCAGAAATTGTTTTACTTTGTACTAGTTAAAACTAGGTCACTACTATTTTAATAACAACCGCAGATGAAGTCTGACTAATGAAATATTAATTTAATTAATTTCAGGACCCCATTGTCTCCTGTCGGAGTTCCATGTGTTTAATGTTGGCAGGTGTCCTGGCACAGTGACAGGCGTGTTACTGGACGATGATAGCGAGAGCTCTTTGTTTCTGGATAGTGACTGTCTCTCATCCGGGCTGCTCGCTGGCCTCGGGGCCTCATCAGGCGCTTGCTG
Organism: Aquarana catesbeiana; assembly: GCF_042186555.1. Lineage (NCBI taxonomy): Eukaryota > Metazoa > Chordata > Amphibia > Anura > Ranidae > Aquarana > Aquarana catesbeiana. Next base: position 214,857,739 of record NC_133333.1, on the reverse strand, counting down.
TGAAGCCGCTGAAATGAGACTACCTCGCACTTGCTAAGAACACCTTGTACTAATTAAATGGATGGTCGGAAGCCATTGTCAGCTTATATGCTACACAGAATTATAGAAAGTGTGATTAACTATCCGGCTCATTATTATCTATAAATTCCAATATCATGGAGCACGGCAATACAGAAATATGAGGATGTGAGAGAGCAAGAAAAAGTGGGGAGAGGGAGAGGAAAAGAAGGGGACAGAGAAAAGAACAGAAATGGGGAGAGAGAGAGAGAGAGAGACAAAGGGGAGAGAGAGAAAGGGGAGAGAGAAGAGAAGAGAGAGAGAAGAGGAGAGAGAGAGAAGAGGAGAGAGAGAGAGGGGGGAGAGAGAGAAAGGGGAGAGAGAGAAAGGGGAGAGAGAAGAGAAGAGAGAGAAGAGGAGAGAGAGAGAAGAGGAGAGAGAGAGGGGGGGGAGAGAGAAAGGAGAGAGAGAGAGAAAGGAGAGAGAGAAAGGGGAGAGAGAGAGAGAGAGAGAGAGAGAGAGAAGGGGAGAGAGAGAGAAGAGAAGAGAGAGAGAAGAGAAGAGAGAGAAGAGAAGAGAGAGAAAGGAGAGAGAGAGAGAGTGTGAGAGAGCGAGAAAGGAGAGAGAGAGAGGGGGGAGGAGAGAGAGATGAGAGAGAGAGAGAGAGAGAGAGAGAGAGAGGAGAGAGAGAGAGGGTGGGAGAGAGAGAAAAAGGAGAGAGAGAGAGAGAGAGAGAGAGAGAGAGAGAGAGAGAGAGAGAGAAAGGAGAGAGAGAGAGAAAAAGGAGACAGAGCGAAAGGAGAGAGAGAGAGAGAGAGAGAGAGAGGGAGAAAGAAAGGAGAGAGAGAGAGAAAAAGGAGAGAGAGGAGAAAGAGAGGGGGGGCAGATGAAAGGAGAGGGGGGGTATAGAGAAGAAAAGAAACATAGAAAGAGAGATGGAAGGAGAAAGAGAGAAAAAGGAGAAAGAGAGAGGGAGGAGTGTGATGCAATGAAAGAGGAAAATAAAGAGAGAGAGAGGAAGCAAGAGAGAGAGAAAGAAGGGGACAGAGAGAAGAAAATTAACAGAGAAAGAGTGAAGAAAGGAGAAAAAAAGAGGGAAGAGCGTGATGCAGTAAGAGAGAAGAAAAGAAAGAGAGAGAGAGAAGGGAGAAAAAAGAAATGGGAAAGACAGAGGGAGAAGCGTGATGCAATGAAAGAGAGGAAAAGAAAGAAGGGGACAGAAGAAAAAGAGAGAGAGAAATAATGGAACCAGAGAGAGAGGAGAAAAACGCAATGAGAGAGAAGAAAAGAAAAAGGAGGAAAAAAAGACAAAGAAAGTAATGAGATTCAATGAGAGAATACAAAAATGGAAAGAGAGTAAAGGAGTAAGAGAAAGTGAAAAAGGAGAAAGAGAAAGAAAGGGAAAGAAAAAGAGAGAAGGAAGGAAGGAAGGAGAAAGAGGGGGAGGAGAGAAAGAAAACAGAGAAGACAGGAAGAAAAATAGAGGAAAAGAGAGAGAAGGAGAGGGTAAGAGAAGAAAGGCGGGGGAAAAGAAAGAGGTAAGAAAGAAGGCACAGACTGAGAAGAGAGAGAATGAAGGTGGGATAGACAGAGAGAAGAGAAAAGGAAAAAAGAAAGACACAGAAGTAAGGAGAGAGGGGGAGGAAAAGGGAAAAGATGGAGAAAGAAAGAAAGGACGAAGGAAGAGACAACAAGAGAGAAAAGGAAAGGGAAGCAAAATAGAAGAAGCAAGAGAGCTGGGGTAAGTGAGGGATAAAGAATGAAATAGAGTGTTTCCATGCTCTCAATCCTTTACTTTGCCTTTTCTATCACATCCGTCTATTTTCTTCTCTGTTTCTCTCTTGCTCTCCTTGTTTTTTTCCTCTGCCCTGCACTCTCTCTTTCCTTTCTTTCTCTCTCTCTCCCTCCTACTTTCCCTTTATCCCTAATCTATAAGGCCGGGTTCATACTGTTGCAAATTGGATGCGGGTTTCCCGCATCCAATTTGCAATAGCAGGAGATTTTGACCGGCTCTCTATGGAGCCGGTTCACATATCCCCGCAGCAGGTCCTGTGCATTTTTTGGTCTGTTTCAGGTCCAAATTCAGCCCAAAATTCGGGCTGAAACCAGACCTGAAACGGTGAACCAGGACGCACCGGACCCCTGCTGTGAGACGGATCTGACGATGGTGTGAACCCAGCCTACTATTGTAAATTAACCAGTTATGCTACATACATCCAAAAAAAGAACACAGGACATGTGCCACCACTCCCCCCCACCACAATTTTCATAATAAGAGTTGGAACAGTGTATGGTCATCTTAACCTCCCTGGCGGTAATCCCTAGTGTGGATCGGGGTGAATTTTCATTACTAAAAGCGGTAACCCCGAGCCACCGCAGGATCCAGGCAAAGTTACTTACCTTGTCCTCAGGATCCTGCAATGTCCTCCCGCTGTGTGTGCGAGCCGTGTCCTCCTCCGGATCTATCACAGTGCCGAGCTCCGTACCTTGCGAGCAGTGCGAAATCCGTCGTGGGGAAATCCGTCATCAAACACTGAAAGTAATGACAGCGACAATTCTGCAACTGAGCCAATTTCAGTGTTTTTGATTTGATTACATTATTGAATATTTTTTTTATTATTTGTTATAATATATTATATAATATTTATTATATTATAATTTATGATTTCGTGTTTCAAACTTTATCATACCCGGGATGTCTACTAGGCTCTTGTTTGAACAGATTTAAGTGAGTTATTCCTAAGAATTACAGGCCTACAATATAAAACGCCAGATTTCCATGCAAAGCATTGTACCGCTTTCAGCATTAAAAATCTGAAATAATCATATGGAGGTTAAGAGAAGGGTAGGCAATCGGATGCCCTGTCTATAGATTGGAGGTATTGACATCTGTTGTGTACTGACTGTAGCACACTGACTCAATGACCACAGGACACTGACTGTATCACATGGAGACACTGCAGCACACTGACACACTGGAGTTGACTTACTAAAACTGGAGAGTGCAAAATATGGTGCAGATTTGCATAGAAACAAATCAGCTTCCAGATTTTTTTGTCAAAGCTTAATTGAACAAGCTGAAGTTAGACGCTGATTGGCTACTATGCGCAGCTGCACTAGATTTTGCGCGCTCCGGTTTTAGTAAATCAACCCCACTGACTGTAGTACAATGACACTCTGGGGGTGATTTAACCACTTAACGTGGTTGCGTTATCCTGACTGGGCATCATATGACGTCCAGCAGGATAAGTCACGATCGCGCACCCTCGGGGGGCGATCGGAGGTGCTGTGTGTTACTCTAACACACCGCAACTCCGATATAGGTCAAGAGCCTCTGACGGAGACTCTTTACCACGTGATCAGCTGTGACCAATCATCATCAGAGGTGCCACCACAGCTGCCAATCAGTGCCCATCAGCTGCCAGTCAGTGCCCACCACAGTGCCAGTAATTTCCCACCAAAGTGCCAATCAGTGCCCATTAGTAACGCCTGTCAGTGCCCATGTCAAATGCCAATTAGTGCCCATGTCAGATGCCACTCAGTACCTCATCATAGGTGCTGCCTATCAGTGCTATTTATTAGTGCCCATTAGTGCCACCTGTCAGTGCCCATCAGTGCTGCCTGTCAGTGCCCATCCATGCCACCTATCAGTGCCCCACAAACATTTACTATACAAGCTAAGGTCTGTCGGCATGGACCATAGGGTGAGTACCTGTATTTAAAACTGGCTACAAGGGCGAGTTCAGAGGGTGGTGATAAATGGGGAGTACTCGGAATGGTCAGGGGTGGGTAGTGGGGTCCCCCAGGGTTCTGTGCTGGGACCAATCCTATTTCATTTGTTCATAAACGACCTGGAAGCTGGGGTAAACAGTTCAATCTCTGTATTTGCGGATGATACTAAGCTAAGCAGGGCAATAACTTCTCCGCAGGATGTGGAAACCTTGCAAGAAGATCTGAACAAATTAATGGGGTGGGTAACTACATGGCAAATGAGGTTCAATGTAGAAAAATGTAAAATAATGCATTTGGGTGGCAAAAACAATTAATGCAATCTACTCACTAGGGGGAGGAACCTCTGGGGGAATCTAGGATGGAAAAGAACCTGGGGGTCCTAGTAGATGATAGGCTCAGCAACGGCATGCAATGCCAAGCTGCTGCAAGCAAAGCAAAGAGAATATTGGCAAAAAAAGGGAATTAACTCCAGGGATAAAGTGATAATTCTCCCGCTCTACAAGACTCTGGTCTGGCCGCACCTGGAGTACGCCGCCCAGTTCTGGGCACCAGTGTTAATTTTGGCAGCAAATTTCGATTTAGTTTTAGTCTTAGGACTAAAATGGCATTTTAGTTTTAGTCCCATTTTAGTCTTCTGCAATTGTTTTAGTTTTGGCCATATTTAGTCGACTAAATCTCCAGTACATTTTAGTCGACTAAAACTCATTTTAGTCATCTAAAATCTAATGGGTGTAATTAAATTGTAATGCATTAGTTAACATTTCTCTACAATTTCCAAACTCATTATATACTGCTGCAGTGAAAAATATCATATATTATTTAAGGTATTGAGGTATCAACATGCACTACAGACCAGTGTTAATTTTGAAGTCAAATTTCAATTCAGTTTTAGTCTTATGCCGCGTACACACGATCGGAATTTTGGTCGGAAAAAGGTATGATGGCTTTTCCGATGGGATTCCGCTCAAGCTTGTCTTGCATACACACGGTCACACAAAAGTTCTCTGAACTTTCGACCATCAAGAACGTACAACACTACGGTGAGCCGAGAAAATTAAGCTCAATGCTTCTGAGCATGCGTCGAATTTTTCCGAGCATGCGTGTTTTTTTTGCGCGTCCGAATTGCATACAGACGAACGCATTTTCAGATAGGAACTTTTTCCGACCGAAAAAGAGAGAACCTGCTCTCAATCTTTTGTCCGATGGAGCATACACACCTTCGCATTTTCCGACCAAAACCTCTCATCAGAGTTTTGCTGGCAGCATTTCCGATCGTTTGTACGGGGCGTTAGTCTTTTTAATAAAATGCCATTTTAGTTTTAGTCGTATTTTAGTCATCTTAATTGTTTTAGTTTTAGACGTATTTTAGTCGACTAAAATTAGTATTCATTTAGTAGACTAAAATGTTTGTCGTTTTAGTTTAACACTGTTGGGTGCCAGTCCTCAGGAAGAATGTGCTGGAACTGGAGAGAGTACAGAGAAGGGCAACAAAACTAATAAAGGGACTGGATGATCTTACTTATGAGGAAAGGTTGCGAGCACTCAACTTATTCTCTCTGGTGATGAGACGCTTGAGAGGGGATATGATTTCATTGTACACATACCTTACTGGTGAGCCCACAATAGGGATAAAACTTTTCCACAAAGGGGCATTTAAAAAGACTCGCGGCCATCCACTAAAATTAGAGGAAAAGTGATTTAACCGGAATCTGCGTAGAGAGTTCTTTACGGTAAGAGCGGTAAGAATGTGGAATTCTCTTCCACAAGCAGTGGTTTCAGCAGGAAACATAGATAATTTCAAAAAACTATTAGAAAGGCACATAAACGATCACAACATATAGGGGTATACAATGTATTATTGACATAAAAGCGCACACACACAGGTTGGACTTGATGGACTTATGTCTTTTTTCAACCTTACCAACTACAGTGGGGATGGAAAGTATTCCGACCCCCTTAAATGTTTCACTCTTTGTTATATTGCAGCCATTTGCTAAAATCACTGTATGTAACTATGAAGAAAAACATTTTTTTTCTCAAAAATTTTGGTCTTTTTTAGTTTGTTTAGCAAAAAATAAAAAACACTAGTGGTGATTAAATACCATCAAAAGAAAGCTCTATTTGTGTTTGATACAAATTTAGTTGAGTGCAGTGTTGCATCACTGCGCAATTGTCATTCAAAGTGTGACAGCGTTGAAAGCTGACAAATTGTCCTGGGCAGGAAGGGGGGAAAGTGCCCGGTATTGAAGTGGTTAATAAAGGCAAATAGACTGTGCACTTTGCAGTACACTGACACACTGGGGGAGATTTACTAAAATTGGTGCATGCAGAATCTGGTGCAGCTGTGCATGGTAGCCAATCAGCTTCTAGGTTTTATTGGCAAAGCTTAGTCGAACGAGAAGTTTGGGACTTTAGGTGAGGCAATCGACAGACAACTTTGAATTTTAAAATATGACATATTTATTGTCTTGGAATTCATATAGCATTTAACAGAAAATATAAAACCATTTCATACATATACATACATAGCAATGAAAGCCATTTCATATATATATATATATATATATATATATATATATATATATATATATATATACGTAGAATTGATATAGCAATGCATTCCAGTTACCAATAATAAATTAAAACTCCATATGAATTACTGTATATAATTTAGCCAGAAATTTTATAAAGCTCCATATAAGGTCAGTTATATAGGACAGACTACATTCTTGGTGGCCCTTGTGATACTATACCGCATACCTGTGAACTGTAATTCCATGTGAGTAATTAGGACCTGATAATCGTTTGGTTAAAGTTCCTGTCAATTGATATATGAGTTTTAATTAGAGCTAATTGGTGTTCTGTAAATTCTGTAATATTTTTTTCCAGACATACTCCCCTGAAGAAGTGGCTTTGCACCACGAAATGCGTAGGGCATTGTAGGATGCACCCAATTATCTACTATATCCAATTACTGCATGCACCCGAATAAAGATAATATCCTTATATGGAGTTTTATAAACTTTCTGGCTAAATTATATAATTCATATGGAGTTTTAATTTATAATTGATAACTAGAATGTGTTGCTATATCAATTCTATGTATATATGGGAATTGGCTCCATCTAATCCCATTATGTATCTATATATATGAAATGGCTTTCATTGCTATGTATGTATATGTATGTAGCATAATCTCTAACCTCTTCCAGTCCAATGAGAACCTTTGCGACCACAAACCGCTGACATCCTTCAATATGTAGTGGGTTGTGAGGCATAGTGGGTGCAAAGATGGTGAAAGTCATTGGGCGCCAGACACCTCTTGGCTGCAAAAGAGGTTTTATTTCTTTTAACAGTCCTTTTTATATTTTGCAAGAGAAAGAGGGTTAGGGCCAGGACACCCTTAAGTAGTTGCAATTTTAATAGGCAGACTCCGAGACTTCAATAGGAGGACAGCCATACAGGGAATGGCCCCAGTGAGGTGCCACTTCTGCCACTTCTGCACATGCAGGTTTGCTGTCCCCTATGGCAACAGTATTTAATAGTTCCTAACACAAAGTTCAATGGTTCTCTAAGCTTCACTACAATGTCTACTTGTAGCTCTTCAGCCCCTTGAGCTCCTAGTCTCTCACTGGACTCTCTGATTGACTGACTCTCAATCCCATGAGCTCCTCAGGGCTTTTGCGGTGGTATCTTCCTCAAGTGTCACCCACGCTTCCCTGCTGGGTCCCTAGCTTGGCACTCCAGATACCTTAACCACTTCAATACAGGGCACTTATACACCTTCCTGCCCAGACCAATTTTCAGCTTTCAGTGCTGTTGCAGTTTGAATGACAATTGCGCGGTCATCCATCATTGTACCCAAACTAAATTTTTATCATTTTGTTCCCACAAATAGAGCTTTCTTTTGGTGGTATTTGATCACCCCTGTGGTTTTTATTTTTTGCTAAACAAATAAAAAAAGAACGAAAATTTTGAAAAAAATAAAAGTTTTGCTTTTGCTTCTGTTAAAAAAATTTGTAAATAAGTAATGCCGCATACACACAAGCAGACTTTTCGACCGGACTGGTCCGACGGTCTATCCGATGGACTTTCGGCGGACTTCCGACAGACTTTCCTAACGAACGGACTTGCCTACACAAGATCACACCAAAGTCCGAGGGATTCGTACGTGATGACATACGACCGGACTAAAATAAGGAAGTTGATAGCCAATAGCTGCCCTAGCGTTGGTTTTAGTCCATCGGACTAGCATACAGACAAGAGGATTTTTCGACCGGACTCAAGTCCGTCAGAAAGATTTGAAACATGTTTTATTCCTAGGTCCATTGGACTTTTGGGGAAAAAAGTCCGCTGGAGCCCACACACGACCGAATTGTCCGCCAGACCAAGTCTGCCGGAAAGTCCGCTCATGTGTACGCGGCATAAGTTTTCTCTTTCACTGATGGGCACTGATAAGGCAGCACCGATGAGGTGGCACCAATGAGCAGGCACTGACGGGCACTGATGATGGACACTGACGCGAGTGAGGAAAAGCCGATCACCGGCTCTTCCTATTTACATCGTGATCAGCTGTGATTGGACACGGCTGATCACGTGGTAAAGAGTCTCCATCAGACTGACACACTGCAACAACGATCGCCGCGATGTGCGCCCCCGGGGGCACATAGGGGCTTAATATCCTGAGGACGTCATATGACTCCCAGTCAGGGTGTGGAAACCACTTTGCAGCCGTCATTTTGCTTCACCCCTGCTAACTGGCTCAGTCCCTGGCTTAACACACAAGGCTGCTCTGCAAGCGTCACCTCCGCTGGTTGGGTCCCTGACTTGATCACCGCCTGAAGTTTCCTGATTCTTCACCGTGCCCGTTCGGTGAGAATGTTGCTCCGGTACTTGCTTCAGTTACTCATTGTGGTCCCTGGTAAAGGTGGTTGGTCCCTTAGTGGCGACAGCTTCCCTTCCCTTCTACCTCCGACCATGACAGGTTCTCCGGCTGGCTTTTGGTTGGACTGCAAGCCGCAGTCCCAACCCTGCGCTGCCCTCTTACTTCTAGATTGGCCCTCACACAGCCTGGCAGCCAGATGCCCCCCGGGATAGGCCCAATCTACGGCCTAGCAGCCCGGGGCAGACGACACACATCCACCTAGACGGCAGTCTGGGTGGCACAGAACACTGATCACCTGACTCCACCCGAATATATAGGCTCTCCCAGTAGGCCAAGGGATTCAAGAAAACCCTTGCCCATTGGCTGAGATACCTCATATACCCATAACTTGACCTTGAAATGTCCTTCTCACATCTAATGCCACCAAGTGCCCGGCCACCTAGTGGCAGAAGAGAAAAAAACAACAAGGCCAAACTTAGGGATAAATCCATGAATCTCTATCAACTATCTACAGTAGCTACTCCTGACAAGGAATTTGGTGAGAAACTCCCTGACTAAACCCCAGGGCGCTACATGTATGAAATGGATTTATATTTTCTGTTAAATCCTATATGAATTCCAAGACAATAAATATGTTGTATTTTATAATTCATAGCTGTCTGCCGATTGCCTCACTTAAAGTACCAAACTTCTTGTTCGACTAATTGATTTAGGGATGGAGGCACCTGGGAATATGTGCCTCATTTAAAGTCCCACCAAACCCTTTTCCCCTTTCCTTCATGCTATTGGCAAAGCTTAAAGTGGTGTTCCGGCCGAAATTTTACTTTTTAAATAAAAATACCCCTATAATACACAAGCTTAATGTATTCTAGTAAAGTTAGGCTGTAAACTAAGATCTGTTTTGTTAGTTTATAGCAGTAGTTTGTTATTTTATAAACTTACAGCAGGCCGTGGCCATCTTAAGTGTGGGCATCTTAAGCCAGACTGTATTTCTTCCTGGATCTCATCCTTGCAGATCTCGCACATGCTCAGTGCAGCACAAGCAGTGTAATAGGTTTCAGGTCAGGTTTCCATAGCAACGGCAGTGTCAGAGGAAGTTGCCGCCCCTTCCCAGAAGGCATTGCAAACAGGATATGATGCGATAGGCCACGGCCAGGGAGGAGGAAGTGAAAAATGAATACAGCAGATATACAGTAGGTGCTGAGAAAAAAAAATTAAAATATCCAATTCGTTTACAGTGCACAGTTTAGTGAGGGATGCTGAAGAGTTGTAAAAGTGGGTGAAACTCCACTTTAATTGAACAAGCTGAAGTTAGAAGCGGATTTGTTACTATGCACAGTTGTACTAGATTCGTTGTGCAGCAGTTTCAGTAAATCTCCCTCGATGGGGCTTATTTACTAAAGGGAAATACTGTGCACTTAGCAAATGCAGATGCTGTAGAGCTTAGTACAGTGTTTCTCAACCTTTTTTCAGTTAAGACACCCTTGAAAACGATGGACAGTCTCGAGGAACAAAACTATTCTAATACAATGAAAACCTGTAACTTTGTGTAACTAAAAGGCAGGCTTTATCCACATCTGGGGCATGATGGGGCAGTGACATCACAGGGGGCGGGTTCTCCTGATGATGTCACCGGATGGACAGGCCCTATGGCTATATTAAAACCGGCAGAGAACGAAGCTGGCACAACTGCGGGAGCTAACGTTGGGAGACGACATCAGCAGCGGAAGGAGAAGAACCAGAGGAAGAAGATTTCAGCAGCAGAGAGAGAAGAACTGGAGGAAGGAGAACTGGAGGAAGAAGACATCAGGGACAGTCTCATTTTTAATAAAGGACTTTGTCAAAAACCTGTGTACTGTATTTATTTTTGACACTTTTTTTTTACAATGTACCCCATACTCATTTACATGTGGGAGGGCGGGACCCGGGGGCTTTCAGATTCCGATAAGCTTTCTGCCCGCAGACCCCCACAACCACTGCCCTGGGTTGTCATAAAGAGGCCCTTGTCTCTATCAACATGGGAACAAGGTGCTTTTGGGTGGGGGGGCACAGAGTCCCCCCTGCCCCAAAGCACCCCCCTATGTTGGGGGCAATAAGGCCTGGTATGGTCCTGAAGGAGGGGGGGGCTCGCTCGTCCCCCCCTTTCCTGATCTGCCGGACTGCATGATCAGATAAGGGTCTGGTATGGATTTAGGGGGACCCCACGCCGTTTTTTTTTTTTATTTTGGCGTGGGGTTCCCTCCTCAAGATTCACACTGGACTCAAAGGACCTGGCATTGTCAGATCCAAGTCATATCCTGTTCATTTTAGATTGCATAGAAGTCGGACATGAAGTAGTAGGGCAAAGTTGGATCAAAAGTCGTCCGACTTCCATGTTGGAGCAGTGTGAACCTGGTCTCAAACCTAGAAGCCGATTGGTTACTATGCACAGCTGTACCAGATTCTGCATGCAGCAATTTTGGTGAATTTCCCCCCCCAGTGTGTTAGTGTGCTGTGGTCAGTGTGTGTCAGTGTGCTGTGGTCAGTTTGTGTCAGTGTGTTGTGGTCAGTGTGTTAGTGTGCTGTGGTCAGTGTTTCAGTGTGCTGTGGTCAGTGTGTCAGTGTGCTGTGGTCAGTTTGTGTCAGTGTGCTGTGGTCAGTGTGTTAGTGTGCTGTGGTCAGTGTGTCAGCGTGCTGTTGTCAGTGTGCTGTGGTCAGTGTGTCAGTGTGCTGTGGTCAGTGTGCTGTTGTCAGTGTGCTGTGGTCAGTGTGTCAGTGTGCTGTGGTCAGTGTGCTGTGGTCAGTGTGCTGTTGTCAATGTGCTGTGGTCACTGTGCTGTGGTCAGTGTGCTGTGGTCAATGTGCTGTGGTCAGTGTGTCAGTGTGCTTTGGTCAGTGTGTCTGTGTGCTGTGGTCAGTGTGTCAGTGTGCTGTGGTCACTGTGCTGTGGTCAGTGTTTCAGTGTGCTGTGTTCAGTGTGCTGTGTTCAGTGTGCTGTGGTCAGTGTTTCGGTGTGCTGTGGTCAGTGTGTCAGTGTGCTGTGGTCAGTGTGCTGTGGTCAGTGTGTCAGTGTGCTGTGGTCAGTGTGCTGTGGTCAGTGTGTCAGTGTGCTGTGGTCAGTGTTTCAGTGTGCTTTGGTCAGTGTGTCAGTGTGCTGTGGTCAGTGTGTATCAGTGTGCTGTGGTCAGTTTGTGTCAGTGTGCTGTGGTCAGTGTGTTAGTGTGCTGTGGTCAGTGGTCAGTGTGCTGTTGTCAGTGTGCTGTGGTCAGTGTGCTGTGGTCAATGTGCTGTTGTCAATGTGCTGTGGTCAGTGTGCTGTGGTCAGTGTGTCAGTGTGCTGTGGTCAGTGTGCTGTGGTTAGTGCGTCTGTGGTCAATGTGCTGTGGTCAGTGTGTCAGTGTGCTTTAGTCAGTGTGCTGTGGTCAGTGTTTCAGTGTGCTGTGGTCAGTGTGCGTTTTTTTTTTTATTTTGGCGTGGGGTTCCCTCCTCAAGATTCACACTGGACTCAAAGGACCTGGCATTGTCAGATCCAAGTCATATCCTGTTCATTTTAGATTGCATAGAAGTCGGACATGAAGTAGTAGGGCAAAGTTGGATCAAAAGTCGTCCGACTTCCATGTCGGAGCAGTGTGAACCTGGTCTCAAACCTAGAAGCCGATTGGTTACTATGCACAGCTGTACCAGATTCTGCATGCAGCAATTTTGGTGAATTTCCCCCCCAGTGTGTTAGTGTGCTGTGGTCAGTGTGTGTCAGTGTGCTGTGGTCAGTTTGTGTCAGTGTGTTGTGGTCAGTGTGTTAGTGTGCTGTGGTCAGTGTTTCAGTGTGCTGTGGTCAGTGTGTCAGTGTGCTGTGGTCAGTTTGTGTCAGTGTGCTGTGGTCAGTGTGTTAGTGTGCTGTGGTCAGTGGTCAGTGTGTCAGTGTGCTGTTGTCAGTGTGCTGTGGTCAGTGTGTCAGTGTGCTGTGGTCAGTGTGCTGTTGTCAATGTGCTGTGGTCACTGTGCTGTGGTCAGTGTGCTGTGGTCAATGTGCTGTGGTCAGTGTGTCGGTGTGCTGTGGTCAGTGTGTCAGTGTGCTGTGGTCACTGTGCTGTGGTCAGTGTTTCAGTGTGCTGTGTTCAGTGTGCTGTGTTCAGTGTGCTGTGGTCAGTGTTTCGGTGTGCTGTGGTCAGTGTGTCAGTGTGTCAGTGTGCTGTGGTCAGTGTGCTGTGGTCAGTGTGCTGTGGTCAGTGTGTCAGTGTGCTGTGGTCAGTGTGCTGTAGTCAGTGTGCTGTGGTCAGTGTGTCAGTGTGCTGTGGTCAGTGTGTCAGTGTGCTGTGGTCAGTGTGTATCAGTGTGCTGTGGTCAGTTTGTGTCAGTGTGCTGTGGTCAGTGTGTTAGTGTGCTGTGGTCAGTGGTCAGTGTGCTGTTGTCAGTGTGCTGTGGTCAGTGTGTCAGTGTGCTGTGGTCAGTGTGCTGTGGTCAGTGTGCTGTTGTCAATGTGCTGTGGTCAGTGTGCTGTGGTCAGTGTGTCAGTGTGCTGTGGTCAGTGTGCTGTGGTTAGTGTGTCAGTGTGCTGTGGTCAATGTGCTGTGGTCAGTGTGTCAGTGTGCTTTAGTCAGTGTGTCAGTGTGCTGTGGTCAGTGTGTCAGTGTGCTGTGGTCACTGTGCTGTGGTCAGTGTTTCAGTGTGCTGTGTTCAGTGTGCTGTGGTCAGTGTTTCGGTGTGCTGTGGTCAGTGTGTCAGTGTGCTGTGGTCAGTGTGTCAGTGTGCTGTGGTCAGTGTGTCAGTGTGCTGTGGTCAGTGTGCTGTGTTCAGTGTACTGTGGTCAGTGTTTCGGTGTGCTGTGGTCAGTGTGTCAGTGTGCTGTGATCAGTATGCTGTGGTCAGTGTGCTGTGGTCAGTGTGTCAGTGTGCTGTGGTCAGTGTGCTGTGGTCAGTGTGCTGTGGTCAGTGTGTCAGTGTGCTGTGGTCAGTGTGCTGTGGTCAGTGTGCTGAGGTCAGCGTTTCAGTGTGCTGTGGTCAGTGTTTCAGTGTGCTGTGGTCAGTGTGTCAGTGTGCTGTGGTCAGTGTGTATCAGTGTGCTGTGGTCAGTTTGTGTCAGTGTGCTGTGGTCAGTGTGTTAGTGTGCTGTGGTCAGTGGTCAGTGTGTCAGTGTGCTGTTGTCAGTGTGCTGTGGTCAGTGTGTCAGTGTGCTGTGGTCAGTGTGCTGTTGTCAATGTGCTGTGGTCAGTGTGTCAGTGTGCTGTGGTCAATGTGCTGTGGTCAGTGTTTCAGTGTGCTGTGTTCAGTGTGCTGTGGTCAGTGTTTCAGTGTGCTGTGTTCAGTGTGCTGTGGTCAGTGTGTCAGTGTGCTTTAGTCAGTGTGTCAGTGTGCTGTGGTCAGTGTGTCAGTGTGCTACGGTCACTGTGCTGTAGTCAGTGTTTCAGTGTGCTGTGTTCAGTGTGCTGTGGTCAGTGTTTCAGTGTGCTGTGTTCAGTGTGCTGTGGTCAGTGTGTCAGTGTGCTGTGGTCAGTGTTTCGGTGTGCTGTGGTCAGTGTGTCAGTGTGCTGTGGTCAGTGTGTTAGTGTGCTGTGGTCAGTGTGTCAGCGTGCTGTTGTCAGTGTGCTGTGGTCAGTGTGTCAGTGTGCTGTGGTCAGTGTGCTGTTGTCAGTGTGCTGTGGTCAGTGTGTCAGTGTGCTGTGGTCAGTGTGCTGTGGTCAGTGTGCTGTTGTCAATGTGCTGTGGTCACTGTGCTGTGGTCAGTGTGCTGTGGTCAATGTGCTGTGGTCAGTGTGTCAGTGTGCTTTGGTCAGTGTGTCTGTGTGCTGTGGTCAGTGTGTCAGTGTGCTGTGGTCACTGTGCTGTGGTCAGTGTTTCAGTGTGCTGTGTTCAGTGTGCTGTGTTCAGTGTGCTGTGGTCAGTGTTTCGGTGTGCTGTGGTCAGTGTGTCAGTGTGCTGTGGTCAGTGTGCTGTGGTCAGTGTGTCAGTGTGCTGTGGTCAGTGTGCTGTGGTCAGTGTGTCAGTGTGCTGTGGTCAGTGTTTCAGTGTGCTTTGGTCAGTGTGTCAGTGTGCTGTGGTCAGTGTGTATCAGTGTGCTGTGGTCAGTTTGTGTCAGTGTGCTGTGGTCAGTGTGTTAGTGTGCTGTGGTCAGTGGTCAGTGTGCTGTTGTCAGTGTGCTGTGGTCAGTGTGCTGTGGTCAATGTGCTGTTGTCAATGTGCTGTGGTCAGTGTGCTGTGGTCAGTGTGTCAGTGTGCTGTGGTCAGTGTGCTGTGGTTAGTGCGTCTGTGGTCAATGTGCTGTGGTCAGTGTGTCAGTGTGCTTTAGTCAGTGTGCTGTGGTCAGTGTTTCAGTGTGCTGTGGTCAGTGTGCGTTTTTTTTTTTATTTTGGCGTGGGGTTCCCTCCTCAAGATTCACACTGGACTCAAAGGACCTGGCATTGTCAGATCCAAGTCATATCCTGTTCATTTTAGATTGCATAGAAGTCGGACATGAAGTAGTAGGGCAAAGTTGGATCAAAAGTCGTCCGACTTCCATGTCGGAGCAGTGTGAACCTGGTCTCAAACCTAGAAGCCGATTGGTTACTATGCACAGCTGTACCAGATTCTGCATGCAGCAATTTTGGTGAATTTCCCCCCCAGTGTGTTAGTGTGCTGTGGTCAGTGTGTGTCAGTGTGCTGTGGTCAGTTTGTGTCAGTGTGTTGTGGTCAGTGTGTTAGTGTGCTGTGGTCAGTGTTTCAGTGTGCTGTGGTCAGTGTGTCAGTGTGCTGTGGTCAGTTTGTGTCAGTGTGCTGTGGTCAGTGTGTTAGTGTGCTGTGGTCAGTGGTCAGTGTGTCAGTGTGGTGTTGTCAGTGTGCTGTGGTCAGTGTGTCAGTGTGCTGTGGTCAGTGTGCTGTTGTCAATGTGCTGTGGTCACTGTGCTGTGGTCAGTGTGCTGTGGTCAATGTGCTGTGGTCAGTGTGTCGGTGTGCTGTGGTCAGTGTGTCAGTGTGCTGTGGTCACTGTGCTGTGGTCAGTGTTTCAGTGTGCTGTGTTCAGTGTGCTGTGTTCAGTGTGCTGTGGTCAGTGTTTCGGTGTGCTGTGGTCAGTGTGTCAGTGTGTCAGTGTGCTGTGGTCAGTGTGCTGTGGTCAGTGTGCTGTGGTCAGTGTGTCAGTGTGCTGTGGTCAGTGTGCTGTAGTCAGTGTGCTGTGGTCAGTGTGTCAGTGTGCTGTGGTCAGTGTGTCAGTGTGCTGTGGTCAGTGTGTATCAGTGTGCTGTGGTCAGTTTGTGTCAGTGTGCTGTGGTCAGTGTGTTAGTGTGCTGTGGTCAGTGGTCAGTGTGCTGTTGTCAGTGTGCTGTGGTCAGTGTGTCAGTGTGCTGTGGTCAGTGTGCTGTGGTCAGTGTGCTGTTGTCAATGTGCTGTGGTCAGTGTGCTGTGGTCAGTGTGTCAGTGTGCTGTGGTCAGTGTGCTGTGGTTAGTGTGTCAGTGTGCTGTGGTCAATGTGCTGTGGTCAGTGTGTCAGTGTGCTTTAGTCAGTGTGTCAGTGTGCTGTGGTCAGTGTGTCAGTGTGCTGTGGTCACTGTGCTGTGGTCAGTGTTTCAGTGTGCTGTGTTCAGTGTGCTGTGGTCAGTGTTTCGGTGTGCTGTGGTCAGTGTGTCAGTGTGCTGTGGTCAGTGTGTCAGTGTGCTGTGGTCAGTGTGTCAGTGTGCTGTGGTCAGTGTGCTGTGTTCAGTGTACTGTGGTCAGTGTTTCGGTGTGCTGTGGTCAGTGTGTCAGTGTGCTGTGATCAGTATGCTGTGGTCAGTGTGCTGTGGTCAGTGTGTCAGTGTGCTGTGGTCAGTGTGCTGTGGTCAGTGTGCTGTGGTCAGTGTGTCAGTGTGCTGTGGTCAGTGTGCTGTGGTCAGTGTGCTGAGGTCAGCGTTTCAGTGTGCTGTGGTCAGTGTTTCAGTGTGCTGTGGTCAGTGTGTCAGTGTGCTGTGGTCAGTGTGTATCAGTGTGCTGTGGTCAGTTTGTGTCAGTGTGCTGTGGTCAGTGTGTTAGTGTGCTGTGGTCAGTGGTCAGTGTGTCAGTGTGCTGTTGTCAGTGTGCTGTGGTCAGTGTGTCAGTGTGCTGTGGTCAGTGTGCTGTTGTCAATGTGCTGTGGTCATTGTGTCAGTGTGCTGTGGTCAATGTGCTGTGGTCAGTGTTTCAGTGTGCTGTGTTCAGTGTGCTGTGGTCAGTGTGTCAGTGTGCTTTAGTCAGTGTGTCAGTGTGCTGTGGTCAGTGTGTCAGTGTGCTACGGTCACTGTGCTGTAGTCAGTGTTTCAGTGTGCTGTGTTCAGTGTGCTGTGGTCAGTGTTTCAGTGTGCTGTGTTCAGTGTGCTGTGGTCAGTGTGTCAGTGTGCTGTGGTCAGTGTTTCGGTGTGCTGTGGTCAGTGTGTCAGTGTGCTGTGGTCAGTGTGCTGTGTTCAGTGTACTGTGGTCAGTGTTTCGGTGTGCTGTGGTCAGTGTGTCAGTGTGCTGTGGTCAGTGTGTCAGTGTGCTGTGGTCAGTGTGCTGTGGTCAGTGTGTCAGTGTGCTGTGGTCAGTGTGCCGTGGTCAGTGTGTCAGTGTGCTGTGGTCAGTGTTTCAGTGTGCTGTGGTCAGTGTTTCAGTGTGCTGTGGTCAGTGTGTATCAGTGTGCTGTGGTCAGTTTGTGTCAGTGTGCTGTGGTCAGTGTGTTAGTGTGCTGTGGTCAGTGGTCAGTGTGTCAGTGTGCTCTTGTCAGTGTGCTGTGGTCAGTGTGTCAGTGTGCTGTGGTCAGTGTGCTGTTGTCAATGTGCTGTGGTCAGTGTGCTGTGGTCAGTGTGTCAGTGTGCTGTGGTCAGTGTGCTGTGGTCAGTGTGTCAGTGTGCTGTGGTCAATGTGCTGTGGTCAGTGTGCTTTGGTCAGTGTGTCAGTGTGCTGTGGTCAGTGTGTCAGTGTGCTGTGGTCACTGTGCTATGGTCAGTGTTTCAGTGTGCTGTGTTCAGTGTGCTGTGGTCAGTGTGTCAGTGTGCTGTGGTCAGTGTTTCGGTGTGCTGTGGTCAGTGTGTCAGTGTGCTGTGGTCAGTGTGCTGTGGTCAGTGTGCTGTGGTCAGTGTGTCAGTGTGCTGTGGTCAGTGTGCTGTGGTCAGTGTTTCAGTGTGCTGTGGTCAGTGTGCTGTGGTCATTGTGTCAGTGTGCTGTGGTCAGTGTGCTGTGGTCAGTGTGTCAGTGTGCTGTGGTCAGTGTGCTGTGATCAGTGTGCTGTGGTCAGTGTGCTGTGGTCAGTGTGTCAGTGTGCTGTGGTCAGTGTGCTCTGGTCAGTGTGCTGTGGTCAGTGTGTCAGTGTGCTGTGGTCAGTGTGCTGTGGTCAATGTGCTGTGGTCAGTGTGCTTTGGTCAGTGTGTCAGTGTGCTGTGGTCAGTGTGTCAGTGTGCTGTGGTCACTATGCTGTGGTCAGTGTTTCAGTGTGCTGTGTTCAGTGTGCTGTGGTCAGTGTGTCAGTGTGCTGTGGTCAGTGTTTCGGTGTGCTGTGGTCAGTGTGTCAGTGTGCTGTGGTCAGTGTGCTGTGGTCAGTGTGCTGTGGTCAGTGTGTCAGTGTGCTGTGGTCAGTGTGCTGTGGTCAGTGTTTCAGTGTGCTGTGGTCAGTGTGCTGTGGTCAGTGTGTCAGTGTGCTGTGGTCAGTGTGCTGTGGTCAGTGTGTCAGTGTGCTGTGGTCAGTGTGCTGTGGTCAGTGTGCTGTGGTCAGTGTGTCAGTGTGCTGTGGTCAGTGTGCTGTGGTCAGTGTGCTGTGGTCAGTGTGTCAGTGTGCTGTGGTCAGTGTGCTGTGGTCAATGTGCTGTGGTCAGTGTGCTTTGGTCAGTGTGTCAGTGTGCTGTGGTCAGTGTGTCAGTGTGCTGTGGTCACTGTGCTGTGGTCAGTGTTTCGGTGTGCTGTGGTCAGTGTGTCAGTGTGCTGTGGTCAGTGTTTCGGTGTGCTGTGGTCAGTGTGTCAGTGTGCTGTGGTCAGTGTGCTGTGTTCAGTGTACTGTGGTCAGTGTTTCGGTGTGCTGTGGTCAGTGTGTCAGTGTGCTGTGATCAGTATGCTGTGGTCAGTGTGCTGTGGTCAGTGTGCTGTGGTCAGTGTGTCAGTGTGCTGTGGTCAGTGTACTGTGGTCAGTGTGCTGAGGTCAGCGTTTCAGTGTGCTGTGGTCAGTGTTTCAGTGTGCTGTGGTCAGTGTGTCAGTGTGCTGTGGTCAGTGTGTATCAGTGTGCTGTGGTCAGTTTGTGTCAGTGTGCTGTGGTCAGTGTGTTAGTGTGCTGTGGTCAGTGGTCAGTGTGTCAGTGTGCTGTTGTCAGTGTGCTGTGGTCAGTGTGTCAGTGTGCTGTGGTCAGTGTGCTGTTGTCAATGTGCTGTGGTCAGTGTGTCAGTGTGCTGTGGTCAATGTGCTGTGGTCAGTGTGTCAGTGTGCTTTAGTCAGTGTGTCAGTGTGCTGTGGTCAGTGTGTCAGTGTGCTGTGGTCACTGTGCTGTAGTCAGTGTTTCAGTGTGCTGTGTTCAGTGTGCTGTGGTCAGTGTTTCAGTGTGCTGTGTTCAGTGTGCTGTGGTCAGTGTGTCAGTGTGCTGTGGTCAGTGTGTCAGTGTGCTGTGGTCAGTGTGCTGTGGTCAGTGTGTCAGTGTGCTGTGGTCAGTGTGCCGTGGTCAGTGTGTCAGTGTGCTGTGGTCAGTGTTTCAGTGTGCTGTGGTCAGTGTTTCAGTGTGCTGTGGTCAGTGTGTATCAGTGTGCTGTGGTCAGTTTGTGTCAGTGTGCTGTGGTCAGTGTGTTAGTGTGCTGTGGTCAGTGGTCAGTGTGTCAGTGTGCTCTTGTCAGTGTGCTGTGGTCAGTGTGTCAGTGTGCTGTGGTCAGTGTGCTGTTGTCAATGTGCTGTGGTCAGTGTGCTGTGGTCAGTGTGTCAGTGTGCTGTGGTCAGTGTGCTGTGGTCAGTGTGTCAGTGTGCTGTGGTCAATGTGCTGTGGTCAGTGTGCTTTGGTCAGTGTGTCAGTGTGCTGTGGTCAGTGTGTCAGTGTGCTGTGGTCACTGTGCTGTGGTCAGTGTTTCAGTGTGCTGTGTTCAGTGTGCTGTGGTCAGTGTGTCAGTGTGCTGTGGTCAGTGTTTCGGTGTGCTGTGGTCAGTGTGTCAGTGTGCTGTGGTCAGTGTGCTGTGGTCAGTGTGCTGTGGTCAGTGTGTCAGTGTGCTGTGGTCAGTGTGCTGTGGTCAGTGTTTCAGTGTGCTGTGGTCAGTGTGCTGTGGTCAGTGTGCTGTGGTCAGTGTGCTGTGGTCAGTGTGTCAGTGTGCTGTGGTCAGTGTGCTGTGGTCAGTGTGCTGTGGTCAGTGTGTCAGTGTGCTGTGGTCAGTGTGCTGTGGTCAGTGTTTCAGTGTGCTGTGGTCAGTGTGCTGTGGTCAGTGTGCTGTGGTCAGTGTGCTGTGGTCAGTGTGTCAGTGTGCTGTGGTCAGTGTGCTGTGGTCAGTGTGTCAGTGTGCTGTGGTCAGTGTGCTGTGGTCAGTGTGCTGTGGTCAGTGTGTCAGTGTGCTGTGGTCAGTGTGCTGTGGTCAATGTGCTGTGGTCAGTGTGCTTTGGTCAGTGTGTCAGTGTGCTGAGGTCACTGTGCTGTGGTCAGTGTTTCAGTGTGCTGTGTTCAGTGTGCTGTGGTCAGTGTGTCAGTGTGCTGTGGTCAGTGTTTCGGTGTGCTGTGGTCAGTGTGTCAGTGTGCTGTGGTCAGTGTGCTGTGGTCAGTGTGCTGTGGTCAGTGTGCTGTGGTCAGTGTTTCAGTGTGCTGTGGTCAGTGTGCTGTGGTCAGTGTGTCAGTGTGCTGTGGTCAGTGTGCTGTGGTCAGTGTGTCAGTGTGCTGTGGTCAGTGTGCTGTGGTCAGTGTGCTGTGGTCAGTGTGTCAGTGTGCTGTGGTCAGTGTGCTGTGGTCAGTGTGCTGTGGTCAGTGTGTCAGTGTGCTGTGGTCAGTGTGCTGTGGTCAATGTGCTGTGGTCAGTGTGCTTTGGTCAGTGTGTCAGTGTGCTGTGGTCAGTGTGTCAGTGTGCTGTGGTCAATGTGCTGTGGTCAGTGTTTCAGTGTGCTGTGTTCAGTGTGCTGTGGTCAGTGTGTCAGTGTGCTGTGGTCAGTGTTTCGGTGTGCTGTGGTCAGTGTGTCAGTGTGCTGTGGTCAGTGTGCTGTGGTCAATGTGCTGTGGTCAGTGTGTCAGTGTGCTGTGGTCAGTGTGCTGTGGTCAGTGTGCTGTGGTCAGTTCAGTGAAAGTCGATTCCTATCGTTTGCTCTAACTGTGCTTTGTACATTTCTCCTCGCCAAAACCTGACTGTAATACAGAGATTTCTTGAATTAAAGGCGATAATCCTGTCATTTTTCCAGGCCTGTCGAGTATTCCTGTGCTGTCACCATCCGGCGAGGACAAGACGAACAAAGACCGAACAATGTGCTCGCCACTCATAAAACAACGCTTTGTGTCGAACGCGGCCCTGCCCTGTATAAACTCCAAATCCATCAACATTATGTATGGCGGACAGCTGAGTGACTTCCTAATCATATTTAATATTTATTTTTATCCTGAGTGCACCATAAATCCTGACCGCTAATCCGACGATGTGTCAGTGATTACACGCCAGGCCTACGCGGTTTACAGGTCTCCCTCCCAGTGACAGATGTTCAGGTCTCTCTGCCATAATGACAATGAAAATGAGCACCGATCTTTCCTAGAAATCAGTCCCTTGCTCCTTCTGGGCCTGGAGCAATGGACGTTCATTTAAATATGGCCGCCGCTGGATGGAAGGCGATTAGTTCTGCTGTGCCATGATGAATAAAAAGCCCAAGGAGGAAATAATAAAGGATGCGGGTACGCGGGAAGATTTGATTGTAATACCTGATCTAATTAGAGGGAGCTTGGCCCAAGGAGAAGAGTGACATTGAACTCAGCTGTGATGTCAGCCGATGACCTACTTACCGCCTTCGGGATGGAAGGCGGGTGAATGAGACTGGAGACACTACTATTCTTAGACGTCTCGCCAACCAGAAAATCATATTTTTACTGAGAAATAATTACTTGTAAATGAAGGATTTGTAGCTATTAAAATTAATTTGTCAACATGCTTTTTATTGTTTTTTTACATGAAACTAATTAATGAGATATCTGCTGCAGGACAAGAACACGAAATAACGGGAGGGTGTTTAAAGTAGATGTAAACCCAATCACTAAAATCTCAAATAAGCTTCAACATTTTAACATCATTTTAAATGTTATTTTCTATTTTTTTTTAAATCTGCAGCTTTCATAAAATAATCCCTTGTAATCCTGCCAGTTAAGTGCCTGTTCAGGCACTTCCTGTGAATAGGGTGACGACATTCTGTCCCCGTTGCTCCCCCGCGTTGTCACCCTGTCACACGGGCTTCGAATGGGCTATAAGTGGCCTGCATTACACAGGCATGGTTCATTGCTGTCAATCTTAGGAAACCACCCTGAGAAATGCCATGCAGCATAGATGTGCACAGCCTATTGCATTAGGGTGTGCACCCCCAAAACTCAAACACATTTGAATGTGTATATATACTGACGGTGTCAGTAGGGAAGAGACTGCTTGCAGTAGTTTTTATTTTTTCAATTTTTTACCTTATCTTAAAACATTTTTGGAGCCTTTAGGGGTCTTTGGTGAAATATTAGGGGTCTTAACAGGGTAAATCTGCACCACACGGGGTGATTAGGGTGTGCCCAGGCACACCTGGTACACCCTGTGCGCACGCCTATGCCATGCAGGCACCACTGGAGTGCATGCAGGCAGGAAGTGGCTGCAAAAAAAGCTGCAGAAGATCAGCAGCAGTGAGAAGTAACAAAGGAGAAAAATGGAGGGCACAGC
This sequence comes from Aquarana catesbeiana, assembly GCF_042186555.1. Classification (NCBI taxonomy): domain Eukaryota; kingdom Metazoa; phylum Chordata; class Amphibia; order Anura; family Ranidae; genus Aquarana; species Aquarana catesbeiana. The sequence continues at coordinate 214,835,355 of NC_133333.1, read as the reverse complement.
AAGGTTTTGTTTGAAAAATGACAAGTGTTGACAATGCAGACTGGTCTGAGATATGGTCAGCAACTAAATCATCCTCACCCAATATCCTAGCAGTTGAAACCAACTATAAAGTACTGACACATTGGTACTTAGTGTCCTTTATGCCGCGTACACACGAGCGGACTTTACGGCAGACTTTGTCCGGCAGACTTTTCGACAGACTTTACAACGGACTTTCCGAATAAACGGACTTGCCTACACACGATCAACCAAAGTCCGACCAAAAGAAGGAAGTTCATAGCCAGTAGCCAATAGCTTCCCTAGCATCGGTTTTCGTCTGTCGGACTTGCATACAGACGAGCGGACTTTTCGACCGGACTCAAGTCCACCAAAAAGATTTGAAACATGTTTCATTTCTAGGTCCGTCGAACTTTTGGGGAAAAAAAGTCCGCTGGAGCCCACACACAATCGAATGGTCCGCAGGACCAAGTATGCCGTAAAGTCCGGTCGGGTGTACGCGGCACTAGAATAGCCAAATTCGCCTCCTCCTATTCGGCCCTCTGCTTTTGTGGCTGTTCAGAACAAGGTACACACAAACAAATATGATGGACTTGCCCAATAGTCCAAACTTTCTGGAATGAACTTTCTAAAATGTTTGATGTTCCCTTGCAACCGGACCCAATGACAGCACTTCTTAATCTAAAACCAGACTCCTGTCACGCACCCAATTTAAGCTTTTTCTCCAGCTACTCACAGCAGCGAAACAAACAGTTGCTAAAGTGTGGAAGTCCCCCTCTTTAGTTGTAGCTGAAACCAAGCACAGAGTAAGGGCCAGTTCACACCATAGAAACGCAGTCCGGATGCGTTCCAGGTGCTTTTCTGCATGCGCGTTTTTGATGCGTTCCGGTGAGTTTTTGATGCATTTTTGGTGCATTTTTGATGCAGTCCAGTGATTTTTCTTTCCCCCTCTTTTTTGTTAACCTTAAATAAGGATAAGTGTGTTGCAGTGTGTTTTAGGTGCATTCCGGTGCGTTCCAGTGCGTTTTTTATGCGTTTTACAGCGTTCCAGTACAGTCCAGTGCAGGAAAAATCCAGCATGTTCTAATTTTTTTTCATGGAACTGGAACGTACTGAAACCAGCACTGGTGTGAACTATGGCATTGAAAACCATATACCCTACTTTCCATGCATTTTTGATGCAGAAAAAAACGCACTGGACTGCATGTGGTGTGAACTGGCCCTAAATCAAGCCATGATCCATGCCAAAATGGAGGCCATTGAAAGAAATCAGGTCCCTAAGTTCAACCGGATCTGCAAACCGTGGATCACACGATGCTTACCGCCATCTTTTGACCAGTCAGTCCTCCTGCATGGTAGCCATCATCCCACCGCCCCCAACTAATCTATCGCTGATGACCGGACCACCCCAGTGGACTTCCCCTCTCTCCTACACCTCTCTCTCTTCTCTTTCCATCCACTCTAACTATGGAGCTTCATCATAGACTACTTCCTCTCTGACTAAACCTCTCATACCCATTTTCAGACAATTTTGCCTCGTTTACACCTTTGTGTTTTTGCAAGACCGTCTTGTCACTTGTTACTAGATAAGGATACCCAGCAAATCATATCATGATGATCGCCATCTCCTGTCTTTCTAACATTGCTCTTGTTCAGTGGCGGCTGGTGCTCAAAAATTTTTTTTTTTTTTTTTGGGGGGGGCGCAAACAAACTGAAAAATTCTGAAAAATACTGACAAAAAAACATCGATTGCAGCCTCACTGTGCCCATCAATTGCATCCACTGTGTCCATCAATTGCAGCCACTGTGCCATCAAATGTAGCCACTGTGCCCATCAATTGCAGCCACTGTGCCCATCAATTGCAGCCACTGTGCCCATCAATTACAGCCACTGTGCCATCAAATGCAGCCAATGTGCCCATTAAATGCAGCCACAGTGCCCATTAAATGTAGCCATTGTGCCATCAAATGCAGCCACTGTGCCATCAAATGCAGCCACTGTATCCATCAAATGCAGCCACTGTGACATTAATTGTAGCCACTGTGCCATCAAATGCAGCCACTGTGCCCATCAAATGCTGTCACTGTGCCCATCAAATGCAGCCACTGTGCCCATCAAATACTGTCACTGTGCCCATCAAATGCTGCCACTGTGCCCATCAAATGCGGTCACTGTGCCCATCAAATGCAGCCACTGTGCCCAACAAATGCCGCCACTGTTCCCATTAAATGCCGCCACTGTTCCCATTAAATGCAGCCACTGTGCCCATTAAATGCAGCCACTGTGCCATCAAATGCAGCCACTGTGCCCCACTGTGCCATCAAATGCAGCCACTGTGCCCATCAAATGTCGCCACTGTGCCCATTAAATGCAGCCACTGTGCCATCAAATGCAGCCACTGTGCCCATCAATTGCAGCCACTGTGCCCATTAAATGCCACCACTGTGCCCATCAAATGCAGCCACTGTGCCATCAATTGCATCAGATGCAGCCATTGTGCCCATCTGTCACTCAGCTTTCATTCTCAGTCTCGGATCTCTCACACTAATCACACAATCACATAAAAGGTCAGTATTTGTGGATCTCTCTTACCTTCAGGATCCCGGCCATATGCCCGCCGATCCTCCTTGCTGCAGCCTCACAGCAGATCCTGCGCTCACACTGCGGCCATCCGAGCAGCAGAGGCCGCCTCACCCCCCTCCCTCTCCAGCCAGCCAGCCACCTCCCTGGTCACATGGGGCTCCGGCTTGGGGGGTCTCAGCATCTTCTCCGCCCGAACCGCCGCCAGCTCATACCCCCGATGTCACCCTCAGACCCCTGTGGTACGGCAAGGGGGCGGAGCGCCGACAAATGATGCCGCAAAAAGCACCACCCACCATCCTCCGGTCCCAATCAATAAAAAGGAAAGGAGGCCAGACAAATGACAGTAGAGTGGGGAGTGTTCAGGGCGCATCGCTTGTGCCCGACCACACCCTAAACATGGGCAAATCAGCTTCCCAGCCTGCAATCAGCTGATTGCAGGCTGGGAAGCTTTCCATAGACCGCCGCATGTCCGGCTCCTGGTCACCCGTACACACGATCGGACATTCCGACATCAAAATCCTGTATTTATTTCCGACAGATGTTGGCTCAAACTTGTATTGCATACACACGGTCGCACAAATGTTGTCGGAAATTCCAAACGTCAAGAAAGCGGTGACGTACAACACGTACGACGAGCCAAGAAAAATGAATTTCAATAGCCAGTGCGGCTCCTCTGCTTGATTCCGAGCATGTGTGGAACTTTGTGCGTCGGAATTGTGTACACACGATCGGAATTTACGACAACGGATTTTGCTGTCGGAAAATTTGAGAACCAGCTCTCAAATGTTTGTTGTCACAAATTCCGACAACAAATGTCCGATGGAGCATACACACGGTCGGAATTTCCGACAGCAAGCTCACATCGAACATTTGTTGTCGGAAATTCCGACCGTGTGGACGCGGCATTAAAGTGACAATTTAAAAAAAAAAAAAACAATTTTAACAGCTTGGGGCAGGGCGCCCGAGAGCCCCCTATGGACAGGCCGCCACTGTTCTTGTTTCCTGTAATGTGATTTAAAATCCAATAAATTTCTTTAACAAGAAAAATGACAACTGTTTATGATACATAGAGCACTGATTATCCAAACCAGGCAAAATCAAAAGAATTATCAAGATCTTATTGTGTCTGTGTATGGGGGTGGGTTACAGTAAAGCCGAGTACATACTAGTTGTTGTTTTTGTTGCTCAACCCAGCAGGGCTGAACGAAAAAAAACTGAAGAGCTCAGGAGGAGCCGATGTACTAACTATCCGATGTTAGTACCGAGATCTCTCTGCTGTGCTGATGTGTTATGACAGGGGAACACAAAATGGTTTAACATTATCTGAAGATAATTGCCCCTGTGTTTCTCTGTCTTCTATGTCCTCTGTGTGCCCGTATCATCTCTATCCCCTGTATCTCTGTCATTTTTATCCTCTCTATCTTTGTCATTGGACAGACAGGGCTGTGCACTTGCCATTGTCACAATGCTTTGCCTCATAGCTGCAGCACTGCCTGTCAACTTGGCTTGTGGTTGCAGTGTGATTTTTTTTCACTACAAAATCCCTCTATGAACTAAGAAAAAAGGAAGATGTTACGAAGGTGGAAGTATCTCCTCTTGAAAACCTGCCAACTGCTGGTATACCTACCTCTGAAAAGTTATCCACCATGGATTGCTTTTCATAGGGCAGTAAACATTGCCACCAATGTGAAAGAAGCCTGAATCGTGGCTCAGTAGCAAAGCGGTACAAATCATTTCATTTTCAAATCGCTCACATTGCAACATGGTGTCCGATGCTTGTGCTGTAAGGCAAGCAGAACATCACCTCCTCCAAACACAGAACAGGCTGCGGCAAGTGCAATACAACACATAAGAACTCCATTATTTCCCAACTCTGTGTTATCCCCCTTTTTAAGGACGGGCGAGGCCAGCTGTGTGGCAAAGATCGATGAAAACTGTTGTGTCGGTCAGAGCGGGGAGCTGGTTAAGGAAGAGGACCGCTGATCTGGCCATCCAATGCTTCACATCTTCTTGTAAATACAACAAAGTGGCTGGCTGAGAGTGGAATAAAAGGAGGAAATGTTTCCCTATGAGAACCGTCCTACGACTTCAGGATCACAGCCGTCATATCATACGCACAATGCCCGTCTGCCGCTACCAGCATGGCCAAAGGAAGCCATTGATCTGACACAAAAGCATTCTTCTAACAGGCAATACAAAATGATACACAGATGATTCTAGAACTCACTGCGCTATTGACATGTACTCTGTAATGGATATCACACTACTGAACTTGTAAGAAGATATTATTAATGCTGAATTCCGGGATAAGCAAATATTCTCTAAATACGTTTGTTGTGTGTATTCTGCCTTGAATCTTGGTGTGTTTTGTGTATTTCCAGATCTGTGTATTAATCCAGTGTGAACATTTTTCTCTGTGGAGGAGCTTCCTGTAATAAAGACCGCTCACTGCTGCTCCCTCTCCCTGTATAGGGTGACTGGTCTTGTCTCCGCCCCTGTCATCTGTAGCCCGGAGCTTATCCACGTCCACCTCCTTCCTTTGGACCAGTAACACTGATTTATTGCTTGTGTGTGAGAGATAACGCCTTGAACAGTGAGCTTCTTGTGCTTGAACATCAACATGAAATGGGTTTTAATTTGAACACTATACATTAAATATAAACTGTTTTGCAATGTACATTTTGTCCTGTTGGATAGGTTAACTTACAAAACAATGAAGTGTATCTCTAGAGACATTTCTTTTACATTTTTGGTGGAGTGGTACAAAAATAGAACCCCTTTCAGGTTTTTAGTTTCTGTCTATGTCCCTGCAGGGAAGATTCACGCTCACTATTGGTCACTGGGAGAAAAAGTGAGTGGGAACCCAGAATTTCACAATTGTCACCTGAACAGGAATAGAGGGCAATCTTCCAATGGTGACAACTCCAATGGGGAGCAATCTTCTAGTAACAACTCTCTGTGCGCTCATTCACATCAGAACTTGGTGCGGGAAACCTCAGTGTCACCAAATCACCACATGTTAAGTGAAGATCAGTTGACCCTCTTGTTATATAACAAAAGGAGTCAAAATCACTTGGTGGTCACCCAGGCACCCAAGGGTATCCTCTGGCCGCTCTTCGGTGTCCTCTCCTACTAATTGCTCGTAATATTGTCCGATTAAAAACAACTAATGCGTTTCAAGGACAGTCTGCAGTAGACTGGTGCTAAGTACAGTGTAATAATTAGAATCCAAAAGGTCAAATATAGATCTATTTGGTTTAAGTTTCCTTTGAGTCCATTAAAGTTCTTTTTCCATTCTTCTGAGCCTTGATGAAGGGGAAGTTTTGTTGCCCCCCCCCCCCCCCCCCCCAAAAGCCTTGGCTGTTTTTATGTGATGCCTGTTTGTATACTTTGTCAGGTCACCTTGAGGCTAGGTGACAGATGCACACTGTTGGGATCAGGAGTGCACCACAAGGTAGTGGACCCTACGGCTGACTGCTGCGGATGGGAGTCAGGGTGGTAAGGAAGGCAGGGCCGCTGGAACATCAACACAGATGTTAGAGCGTAAGATTCCCTAGGGCGCGGAGTCTACGAGCCAGCAGGTGTTCACCAGAGCCTCTAGTGGTGAGGATAGACTGGGCTGCAACTGGTCGTGACCCCCAGGGTCTCACAGCTCACGCCCACAGTAGGCAACAGATAGGGATAGTAAGGGACAAGCCAAGGTCGTGGCCACAAGCAGACAAGGACAACAGAGTTCACGCCGAAGGTTCAGGGTCACAGGCAAACAGGGATAGTTGGGGACACGCCAAAAGGTCAGGGTCACGAGCAGACAGGAATAGTCAGGAACACGCCAAGGTCAGTAACAGAGACAAACGAAGAGCACATGGCAAACAGGAACCGGGAAGCCAAACACACAATGAATACACAATGGTTGAGCAGCACCACTGGCTTGCAGTGCACAGGTTAGTATAGGGTTCCCTGATAGGGCCTGGGGTGGGGCCACGCTTAGAGGAGAGGTTATAAAACCAGCCAGGTGTGAGTGGCTGGCCTCTTAGTCTGAACACATGAGGAGAAGGCAAGCTGACAGAGAAGATTACTGCATAACCATGACATACTTTAAGTTGCTTATGGATACCCATTGAGAGAGGCCTGTGCATGGCCACCCCTCTTTCTCAGAAATTGTCAAAAGTGAGGACGGCACAGACACACATGCCTCCCACTAATTTCCAATCATGATCACCCTGGATGGGAGCTGATAACAATTCTGGGTGTGATGTAGGAGATGGGCTATCATTGTTTTCTGCAGGCTTTCACAGCTCTGACAGATTACAGAAAAGTTTTCTTGTTTAGCGGAGTTCTAAAGTGAGTGTTTCCTTCACTCGGCTCCCTCCGTGCATACTAGTCATCATATCTCCTCTCCATCAAACTCTTTTATTTCCATGTCACACTTCCAATTCCACAAATGGCCTGCGACACGCAGCAGTGGAGAAGAGGTTGATAATTCCAGCAGTGGAAGCCTCACACCTCGCCAGCCTGGGGAGGGCAGACCAGGGAAAAGAGTGTAATTGCTTGACTGACCCCTGCAAAACCCCCCTGAGACCGGCCTAGAAATGTGAGCGCTCCATCAGGACGGCTTGTAGAGTTCACATTTTTATCATGTTTTGTCATTTATCATTAATAATACAAGCCGGCAGCTTATCTGTGAAAAGGATGACGGGATGTGGCACGAGGTCCTCCTGGACAAGCTCAACTCCGAAGACGAAGCCATTAAAGCAACTCCATCACCTTTTAACCAGTTCAGTTCTCACACCTGAACCCCCCATATGGACCACAGAAGATTTCACATTTCTTCTATGGGCCTGTTTATTCAGCAATAACGGTCATTACTTAAGATAACAAAGTAATACATATATTATTTTTTTTCTAACAAACAAGGCTTTTTTGGTGATATTGTCTTGCAAAACTGATTTTTTCTACACACTATAGACATACATATGTTAAAAAAAAATAAAAAAAATACGCTTTTGTCTAGTGTTACTGTAGATAAAAAGTATACATTTTATTCTATAATTTGTCCTGTTTATGATGACAATATTTCTAGTACAAAGCATTGCAAAAGATATTTAAAAGATGATTATGGTCAAAGCTTGTTTGGTCATACTAATACTTTAGTGAGCTAAAGTCCACCATTGACTAACATCACAGATCCAGTCTAGCTAGGCTCTGCAGGGATCCCAGCAATAATGTCAGGATCCACTCAGATGCCTGACCAACAGCTGACTCAGACTCTTAATGATCCGCTGGGAGCCTGAGCCAGCTGCTCCTACTCCCTCCACAGTCCGGCGCTCCAGTGAGCACTGGAGGGGCAAAGCACCACCCTCTGCTCAGTGAAGACCGAGAACGGAGCGATCAGTGGTCATGTGATTGCATCCCAGTCAGGGACAGCTGCAGCATTGGATTGATGTTTCCTGGGATCAAGGTCCTGATAAAGGTGGTCATGACCCCCTCCCTGACCCATCAGTGAGCAAAGCTTTAGATTATTTATGCTCTCTTTCGTATGCCCTGACCTTTATGTTTATCTGATAAACAAATATATATTGTATATCTAAAAATACCTGGGAATTTTCCTAAAGCAGTGAGCCTGAGTTTGGGGTGGATGAGCAAGTGGGGGGAGGGGGAATAGTGTCATAGTGTTTAACCACTTGCTGACCAACGTATGTATATAACCATCCTATAAACCAATGTTTCTCAATTCCAGTCTTCAAGTACCCCCCAACAGGTTATGTCTTCAGGCTTCCCATTGTTTTGCACAGGTGATTTGATCAGCTTCGCTACCTTAGTAATTACCACAGCTGTTTCATCCTGGGAAATCCTGAAAACATGACCTGTTGGGGGTACTTGAGGATTGGAGTTGAGAAACATTGCTATAAACTAGTGGTTATTATAAGATCACAAGATCTTGGTTTCATTTTGTTTTCAGCTGCCTTCAGTGGTCTCCAGGCTTTCCAATTCCCTCTGGGGAGCTAGGAACCACAGTACCATAAATGCCTGGGACAGCTTCATACAAAGGTGATGGAGGAACACTCGTTATGGGGCTTGTTAGCCCCCTTGTGATAGCAATAAAGTTAAATGAAAAAAAGGTAAAAAGAAAATAAAATTATAAAAAATAAAATAATGAAAGGACCCTTGACCCCCCCACACATATAGGCAAAAGCACACATAAGTTCGGCACACAGGGAATTTGGAGACGTTTTTTATTTTTTTATTCATTCTGTCCTCTGTTCAGATTGGCCGGGCCCGGTACAACAGGGCCAGTTGTACTGGCTTATCAGCTCTCCTGCCGACACGCATATGTAAACTGTGATTGCACCATAAATGTGAGGGCAATAATTCTAGGAACATAATTCATAATTAACTCTAAACTGATAACCTGTAAAGACATCTAGATGGTTACTTTAACATGGGGAAAACGTTAGCTCTAGTGGTAGATACGTTTTTAAGTGATTCAAGCCTTTCAGGAACTATGTTTTAGGGCATGGCAGCCCATTTTTATTAAAAAGGCAAATTAAAAGTCTGTAACATAAACGTTTCCCACGCAGGGGTTCTTCTCCAGCAAATACACATAAACAGAAAAGTGCTAGCCCACCTGGCTCTCTCTTTAGCAGTATCTCTGCTCTTAACGCTGGTCCCCAGACCATAGGTTTCTTGAGTGCTGACGGGTACACTCTAACGCACACAGCTCATCAGGCCTTAATCCTCAGGCCGCATATTGTCTCCTGCAGACAATGATTTTCTGGCTGCCTCCTGCAGCCCCTCTGACTCCTGGAGAGGAATGGAGTCCTCCTGACTCCCCATGCATAGACCTCCTCTCTGTTGGGTGGAGATATCTCCAACTGGGAGCCCTGAGGTAGTCCCATACCTTCATTATAAGGATTGTGCTCACCTGAGTGAGCTGGTCCTCCACAAAACCTGGACATAGGGTTGGAGATTCCATTCCACCCAAGACACTATGGAGTCTCCAAACTACAGGGCCTAATGCAGGAATACCAAAACCCGGAGAAAGCTGCCAGAGCAGTTTTCTCTAGTCCACATCTATGCTCTGCAGTCCTGCACTGAGCCAATGTGCACACCCTGTGTCCCTTAACCACTTCATTACCCGCCCTTAGTCATATGAAGTCCGCAGGACAGATCTCCCATCCTGGGCAGGCGTCATATGACGTCCTTGGCTTCCCGGCCGTCTAGGGGGCGCACGCGTTGCGCGGGTCCTGTGCGCGTGCCTGGCAGTCGCGATGTCCGCCGGGCACCCGCAATTGCCCGTGAACACAGCAGGACCGTGGATCTGTGTGTGTAAACAGGTGAGAGGAGACCGATGGTGTGTTCTCAGTACAGAGGAACACCGATCGGTCTCCTCTCCTTGTGAGTCCCCGCCCTCTACAGTTAGAATCACTCCCTAGGAAACATAATTATCCCCTCGATCACCCCCTAGTGTTAACCCCTTCCCTGCCAGTCACATTTACACAGTAATCAGTGCAATTTTATAGCATTGATCGCTGAATAAATGTGAATGGTACCAAAAATGTGTCAAAAGTGTCCGATATGTCCGTCGCAACGTCACAGTCATGAAAAAAAAATTGAAGATCGCCGCCATTACTAGTAAAATAAATAAATAAAAATGCCATAAATCTATCCCGTATTTTGTAAACCCTATAACTTATTGCAATTTTTTTTACCAAACATATGTAGAAGAATACATATCGGCCTAAACCGAGGAAAAAATGTGTTTTTAAAAAAATAAATTGGGATATTTATTATAGCAAAAAGTAAAAAATATTGTTTTTTTCAAAATTGTTGCTCTTCTTTTGTTTATAGTGCAAAAAATAAAAACCGCAGAGGTGATCAAATACCACCAAAAGAAAGCTCTATTTGTGGGGAAAAAAACATAAAAATGTCATTTGGGTACAGTGTTGTATGACCGCGCAATTGTCATTCAAAATGGGACAGCGCTGAAAACTAAAAATTGGTCTGGGCAGGAAGGGGGTGAAAATGCCCTGTATTGAAGTGGTTAAACGACCAATTTTACAGTGACAGCATCTCATACTGTCACATTACCTATATACAATTTTGGGTACTGTAGTTTGTTGCCATTTCATTGGCTGACCCCTCCCACCAGCCATGATCTGCTTGCATTGCATAAAGAAGCACTAAGACCCAGTGATGATATCACTTGGTCTAAAATAAGGTATTTCATGAAAATGAAAAGTTTTTATTAAAAAACTTATTTAAGATGTTTATAAAGAGGGGAAAGGAGGAACTCGGGAAGGCAAAATATGAGCAAATTAAACTTCAACATTAAGTGTGCTCCCTGCAGCATCTGCGCTAAGGTCAGTTCAGAACGAGAGGACGTCATCTTACTGGACTTTTGATTATGCCGCCCTTTGTCCTGGTTTAGATTATTGGGTGAAAGTCGTTGTCTGTTCAGCGTGCACAGGCTTCTCTGCGTTCTGGTTTACATTCGTCTATGCTATGCGCCCCTCTGGGAGGGCGGTAATTTTGAACAGCGTGTTGCTGTATTCTTAGCTTGGCGTAGGAAGGGGTTTAGGTCCCTCTGACAGTTCGGACGTGGTGTGTCCTCACACAAGGTCAAAGCAATTACCCTGAAACCGGATCTGCCAGTGTTCCGTAAGACTCCAAAAGGCTTTATATGTATTTCCAGCAAAGATAACTGGAACATGTCCAGAGATTAGGATGGCAGTCGATTACAGATGGGCTGTTAGATGGTATCAGAATCCTTGTGAGCGGGTGACGACCCTATCCGGTCTATGTTTCTGCACATGGTTATATTACATATACAGTATACAGGAGCACAATCAGATTTGTTTGCTACACTTGTAAGCTCTGCTTAACAATGGTGTACAGTAATTGTTTACTAATGAAAATATGGCAGAGCAAAGCTGGTAGACATGACCCATTAAAAACTAAACTTTTTCCCTTGTGATCTAGTAGGTTTTTGGATTTTTTTTCATATACCCCAGTATTTGGCTTTTGGAGTCTGCATGCCATGCCTGTTTACCTTGTTGCTTTCAGTAATTTCTGCTTTGTTCACCTGTGTCATATGCAGGAGTACATGGCTCTGTCTGACGTGGACATCCCATGATGCCCTGGCTTTCTGTCCTAGGGTGACAATGCTCCATGATTGGCTCTCTAAGCAGAAGCATTAGACCCCTTTCACACTGGAGCGTTTTGCAGGCGCTATAGCATTAAAAATAGCACCTGCAAACCGCCCCAAAACAGCTGCTCCATGCATTCCAGTGTGAAAGCCCTCGAGCTGGCAGGACGTCAGAAAAAGTCCTGCCAGCAGCTTCTTTGGAGCGGTGGACTCACCGCTCCTCCACCGCTGCTCCCCAATGAAATCAATGGGGCAGCGCTGCGATACCGCCAGCACAAGGCCGCTCCGGCGGTGTTTTGCGAGCGGATTAACCCCCTTAAAACACTTTTTGAAAGATAAAAAGTGCATTTTATATACATTTGTGTAGATCAGACCAAAATGAGGGACAAATGAGGAGGAAAGAGGGACAGAGGGACATTGCTCAAAATCAGGGACAGTCCCTCAAAATCATGTCTTTGGGGGCGGGTGGATTGCAATGCGCAATATGCCTCATGTGTGTACAGTGTGTTTATATGTTGTGTGTGCATTGTGTGTGTGTGTATCATGTGTGTATATTGTGTGAGTAACATGAATAACATGTGTATCATGTGTATTGTGTAGTGTTGCCACCTTTTCTTCAAGCCAAACCTGAACAATTTAGCGGCCTGGGACAACTTTAGGTGCCCCTATGGAGAGTAGAAATGCAGTGCGCATAGCGTGCCACAGCCAACAGTGGGTGTAGCCAAGTTGCTCTTGCTGACATCATTGCCCTGCCCCCCATTGATGCCAAACCTGCTGCCAGACATCCGCCCACAGCTACCCGAAGGCAACAGATTTTTTGTGTGACTCTCTTGGTTACTTGGTGAGCCACAGCCCGGTCTGAATAATGTCCGAACACCAGGAATAAATGGCTGAAACCCGAACACATGATTCAAAACCTGGACTGTCCGGGTGAAGCCCAGACAAGTGGCAACCCTAGTATTGTGTGTGTGTGTGTATGTATCATGTGTATTGTGTGTGTATTGTGTGTGTAACATGTGTATTGTGTGTGTGTGTAACATGTGTATTGTGTGTGTGTGTGTGCGTGTGTGTGTGTGTGTGTAACATGTGTATTGTGTGTAACGTGTATTGTGTGTGTAACATGTGTATTTTTGTGTGTGTGTGTAACATGTGATTTGTGTGTGTATTATGTATATTGTGTGTACTGTGTGTGTATTGTCTGTGCTTTGTGTGTCCTTGCCTGCATGGATCCTGGCTGTAGAAGAGGAGAGCTGCCTTGTATTGGAATGTTCAGGATGGCATAGATATGGATGGAGGAATGGATCCCTCTCATGGGGTCGGGGGGTTGATGTGTGAAAGTCCTGCAGATCTCACTCATGGCCAATAGAGCACACAGTAAGTGTCCATACCCCCCAGCCCCTTTATCCACCTGTTACTGTGTGTGTTGTAACTTGCACAGACTTGCTCGGTGCCACTGCTGCGCAATGGCTGCTTCCTCCACCTGCTCTCCGCTGCTAGAGATCATAACCTCCCCCACTTCCTGTTCACTGCACCGCCGCCTCTTTCTTAACTCTGGTGTACAAGGCGCTTGTACCAGCAAGAGTCTGTACAATGCCACCTGGTCTAATCCTGCACCCCTCGCCCGCTACACCACTGTCTGCACTGTGCAGGAACGCATCCTCTGACAGCTGCATTGTATGACGCTCGGAGATGGAAAGGACACTTCACCAGGGGCGAACACATATCCGCAGGCATTCCATGCTTAGCAGTGTCCCCTCAATCCCAGAAATTCATGGAGCAGCAGAGGGAGATCGTGAGAACGGGATTGGTGACAGGGGCGGGTTCTGCACCAGCTGGTATAAACAAACTCTCCCAAAAACATGCACAGAGGAAGCCTTCATCCGGTCTGAATGTGTCCGGGTTTCAAGGGGGCTGAAAACCGGACACACGACTCAAAAACCTGACTGTTCAGGTGAATGCCGTACAGGTGGCAACCCTATCAGTGGGTGACAAAGGAGTCACTGGAGACATAAGCCTCATTGGAGACACAGGAGTGCACAGGGGTCTCTGGAGACAAGAGTCACTAGAGACACAGGAGCACACAGGTGTCACTATAGACACAGGGGTCACTGGAGTCAATGGAGACACAGGAGTGTACAGGGGTCACTGGAGACAAAGGAGTCATTAGTAACACAGAAGTGCACATGGGTCATTGGAGACACAGAAGTGACTGCAGACACAGGAGTGCCCAGGGGTCACTGGAGACACATGAGTGCTCAGGGCTGGCTGGAGACAATGGAGACTCATAAATCACCGCAGACACAGGAGCACACAGGGGTCGGTAGAGACATAGGAGTCTCCAAAGAAGGTGCATGGTATGGCAGAGGACACACTGGTGCCATGCCTGACATCCTCCCTAAATAGAACCAAAGAGAAGAACTCCCTATACAAAATGATTCAAATTAAAACAGAACTTCATCCCAAAAAGTAAGTTCCACTTTAACACCTCCATACCCCCTCCTCTCCCACTTTTGCACTTTTGTAAAAAAAAATTTTGGGGGGGGGGGGGGGGGAGTGGGTATCTAGTTTAATCAGGTACGCACTCCCACTTCTGCTCCAATTGCCTAGGCGATTGAAGCTGAAGTCGCCCCCCCCTTCGCTGCTCGTAACCTTTTGTGACACATCACAGGTCCCAGGAGGCTTCACAAATCTTAGCACTGCTCGCGCATGCACAGTGGGAAGCCAGCTGTGAAGCTGCAAGGGGTCACACCTGGCTTCCCTTAGTAAACATGCTAGCGTCGGGGAGCTTAGGATCCTTCGAAGAACAGGCCCGGGTGAGGATGCCACTGGATTCTTGGACAGATAAGTACCCTTTTTTAAAATTTTTACATTTTTTTTGTTAAAGGGGTTGTAAAGGTTTTTATTTTATTTTTTTAAATAACAAACATGTTATACTTACCTCCACTGTGCAGCTCGTTTTGCACAGAGTGGCCCCGAACCTGGTCTTCTGGGGTCCCTCTGTGGCTGTCTCAGCTCCTCCCCACAAGAACTAAACACCTTCATGCAAGCTCTCTCACATGGTGTTTAGTTCTTGGGGGGCGCTCCCGTGATACAGCCGGTGGCTATAGCCGCTGACTGTATCACTTGGCCCCGCCCCCCGGCGCGCCACATCATTGGATGTGATTAGCAGTGGTGCGAGCCAATGGCTGCTCTGCTTTCAGTCCATCCCCTCTAGCCAATCAACGGCCAGGCTGAGCAGTGAAGAGGATCTCGGGAGCGAGCGCAGGACTTTCGAGGGGTCAGGTAAGTAAAACGGGGGGGCGGCATTGTCTGATGTTTTTTCACCTTAATGCATAGGATGCATTAAGGTGAAAAAACGTGAACCTTTACAACCCCTTTAAGACTGAAGATCCTTTTTAAGTAACTGGGGACAGGTGGGGGCATCTAAGGGTATAAAGTGAAAACTACATGCCTAACACCCTGTTACACAATGGAACAAGAGTAGGATAAGCTTGTATTTTATGACTATTTCATTTTAGGTTTACATAAACTTTCAGGTATATAATACAATAACAACTCAAGTGACAAGCTCTTTGAAAATAGCCTGTTGAATATAAGAAAAAGTAGAATCTGCTCTCTCATTGTGTGCCAGTTTGTTGTGAGCGGTGTGCCTCCTGCTCAAGTTTTGGCAGCGGGTAAGTGGTGGTGAAGCTCAACCGACCAATATGTAAGCTCTGCCATGCAGTCTTCCTTTCCTTCTGCCAAGTAGGTGCCACCTGAGGCTCAGACGTGTATCCAGTCCTACCAAGGCAGCAATGCCAAATTTCAGTTTTAGGCAGCGCTCCTCAAATAACTCGAGCAGACGAGTGCCTCGTTACTTCCGCCCAAATGCTCCAGCAGAAATTAAGTGTAAATTTATCAGCCGGGAGAATCGTGGCGTGAGATAAACAGTGAAAATGAAAGTGACAAGACATTTTGCACCTCTATAAACAGATATAAATATTGATGTGTTTGAGAAGCCACCTATCATAGTTGTCTCTTTGGGGGGGATTTATGGCACTCACCAAGATGGCGTGAAAGAATTAGAGCAGGTGACGGCAACAGTTTGTCTCTCTGCAGAACCAATTTTTAAATAATGAAGGAGCAACAGTCACCAAGAGTTGAGCGCTCAGATAATGCACACAGACACCGTATTCATCTATCAGTGTCCATTTGAATCAGAAAACCTGTAATGTCCATGATGGTGAAATAACAGGAATTGCTGTATTATGTCTTTGACCTATCTTCACAGTAGGTACACTCTGCTGAGAATTTCGGATATCTCATGAGGAACGTTATTCCCTGGAAATCTTGTGTCCTGGACACAGAGCGCTCCAAGTGTTTATGATTAGCTGTGGAACACAACAGGGACCCAATCCCTCTGAGGGACATATGAAAATGAAAGAAATACCTTGTGGAATCTTCTCTATCTGCAAGTCCATTCTAATAACATACAGTATTGTGGTTTCAGTTTCATTTGACCACCAGACTTTCAGTCTTACACAGTTGTACCGGCTCCTCTCCTGTATTGAAATGGCTTACTCTGATTTCATTGCACACTGTGAGCTTCTTACAATGTGTGTTAGAAGCTGCAGCAAATCAGATGTAGCTCCAGCACTGTATTTTGGCCTAGGCCAACACGGCCTAGGGCGGCACTTTGTGCTGTCGAACTGTAGCTCAACGCAACCCGGGTGTTTCTGGCAACATGGTGGTGCCTGGGTGTTTCTGGCAACATGGTCGTGCCCGGGTGTTGCTGGCAACATGGTGGTGCCCGGGTGTTAATGGCAACATGGTGGTGCCCGGGTTTTGCTGGCAGTGTGGAGTGCCCGGGTTTTGCTGGGAACGTGGTGGTGCCCGGGTGTTGCTGGCGACGTGGCGGCTCCCAGGTGTTGCTGGCGACATGGAAAAAAAGCTGCCCCCCTGCACGACAAGGCCAGATTTATACTTTTGCCCCACTTCCCAAGACAACTGTCTTGTGTCACTCTTCAAATTACCCTTTAGCAATATATGTAGAGTATGTGTGTGTATGTATGTTACTCATGACCCCTAAGCCTGTACAATCACAACTGCTTTTTTTTATTCTCGTTCACAATGTCGGCAAGGACCAACGCTCCTCTAAAAAGCAATCCATGCTCGGATCTTTTTTCAGAGGCATTTGATATGCAGTGAAGAGGCAATATGTTGCCTCCTCAATGCCTGTTTTAACCCCTTAAATGCAGTATCACAGTGCTGTAACTGTGTGCAATGCCGCAGTCGCTGATCATCCCTTGTGCCATGCCCACAGTTACTGATCCTCCCTTGTGTCATGCCCACAGTCTTTCACTGTCACATGTGCCATGCCCGCAGTCTCTGACTGTCCCTTGTTCCATGCCCACAGCCCCTTCCGTCCCTTGTGCCATGCCCGGAGTCTCTCACTGTCCCTTGTGCCATGCCCACAGTCTCTTACAATCCCTTGTGCCATGCCCACAGCCTCTTACCGTCCCTTGTGCCATGCATGCAGTCTCTGACTGTCCCTTGTGCCATGCCCGCAGTCTCTGTGGACTGTGATGTAAGGAGGGGATCTGTGGACTGTGATGTAAAGGGGAGCTCTGTGGACTCTTGTGTAAATAAAGGGCTGTGGTTACCAGAGACCCCCTTACATCAGAATTTCCCTTTAAACCAGAGTCCGCAGCAGTCCCTTTTACATCAGGGTCCACAGATTTCCCCCTACACCGTAAAGAAGAACCCTGTGCTGGGTTATATTAACCTGACCCTTATATAAATGGAAAATTATGTTTTTTGCGAGCACATTATGAGAAACTTACCTTAGAATGAAGCACTCCAGCACTGTGATGTCACTGCAGAGATGGCTGACATCTTCTCCAGGTCTTCCTTCCAGGTTCGCAGCCTCCGGCTACATGAGTGACATCACTCCTGCGCATGCGTGCAGAAGCTGCCATTTCCGGCACGGGCTCTGAAGGTCCGACACTCTAAGCCAGACTTTCAGAGCGCATGCGCTGATGATGTCATCGGCTGCATGCACTCTGAATATATCCTAAACAGTGCACGTTTAGGAGATATTCACATTACCTACAGGTAAGCCTTATTATAGGCTTACCTGTAGGTACAAATGGAAGTACGGAGTTTACTACAACTTTAAAGAAGCCCAAAACCGTGTAGGTCATTAAAGCTCCAACTCTTCTACACCTTGGAAGAGCTAGGCGATTCTGCAGTGAGATCCAGTAGAAGTTTGTTCTGGAGGAGCCAGATACTGTTTGCTGCATGCACTCTGCTTTGGAGCACCAGTACCCTGCATTCGATCTAAGAGGAAAAGGTGGAGCCTAAAGATGAAGGGGTGTGGGGTGTGGTTTACAGATGACAGGGCGAGTCTTAAACAGGAAGGGGTGTGGCCTTGACAGGAAGGGGTGGGTCATGTTTAAATTAGGAGGTGCACAAGTTTAGTCAGGCCTAGGGCAGCACAAAACCTAAATACACCACTGTGTATCCCGCCCCATTTCCTGGCTGGAAGACATCCAGCATTATCTAGTTCTTTTTTCCCTAGCCTTACTATCTCTGGCATGACTCTTTCAAACCTTGGATCACATCACAGTCACAATCACAGACTGTGTTGATGTTAGGGTTGCCACCCTTTCTTCAAGTCAAACCCGAACACTTTAGAGGCGCACAGCAATTTTTTTTATACTATAAACTATACATATATTTTGCTATTAAATCACATTTCTAATGATATGAAGTTAATAACAAGAGTTCCCCTTTTACATCTGAACTTGCAGAGTTCACGTTCACTGTAAGGGGAGACTCTGATGTAAGGGAGAACTCTAACATAAGGGATGCTCTGGGAACCCTGATTTAAGGGGAACACTGAGAACTCTGATGTACGGAGAGGACTCTGATGTAAGGGGGGACACTGTGGCCTCTGGTATAAAGGGGAACTCTGATGTAAGGGGTGCTCTGAGAACCCTGATTTACCTTAGTGTACTCGCTCAAAGGCAGGAGAGAGAAGGGGGGAGACTTCAGTTACAGACAGGGCTGGATGGTGAGCTCACTTTCCTTTTCTGAGGCACAGCGCTGGGGATTGGCGTGTGGGCAGATACAGAGGGGTAGGGGGGGAAGAGGTGCAGATCGAACCCTCTCTCCTCTCCCGTTGGTGTGTGTGTTTGGGGGGATTGTTAGTGCTGGTTTTGGGCAGTGTGAAAGAGAGTGTAACAGACAACTGGAGCCAGCAACCCTGTTTGGAAGCCATACTCCAGTCTGAATAATGTGTCCAGGTTTCAGGTAGTCTGAAACCCAGACGCATGATTCCAAACCCGAACTGTACGGG
Organism: Aquarana catesbeiana; assembly: GCF_042186555.1. Classification (NCBI taxonomy): domain Eukaryota; kingdom Metazoa; phylum Chordata; class Amphibia; order Anura; family Ranidae; genus Aquarana; species Aquarana catesbeiana. Next base: position 214,816,290 of record NC_133333.1, on the reverse strand, counting down.
TGAATCCTGGACAGGTGGCAACCCTAGTTGATGTGGGAATCCCCCTTGCCAGGCCATTGTCTTCTCCCGGCAGGAGGGTGTGGGCAGGTGGGGAAGCCATCCCCACCAGGAGAAGACAGTGAATATCACTAGCAGCTATAGCAGCCGCTAGTGGTAATCGCAAGAGAATCCGTCACGCTGGTTGTACCCAAGTTGATTAGAACCATGTATTGCCAGCCTAAGGCAGGATGCTGTGATGTTTTCAGGAAGCTATATACTGCACCCCGCCAGTCCCTTCCACCAGCTAGGATCGACCTGCATTGCATGGAAAAGCACAGAAACCCAGTGATGACATTAGTGGGTCTAAAATAGGGTATGTAATGAAAATGGAACGGGGAAGGCAAGACGTAAGCAGATTAAACTTCAGCTGTATTGTATCTAATGCAAAACATTTTTTTTTTAAGATTTGGATGGAGTTGGTAAAAGTTATAGCCACAAGACACCAGTCTCTGCTGGAGAGATTTCCCCTCATTTCCTGTCTTCCACATTAATGGAAATCTCCCCAAATCAAGGGGAAATCACTTCTTAGTCAATTGTCCCAGAAACAGGTGCCCCCTGTAAAATGTTTGAGTCCTGGTGACAATGGCCACAGCGGGGACATAGACGGAAATGAAAAGCTTTCAGGGACTCTAGTCCTTCCATACTCCATCCAACTTTCTAAAATTTCCCTACTCACTGCACACCCAATCTGCTTCCTGCTCATAAATACAACTCTATAGAGACACATTTATAAATCAGTGAACGTGACTGGTGAATCAGTCACTGTCATTTAGAACATGTATACCTTGATGATTGATCTGCAGAGCATGTTTGGTGAATGTCAGATTCACTGCTTTATAACTATGCCCCTATCAGTCTGCTGCCAATAATCTAAGATGCTCTGGCTCCTCCCCTTTCAGCTTACTGACCAATACTATAGGTTGCCCTTTTTTCAGTAGCGATGCTGGCAGGCAGCAAGGCTAATGGAGCATATTACAAGTAAAAAATGTCTAAACTCTGCTCTACTCCAAGCAATGGTAAAAAAAAAAAAAAAAAAAGAAGAAAATCTGCTGTAATTTCAGGGGAATGTGCATCTCTGACCCAAACACGATGTTAATATGTCTAACAGATTAGCGAGGACTTGAGCCAAACACAAATCTAAATAAGAGAAAGAGGACTGCCTTAATCAGATTGTCAGCAGATTGTTTATAATGTTTTAAACCAAGGACATTAGGATGTGCATTACGGAGTGGCGGTAATATCTGCTCAGGGAAACGCGCGTACTTTAAGGTTGGGAACATTAATGGCTCAGGCAATTTTTTCGCCGGGAGAAAATGGCTTTGGGTCAAGTCCATGTACATTGTGGATTCATTTTAAATTGATCACACCAAGCAAGGCTGAGGCCAGTAATCTACACCACGGGGACATTTGGCGGGTCTAATAACACTCTACCCGCTCACTGCATCGCACACCTCCTGAATAACAAGGCACGGCAAATGCTGCACAGCCACCGGGCAGCACCTGGCACTGCAGGGGTTAAAACACTGGAGGACTGCTTAGAATGCCTGTAGGCGCTCCTCCAGGAATCAGGACTTTTTATTCTTAATCACATGGTTCCCCCATTAGAAAGTACCAAAGATGGGTAACCATAGCTCCCAACTGTCCCTGATTTCGAGGGACTGTCCCTGATTTGGAGCAATGTCCCTCTGTCCATCTTTCCCTCCTCATTTGTCCCTCATTTTGGTCTGATCTATATAGTTGTATATAAAAATCACTTTTTTTCTTTCAAAAAGTGTTTCCCAGTTCCCAAATCCAATATAAAGGAACAGTAGGGGTAAAAAAAAAAAGCCTTGTGGATTTAATTAACCTTTTTTTTTTTTTGTTGTTGTTTTTGGGGGATAAGTCTCCTTTAAAGGGGCGTGGCAAGGGGCGTGTCCTATGCCTACATACGTTTTCTAGTAGGTGCAGGTAAAGTGCCACAAAAACAAACCCACAACACACCTAAAACACTGGGGCGTGAATAGAAATGCCGCAGTGGCTGTGTCCTCTCAGTAAGCCAAAAAGACCAGCTCACCGAAGAGTGATAGTTCAATTTCAGGCAGATGACAGGCAGACTAAAGTTTGTTACTTTTTAAAAAATGTGGTGATTTTCTGTCTCTGGCTTTACCTTGGCTGTCACCTCCCACCTTCATGACACCCATTTCTGCTGTGCAGAGATCTCATCACTAGAATGCCCTGACACAGGAGGTCAAACATTTGGGGGTTAAAGGAGGGACTCCAGAATGTACCCTTCATAGCTAAAATGTCCCTTTAACAAAACTTACCTCCCTCTCTATGTTTTTTGTTTCTGCATATTTCCGAACAGCTACTGAGTTACAGAGAAAAAAAAAAACCCAGCTCCCCTGTGCCGCCACCGTCCTTGTCACTGATGGAGGTCTAAGTTATATAAAATATAACTATACAGAGTATTCTTCGCCACACATTAAAGGTCTTCGTGTTGGATTGCTGGAGGAGCGGGTAGCCTTGTACGCGGATGATATGTTACTTTTCCTTAATGACGCCGGTCGGCGCTGCAGGGTGCACTGACAATTTTAGATACTTTTGCTGCAGTCACTGGACTCAGGGTCAATTGGTCCAAAACCCTCCTATTCCCCATAGATCAGGCAGCTAAGAATACACCCCCCCCCTGATAACCCCCTCAAATGGGTAGACTCCTTTAAATATTTGGGAGTTCATGTCTCCTCCCAAGCTTTAGACTTTATCCCGTTAAACCTCACTCCGGTACTTCTGGAGGCCCAGCAAAAACTTAAAACATGGGGTAACTTGCCCTTGTCTATCTGGGGACGAGTGAACCTCCTTAAAATGAAAATAATTCCCAAACTCATTTACCTCTTCCGTCATTCCCCACAATGGGTACCCAAGTCATTCTTTAAAAAGCTGAACAATATTTTTTCTTCTTTTCTATGGGGTCCCTCGCCGCCAAGATACCGATTGTCGACCTTGATGAGGCCGAGAACACAGGGAGGAATGGCTTTTCCAGACTGTTTTCAAATATTTCCTAGCTGCTCAGTTGGCGACTGCGGCCTGGTGGCTGCACCCAGATAGAACAAATTCGTCCACTGTGCTTGAAGCTACGGTGGTCAGGTTGTTGGAAACCCTCCAGTTTTTAATTTACAGGGGTCCTCGTGCCCCCTACCCCCTAACCCCCTCCATGCTTAACACCCTGAGGGCTTGGCGAGCAGGACTAGTTATCAAAAAATGTAAAAAGTCTGAGGTTTCCCCAAATGCCTCGATCTGGATGAACCCTAGTCTACCGCACATCTACAAAATTTTAGACCTTTATGCATGGACTAAATATGGTGTTAAACTCATGTCCCACATAGTATCTCAGGACTCCCTATTCACCGTATTATATCTCTCGTCCATATACAACATACCAGACTACTATCGCTTTCGCTATCTTCAACTGTCTCATGCATTTGCTGCACAATTCCCGCGTTCCTCCTGTGTCCTGGCCCAGTCGGAGCTGAAGAGAACACTCAGATCTAGCTGTGCCGAGAAGCCCACCTCACATTTGTATACCCACTTGATCTTTGTGTCTCTCCCGCCTCTTGACAAACCTTGGGCTCACTGGCAGCATGACATTCCCACATTGGACAATGATGACTGGGACGATGTATGGGACTTCCCTTTTAGATCGTTAGTTTCTATCCGAGATAGATTGGTGCAGTTAAAAATAGTACATAGGGCTTATTACACCCCGTACAGACTTCATAAGATGGATCCTTCCCATTCCTCGGAATGCTGGAGGTGTGGCGCCTCGCCAGGAGATTTCTCCCATATCTTCTGGCGGTGCCCTAAGGTCCAACAATATTGGGGGGAGGTGCTTGATTTGATTGATAGGATCACATCGGTCACACTTCCACCGGTAATGGAGATATGCCTTTTAGGACTCCTGGAAAATGTCATACCGACCATAGCCAAACGCACAATGATTGGCCTATTACTCTTCTACGCCTGGAAGAATATTGCAATGCAATGGACGAAACTTACACCCCCCTCTTTAGTGCAATGGAAACGTTTGGTGAACAGTAGCCTCCCTTTATACAGGTACAAGGATACTTACATAAATAGAGGTTGTCCACTGAAGTATGACAGAGTCTGGCATGTATGGTTGGCTGCACCTGAAACGGCTTAATGGACAGGGGTGATATACTGCTGATTTGTTGAAGATATCTCTCAACACCTGGGGCTGGGAGCTAGAAATTGAGTATCGCTAACTTTTAATGTTTTGAAGAGGTTATTAGGGCTTATCCTAGGTCAAGTTGGCATCAGGAAAATTGTATCGAACTTTTGATGTATTTTCAGCAATTATTGTCACATTTGTAGAAGTGTAATGTACCATTTCATATTGACTCATGGGTACTGTAGGCGCGCTAGTTGTTGTTAATTTTTCCTTTTTTTTTTTTTTTTTTGTTTTTTGTTTTGTTGTGTATAAAACTTGCAATAAAAATAATTTTCAAAAAAAATAAAATATACAGAGAATAGAAACTGGCATACCCTCAATCCAATAGCTATAGCCTGTGCTTATCTCTTTCGGACACTAGATGGCGCTGCGTATAGGATCTATATCTCTAACAGAAGAAGACTCTGCAAGTGAGATGCTAGGGAAGCCATAACTTACCTAACTCCTTTTACTCCTCTCTGCTCTTAAAATTGCCAACAACTAATTATTATGGTTGTTGAGCTTAAAAGAAGTAATTGTAAAGTTAGTCATAACTTTAAGAAGGGGGCCCCCAGAACCCGCCCCCCCATGTGAATGAGTATCAGGTACATCATACCCCTACCCATTCATCAAAAAAAGTGTCACAAGGTAATAAAAACACACACAGTTTTTGACAAATCTTTAAAAAAAAAAAAATAAAAAAAATAGTGTCCCATGATGTAAATCCACCATCCATCACGCCGCCCGCCAGACCAGAAAAAGAAAAAATAACAGAAGCGCCTGCCGTCGGTGAAGGCTGGCTGCCTACTGCAGGCTCCGCCATCTGACATTTCTTATATAGGTAAGGGGCGGGGCCACCTGGCTACGTCACAGAGCGGTTCATACTGGGTTGGTGATGTCAAAAGGGGTCACCAGTTGACGTAGCCAAGTGGCCCCATCCCTTATCTATATAAGAAATGTCAGACAACGGGACAACGGAGCCTGCAGTTGTCATGGGACACTATTTTTTTTATTTTTTAATAAAAGATTTGTCAAAAACTGTGTGTTTTTATTACATTGTGACACTGTTGAGGTCATGTGGCCTGGTATGGTTCAGGAGGGGGGAAGGGTGCTCACCCCCCCCCTTTTCTGACCTGCCGGGCTACATGCCCGGAAAATGGTCTGGTATGATTTTTGAGGGGGGACCTATGCCTGTTTTTTTTCATACTTTTTAATCCTCTGCTTTTTTTTTTTACAATCAGCTGTCAGCGGTAAATATCGGATAATCGTTATTGTTTTTTTTTTATGAATTGGACTTAGTTTACCGCATTCGAGAATTTATGCAAATGAGTAAAATGATACCCTTATCGCATGCGGTAAACGTTAGTGGATCAACCCCTTAGCTTTGGAGAGAGATAAGTAAACACTAGAGATATATGTGCTTTGCTCAAATTTCATGACTGAGGTTTACAACCACTTTAAGGAATGTGTTGTCACCTTTTTGGGGCGACTTCAAGAATGTTTATATATGGTATGTATACGGTCAACTGTATATCAGTATAACAGGCTGTCATTGTGTGGACTCTTACTTCTCCTAATCCCAAGAGGGGAACATCTTCTGGAAACAAAACTTATACTGGGTGAGGATGTTACTGGGGTCCAATTTTGTAAGGACTGAGGAAGGTATTAAACACACTACTGGTGGTGCTGGTTAGGGGCCTCCTGGGAGTGCCTCTGTAATGGTACTTAGAGGATCCAATGCACAAAAAGCCTCAGTGAATGTAAGGTGACCAACCTATGCCAGGCAGTAAAGCGGAAAAGAGAGTAATGCCCCGTACACATGAGCGGAATTTCAATCGGAAAAATCTTGGATGCTTTTTCAGACGGAATTCCGCTTAAGCTTGCCTTGCATACACACGGTCACACAAAATTTCTCTGAACTTTCGACCGCCAAGAACGCGGTGATGTACAACACTACGACGAGCCGAGAAAATTAAGTTCAATGCTTCCGAGCGAATTGTTTCCGAGCATGTGTGTTTTTTTGCGTGTCGGAATTGCATACAGACAACGCATTTTCGGATAGGAGCTTTTTCCGACCGAAAAACAGAGAACATGCTCTCAATCTTTTGCTGGTGGGAATTCCGCCAGCAAAAGTCCGATGGAGCACACACACAGTCGCAATTTCCGACCAAAAGCTCTCATCGGAGTTTTGCTGGTGGCATTTCCAATTGTGTGTACGGGGAATAAGTGCTTACCCCCTTACATGGCTGTGCATTTGGAGGACATGCTCCCCAGAATGAGGCTAGGCCGTGACTGAACAATACACAACAACTGCAGCATATTTTTCGCACACATTTAGAGCATCTTCTCTTCTAACCACCTCACTATAGTAAAAAATAATGAACTCAGTGGTTATTAAATATCACCAAAAGAAAATTCTGTCTAAAAGACAGAACAGATTCCTTTATAAAATTAATTGGATACAGTGTTGCAATACTGAGTAATTGTCAGTCAAACTATCACAGCAGTGAACGCTAAAAAATGCAAAGGAAGGAGATGTAATATGCTGGTATTGAAATCATTAAGGGCACATTCACACTTCTTAAAACACCATCAAATTTTAGAGCACTTGTATGTTTGCAACCATTTCTTATGGACCCTCAAAAACACATGTGGCCTTTTTTCCCATCACAGCACAGGTGTATACATTACAGCATCTGAGGGTCATAATGCATGGATATCCATTGAAAGCCCTATGGATGCATTCCTTATATGAATGCACAATGCGTGTAAGTAACATGCACCAACATAAATATGAATGCATGTTAACCCTTCTGCATCTACCCTGCCATACCAATTTTCAGTGATAAATACAATTGCTAGTGCAGAACGTTAAACACCACCTCTGGAGGGGTTGGAGGGTCAGTGTCATCAGAGGTCATGTTTTAAAGGACTTTTTTGCCGCTAATTGAAACAAAGTGGGCCTTTGTCACCAGCACCCATTATATTAGCATTTGTCCCAGCCGCTGTGCCAGACAGCAATGACTATGATAACAAGCCAGCCGCACGAAAAGCACTGAGGTAAAGACACCAAAGCGTCTTTTGCTGTGCGGAGAATACGGAGTATACGTGCCAAGCGGGGGACGCATTCACTATAATCAGCCGTGACGCTGTGATGAGGCCTTTATACGGATGAATAAAAAGCTTCCTTAGAGGACGGCGAGGCGGCTCAGGTAGACGGTATATTTCAGTGGCGGCATTATGAGGAGAACACAGATTGTGCAGGCAGTATTATACAGCTGCATAAAAAGGTTTTTGTCTTGAACAAAGCGAGGTCGTAGCGGGAACTGTTCAGCGGCCCAGACACATCTTACTGCAGAACGCCATTAGAATGAGAAGTACAATGAAGGCCTAGGGGTGAACGCAGCTGCTGACATCATTTCCAGGGTCACTGTGCTGCTGAATTGCTGTAAGACACACAATTTTGTCCCCTGCACTGTACATATGAGCACAACTACTTTGTTAAAGAGAATCACTCTAAGCATCATCTGTGTACAAAATGTGCATCAATACTTTCTATAAGAGGAAAAAACTTTTTTGGGGGTCGGGGGTTGCCATGCTTCTTAGGGCTCATGCACATAGGACGTTTAAAAATCGCCAGTGCTGCTGCCAGGAAAAGGCAGTGTTAAAAATGATGCTTTTAGCTGTGTTTTTAAATAGCGTTTATGAGTATTTTTCTGTTTTTTTGCATTTTTACCGTAAGGCTACTTTCACACTGGGGCGGGGGCATTAGCGGTAAATCGCCCCGCTAATTTTAGCAGTGCTTTACTGCTGTAATAACGGCACTAGTGGGTGCTTTTAACCTCCGCTAGCGGCCGAAAAAAAGGGTTAAAAGCACCTGCAAAGTGCTTTGCAGGCACTTCAGCAGTGGTGCCCATTGATTCCAAGGGCAGGGGCGGTGGAGGAGCAGTGTATACATGGCTCCCACACCACCCGAAAGATGCTGCTTGCAGGACTTTTTCTAACGTCCTGCAAGCACACCGCCCCAGTGTGAAAAACCTGGTTGATCCTGCTGTTCTCTATCTCTACCTGTTATTCGTGTCCCCAATGCAGCTAGGGATTTTGCAGAGCAGTGTTGGCAGCTCTGCACATGCTCAGTGACATTCTATGCTGAGCATTCCTCCCTATCACATCTGAGCAGCCCATGTGTGCCTACTCCCTCCCTCCTTCTCCATGCCCACTAACTAGTTAAACACAATAGGGGCTGGGTATTACAAGTAGATCAATGGAGGCTTCACCTCCCTGTTATTCTGAGACACAGGCTGGAGGGGCGTAACATGGCCTGTGACTGGCAGAAATCCGCCCACACCATGTTATTGCCAAAAAAATAATAAAGATTTCATTTTAAATATATATTTGTATGACAATTTAAAACAGTTTATTGATATTATTTTTTTTTATTCTGTATTACATAGTATAGTTACATAGTAGGTGAGGTTGAAAAAAGACACAAGTCCATCAAGTCCAACCTATGTATTGTATGTATGTATTCCAAAGGCTGTTTTTTTTTTTTTTTTTTATTTGGAACATCTGACCAGTAGCAGAGGACTAAAAGCTCCTCCTGCTTATGTTTCAATGAAGACAGGCTGGGAAAGAGCTGGGTCAGGTGACAGCTTTATATCGATTAGGAAAAAGGTGTTTTTTTTTTAAATAATTACAGTGCCATCATCCATATACAGAAATAGAAGGGTGTTTTGTTTTGTGTCACACATCTCCATGCATATTATATACAGTATCTCCCAAAAGTGAGTACACCCCTCACATTTTTGTAAATATTTTATTATATCTTTTCATGTGACAACACTGAAGAAATGACACTTTGCTACAATGTAAAGTAGTGAGTGTACAGCTTGTATAACAGTGTATATTTGCTGTCCCCTCAAAATAACTCAACACACAGCCATTAATGTCTAAACCGCTGGCAACAAAAGTGAGTACACCCCTAAGTGAAAATGTCCGAATTGGGCTTAAAGTGTCAATATTTTGTGTGGCCACCATTATTTTCCAGCAATGCCTTAATCCTCTTGGGCATGGAGTTCACTAGAGCTTCACAGGTTGCCTGGAGTCCTCTTCCTCTCCTCCATGACAACATCACGGAGCTGGTGGTGGATGTTAGAGACCTTGCGCTCCTCCACCTTCCATTCCAGGATGCCCCACAGATGCTCAATAGGGTTTAGGTCTGGAGACATGCTTGGCCAGTCCATCACCTTTACCCTCAGGTTCTTTAGCAAGGCAGTGGTCATCTTGGAGGTGTGTTTGAAGTCAGTATCATGTTGGAATACTGCCCTGCGGCCCGGGCTCTGAAGGGAGGGGGATCATGCTCTGCTTCAGTATGTCACAGTACATGTTGGCATTCATGGTTCCCTCAATGAACTGTAGCTCCCCAGTGCCGGCAGCACTCATGCAGCCCCAGACCATGACACTCCCACCACCATGCTTGACTGTAGGCAAGACACAATTGTCTTTGTACTCCTCACCTGGTTGCCGCCACACACGCTTGAAACCATCTGAACCAAATAAGTTTATCTTGGTCTCATCAGACCACAGGACATGGTTCTAGTAATCCATGCCCTTAGTCTGCTTGTCTTCAGCAATCTGTTTGTTGGCTTTCTTCTGCATCATCTTTAGAAAAGGCTTCCTTCTGCGACAACAGCAATGCAGACCAATTAGATGCAGTGTGCAGCGTATGGTCTGAGGACTGACAGGCTGACCCTTCACCCCTTCAACCTCTGCAGCAATGCTGGCAGCACTCATACGTCTATTTCCCAAAGACAACCTCTGGATATGACGCTGAGCACATGCACTCAACTTCTTTGGTTGACCATGGTGAGGCCTGTTCTGAGTGGAACCTGTCCTGTTAAACGCTGTATGGTCTTGGCCACCGTGCTGCAGCTCAGTTTCAGGGTCTTGGCAATCTTCCTTATAGCCTAGGCCATCTTTATGTAGAGCAATAATTCTTTTTTTCAGATCCTCAGAGAGTTCTTTGCCACGAGGTGCCATGTTGAAATTTCAGTGACCAGTATGAGAGAGTGAGAGCGATAACTCCCAAACACACCTGCTCCCCATTCACACCTGAGACCTTGTAATACTAACGAGTCACACGACACCGGGGAGGGAAAATGGCTAATTGGGCCCAATTTGGACATTTTCACTTAGGGGTGTACTCACTTTTGTTGCCAGCGGTTTACACATTAATGGCTGTGCGTTGAGTTATTTTGAGGGGACAGCAAATTTACACTGTTATACAAGCTGTACACTCACTACTTTACATTGTAGCAAAGTGTCATTTCTTCAGTGTTGTCACATGAAAAGATATACTAATATATTTACAAAAATGTGAGGAGTGTACTCACTTTTGTGAGATACTGTACATAAAAACACATCAGTTCATGTTGTAAAGTGCTGCGCAAACTGTGGCACTATATAAAACCTGTATAATAAAAATAATAATAATCAGATGCAATACAAAGGGACAATGTAAATTGAACAGTGTGTATTTAGTATCACTTTAGGGAACACAAAGCTGTCTTCTGATTGGCTGTGGTACTGGTACTTTGGGTGAAACACAGAAGTACCAGCAGCCGCACGCAACAGAGAGAAGACCAGGCACTGGATCCCAAGAGAGATGAGTGCAGCCATGGGAGCTTCTGTAACCCTTTATAGCCATTTAAAGCCTGTTGCGGATCTTCACCCTTGAAATCAACTTTCATCCTCTCGATCCCACTCCCCTCTGCTACAGAAATAGGCAAGTTATTTTCTGTTTACCAACCTTTTTTCTTGGCAGAGTTTATTGCCCATCCCCCAGACAAATGAAGTCACTGCCACTGGTGCCTCCTGGGATATGTGATGTGCATATCCCAGGAGGCACCAGGAGCACTGCACATCATTCCTTTCATTAAAGTGTGGGGGATGGGCCTAGCAGCACATTATTGGGAGGTGGTGCCCGGTAGAGCCGACGGCCTCCTGATGACGTCACAGGTTAAAACAGTAGCTGGACCTGAGTAGTGGCTGCTGAGAAGAGGATCTCCGCAGGACAACGTTAGATCTGCTGGGTGGGTGAGTATCTGAATTGAGAACACCCCAGTGTAGCACCCTCTACCATAGGTAGGTGCTAGAGTGAGGATTTTGTACGGGAAACTGTCAGCGCAGGTAAATTTGGGCAGGCCTAGCCATCAGGCTAGGCCTGCTTGTTTTGATCTGGGGGCAGGGAGTGGTTAGTGCAGCAGTGGGTGTGACCACCTGTGCTTTAGTTCTAAGGCGCCTCCCCTGCTTCCAGGAAGAATGTTCTGGAAGAGGGGGAGGTCCTAGGACTTTAGTATCAGGCAGCTCATGTGAGGAGCCCTGACCAGTCCCCAACTGGAATTGGCAGGGGGCAGGCCTCCTATATAAGCTAAGGTGACAGCCCGCTGTGGAGGAGTTGTCGGCCGGGAGACGTGGAGAATGGAGTACTAGGCAGCAGCAGGGGCCCCATCCCCATCTGGGGGGGAGTGCGAGGCCTAGCAGAGGAGCCCGGGAGAGCTGGGAGGGAGCTTCATCTATCTTTACACGGTTATGGATGAAGTGTTCTGGAACAGAGGGGCTGGAGAAGCTCTCTCTATCATGGACTCGGGGCAGGAGAAGGTCAGTGAGTGGATCACAGTGGAGTTCTGGATGAGGCATGCCAGGGGAACTGGGTGCGAGGCCAGAGGAGAGACTGTGGGGGGAGTGTCAAATCGCTGCAGCCTGAGGGCGCAGGATTTGCAGGCCGGACTATCTGGGAACAGTGGTCCACCAACAGCACATGCTACTAAATTACTAGGCCGCCAGAGAGAGGTACTGCAGACGTCTGGCCTAGTAACAGTGCAACCAATTCTAGCCAGCAACTGGGACTGTTCAGAGTGGTCTCTTTTGTCAAAAGAGGATGATGTACCAGGAAAAGCAATGATCTACAGTGGAAGTTTGAGCAGGAGGGTGGAAGTCCTGGGAGAAACAGTCTGCAGGAGATACGCAGAGGAGGAGTAATAGTCTGCATGGTGTTATGCAGGGGAAGTGTCTGTAGATATTATTTGTACATCAGTACTTCACGGCTCAACCTTTTGTAATCCTTAACTATGATGGCGAAGCAATTGTTCTATGGGCATCCCATATTTCCTTTCCCCCAACCAAGTTATATCCCCCAATAAACAAAACAACGCAAATGACTGTTCCTTGTCTCAGAAGTGATAGATGGAGGTCTGGCAGCAGGCTGATATGGTGGATGTTAGTTACTAGAAGCAACCAAGTGCTACACCAGTATCAGATAAGCAAGGAAAACAAATAATGGAGGGAGGGTAAAGATCCTCTTTAGGAAAAAAAAAATCCAAAAACTTTATTTCACCTTTCTTAATGACTCAAATGCATTTTGCATAATGAGCAAACTTCACCAAAATGGTCCTGATTTCTCCCAATTTGCACATCCTTAGTCTTCTTCCTGACGTCTCTCCAATCCTAGCACATCCTCTTCTGTACTCTGCTGCCCGGATCTTGCTTAGAGCATATTTTTAGCCTGACCGTCTCTCTTGAAGATGATGATATGAAGGGCCGGGAAGGGGGGTGGGGGAACACAGAGATAACAAGCAGATATAATGAAGCTCCGGTGAGGTCACCAGGGGTGAGCGATGTGCTTCTCCCTCAATAAGGCCGCGGCAGGTTTTGCTGAGCGCACAACGAGGCTGAGGTGTATTTGTGGAAACAGTGCTGACTCGGACGTTACGATATTGCGCCAGGTTTTATTTGGGAACATTTTAGAAGCATAAAGCAGTTTTTTTGCCAGGGGATATCTGCAGAAGGAGGCCGTAAGCGGTGGGACGGAAACTCAGTGAGGGGGGGAGGAGGTGGTTGTGAGGCTTCCTAATGAAGCACGTCTTCTCACACTATACGGATAATAAATTTAATGTAGAGTCGAGGCAAAAAATAGATTCCCAAGACAAACACAGCGGCGGCTTCATAACATTGCTCTGTACGATGCAGCAGAGTCAGTGGAGCAGTGCGTACAAACTGATGCAAGCAGAGTGCGCAACGGGTGACTTCCCGGCAGTCATAAAGAGACGCACATCGGGGCAAAACGCTCTCTGGTGAAAACGGCGACTTAATAACTTTATAGACCTCCAACTATTGTAATTAGCCAAAGTTCAGGCCAAACTTTAGTTTTATAACTATTTCAACTTTAAAGTATATCTGAAGCCAAACATTTTGTTTTTTGTTTTTTTTCAGTTTTGAATGGACCGTGGAAGGATCAAAACTCCTGGCAGGTTTTTATCTGACTACATCCCTGCTGGGAAGATTCACCCTCTTTATTTGGGAGGAGGCCATTGTCACTGGCACAGAAAGATATAGGAAATCCACAATATTAATAAAACAGGAACAGAGGGGAAATCTCCTGTTCCGGTGACAAATGTGAAAGAGGGGATTTCATGTAGATGTATACAGTGGGGAAAAAAATATTTGATCCCCTGCAGATTTTATAAGTTTGCCCACTTACAAAAAAATTAAGGATCTATAAAAGTTACCATAGGTGTATTTTAAATGATAGAGACGGACATTAGAGACAGAATATCAACCAAAAATGCAGAAAAAATACATAAAACAAATGCTATAAATTAAGTTGCAGTTCAGTCAGTAAAATAAGTATTTGATCCCCAAGGAAGTACTTGGTGGAGAAACCCTTGTTGGCAAGCACAGAGGTAAGACGTTTATTGTAGTTGGTGACCAGGTTTGCACACATCTCAGGAGGGATTTTTGTCCACTCTTCTTTACAGATCTTCTCTAAATTCTTAAGGTTTCTTGGCTGTCTCTTGGCAACTCGAAGTTTCAGCTCTCTCCATAAATTTCTATAGGATTAAGGTCTGGAGACCTAGGCCACTCCATGACCCTAATGTGCTTCTTCTTGAGCCACTCCTTTGTTGCCTTGGCGGTATGTTTTGGGTCATTGTCATGCTGGAAGACCCATCCACGACCCATCTTCAGAGTTCTGGCTGAGGGAAGAAGGTTCTCATCCAAGATTTTACAAAACATGGTCTCACCCGTTGACCCTTTAATGCTGCAAAGTCAGCCTGTACCTTTAGCAGAGAAACAGCCCCAAAGCATCATGTTTCCACCTCCGTGCTTGACTGTAGGGATGGTGTTCTTAGGGTCATAGTCAGCATTTTTCTTCCTCCAAAAACTGTGAGTCCAGTTATTGCCAAAGAGCTCAATTTTGGTCTCATCTGACCACAGCACTTTCTTCCAATCCTTCTCTGAATCATTTAGATGTTCATTGGCATGACTCTACATGTGCCCTTTTGAGGAGGGGGTCTCGCCTTGTTTGGAGGAAGAAAAATGCTGACTATGACCCTAAGAACACCATCCCTACAGTCAAGCACGGAGGTGAAAACTTTATGCTTTGGGGATGTTTCTCTGCTAAAGGTACAGACCGACTTTGCCGCATTGAGGGGCCAATTGATGGGGCCATGTTTTGTAAAATCTTAGATGAGAACCTCAAATAACCAAGAACCTCAAATAACCACTCATTACAACCAAGGTATTCAGAATAACATCTCTGAACACACAACATAACCAACCTTGAAGCAGATGGGCTACAGCAGCAGAAGAGCACACCGGGTGCCACTCCTGTCAGCTAAGAACAGGAAACTGAGACTACAATTCGCACATGCTCACCAAAATTGGACAATAGAAGATTGGAAAAACATTACCTGGTCTGATGAGTCTCAATTTCAGCTGCGACATTAAGATGGTAGGGTCAGAATTTGGCGTAAACACCATAAAAGCTTGTATCAACGGTTCGGGCTGGTGGGGGTATAATCGTGTGGGGTATATTTTCTGGGCACACTTTTGGTCCCTTAGTATCAGTTGAGAATTGTTTAAATGCCACGGCCTACCTGAGTATTGTTGCTGACCATGTCCATCTCTTTATAACTACAGTGTACCCATCTTCTGATGGCTACTTCTATGCTGTCAGGGCCAGGGGACTTACCCGATTGGAGAGTTTTAAGAGCTTTTAAGATTTCATCTATGGGTATGGGGGCATCAAGCGTTTCGCGATATTTTGCGGTTAGGGGTCTAGGTAGGAAGTCAATTCGTCATTGGTGTATGCTGCCCTAGAGCTGTAGAGGTTTCTGTAGAAGGAGACAAAACAATCATTTATCTTGTCAGGGGTGTATAGTAGGTCCCCACCAGGTCCCCGTATGCAAGGCACGCACATCCCCCTGATTGTCCCCGTGATAATTGTTCCGCCTTTCTGAGTGAGAGACGTGCGAATTCGAACAACCTCTCCAGTCAGAGCCTTGGATCTAACAAATTGTGCTTCCTGCAGGTCGGCCTTCATTTCTGCACTGGTCAAGTCAGCTTTTCTTTCCCTACGAACCCTGGCTATAATAGTCTGGTACCTCCCCCTAGTGTATGCTTTGAAAGCGTCCCACACCATCAATGCGCCGGGGTTGACTCCCCAGTATTTCTGCAGTGCCCCTCTGAAGTGACCATCCACCGCCTCAATCGACACCCAGAACCTAGATAGTCTCCACAGAGTATTTTCTGGGGCCAAGGAGAGTTTCATTGTCAGGAGAAGCGGCACATGGTCAGATATGCCCCTGGGAAGTATCTTAATGTCCATTACCTTGGATAAAGCCAGGCCACCCAGAAATGCTAGATCGATCCTAGAGAAGGATCTGTGAGACACAGAGTTTTTAGGGCCAATGTTTTACTACCCACCAGGTGGGTTTCCTGGAGGATGCAAATGTGTGGGCTGTGGGCTTTAATGAATTGGAATTGGTGTTCCATGACAATATGTTAAGGGATGACATATTTGCATCTTGGGAAAGTAATTGTAGAATTGGAGGGACGCCCTCCCCCTGAGACTGCTCGCACGACTCGGAGGGGGCAGTAAGAACAGACATACAGCACTGACATTTGTAATGTAATTTCAGAACATGTTGGCAACATCATTTTCTTAAACCAAATGTTAACCACAAACCATAAACCAGCCACGTTGGGGCAACCCACCCCACCCAACCCTTAAAACTGAGGCCGGTTTCCATCCCAACCAAAATCAGCTCGCCGGCTGCAAAGGGGGGTCCTGTGCAAGAGGCGCTCCCCACCCCTCGAAAGTTCTGCGGGGTCAAGGAGTGAGCTGAGCTGCTTCCGCCCAGCCAAGGCATCCGCCAGAATGTTACTTGAACTGTTGGGGACCAGAATTAAGGGGGAAAAGGGAACATTAGATGTAGAACTGGATAGGTCCCTTCAGTGGAGAAAAAATTAACCATTGGTAAGTGTGTGTAGCAGTCAGGTTCCCTATAGTCCCTGAATGAGAAGGAACTGTGCATGCCGTATCGGCCTTGAGAGTCTCCTGACCCACCTGGCCAGGGGTACTATCTTGTTAGCCCATCTTTGGGGTGTTCCGGGGGATCATGTGCAGGCAACATTTTGTGTAACTGGGCACAACAGGTGCAACATAAGCCGTCAAGCATCAAGGATTAACATAGGTGGTGTAGCGCTCACAATAGCAAGTTTGATCCCGGGGCCCAGTGTATGTATGTTAATCGTTGTCAGTGGGTACTCACATATCAAGCTCTCGGTTGTCGATCCTGGGAGAGCGAGTCCAGCCAGGCGGAGGCCTCTCTAGGGGAGGTGAAGAAGAGGGTTGTCTCTCCATCCTGGACCCTCAGGCGGTCTGGAAACAGGACACTATACCAAATGTTGTGCGCCCACATTGCAGCCTTCACGTGATCGAACGATTTCCTGAGTTTCTGCGTTTCTACTGAATAGTCAGGGAAAATCATTAATTTGTTCTTCTGATGCCTCAGTTCCCCCACTGTTCTGGATTCACGGAGGATCTCATCTCTGTCCCTGAAATTGAGGAGTCTTAGAATGAATGTTCGGGGGGGAGCACCCGGCGGACCAGGTTTGGGTGGGATCCTGTGTGCCCTTTCCACCGCATAGTGAGGCATCAGGTAGAAGGTTGCACAGCATGTCTTCCACATAACACGTTGGGTTATTGCCCTCTGCACCCTCCGCCAGGCCAACTATGTGCAGGTTGTTGCGTCTCTTTCTGTTCTTGGCGTCTTCTGCTCTATACTCCAGGGCTTTACCTTTAGTTTGAAGTGAGCAAAGTGCCGCACTGTGTTCTGCAACTGTATCCTCTGTGCTGATGGGGACTCTGATGTAGGGAGGGCTCCACTGATGGGGACAGACACATGTAAGGAGGGCTCCGCTGATGGGGACGCTGATGTAAGCAGGGCTTCGCTGATGAGGACACTGATGTAAGGAGGGGCTCCGCTGATGGGTACACTGATGTAAGAAGGGCTCCGCTGATGGGGGACACTGATGTGAGGAGGGGCTCTGCTGATGGGGACACTGATGTAAGGAGGGGCTCCACTGGGGACACCTGATGTAAGGAGGGGCTCAGCTGGGGGCACCTGATGTAAGGACGGGCTCAGCTGGGGGCACCTGATGTAAGGACAGACTCTGCTGGGGGCACCTGATGTAAGGACGAACTCTGCTGGGGGCACCTGATGTAAAGATGGACTCTGCTGGGGGCACCTGATGTAAGGATGGCTCTGCTGGGGGCACCTGATGTAAGGATGGACTCTTCTGGGGGCACTTGATATAAGGACGGACTATGCTGGGGGCACCTGATGTAATGACAGACTCTGCTGGGGGCACCTGATGTAAGGACGGACTCTGCTGGGGGCACCTGACGTAAGGACGGACTCTGCTGGGTGCACCTGACGTAAGGACGGACTCTGCTGGGGGCACCTGATGTAAGGACGGATTCTGCTGGGGGCACCTGACATAAGGACGGACTCTGCTGGGGGCACCTGATGCAAGGACGGACTCCGCTGGGAGCACCTGATTTGGCATCAAATAGACCAACTGCTTTTGCACCACCGCAGCGCGCCTGAGGTATCAAATAGACCAACTGCTCTCACTGCTGCAGCGTGCCTGAGGCATCAAATAGACCAACTGCTCTCACTGCTGCAGCACTCCTGAGGCATCAAACAGACCAACTGCACTCGCACCGCTGCAGTGCGCCTGAGGCATCAAATAGACCGACTGCTCCCACCGCCACAGCGCGCCTGAGGCATCAAATAGACCAACTGCTTTTGCACCGCCGCAGCGCACATGAGGCATCAAATAGACCAACTGTTCTCACCGCCGCAGCGCGCCTGAAGCATCAAATAGACCAACTGCTTTTGCACCGCTGCAGTGCGCCTGAGGCATCAAATAGACCGACTGCTCCCACCGCCGCAGTGCGCCTGAGGCATCAAATAGACCAACTGCTCTCGCAGCACTCCTGAAGCATCAAATAGACCAACTGCTCTTGCCACCGCAGCGCACCTGAGGTATCAAATAGACCAACTGCCTTTGCACTGCCACAGCGTGCCTGAGGCATCAAATAGACCAACTGCTCTCGCACCGCTGCAGTGCGCCTGAGGCATCAAATAGACAAACTGCTCTCGCCGCCGCAGCGCGCCTGAGGCATCAAATAGACCAACTGCTTTTGCACCGCCGCAGCATGCCTGAGGCATCAAATAGACCAACTGCTCTCGCACCGCCACAGCGTGCCTGAGGCATCAAATACCGTATGTTGGGTATGGTCATAGAGAAAAATGACCGCACATTGCACGGGGACGTGTCTGGATTTGACTTTTTTGTTATTAAATGCTCCTGAAGTCAGCTGACTGCAGACCCACAGCCCACACAGACAGTTCCTATTTCAGACACTTGCAGGCTTTGGCCACCAATTATTTTCTGTCTCCCGGCGATATCAGACTAAGTTTGGATCAATAGGGTTTTGTTCTTCATTTTCAATTAAAGAAAAGAAAAAAGCCCTCATTCCATTATTTTAGATAGCGACGGCAGTGATTATTCGATGAGCTGTGGCAATCCGCAGGAAGCCTCTCCGTGGAGGGGAGAAAAAGGAAAACGGAAATCAAATGTAATTATTTATGATCTCATCCGTGCTCATCTAACTAAGCAAACTCTGCGACTGGGATGCCGGATCTCCCGGATTGGATCTCATTAATATGGGAAGCGTCAGGGAGCGGGCTGCGAGAAAATCATCGCTGATCAGCAGGATTTACTGGCGCTGTCTATTAAAATATGACAGTAAAAAGAAATGAGAAACACGCCGCGCGATGCGCCGAACATCTGTCCAAGATAAAATCCGCTTTGTCTGCGCAAGATTTACATAATTGACAAACATCTGTAGCGCTTTGTCTGTGGAGGGAACCAAAATATAGATAACACCTTTTCCCAACTCCCAGGTTTAAAAGGGGAACTCCACCTCAACGGTTAATGATGCAGCTGAAATACACACATGTGAACTTCTTTTCCTTTATAAATCTGTTCAGCCAGTCATCAGGTTCTCTCAATCTGCCAGGCATATTCACAGAGTGATACCACAGTTTACAATTTGCAGCTTTATGTCACCTTCCCATATCTGGCCTGCCATTGGACTAAGAATAAGAATTTTTCCCATGGGTGAGATTCCACCTGTGTGCTCTCTAAACACCTCTCCTTCAGCTCCCTGCACCTGAAACATGTTAGGATTATATCGTTTTGTGGGGGATTTTTGTAGATATGGAAAGAGATTTAGGTATATAGATTATAGATTATACTATACTAACATTTGGCTGTTATTTCTTTTTTTAGCCCCGCGTCACACTATCGCGATACGTGAACCAGCGTGATTCCAGTGCGGGTTCCTGCATCGCATCTCCCTCGCAGGCAGTTTACACAGCCCTCTGTGAACCGCTGCGGGTGTCAATACAAAGTTAATGACACCCCCAGATCGGTTCGCTGATCGCAGTGCGAACTGTGAATTTGGACAGGAATCAAATCCGATTCCAGTGTGGGAAAAAAAAGGTTCCTACAGCATTTTCATGCAAATCCAATGTGAGTATGGCTGAATTTGCATTGCACTGCGGTGCGAATCACATGCGAAGTCTGTGTTCGCAATAGTGTAAACCCAGGCTTAAAGTGGAACTTGAGTTTGTCTTTTTATTTAAAATTTAATAACCATACATTTTTTTAATAAAAAAAACAAAAACAAAACAGTTTTTGCAGCAGTAATCACCCTCAATCTCATGCTGTACTTTGTAGTAATACCTTTTTTGCCACTAGGTGCTGCCAGTTTTAGACTGAATGGCACCCCGCTTCAACCAGCTTTCTCTGGGCCCAGACTGTCATGGACCAGTCCACATTATTGAGCTCCATTTATTACAGCAGTGTGCTACCACTTAATGCTAAACCAAAAAAAATATTAATAATACCCATAATGCACCATGTTCCTTTACTCCTTTGTTGTATTCAAGTTGTGCTGATAATCAGGAAAATGTGGTGACTTGACATTTTTCTAATGTTGGGTCCAGTGAAGTAAGGAAAGGGGGAAACAATACAAACTGGTTATATTTGGTGATTTCAGAGCTCCTCACTTTACTTCAGGTGACAACCATCCCCCTTCATATCCTGTTTTGGTTTCACAAGGGCAGGAAATGGGAGAAAATGTCAGAGTGAGGCCGGATTCACATATGTGCGGCTGCAGTTCACAGCATGGGGTCCGGTGCGTCCCTGTTCACCGGTTCAGGTGTGATTCAGATCCCAAATTTTTGCCTGAATTTGCACCTGAACCAGACCCAAAGACACACAGGGCCCTTCTGCAATCTGGACTGTGGACACCCCGGACCTGTGTGAGACACCCGCATCCAATTCGTATATATGTGAACCCAGCCTAAAATAAAAACCTGATACAAATTTTAACCCTTCTAGGTTCTATTCAAAGCTACAAAAAAAGTTAACCTTAATGCTCAAAACTTTAACCAGTTTTGGGCATTGGGCATGCTCCTCATGACCATAAAACGTGTGTATCATGCCCTGTCCTTTCCCCCTGTTCCCTCTTGCTGGCAATTCTGAACTGTTCCTGCACCTTCTTCTGAAATTGCAGCTGCACTGAAACCACATGGAGCCTCCGCCTTCCTCCCTGCCCAGAATTTGGCGGGCGGGTCGTACTGCACATGCGCAGTGGCCATCTTGAGCCTCCGCACATGTGCACTGTTTGGTGTCCTTTTTGGCGGTGGTGCACATGTGTGGCGATCAAGGGTGGTGCAGCGCATGTGCATAGGAGCTGACGTCCAATGCTGGCAGAAGTGCTAGGATTGGCACATCCTGAAGGGAAAGTATTTAGACGGGGACACCAGGTAGGGAGTGCTATATGCCAGGACCACCTGATGGATGCCATTCATTTCTGAACAAGCCTTTGACCCTAACAATAGGGGGATATGTCTTATCTTGCACAACCAGCTTATTATGGTTCTCCTTTTATAATTTTGTTTGTTCTTTTGTTCCCTTTTTGTTTTTGCAAGGTATTTGGGGATACATTGTGGTAACCCCCTTACCTTGGGGGACTTCTTTTTAGTTGAGCGCTTAGAGGTTATCGGGCCCAAATTTCAAAGCTGATTTGAAACCACCACATTTTAAATATAGGGTAGGCAATACACTTGTCCATGTGCCATAGCTGTGCCCTTCATATAATCCAAATATTCATAATTCTCCCATTTTTTCCTTTCCAGAGTCCTTGTGTGGATGTCGTGGGGGGTATCAGGTTATACAATTTTAGGGGTCCGGGGTGGTGGATGGTTTGAGCCCTTTCTCTGCCCCCTGGGGTATGTCCAGCTTATATGTTTTTACTCAATGTATGTATGGTGTTCTGCAAATGTATCATTCAAATCATTACATATTAAATGCAGCAAATACAATGTTGTATGTTTTGGTATTTTTTTGCAGGTTACATAGCATATGACCTCTCTGCATGCCCTCCTGAGGATGCAGGCTTAGGCTATTGATCCTGAAAAATGCGTAGATGTATCTTCAGTGAAGTAGCAAGCTAATTTATATAAAGGGACTTTGTTCCATCGTGTTTGGACTGAATGCTGAACAGTAATGATACTGCTTGGTGACATACCTAGGAGTGAAAAATAATCTAAGCAGATGAGTTTTAATGCCTTCTTAACAATACTACATGTGTCTTTTATTATGTACTAATAAAACTTTGGAAGGTGTGTATTCCTCTAGATGTTACCTGTGTTGTATGTTGTGATCTTTTTGGAGCACCTTAAAAGTCCATGTTATTTACACTATTTAGGATTTAGAACTATGGTGGGGTGCTGTGCCTCAATCACTCCTTTTTTATGCCTAGGGGCTTGCCAGGTTTTTCTTTAGTTGAAATAAATGAATAAGCTAACGATATGCTTCTTGTGGAATCACACCCATTTTAAATGAATGTCCACCCCTAATTAACCACTTCCGGACCAGCCGCCGCAGTTTTACTACGGCATGTTGGCTCGGCTGGGCAAATCGACGTTACCTTGCGTCGATTCGCCTTTTAGTTACTAGGAGCGCCCGCAGCGTGTGACCAGAGCCGATGCGAGTGGCCGGCGGGCGCGATGACTGCCGGGCACCCGCGATCGCTCGTGACAGAGCGAGAACCAGGATTTGTGTTTGTAAACATGCAAATCCAGGTTCTTTCAGGGGAGTAGAGACAGATCGTGTGTTCATACTAAGTATGGGCACCGAACTGTCTCTCCTACTAGACAGTCCTATCCCCCCCACAGTTAAAACACACACCTAGGGAACACAGTTAACCCCTTGATCGCCCCCTAGTGTTAACCCCTTCCCTGCCAGTGACATTTATGCAGTAATCAGTGCAATTTTATAGCACTGATCGCTGTATGATTGTCAGTGGTCCCAAAAATGTGTCAAAAGTGTCAGCAATATCGCAGTCCCGATAAAAATCGCAGATTGCCGCCATTACTAGTGAAATTAAAGAATAATAAAAATTCCATAAATCTATCCCCTATTTTGTAAACGCTATAACTTTTGCACAAACCAATCAATATACGCTTATTGCATTTTTTTTTTTTACCAAAGATATGTAGAAGAGTACATATCTGCCTAAACTTTTTATTTTTTTTTAAACGTGGGATATTTATTATAGCAAAATGTAAAAGATATTGTGTTTTTTTTTTTCAAAATTGTCGCTCTTCTATTGTTTATAGCGCAAAAAATAAAAAACGCAGAGGTGATCAAATACCACCAAAAGAAAGCTCTATTTGTGGGAAGAAAAGGACGTCAATTTTGTTTTGGTACAATGGCGCACGACCGTGCAATTGTCAGTTAAAGAGGCGCAGTGCCGTATCGCAAAAAATGGCCTGGTCATTGAGCAGCCAAATCTTCAGGGGCTGAAGTGGTTAAAGTACGTTTCTTCTACAAAGGCTTGCTGGACACACAGCAAAAAAGGAGTCCCTGGAAAGTTTTTTGAAATGTTAGCAGCTATGGGATGAATTTGCTTCTATGCCTAGGATGGTCAGTTTAAAATAGGAAAGCAAAGGGACTGGCAGGATCGCCTGGTATTTCACACAAACGAAGAAATACAAAGAGAACAGGATACTTTTTAACACAAGTACATGCTAGAACAGAAACATATTAGGAATATGAAATGTTGGGGTAATAAACACTTTACCTCTTAGTTTACCCTGATCAGTTTGAATTATCATCTTTTTCCCTTTAACTATTACTTTCCTATGATTTTGCTGTTTATTTCTTTTTTTCTATCCATTTATATTTATAATTTTTCATCATTATTTATTTCCTCTTAGATTTTTATAGTGCTGTAATAACATTTTAAACAAATTAAAAAAGACAAATTATAAAATAAAACATTTAATTTTATGTACTGTAACACTGATCAAAGTAGAAAAAACATCAGTTTTGTTACTTTTCTGTCTTTTGCATAAAAAAATAAATAAATTGCAAGACAATATCATCAAAAGAAGCTGTTTGTGAAAGTTATTACCGAAGAAACAGACCTATAGCAGAAATGTATAAATGTACCTGGTCTATAGGGGGTGTACAGGTGTAAGAGCTGAACTGGTAAAATATGGTTTTAAAACACAGCGGTCACTAAGACTAAATGCAAGAAACATTCGTGTTTGGCCTTAATTAGCACTTATGTTTTTACAGACTGTAAATCTGTCAACGGTTGCTACCCCCGGCTTGGTACAGCTCAGGACGGAGCGCAATCAAGTGCCTGAAACCGTCGCACTCCGCATATGCTGCTCAGGCTGGGTAGCATACACAGATAATAAACCCATTTCTTGAAGATTTAAGTAGTGCAGACAGCCTGGCGATCTCCCCGGCACGGATGGATGATCTGTAGACACGGCCGGTGCGTGTCTTAGACAAATTCCTGCTATCGCTGCTGGTTCGAATGTAGAGAATGACATGATTCAGGAAGCGGGTAAGTGTGACAGCAAACTGAGGTTTTTTGTTGGGTATAAACAAGGCCAAATGTTGTCTCAGTCAACCAGAACTGTAATGTGTAAGTATAAGTATGCCTCTCCAAGATGAGCGCCTGCAGGGGAGAAGGTGATTCTCAGAGTTCCCTGGAGGATGGCTGGAGATGGTTGCTGTTAGTGAATGCACATTTCTCAGACCTTGGACCAGAATAGGAAGCACCTAACTGTGATTTCCAGACACCGTCCAATCCAGAGATCCCTCCATATATTAACTTTCTTTTGTCTTAAAGCTGAACTTCAGGCAAATGGCTGAATACACTTATGAAATACAGAAATGGGAGATTTAAATGTAATGCAGATAGCACCGCTCCAAAGCCCCTGTGTGCACTGCAACAGAACCAACCCACACTTTGCTTCAGTGCTTCCATCAGTATACCGATTCCTCCAGTCTGAACATAGATATCAGATATTATAGCTGCATATTGCAACCAAGAACTAGGCAGGGCTAGTTTAGCTGCAAAACTGGAACTCTTTATTGAACACGAATACAGGCTTTTTATACACTCAGGTGAAGCTGATCAGATTATCATATGCAAACGCAACTGTATACAGAAATATAAAAAAACACTATAAACATTAAATTAATTGAACAACTAGCCACCTGGGTGATTCAGAGGTTTCATTCCAGGTCATACTTGCCGGCATCGAGCTCACAAAGTACAATACACATTACAAGTACAGTGAGGGGAAAAAAGTATTTGATCCCCTGCTGATTTTGTACGTTTGCACACTCACAGAGAAATGATCAGTCTATAATTTTAATGGTAGGTTTATTTTAAGAGACAGAATAACACAAATATCCAGAAAAAAAAAAATTTCACAGTTATAAATTGATTTGCATTTTAATGAGTGAAATAAGTATTTGATCCCCTATCAATCAGCAAGATTTATGTCTCCCAGGTGTCTTAAATACAGGTAACAAACTGAGATTATGAGCACTCTCTTAAAGGGAGTGCTCCTAATCTCAGCTTGTTACCTGTATAAAAGACACCTGTCCACAGAAGAAATCAATTAATCAATCAGAGCTGTCCAAGGATGTCAGGGACAAGAATGTAGAAATACACAAGGCTGGAATGGTCTACAAGACCATCACCAAGCAGCTTCCTTGAGAGGGTGACAACAGTTAGTGCGATTATTCGCAAATGGGAGAAACACAAAATAACTATCAATCTCCCTCGGTCTGAGGCTCCATGAACGATCTCACCTCGTGGAGTTTCAATTATCATGAAAACGGTGAGGAATCAGCCTAGAACTACACAGGAGAATTTGCCAATGATCTCAAGGCAGCTGGGACCATAGTCACCAAGAAAACAATTGGTAACCCACTATGCTGTGAAGGATTGAAATCCTGCAGCGCCTGCAAGGTCCATCTGAATGATTCAGATGCGAACTGGGTGAAAGTGTTGTGTTCAGGTGAGACCAAAATCGAGCTGTTTGGCATCAACTCAACTCGCCATGTTTGCATGAGGAGAAATGCTGCCTATGGCCCCAAGAACACCATCCCCACCATCAAACATGGAGGCCATGTACTGTCAAATCTTGGGTGAAAACCTCCTTCCCTCAGCCAGGGCATTGAAAATGGGTTGTGGGAGGGTATTCCAGCATGACAATGACCCAAAGCACACGGCCAAGGCAACAAAAGAGTGGCTCAAGAAGAAGCACATTAAGGTCCTGGAGTGGCCTAGCCAGTATCCAGACCTTAATCCCATAGAAAATATGTGGAGGGAGCTAAAGGTTCGAGTTACCAAACCTCAGCCTCGAAACCTTAATAACTTGGAGAGGATCTGCAAAGAGGAGTGGGTCAAAATCCCTCCTGAGATGTGTGCAAACCTGGTGGCCAATTACAAGAAATGTCTGACCTCTGTGATTGCCAACAAGGGTTTTGCCACCAAGTACTAAGTCATGTTTAGCGAAGGGGTCATATTCAAATACTACAGTTTTTTTGCATAATATCATATGCGCCGTGACTCGGCTGAAAAATTTATAATGCCAAATTTTTATGCTATTTTGCATCCTGCTTCTTTTACACTGCCAAAATAACAATTGTATTTCCAGCTGGCAACCGTAGCTATATACGGAGCGAAAATAACAGTTAAAATGAATAGCTACTATTAGCTATAACCTAAGTAGCCTAATCAAACATAGCCATTGATGGAGCATATTGTCATTTCATTATACTGAAGTGCCCGCTTAGTAGCACTAAGCAAGGACATGGTCTACAACAAAATGGCTGCTAATTATATTGCATTGGGTTGCTAGGCTACCACAAACTATATATCTCAGGAAGTGTAGCAAGATAGAGCAGCTCCCGATGACGTATTGATGACAAAACGCATAGGGAGGAGCCATAGCGTCATTGCGTCACTTCTTGTTTGGTCCGTGGAACGCATGGGAATCACGGACTTCCTGTTTCTTACTGCTAACTCATTAAGTGCATATCTACAGTATAAGTCTATTACAAAAATAAATCGAGTATGAACGGTATTGCACTACGGAGTGTTATCTTTCTTTGCATATACTGTGCATTATCAAAGTGAAGGGGCCGATAAAAAATACTACCAGAAGAGGTCTGTGTTCCCATATACAGCAGTGTGGCTGTGAAGTACTCTTTAGAGGGGAGAGCACTTTATGGTAAGTGCATTCACATAGGAGAGCATGGAGTGAAGCACTTACACTATAAGTCCCCTTTCACACTGGAGGCATTTTCAGGCACTTTAGCGCTAAAAATAGCGCCTGTAATGAACCTGTAAAAAGCCTCATCGCACTCGGGCTTTCACACTGGGGCGCTGCGCTGGCAGGACGGCAAAAAAAGTCCTGCAAGCAGCTTCATTGAGCGGTGAATACATGAAATCAATGGCCAGCACCGCCAAAGCGTCTGCAAAGCGTCTCGGCAGCGGCACATTGCGGCCGCTCTTTACCATTTATTCGGTCGCTACCAGGGGTTAAAAGCACCCCGCTAGCGCCTGAAAAGTGCCGCAAAAACTACGGTAAAGCACCGCTAAAGCTAGCAGCGCTTTACCGCCAACGCCCAAGTGCTAGCAGTGTGAAAGGGCTCTAAGATATTTCTAGAAATCACGGAGAGAAAAAAAGCACAAGTCACTTTGTTTTTGAAGGAAGGTCCTTATTTCCAGACGGACTGTTTATCAACTTTAGGACTGGAATATGATAATAGGACTTTTTATCACAATTTGTCACTTTACTGCATCTTGAATTTAATTTAGGATATAAGGTTCATATTTTGAAGACTGTTGATTATCGCACCTGCCACTTTATTCATATATATACAGTATATAAAATTTTTATATGATTTACATGTGTTTATTTTCTAAGTGTAGCGCCCTGGGGTTTCGTCAGGGAGCTCCTCGCCAAGTTCCTTGTCAGCTAATGTAGATAATTGTTAGAGATCCATTGATTTTCTCCCTAAGTTTGGCCTTGTTGTACTTTTCTCTTCTGCTGCTAGGTGGCCGGGCACTTGGTGGCATTAGATATGAGAAGGACAACTTAAGGTCAAGTTATGGGTATATGGGGTATCTCAGCCAATGGGCAGGGGTTTTCTTGAATCCCTTGGCCTGCTGGGAGAGCCTATATATTCGGGTGGAATCAGGTGATCTAGGTTCTGTGCCACCCAGACTCCCGTCTGGGTTTACGTGTGTCGTAAGGCCAGAGATTGGGCTTATCCTGGGGCATCTGACTGCCAGTCTGTGCGAGGGCCTATCCAGAAGTAAGAGGGCAGCGCAGGGTTGGGACTGCGGCTTGCAGTCCAACCAAAAGTGATGGTTCTGCCGGCCAGATAATCTGTCGTGGTCGGGGGTAGCAGGGAAGCTGTCGCCACTAAGAGACCAACCACCTTTACCAGGGACCACAGTGAGTAACTGAAGCAAGTACCGGAGCAACATTCTCGCTGAACAGACATGGTGAAGAATCGGGAAACTTCAGGTAGTGATCAAGTCAGGCACCCAACCAGCGGAGGTGACGATTGCAGAGCAGCCTTGTGTGTCAAGCCAGGGACTGAGCCGGTTAGCAGGGGTGAAGACTGAAAGGTATCTGGAGTGCCAAGCTAGAGACCCAGCAGGGAAGCATGGGTGACACTTGAGGGCGATACCACCGCAACAGCCTTGAGGAACTCACGGGATTCAGAGTCAGTGAATCAAGAGTCGAGTACAATGAGAGACTAGGAGCTCAAGGTGTTGAAGAGCTACAAGTGGACATTGTAGTGAAGCTGAGAGAACTGTTGAACTTTGTGTTAGGAACTGTTAAATACTGTTGCCACAGGATACAGCAGACCCAGCCGCTTACAGTCTCCCCCTAGGGATGACAAATGGGCAGGATTAGGACCATTGCTGTTTATCGCCAGCTACTACTACCAATTACTGAATAAATATGACACAATATCCGACAATGTGTGCGCACCATAATTAACCTAGTAGAGGTTTTTGCTGCAGAAAAGAGAAAAGAAAGGTATGAGAGGGGAAGGGACAGGTACTCGTAGACATGAGGTGACTAGGGTGACCACATGTCCTGGACTGCCAGGGACAGTCCCGCATTTTTCAGGTCTGTCCCAGGTCCTGGGCACCTTCATTCTGGGACAATACGGTGTCCCGGAATGAAACTGACACAGCCACCCTGCACAGTGCATCCTGCTCCCTGATTGGGCAAAGCTTTGCCCAATCAGGGCGCAGTAAAAGCTGGTTATTAAGGAGCAGGGCCAGGAAGCCGGCCACGGCGTCCTTACCAAACCACTATGAGTCATAAGCTGTCAATGGGCTTCCCCGCTGATAGTTCCTCCATAGGGTCCCGTCCCCCGTCCCCCTGATCCATACCAGACCCAGCATGCAGCGGTCTATTATGTCATAAGGTGGGTGGTGCCACCAGGTGATGTCGCCAGGTGGCCCTTACCTGTATAAGAACTGTCAAACAGCAGAGACTGCAGTAGGCGACCAGCCGTCATGGACAGCGGGAGCAGCGGGCGGCGTGATTGACAATTGAATTACAACGGAGGGACATTTTTAAATTTTTTTATTGTCAAAAACTGTCTATGCGTTTTTATCACTTTTTGACACTTTTTTGGCGAATGGGTAGGCCATACTCATTCACATAGGGGGCGAGATCTGGGGGCCCCCTGCCCGCATACCCCCACAACCACAGCCCAGGGTTGTGGGGAAGAGACCCCTGTCCCCATCAACAAGGGAACAAGGTGCTTTGTGGTGGGGGAGGGGAGGCAAAACACCTTGTTCCCTTGTTGATGGGGACAGGGGTCTCTTCCCCACAACCCTGGGCTGTGGTTGTGGGGGTATGCGGGCAGGGGGCCCCCAGATCTCGCCCCCTATGTGAATGAGTATGGCCTACCCATTCGCCAAAAAAGTGTCAAAAAGTAATAAAAACGCATAGACAGTTTTTGACAATAAAAAAATTTAAAAATGTCCCCCCGATGTAAATCAATTGTCAATCACGCCGCCCGCTGCTCCCGCTGTCCATGACGGCTGGTCGCCTACTGCAGTCTCTGCTGTTTGACAGTTCTTATACAGGTAAGGGCCACCTGGCGACATCACCTGGTGGCACCACCCACCTTATGACATAATGGACCGCTGCATGCTGGGTCTGGTATGGACCAGGGGGACGGGGGACGGGACCCTATGGAGGACCTATCAGTGGGGAAGCCCATTGACAGCTTATGACTCATAGTGGTTTGGTAAGGACGCCGTGGCCGGCTTCCTGGCCCTGCTCCTTAATAACCAGCTTTTACTGCGCCCTGATTGGGCAAAGCTTTGCCCAATCAGGGAGCAGGATGCACTGTGCAAGGTGGCTGTGTCAGTTTCATTCCGGGACACCGTATTGTCCCAGAATGAAGGTGCCCAGGACCTGGGACAGACCCCTGCCCCAAAGCACTTCCCCCCATGTTGAGGGCATGTGGCTTGGTATGGTTCGGGGGGGGGGGGCGTTCGTTCGCCCCCTTTCCAGACCTGCCAGACTGCTTGCTCGGATAAGGATCTGGTATTGGTTTTGGAGGGGACCCCATGCCATTTTTTTTTTTGGCGTGGGGTTCTCCTTAAAATCCATACCAGACCCAAAGGGGGAGGACCCCAATCTTGAATCATTTTAAATGGGAGTTGATTATTTTTTTTTCTTTAGCAATTGAATTTTCTCTGCAGCATGTTTTATGCATGCTACAGATGCACCACTTTACAGGCAGAATAAGGGAACCCCCGTGCTGTACAACGTATACCACAATCACTAAGTGACATAGTTAAAGCAGGTGCACATTGTATACCACCTGGTGACCACTGTTTGCTTTCGTTTTTTCACAAATTGTCAATCAAAAGGTAAATATGGTCATCCTAGAGGTGAATATAAAAAGAAAAATATAAAAAGAAAAAAAGTGTAGCGCTAAATTGTGCTGATGGGCATTAATGTGAACATTAATGTAAATCTTAGTGTAAGACACCCGTGTATATATCTATCACATTAATGTGGACATCAATGTGAACCTCAATAAAAAACGCACGTGTATATATCTACATACGATTTTGCTGGAATAATTAAGTGAAGTGTAATAACACCATAAAAACAAAAATCTGGTGAAATAAGTTATCTATTATCACAAGCTCTGTGTGGAACACCAATGTGTACATCTGTACTAGGACCTGCTCCTCATGCAGGCCTGGTGTAATTACTAACAGTCACCATATATATCAAACTTTAGTGGTCTGAAGATTATTGCAATAACTCACTATAAATTAAATATTACAAACCATATGTATATAATCAAAAAATCCCAAAAGCTTCCACCAAAAAACATGTGCAAAACAAAGTTGGGGTGCAATTGGAAAACAAGTCTCTGGGGTATAGACCAGTTTATTCAATCAAGGGGATGTATCCTGGAACAAGGATATACACCTCGTAGTGGTATCCAAACGAGTTCCCAGTAGACTTTTCAGACATTCAGTAAGACAGGAAATAATATAAAATGCCCTTACCGGACGTGGTGGACTCACAGGCCGTTGGCGGTGAGTCGTATAGGCTTGCACCGTTTTAACGGTAGAATTAGAGTTGCTCTCGGTCTGTAGTGGAGAGTCTTGGATGGATCCCCGATCACGGGTGGCACCTTGAGTTCCTCTTCTGATGATCACTCCATCTCATTCAGATGAGATTAAGGAAAAGGGAAACACAAAAAGGCTCCACATAGCGTAAAATCCGGGTAACCAGGAAATTTTATTGCACTAATTCCAAATTTCCAATAAAAAATCAGGTTTAAAAACAAAGTTCATATGAACCAAATGGTAATTTTAAGCGCAGTAATCAGATGGCTGTGGTAGCGGCACACACCCGACGCGTTTCGTCTGCCAAGACTTCGACTGGGGTAAAGCTAACCTCTCATCTGCTGCGCTTTTTATTAAAGATTGCTAGAAATTACATTGGGGACACCTGTGCGGCGTGACTTCCGGGTTCGTCTATGTCATGTGATAGTGTTAGTCAGCTGACCATCAATAGAGCCTATCAGAAGTGCGAAAACCCTCCCAGGAACCAAGCCTCCACCTGGTATCTTTATCCTGCCAATGGCAACCAAATATTGGGGTCATGTGGTTAGTGCGTCTGAGCGTCTAAACGTGATGACGCGGATCAGGGCGTCACCAACCCTTCCTAATCCACAGACACTTCCTTGTTTATGCGTCATCACGTTTAGACGTGATGACGCGGCCAGCTGGTCACGTCTTCTCATGGACCAACTGATCACGCCGACCAATAGGTAACGTACCGCGCCGCACAGGCGCAGTAGCGCAGATCCGACATCTATTGCTCGCAGCATGTCAGACCACATCAATGGCGCACACAACATCTGCGGGCACGCCCTCCATCAGACCGGCCACTCATATTGCTCCCTCTATTCAACCAGATCACATGATCGAAATGGTATTCAGTTGTCAGAGCAACCCAGCCCTAACAGAGAGAGTTTAATCATTGGGGCACAGAGATGGCATAGATGTACAAACTTAATAAATCACTGAAGACGTATTTGATCACTTAATATGGGGCTATGTTTGTCATGACACACATGTTCCCCTATGTTTACAACTGTTTGACCCAAATAGTATTCAGGAACCAAACAATATTGGCAGGCATGAAAAATACGTATAAATTATATAAGAATATAATAATGTAAAAATACACGTAAAACCTGAATAAAAAACTAAATAAAAAAAACAAACGACGCCTAAAGGCAGGTAGCACACTCAGAAATAGGAGTGCCTTCAGTCTATGTCTTACTAAAATAATCCTAGAAGTGAGTATTTTGCAATCTGTCCAAGTTTGACCAATATCATATCTGTAGCTCTTTCCTGAGTCTGCTGTTGAAGGGAAACAGCCAAATGAAAATCAAAAAGAGAACCTGCCTTGATCTCTATTGTTCCCTGCTTATATGCTGGCCCAGCCTCTACATTTCCACCCCCTGTCTCCTCCATGTACCTAATAGCAGCTGCATCATGTCTGTATTAAAGAAGTTCTATGGTTACAGCACACACTTTTATTATCAATATTAGTATTGTATCATTATTATTATTATTATTATTATACAGGATTTATATAGCGCAACAGTTTGCGCAGCGCTTTACAACATTAGGGCAGACAGTACAATTACAATTCAATACAGGGGGAATTAGAGAGCCCTTCTCGTTAAAGCTTACAATCTAGGAATTGTAATAACAATACAAACAAAAGTTATAATTGAGAACACTTTATAAGCTTACAGTGGAACCTCGGATTACAAGCATAATCCGTTCCAGGAGTATGCTCGTAATCCAAAGTACTCGCATATCAAAGCGAGTTTTCCTATTGAAGTCAATGGAAACGAAAATAATTAGTTCCGCATTGACTTCATTGGAATGCAATACCGCATGTGGCCAGAGGCGGGGGGCGCCGGAGAGCCTCGGAAACGGTCGACAAGGCCCAAGCACACTTCGGCTGATCTCGGCAAACCTCGGAAAGACTCCGTTCACGAGCCTTTCCGAAGTCAGCCGAACTGTCCTTGGGCCTTTCCGTGCATTTCGGAACGGTGATGATGGGCGCCGTTTGGCTCCAGCGCCCCCCACCTCAGGTCAAAAGTGGTACTGCACACCACTTTGGCCAGAATCCTGCTCGTTTTGCGAGACAGCACTGGTAAACAGAGTTAGGATTTTTAGAAATACAGTGCTCATATTGCGAAACGCTCGTTAACCGTGTTACTCGCAATCTGAGGTTCCACTGTACTTGAAAAATCTGCTACATGTTGTGAGTGCTGCCTGTCTGCTGGCCATCTCTTTCCACAACTTACTGGAATCCTCTGCATGCTTTGCAGCTTATCCTGCTTTCAATTTCTAAGGACTACATATCCCATGGTACCTTGCTGCCTGCAAGCAGTGATTCCTGTACTGACTCCGCCTCCTGAAACTGCACCACTCAGTACCTCTGTAGCCCAGAAAGCAGGCTCTGTGGAATGTGACACAGTGGAGAAATACAATGTGGAATTAAATATATGGTTTTACAATTTGACCATACATTTTAATAACCACATCCTAATATCCATGTGCAAACTAAAGCTGCTTTATTCTGTACCCATTGCAATGTTAGCTCACAGATGGGGGTGGGTGGGGCATATGCACTGGAGTACCCTGACCTCATAGGCCCACAAGGACCTGCACATCTGCTCCTCTGCAGCACAGACCGATGCTGCAAACACTAAGTGCTCTTTCAATCATTTGCATGCAATTTTTGTCTCAGTCATCAATAAAAATGCCAAATCTGTTACATTGCTAAAATTGAGATACAGCCAACAGAATTACAGTAAATTCCGAGGCAGTATAAGTGTGTTTAGCGATGCAAATATCCCCAATAACGCTTCCTGTTTGTACTTGAATTCCCCATGGACTGTAAAACTCACATTACAAAAGGTACATAATGGATGAGGTCCAAAGGAAGGCGCTCAGCTCCGCTTTCGGCGTACACTAAATTAGAATTTCTGAATACGGCAAATATCGTATCTCTCTTAGCGCAGACAGTGCCAGGTACGGCCAGTAACTGATCTGGAGATAAATTGATGTTAACGCATTTGGCGGAAGATGAATACGATTCTAAATAAAACACAAAACAGGAATAAATTCCAAGAAGTAATATCTTCCAATAAAGCCGAATATTGTCAGAGCGTGTCAGCAAGGCCCCGGAATATGACGATCATTATTATGGCTTTTCCTAATAGAATTTATGGGCCGCTGGAACAGACATGTAAATCTATTGATGGTGGTCTCCCTGGAACTTTGTATTCATTTTTTGACATCACGCAAACTCCAACGGATAACATGACCATTCTCACTTCTGTACTGAAACAAGCACGTACCTTTAATATGCTTCTGTAGCAAGGCACTCAGCAGTGGAGTGAGGAAACATTGGAAATCATTTTTCTTCCCCATTACAGTGGGAGAAAAGGCTACAGCACAATAAAGGGAACAGCTGCAACAGCTAACAAGATTCTCCATAAAAGAAAGCACAAGCTCAATAACTGCCTGTAGGCACGCTTGTAGACAGGTTGAAGTATGTAAGTCAGCAGTTGGCTGGGTGAAGGGTTAAGTATTTCTTGCCTAGTTTTGGGGCTTTTGGGCCTGGCCAGCCCACCTTTCTTCTATGGTGGGGACAGTTGGGGTCAAAAAAGGCAGGTTTCGGTAGGTCCAGTGAACTCTAGCATCACCTGTGAGCGCAGCTGTTGGTGTCACCGAAGAAACCAGGGTTTTTGGAAGACATCCAAGCCATGCACAATGCCATTTTGGACTCTCACCTTGTGGAGGTATGCCTTGCCCACTACATTATTCTAGTCAGGATTTGACATTGTTCATATTGAACTGTCATGCCCTGTACACACGATCAGACTTTTCAACGAAAAATGTGTGATCGGAGCTTGTGTCGGAAATTCCGACCGTGTGTAGGCTCCATTGAACATTTTCCATCAGAATTTCCGAAACACAAAGTTTGAGAGTTGGATCTAAAATTTTCCGACAACAAAATCCATTTGCGTAAATTCAGATCGTGTGTAGACAATTCCGACGCACAAAGTGCCACGGATGCTCAGAATCAAGCAGAAGAGCCGCACTGGCTATTGAACTTCATTTTTCTCGGCTCGTTGTACATCACCGCGTTCTTGATGTTCAGAATTTCCAACCAACTTTGTGTGACCGTGTGTATGCAAGACAAGTTTGAGTCAACATCCATCGGAAAAAATCCGATGGATTTTGATGTTGGAATCTCCGATCGTGTGTCCAGGGCATTATGCTGCATCTCTTCAGTAAAGTTACATTAACTGTTTTGAGCCTGGTCTAAAGTTATTCAAAGGGCTGCATGTTGGAACCAGGGTCTGTAAATGCACTACGGGGTATGAAATAACAATGTTACAAAAGGGTTAGCTTAGCAAAACACAGAGAAGAAGAGAGTTTCTATGGGTAACCAATCGAAGGGACAAGCTACGAGCAACCAGTCGTTAGGAGTGGTACATGGTAAAGGTGACAGGTCCTCCGGTAGCGAGGGGGTCGATGTTATGGCTCCCTCCCTTGCAGTCAGTATCCAATGGCAGCAGATTTAGGCTCTCAAAACCTGCTGGCTCTAATTTTACCTGTTACAATGGTTTTAAACTCTAGATATGTTCCCACCTCAAAAGGATAGGGCACACATCATTGATTAATTTACAGAGCAAAAGATTTACAACCCCAATTGCAAAAGAGTTGGGATGCTATTTAACCACCATCTGCCCAAGCCAATTCTGTCACTTCTCTAATGTAGCCCCCTGTTCCTAAAACTGGGGCTATAGTGTAAATTTAGTTTTTGGCTGAGCTGTAAACAGCTCAGACTAATTGTATAGTTTATTTGGTTCAATTGAGCTGTGCATTTCTCACTGTTGCCAGTAGGTGTCCCTGGTGCCACAGGCCAGTATGAGAATTACAAGTTTAAGCTATGTGTTCATTATTCTTTTTCCAGAACAGCCCAGTAGGAGGTTCCTGGTCGCTGTGCTTTCTGGGAAGGGGGTATTTATTGGGCAGAGCCATGTGCTCTCTCTCTCTCCTCTGGCTCTCTTGGCCAGAGGATGTGCTGCTGTAAGTTCTGCAAGTAGGCCCAGAAGCCTGTCTGGGGCCTACTAATGCTAAGGTGGTCCTTAGGTAGTCTTGCCTGTGTTGAAGAAGCCGAGCCAAGCTGAGGAGATCCAGGGGAGGACCCTTGCTAGAGAGAGCCAGGAAGAAGGCTGGTCTCTCAGGAGGGCCTGGTAACTCTTTTGGAGGATGGACCTATACCTAAACTACTCTTGCTGTGTTGCCGGATGGCTTAAAGGTTCTCAGACTGTAAAGCTGAATCCTATTCTACAATCTAAACCATGGTAACTAGCTCCTGCCTACTAAGTCTGTGAGAGAGGCTTGTCCAGAAATTCTACCAGCTGCTAAGTCTGTATGAGAGGCCTATCCAGGTAGTCAAGATCTGCTAAAAGAGAAAGCTGGATTCAAGGAGTCTGTAAGTGATCTGCAAATGGTATCTGAAACCTCCCCTAACCCTCTCTCCTAATGCTATCTTCAAGTTCTTTATTAAAGCATTGAAAAATATCTCCTCCCACTCTTTAAAATAATCACATTTTGTTGCTTTGCAGTCTGAATTGCAGACAGACAATTTTTTTGTCTTAGCTGTATTTACGTATAACATCCATGTGAAATATATAACACCAAAATGTGTGAAAAAAATAAAAAAAATTCAAAAACAGAATCACTGAGTTGGAAAAAGGATCACTCCCCTTATGTCAGTATTTTGTTGAAACACCTTTTGCTTTAATTACAACCTTTAGCCTATTGGGATAT
The DNA here is from genome assembly GCF_042186555.1 of Aquarana catesbeiana. Lineage (NCBI taxonomy): Eukaryota > Metazoa > Chordata > Amphibia > Anura > Ranidae > Aquarana > Aquarana catesbeiana. The sequence continues at coordinate 214,778,791 of NC_133333.1, read as the reverse complement.
GTCTCTACTAACTTTGCACATCTAGACTTTGCAATATTTGTCCACTCTTCTTTGCAGAATTGTTCAAGTTCAGTTACATTTGATGGTGATCGTTTGAGGACTGCAGTCTTCAAGCTATTCCACAGATTTTAAATGCTGTTTAAATCTGGGCTCTGACTAAGCCATGCAAGGACATTCACCTTTTTGTCTTTCAATCACCGTGTGGTCATTTTTGTTGTGTGCTTTGGATCATTGTCATGTTAGAAGGTAAACCTTCAGTAATGTGTTCTTCATATTGTACTTATGCAATTATAAAGTATGACTTTACATTTTTGTACGGTATATTATTTAGATTGTGGAAGCTCTGTATTGTTCAGAATCAATACTGAAATCTCTTTAATTTTGTTCTGTGAAAAACTTTGATAAAAATATTGAAATATAACAAGGTAAACCTTCTTCCCATTGACAACCTTCTGGCAGAGAGCAGCAGATTTTCCTCAAGCGTTTGAATGTATTTTGCCCCATTCATTTTTCGTCTATCTTGACAAGTGCTCCTGCTGCAGAGAAACACCCCCATAACAGGATATTACCACCTCCTTACTTTACCGAAGGAATGCTGATATTTGGATGGTGAGCTGTATTGGATTTCCGCCAAATAATTCAATAATTCAACACTTCTTTCCATGTGGCCTCAGAATCTTTAAGGTGCATTTCAGATGGTCAGATGAGACTAAAATTGAATTATTTTGCCTCAACACCAACCAACACCAGCCTATCTGACAGGGTCCCCCAAAAAAATATTTAAATATTTTCATTAATAAAACACTAAAATCATTATTAGCAGGCAGCAGGGTGAATCAAATCCTGGACAGAGAAAGTGATTAATAAGGGCATGGTATGTGTGTGTGTGTGTGTGTGTGTGTGTGGGGGGGCAAATACAGGAAACGATCCCCTGTGTGTCCCTCCTTGCAGCAGCTGAAAGCCAATGGGAGGGAGAGAAGGTGAAGCCAGCTTTTAAGCTGCTGTAGGGAAAAACAGCAGCTTAAATTGCCCCCCTCCCACTTTACCAATCAACCCCTGTACTTCCCATATCTGATTCCCCTGCTGTCCGGGCGCCCCCTGCTTGCCTGGGCACCATACAGGAGGACTGGTGCTACCCTCTTATCAGCAGTCCTGGCTGTTGTTATTGTTGATAGCAGTATGCGGTTTAGTGTTGTCCTGCTGAAATATTCAAGGCCTTCCCTGAAAAAGATGTCATCTGGATGGGAGCATATGCTGCTCTAAAACCTGGAAATATCTTTCAGCATTGATGGTGCCTTTCCAGATGTGCAACCTGCCCATTTCATACGCACTAATGCATCACCATACCAGCTTTCGAACTGAATGAGTGCTGATAACAAGGTCCATTGCCTCTTTAGTACATTTTGATTTTTCTGACCATAGAAGAGTTTTCCACTTTGCAACAGACCGTTTTAAATGAGTTTTGACCCAGAGAAGATGGCGGCACCCCTGGATCATGTTCAGATATGGCTTCTTCTTTGCATGATAGAGCTTTACCTTGCATTGTCAGAAGGTATGGCTAACTGTGTTCACAGTCTGTGATTTTTTAAAGTATTCTTGAGCCCATACAAGGATGTCCATCACAGCATCGTGCATGTTTTTAATTCAATAATGTCTGAGGGCCCAAAGATCACAGGCATTCAATATTTCTTTTTGGCCTTGCCTCTTGCGCACAAAGATTTTTACAGATTCTCAGAATCTTTCGATGATATTATGTACTGCAAAGAAGTCTTTGCAATTTTACGTTGAGGAACATTATTCTAAAATTGTTCGAAACTTTTTGGATGCAGCTTTTCACAGTTTAGTTAAATATCTGTCCATCTTTTATCCTTTATTTTGTTAGTCCCATGACTGAGTTTCAGCTTCTCAACTCAGCACGGCCTGAGTCAGGGGCTGAGCTAAGCCACAGCCACCCCTCAATGACACAGAAATATACAGTATATATATATATATATATATATATATAATAAAATAAGTAAAACCAATCAGTTAACTGCTAATGCTACTTAGGACCTAGTCAGAAATACCTTCCTTTAATTTTGAGATTTAGCAGGAAGTAGGGAGGTACAAGAGGAGTCGGAGCTAAGCTTGACTTTCAAGGAAAAAGATTTATTAATAACTAAGTTTCCCTGAATTTTCAGCGATTTCCTCTCATGTCCTGTTTGGCTATGGGACAGGAGGTGAAGGTTAATCTTCCCAATGAGACAAAGATGGCAAAAATAAACTGACAGAGGTTATAAGCCTCCCTTACTCTATCCAAAATGAAAAACAACGTGTTGCCTATAGTTCTACTTCAAAGTATTATAACCCTTGTCAGATATATTTTCGCCATCAGTGTCCGTTTGTGAAGATTTCCCTTCACTTCCTGTCCCATAGCCAAAACAGGACGTGAGAGGAAATACCTGCAAATTAAGGGAATCCCTTGGGGATTCCCAGGTCACCAGAACTAGTGTCCCCATTGGAAGTTTTCCCCTCTATTACTTTTCTGGGGACAACCCAAAATCTGTGATTTTCTTTTACTTTCACTTTCAATATTATTGGTAAATAGGACAAAGAGAGAGAGTGAATCTCCTTAAAGGGAGCATAGACAGCAATAAACAAAGACAGGTGTTCTAATCCCTCTCCACTCTATCCAAAACTAAAAAAAAAAGTTTGCCTTTAGTTATACTTTAAAGTTTTTAAAAAGATTCACTCATATTGATATAACAATTTGCATCAACCCAACCCCAAACAGTTGTTTACAAAGACACAAAACTTTAAAAAGTTTCTCTTATCGCCACCTCTGTAGATGCTGCCCGTGAACAATGTTATACCAAACACGCCTGTGTTCAATTCGCTCACAATTTTGCAGAATTTGCAAATGAATTGCAGAATCAGCAAACCCACATTGTGAATATCATTGAAGTTGAGTGGTGTCAGAATTTGGGTGGGTTGCTACACGGCAGATTCCAAGCTGCGGTAATATCGCCGGGAATCCTGGGTGACATCATTGGCCAAAATTGTCGAATGACATCACCTGGGATTCCCAGCAGTAAACTTAATTGATCACAGTCGGGAATCTATCATTTGGCAGTGTGGCATGTACAGATCGGCGGGTGACAGGTCAATGTGATTAATGCAGAATTTACTTCTGGGAACATTAATGAACATCATTATTTTATCAGTTGGTAAGTCTGTGTTTGTGTTTTATTTAATTTATAGATTTTTGTCATAGTGTGTCTGTTTATTAACTCCAGGTGAGAATGGATAAGTGGTACTAACCCCGGACTCATTCTTCTGAGCCCTTATTATAAAAGGGTATTCCAGATCTCACCATATCTCCCCCCATTTACCACCCCCTCCCTTAACCTGTTCCCATCCCACGTATAGTCAAATGATGGCCGCAAGGTGTCTCTCTTATCCTGGGCGGCCGTCACATGACGCCCTCGGCTTCCCGACCCCTAGGGTGCACCAGCATGGCTGGCAGCTGCGATGTCCGCCAGGCACCCACAATTGCCGGTCACAGAGCAGAGACGTGGCTCTGTGTGTGTAAACACACAGATCCACTTCCTGTCAGGGGAGAGGAGACCAATCGTGTGTTCCCAGTACAGAGGAGCACCGATCGGTCACCTCCCCCAGTCAGTCCCCTCCCCCCACAGTTAGAATCACTCCCTAGGTAACACTTTTAACCCCTTGATCGCCCCCTAGTGTTAACCCCTTCCCTGCCAGTGACATTTATACAGTAATCTGTGCATTTTTATAGCACTGTTCGCTGTATAAATGTGAATGGTCCCAAAATAGTGTCAAAACTGTCCGATCTGTCCGCCGCAATATCGCAGTGCTGACAAAAATCGCAGATTGCCACCATTACTAGTAATAAAATATAAAAATGCCATAAATCTATCCCCTATTTTGTAGGTGCTATAACTTTTGCGCAAACCAATCAATATACGCTTATTGCGATTTTTTTAACCAAAAATATCTAGAAGAATACATATCAGCCTAAACTGAGGAAAAAAATGTTTAAAAAAAAAAAAAAATTGGGATATTTATTATAGCAAAAAGTAAAAAATATAGTTTTTTTTTTAAAATTGTCAGTTTTTTTTTGTTTATAGCGCAAAAAATAAAAACCGCAGAGGTGATCAAATACCGCCAAAAGAAAGCTCTATTTTTGGGGAAAAAATTATCAAAATGTCATATGGGTACAGTGTTATATGACCACGCAATTGTCATTCAAAGCGTGACAGCTCTGAAAGCTGAAAATTTGCCTGGGCAGGAAAGGGGTGAAAATGCCCAGTATTGAAGTGGTTAAAGGGCACACAGAGGTGGGAAAGAAGCCCTTGTACCCCAACATTAGGAGAAGGGTGCTTTGTAAGGGGGAAGGTAGGGGGCTTTGTGGCGTACCCAGATGTTTGTTTGTTACTCCTCAAATGTTTCAAGACATCTAGTACAAGAAAGAGGGCAGGGCACACTCGCTGTCCTCCCTTTCCTGGCCGCCAAGTTTGCTGGCCTTGATAGACTGGAATATTAAAAGGAACCCTATGCCATTGTTATTTTTTTTTTTTTACTATATAACCCTCCACAGCTGCAGGGGCTTTTTATAGTGACAATACAATGCAGAATTATAAACCAGCCCTGCACTGGTTTGTAACTAAATCCCGCTGACTTTAAAGAGCTACATGAGTAATCATATGCGCATAATTACCATGACACACATATAATTATTCATGCTGCGTGGTTTTTAGTGCATTTTTTGCACCAAATGAAGTGCACTTGAACATTACAGATGATTACGTCTAACTTTTTTAGAACTGAATCTGCAATGTTTGGGACAAATTTACTGTTTTTCCAAACACAAATGCTAACCCTATCCGTCAAGTGAGTTATTTTTACTCTGAGCTGAAAAACAAACTTGGCACAAAAGAGCCACTGAGCGGGCTGAAATTATATCCCATTTCATCCAAGAAAGAGAAGCGATTAGGCGTCTGGCGATGACAGACACTGAGTCAGAATCTGCCCCGGTTCTCTCCAGGAGGCTCCACACAGCTGGAAGCTGGACATGATGGAAAAACAGCACAACAATTATACTGTACGCTGGAGCAACATATACAGAGCTCTGCACAGTCACTTCACCTGTCTCTACCACAAGATATACACCGTGCAGGGCTGGATGGAGCCACACATCTAAGGTGACTATTCTTAAATCCAACTCTCCCCGCAATACTGCCTCTGAGAACACCACAGATTTACAGTGCCTTGCAAAAGTATTCACCCCCCTTGGCTTTTTACCTATTTTGTTACATTACAGCCTTTAGTTCAATGTTTTTTTAATCTGAATTATATGTGATGGATCAGAACACAATAGTCTAAGTTGGTGAAAAAAGTTCGAAAAATAATTACATAAAACTATTTTTCAGAAATTAAAAACTGATAATTGACATGTGCGTGTGTATTCACCCCTTTGTTATGAAGCCCATAAAAAGCTCTGGTGCAACCAACTACCTTCAGAAGTCACATAATTAGTGAAATGATGTCCACCTGTGTGCAATCTAAGTGTCACATGATCTGTCATTACATATACACACCTTTTTGAAAGGCCCCAGAGGCTGCAACACCTAAGCAAGAGGCACCACTAACCAAACACTGCCATGAAGACCAAGGAACTCTCCATACAAGTAAGGGACAATGTTGTTGAGACGTAGAAGTCAGGGTTAGGTTATAAAAAAATATCCAAATCTTTGATGATCCCTAGGAGCACCATCAAATCTATCATAACCAAATGGAAAGAACATGGCACAACAGCAAACCTGCCAAGAGACGGCCACACACCAAAACTCATGGACCGTGCAAGGAGGACACTAATCAGAGAGGCAGCACAGAGACCTAAGGTAACCCTGGAGGAGCTGCAGAGTTCCACAGCAGAGACTGGAGTATCTGTACATAGGATGACAATAAGCCGTACGCTCCATAGAGTTGGGCTTTATGGCAGAGTGGCCAGAAGAAAGCCATTACTTTCAGCAAAAAAAAAAAAAATGGCACGTTTTGAGTTTGCGAAAGGGCATGTGGGAGACTCCCAAAATGTATGGAGGAAGGTGCTCTGGTCTGATGAGACTAAAATTGAACTTTTTGGCCATCAAAAAAAACGCTATGTCTGGCACAAACCCAACACATCGCATCACCCAAAGAACACCATCCCCACAGTGAAACATGGTGGTGACAGCATCATGCAGTGGGGATGTTTTTCAGCAGTCGGGACTGAGAAACTGGTCAGAGTTGAGGGAAAGATGGATGGTGCTAAATACAGGGATATTCTTGAGCAAAACCTGTACCACTCTGTGTGTGATTTGAGGCTAGGACGGAGGTTCACCTTCCAGCAGAACAATGACCCCAAACACACTGCTAAAGCAACACTTGAGTGGTTTAAGGGGAAACATGTACATGTGTTGGAATGGCCTAGTTAAAGCCCAGACCTCAATCCAATAGAAAATCTGTGGTCAGACTTAAAGATTGCTGTTCACAAGCGCAAACCATCCAACTTGAAGGCGCTGGAGCAGTTTTGCAAGGAGGAATGGGCAAAAATCCCAGCGGTAAGATGTGGCAAGCTCTCAGAGACTTATCCAAAGTGACTTGAAGCTGTGATAGCCGTAAAAAGGTGGCTCTACAAAGTATTGACTTTAGGGGGGTGAATAGTTATGCACATTGGTTTTTTATGTTATTCTGTCCTATTTGTTGTTTGCTTCACAATAAAAAAAAAAAAATCTTCAAAGTTGTGGGCATGTTCTGTAAATTAAATGATGCAAATCCTCAAACAATCCATGTTAATTCTAGGATGTGCGGCAACAAAACATGAAAAATGCCAAGGGGGGTGAATACTTTTGCAAGGCACTGTGTAGGGGCAGAGGGGCAGTAGACGTTATCCAACCATCCTATTGCAATTCTGTTGGCTGACTGTCACAATAATAACAATAATAATCTCAGACAGTGATAATTATAGACTATAGACTATATAGACTATAATTTATAGTGACTGCTTTCAAAATATTTTTTTTTAGATCATTTGTTATGATTTATTTTTAGTTCATTTTAATTGGATTTTACATTTTGTGGCAATTAGCCCTAATATTCCTTAGTCTTGTCCTGATGTTTTTTTTCTGTATGTCTATTAGACACTAATGACATTATACATATCCTATTTTAATAATCCAACAAGCTAACATAACATTTCATACAAATCGTGCAGACATATTTTAACCGCTTGCCAACCAGCCGCCGCAGTTATACTGTGGCAGGTTGGCAGGGCTGTGTGAATTGCCGTAGCTGTACGTTGGCCGCTTTAAGAGCTCTAGAGGGCGCCGGAGCCGAAGTGCTTGGCCGGCAGCCACGATGTCCGCTGGTGACCCGCTGTTCCAGGGAGAGACAGAATGGGAATCTGTCAATGTAAATAAGACAGATCCCCGTTTTGTCAGGGAAGTAGAGAGAGATCTGCTGTTCCTAGTGATCAGGAACAGCAATCTCTCTGTACTCCCTGTCAGTACACTGCCCTGTAGTTAGAAACACCTCCCTAGGGAACACAGTTAACCCCTTGATCGCCCCCTAGTGTTAACCCCTTCCCTGCCAGTGAGACTTATACAGTAATCAGTGGCTATTTTTAGCTCTGATCGCTGTATAAATGTCAATGGTCCCAAAAAAGTGTATGATCTGTCCGCCGCAATGTCGCAGTCCCACTAAAAATCGCCACCATTACTAGTAAAAAAAAATTAATAATAAAAATTCCATAAATATATACCCTATTTTGTAGACGCTATAACTTTTGCGCAAACCAATCAATATACGATTATTGAGATATTTTTTTTTACCAGAAATGTGTAGAAGAATACATATTGGCCTAAACTGATGAAGAATTTTATTATTATTTTTTTTTGGATATTATTATAGCAAAAAGTAAATAGAAATAAAAACTGCAGAGGTGATCAAATACCACCAAAAGAAAGCTCTATTTGTGGGAAAAAAAAGGATGTCAATTTTGTTTGCAAAAAATTTTTTTGCAATTCAATTTTTTGCAAAAAATGGCCTGTCATTAAGGGGCAAATCCTTCCTGTCCTTAAGTGGTTAAAGGATAAGTTCGTTTTTAAAAAAAAACTAATAATAGTAACTGCACATCTAAAGCATTGTACTGACGATCAGCAGATTGTGGGTGTTATGCCAGACTGTCTGTCTAGCTGTCTGCCCATACCTCCTATACAGGCAGGCAGTTACACTCTGACAGGAAGCTCAATGAACTACCTAGAGCAATCAACATCGCTATTATAGCTCATTCAGAACTACAAGCCGACAGCCGCAAAGGCTGTCAGGACTTGCAGTTTTCCCATTCACAGGACACTGTTTTTTGTAGATTGTAACATGTTGCATGTTACACCCTGAATAGGGATGTAACATGTTACAGAAGGTCAACTAATCCTAACCCTTTTGTATTTTTTACACACGTTTAGGCCTCTTTCACACGGATGATCCGTATGTCCGTTTTTCATCCATCCGTTTTCGGATGAAAAACGGACATACAGTCATCCCTATGGAGCGTCGGATGTCAGCGGTGACATGTCCGCTGACATCCGACCCGCTCCGATCCGAAAAGTGTAACGGAGGAAAAACCTACTTTTTCCTCCGTTTTCGGATCGGATCGGATGACGACGGACACTACGGACCGTCATCATCCGATCCCCCCATAGGGGAGAGCGGCGCTCTGACAGGTCCGTCGCTGCACAGTGTGCAGCGATGCACCTGTCATCTTCCTGCTCAGCGGGGATCGGCGGAGCTATCCCCGCTGAGCAAGCGGATGTTCACGGGGCAGATCATGACTGATCTGCCCCGTGTGAAAGAGGCCTTAAAAAATAATTTTATGCCTGAAGATTACATAAAACCCCCAAATATTATATATTTTCTGAAAGCAGACACCCTACAAAATAAAATAGTGGTAGATCCAATTTTTTTATGTCACTTGATATTACCGCAAAGGTCTAAGAAATGCAAAATTTCAGTAAAAAACACACTACAGTGAATTTTAGGGCAAACAAGCACAATAAACTACAAAACATTTTTACTAAATTATTAAAGAGGAGGTTGCACAGAGTAAATAGATAACCAACATGTCAAACCTTAAATTTTTGTGCGTCCGTGAAATGGTGATATATTTCAGTGCCCTATATTTTCTATAGGCGATGCTTCAAAAGCCCCCTATATGTCAACAATTTAGTGTTACAGAGGAGGTCTTGTACTATAATTAATGCTCTCACGTGCACGGCGATATGTAACATATGTATCCTAATTAGGGATGAGCTTTATGTTCGGGTCGAAACATGAGTTCGACTTGAACATTGGCTGTTCGAGCGTTCGTCGAAATATGAACATTATGGGCCGTTCGCGCCAAATTCGAGCGGTGCGTCATGCCCCATAATGCACTGCGACATCACAGTGCATTGCTGTTTGATGATTGGCCAAGCATGCACTATGACCCGCATGCTTTGGCCAATCACAGCGCCGCCAGCAAAGAGAGCCATCATTGGCCAAAGGCAGGGTGCCTTTGGCCAATTATGGCTCAGGGGGTTAAGTCGACGCCCCACACTATATAAAGCCAACTGCACATCGGACCTGTGTAGTATGTTGCTGGCGTTGACCGAGAGAGAGTGTCATTTAATTTAGATTGAGCAGGCAGGCGATTTAGCTGCAGTGTATTTAATATAGTTAGCTGCAGTGTATTTAATTAATATATATATATATATATATATATATATATATATATACAGTCAGTCTTGTGTATATATATATATATATATATATATATATATATATATATATATATATATATATATATATATATATATATCCACTGTATCCAGTTTAGCTAGGTCTGACTGCAGTCCGTTCCTGGTGTTCTCTTTCTAATATACTGTCAGGCAGGTAGAGCTGCACGATTCTGGCTAAAATGAGAATCGTGATTTTTTTGCTTAGAAGATAGATCATGATTCTCTCACGATTCTCACGGCGTAAAATCATCTTTCACATTAAACAAAATAATTGGGCTAAATTTACTGCTTCATTTTTTTTTATTCATTGAAGTGTTTTTTTTCCCAAAAAATTGCGTTTGAAAGACCACTGTGCAAATACAGTGTGACATAAAATATTCCATCGCCATTTTATTCCCTAGGGTCTCTGCTAAAAAAATATATATAATGTTTGGGGGTTCCAAGTAATTTTTTAGCAAAAAAATCTGATTTTAACTGAAGAAACAAGTGTCAGAAAAAGGTTTAGACTTTAAGTGGTTAAACTTCCTGCATATTCACACAGAAGTTTTATCCCTCTAAGACAGAAGAGTTACAATGTTGTTAAAATCTTGGCAGACTGCCAAGTTTGGCAGACTGCCAGAGTAAGCAGAGAACTCTCTATACTTGTTACATGAAAGAATCGAGACACTACACTCCGCAATATAGATCGTCGGGGGGGGTGAATCGAGATCGCAATCTTTTAACGATTAATTGTGCAGCTCTACAGGCAGGCAGAAGATTCATTGAGCTGCAGTGCATAAAATATATATACAGTCTCCTACCTATATATATCCACTGCATTCTAGTCTAGCCAAGCCTATATCTGACTGCAGGCCATTGCTGGTGTACGTTTTAAAATACACTTTCAGGCAGGCAGGCAGGCAGGTGATTCAGTGATCTGCAGTGCATAAAATATATATACAGTCTCCTACATATATATCCACTGCATTTCAGTCTAGCCAAGCCTATATCTGACTGCAGGCCATTCCTGGTGTACGATTTCAAATACACTTTCAGGCAGGCAGGCAGGCAGGTGATTCAGTGATCTGCAGCGCAAAAAATATATATACAGTCTCCTACATATATATATATCCACTGCATTCTAGTCTAGCCAAGCCTATATCTGACTGCAGGCCATTCCTGGTGTACGTTTTCAAATACACTTTCAGGCAGGCAGGCAGGTGATTCAGTGATCTGCAGTGCATAAAATATATATACAGTCTCCTACATATGTATATCCACTGCATTCTAGTCTAGCCAAGCCTATATCTGATTGCAGGCCATTCCTGGTGTACGTTTTAAAATACACTTTCAGGCAGGCAGGCAGGCAAGTGATTCAGTGATCTGCAGTGCATAAAATAACAGGGGGAAGTAATTACAATATTTGCTCTAATATTTCACAGCAGGGCCCGTTCCTGCGCTCAACAAGAGTATATGTGAGGCTTTACAGTGTTGTGCCACCACCTCCACCACTGCCTAAGGCCAAATTTTTCTGCCCCTGTTTAACAGGGGCATGTAATTACAATATATGCTCTAATATTTCACAGCAGGGCTCGTTTCTGCACTCAACAGCATAATCTGTGAGGGGTTACAGTGTTGTGGCACACCACCACTGCCTAAGACCCAATTTTTCTGCCCCTGTTTAACAGGGGCGTGTAATTACAATTTTTGATCTAATATTTCACAGCAGGGCCCATTCCTGCGCCCACCAAGAGTAACTGTGAGGGCTTACAGTGTTGTAGCACCACCACCACACCACCACCACCAAAGGCCCAATTTTTCTGCCCTTGTTCAACAGGGGCATATAATTACAATTCTTGATATAATATTTCCAGCGCCCACCAAGAGTAACTGTGAGGGCTTACAGTGTTGTGGCACTGCCACCACACCACCACCAAAGGCCCAATTTTTCTGCCCCTGTTCAACAGGGGCATGTAATTAAAATTCTTGATATAATATTTCACAGCAGGGCCCGTTCCAGCGCCCACCAAGAGTAACTGTGAGGGCTTACAGTGTTCTGGTACCACCAACACCTAAGGCCCAATTTTCTGCAGAGTATATAGGGCAGGCCGTATAGTATATACAAGGCGGTCCTCTACTTTCAAACATCCAACTTACAAACGACTCCTACTTACAAACGGAGGGAGACAACAGGAAGTGAGAGGAAATCTACCCCAGGAAGGGAAATTCTCTCCTGTAAGAGTTAATATGGGAAAAAGGTGTCTCCACTGATGCTTTATCACCAATCCTTGTTTCCCTAATGCCCCCAAATTTTCAAAATCCAATTGTCATTGGGACAGAAAGTGAGGTGAAATCTTCTGAGCAGGGGCACAGGCAGCAAAACAAATGTTGCAGGGGTGATAACCCTTCCCTATGTTATCCAAAAAGCTTAAAAATTGATTTTTTTGGCTGGAGCTACACTTACAAAATGTACCTGTTCCAAATTACAAACAGATTCAATTTAAGAACAAACCTACAGTCCCTGTCTTGTTTGGACCGCCTGTATATTGCTGTTCAGAGTATATAGGGCCTGGGGGCCCCACGCCTTTTTTTTTTTTAAATTTGGGTGCGGGGTTCCCCTTAATATCCATACAAGACCCAAAGGGCCTGGTAATGGGCTGGGTTGGGGGTACCCATGCCGTTTTTCTCAGTAATTTACATCTATATTGCCGGGACCCGACATTACATTACAGCTGCAAGCAGTTTTAAATGACTTTTTTTCCTTTAGAAATGTCATTTTGTGCAGGGACTGTTCTAAACACGGGAAACACGCACCACTTTACAGGCATACTATAGACACCCCCCAGGTACGATATTTAAAGGAATATTTCACTTTTATTTTTTCACTTTAAGCATTATTAAAATCACTGCTCCCGAAAAACAGCCGTTTTTAGAACTTTTTTTTGCATTGATACATGTCCCTTGGGGCAGGACCCGGGTCCTCAAACACTTTTTAGGACAATAACTTGCATATTAGCCTTTAAAATTCGCACTTTTGATTTTTCACATTCGGGTCCCATAGTCTTTAATGGTGTTCGAATGTTCGCGCAAACTTTCGGTCCATTCACATGTTCTGCCACAAACAGAACCAGGGGGTGTTCGGCTCATCCCTAATCGCAATCAATGTTTTCACGTGTAGGCGCCCCCTCGACATGTGTGTTTACGTTCGTATGTGTAGGGGTGGGGGGGCCTCAAAAAAAAAAATGGGGGGGGGGGGGGGGGATTTTATGTGCTTAGGTGTAACTTTATTTTTTTTGCTCAACTTTTTTTTTTCATCTCATGGGAAACAAAAAGTCTCCTATGTGATGATTTCTAGGTGACAGGTTGTCCTTAATGAGACATGCAGGGTCTAACAGACCCTGCATGTCTCCTCTACAGGTATTTTTTCTGTTAGTGACCAACTGGAGGGGTTTCCTGTCCCAGAGACACAACAGGAAGTGGGAAGAAACATTTTCAAAGAAAGATGAATTCAGTTTTTAGACAGATGTCACTAGAACAAATGTCGCTTTTCAAGCCATTGAAGCTGTTGGTGACAACTGCAAAATGTTGGATTTTCTATCATTTTCATTCCTATGACAATATTAATCTCCCCACTGGAGACACAGACAGCTATAAATATCTGTCAGGTCTTCTAACTCCTCTCTATTCCAACCTTAACTAAAAAAAAATGGCTTCACAAAGCCGTTCAATATTATTTTTAGTGTTAATATCTGAGATAACAGTTGGGGAGGAATAACACTGAATGCCACTAAATCGGAAGCACTATGACAATTGGCCCCCTGAATTCCTCATATTACAATCCTAACAGCCAAGTTCTTAATCAAAGAGAGCCTGTCATAACACAGGAACATATCGGTGACCTAGAGGGACGTCACCCTGCTGCTATGGCACTTCATTGAGTATTCTACCCCCAGCTTTCCTTGTAACCCCCTCACTGCCATACAAACACTGCAGCATGCTGGGAAATGCAGTATGCCATATGGTTCGAGTGCAAAACGAGTTAAAAGTCTGCCATTTCATACTCTTTGTCTCCCTGAAAGTGCTTGATTATCAAAATTGCTGCAATCACTTCTAATTACACATCAAACAGCTAATCAATGTAACTCCAGGTATATGCCATGTACAGCCAGGGCTATGGAGGTTAACACTGCTAGTGCTGGATAGAACTGGCAACTATCCAGAACAAGATATCAGTTGGGTCATCTGTGACAGCCCCTATGCCCATTAAAGTGTTATACATCACACAACCAATTAATTCAGGCTCAGACAACTTGGACAGATCAATAACTTTACAAGTCTTCCTTATTATTTTTATTACCTGACACAATACAAACAACAACAATACAGTTTTTCAGAAAAGTTCCACCTTTAATCACCAAAAAGGACATGCCTGAGCTCCAATCAGGAACTAAGATTAAGTCATCAGTATGCTGCAGGCAGGAAGTAGCATTACCTCAGTTCCCCCCCCCCCCTTCCCCCAAGACTGGAACATTATAACTTTGCAGGTAATCATAAGGTGAGAGGCTGCATCGGAGACTGATATGTATCAGACATTTGTGAACACAGTATTGAATGCTGACCAATCAGAGGTCAGGGTCCCTCCCCTCCCACCCTAGAGGAAACCCTTCCTTTTATTCATACAATATTAGGAAACCTAAACCTCTTCCTTACAGGCCCATAAAAAAAAAAAAAACATTTATGTAATGTGATACCATATAAAACATTTATTACAGTAAGTATAGTTAGAGTTATTTCCCAATAAAACAAACTAGTATGTATGTCTATTGAGCTGTCCTAAATTGTCTTAAAATAATAATCATGTGTTTTTTATGATTAAGTAAAGCGGAACTCCACCCAAAAGGGGAAGCTCTGCTTGTGTGCCTCCTCCCCCCCTCTGCTGCCATGTTTGGCACCTAAAGGGGGGAAGCGGGTATCTGGTTTTGACAGGTACCAGCTCCCACTTCCGCACTTCCGATCAGTTCGCCACGACAAAGTGAGCAGGAAGTTTGAGTGAGTGAGGCCTGGAACACATGCCGCTGTGAGGAGACACAGTGATATAAGGGAAACAAACTGAGACACCGCTCTCCATATACACTGCTGGATTTACTTGGTGCCGGCTCAAGGGCACCATAACATGTGAGTTTAACCATGTTTTTAACTTTTTTAATAAAATGAAATTACATACTATACCATGATGGCTATCTATATGTCTTTATGAGCACTGAACAGAGCAAGAGGCACTAATACATTGCTTAGAAAGGCTGCTATTGGACCCATCACAAACGGATTGGTTATCCTTAATGAACCAAAGGCGTCTATTCTTACTACATCTGGTGAGTGGCCATTGCATGAGGTGGTGTTGAAGTCACGATAAGTGGTGAATTAGGAGCACAATATACTGAAAAGGAACGTCATTGCACAGAAGTAATCACTCACAGAAGACATCCAGTGTACTGTGGTGTTTTTGCATATGTCGAGGACATTTATTTATTTTTTTGCACTATGCAGTACATATGCATGTTGATATGTGATATTTTGTTAGTAATATTAGCACATTGTTTATTATTATAATTTTTTTGATATTTTGTAGCACTAGCTTTAAATAGTTTTTGGTAACACCATACGTCATTGTACAGAAGTAATCACCCACTGAGGACATCTAGTGGGCTGTAGTGTTTATGCATATGTTGAGGACATTTTTTGCAGTATGTATATATGCATGGTGATATGTGATATTTGATGGTCACTAAGTAATATTGGCACATTTAATATTTTGTCATATTTCATTTTTTTTAGCACTAGCACTTTAAACAGTTTTTTGGAATATTATTTTGTCACTAGTAACACTATGTGGACAGTATATTTCTGACACAATATTAACTGATACAGAAAAGCACGCTACATAGGATAGATATCCTATATTTTCATATTTTCAGCAGTGGTATCATACATGGAAGTTAGCGCATTTCACTTTTTATAATATGTTAGAAGGTTAATTGGCTTCTGCCTAAATTGGCCCTAGTATGTGTATGTATGAATGTGAGTTAGGGAGTTTAGATGAAGGGCAGGGACTGATGTGAATGTATAATATGTATGTGAAGTCTGCATAAATTGACATCTCTATACAAATGTAATAAATAAATAAGATGTTTTGGGATAGCAGAAATGGATACCTAGCAAGTTAGCAACTAATGATGTGCTGCTGATACATTTCTTACAAATAAAAATTCCACTCATTTTCCTCTACTATTATTGGATTTTTTTTTCCTGGGAGCAGGTACCTTTTTTTGACAGGTACCCATTCCGACTTCCGCATTTCTCGCCTAGGCAAGAATTAACAAGGTTGCACCCCCACCCACAAATGGTCACATGTCTTAAGAGGCTGCCGAAGCAGTCTGAAAGCACAGTACGTCTCACACATGCTGAGTGGGGAGACAGCTGTGAAACAGCAGATAGTCACAGCTGGCTTCCCACATTTGAGATGGCGATGCCGGGGATCCAAAGGCCCCCGACAAAGCGGTCTTGGTGAAGACAGCGCTGGAATCCTGGGCTGGTAAGTGTTTATTAAACGTCAGCAGCTACAGTATTTGTAGCTGTTGACTTTTACGTTTTTTTATTACAAATGACTGAAGTTCCTCTTTAAGTAAATGATATACTGTAGTATGTAAAATGTTTATGTTAGGACGGTCCTACATGGCAACTCTCCAGGACTGGAGCTTAAAAGTCTCCGTTTGACCAGATGGTCAGATCCTTGGCACACACACCTACCTATGTGTGAGAATCTCCACGCGTGTTAAGCTTTCTACTTTTTAATCTTTACTTTTACTTTGTAATTCTTAGCTACATAAGCTTTAAAAACCTTCACCATGAGCAGAGGCTGTTGTTCTCCTTATCACTTTATACCTTCTTGTTTATTCTCCCGCGAAATAAAACAGAGATGAAGAGAAGTCCATAGGGGTAGATTTTGTTTGCCGATTCTCTACAAATCCATTTTTATAAGGAACATCAGGAAACGGATTAAAAGAAGAAGGAGTTTGATTCATCACATCCTGATATTTCATTGATAGCATGTGTGTTATTGATCACGGTTTTCTTTCAAGTAGAACTATAGGCAAAACATTTTATTTCATTTTCGATAGAGTAAGGGAGGGTTATTTCCCTTCACTGTCCAATAGCCATAACAGCAAGTGGGAGGAAATCCTTGCAAATTAAGGGAATCCCTTGGGTACCCCCAGGTCACCAGAACATGTGTCCCCATTGGAAGATTTCCCCTCTATGAATTTTCTGGAGACCACCTAAAATGTGGTGTTTTCTTTTGCTTTCACTTTCAATGGAAACGATGAACAAGACAAGTAGAGAGGGGGAATCTCCTTAACGGGGGCACAGATAGCAATACAGGTACTCTAAACCCTCTCCACGCTGTCTAAAAGGAAAAAAAAAGCCTTTAGTTGTACTTTAAGCATTAAAAAAAATAAAGATGATTTACTCCTAAACAAAAAGGTTCGGGGGGTCCCAGATTTACTTAAAAAATATAACACTGCCCAGTTGGCTCGGCTAAATAAATCCCATTCTCTTAAGCCCCATCCACTATGGATGAAAGCGGAATCCTATTACTGCCTGTATAGCTGGATTTCCCATATTGTGTGACTACCGGCAAAGGAACGGCCTCCAATTCTGTGCCCTTCCCTCTCATTTTCGCTAGGAATATGGGACAGACTCTCCAAACCTCCCAAAAACTCCACTTAGGCTCCATTCACACTTGTGTGACTTGTCATGCAACTTTGGACATCAAAGTTGCATGACAAGTCGTTCCCCACGTTTTCCGATGATAACCATTCATATAAGCACGACTTAAAATTGCAGTGACTTCAAAGTAGTTCATGTACTACTTTGGTCTGACTTTCATGCAATTTGTGGGCCAAAGACTTCAGTGTTAACCCTCAGAAGTTGCATGAAAGTCGTACCTGAATGTCATACTGTGCAATAGTTGTGCAACAGTTGTCCATTATCACTGTTTAAAGCCAAAGTTGTATCCAAGTTGCACCCAGTTGCATCAAAGTTGCACTCCAAAGTCGGAGCAACTTTGGAGTCATACAAGTGTGAGTCCTTTGGCTCCTTTGCTTCGAAACAGGGAGTTCACCCCAGGCCTCACCCCCCACCCCCAAACATTTGATTGGTGGTCTGATAAGGGTTTTCTGCGCATAACAGACCTTTGTGATCATAGGGAAATTTTGACAAAACAAACCCTAAAGCCGCGTACGCACGAGCGGACTTTTCGACCGGACTGGTCCGACAATTTGACATGCTTCAAATCTTTCCGACAGACTCGAGTCCGGTCGAAAAATCCGCTTGTCTGTATGCTAGTCCGATGGACAAAAACCGACGCTAGGGCAGCTATTGGCTACTGGCTATCAACTTCCTTATTTTAGTTCGGTGTACATCATCACGTACGAATCCGTCGGACTTTGATGTGATCGTGTGTAGGCAAGTCCGTTCGTTAGAAAGTCTGTTGAAAGTCCGTCGTAACTCCGTCGAAAGTCCGTCGGAAAGACCGTCGGACCTTTGTTGTCAAAAAGTCCGACCGTGTGTGAAAGGCTACTTTCACACTGATCTGCTGCGTTTGCGATGCAGTTTTTAAAGGACATGTGACTCGAAAACTGCACCAAAAACGCATTGAGGGTGCATTTTTACCATTATTTTTATTGCCTTCAATGGGAAGGTGTGTTTTTGGTGCTGTTTTTTTTTAACTCCCCAAACATGCTTCAAAAATGCTGCAAGCAGGATTTTTATTCACCGCAGAAACGCACCGCCTCAGTGTGAACACACATATTGATGATTGATTTTTTGAAGCATTTTTCTTGAGCTGTTCAGGAGCTTTTTTTTTAACGCAAAAGCTCTTGGAAAACTCCTCAGTGTGAAAGCAGCCTAATAGAGAAATACCAGTTGCCAGAGTCGGAAAACACTTTCGATATGCTCAGATAGCACATTTTCTGAACATTCTGTCTCATAAATCTGATATTGTTTCCATGTCACCTATGGAATACTTATGCCATAAGTATGATAACATTTTAGGTCATATTTCAGAGATCTATGCTACTCTCATATACAGAGCCTTGCAAAAATATTCACCCCCTTGGCTTTTTACCTATTTTGTTACATTACAGCCTTTAGTTCAATGTTTTTTTAATCTAATTTATATGTGATGGATCGGAACACAATAGTCTAAGTTGGTGAAGTAACATTAGAAAAATATATACATAAAACTATTTTTCAGAAATAAAAAAACTGATAATTGACATGTGCGTGTGTATTCACCCCCCTTTGTTATGAAGCCCATAAAAAGCTCTGGTGCAACCAATTACCTTCAGAAGTCACATAATTAGTGAAATGATGTCCACTTGTGTGCAATCTAAGTGTCACATGATCTGTCATTACATATACACACCTTTTTGAAAGGCCCCAGAGGCTGCAACACCTAAGCAAGAGACATCACTAACCAAACACTGCCATGAAGACCAAGGAACTCTCCAAACAAGTAAGGGACAACGTTGTTGAGAAGTACAAGTCAGGGTTAGGTTATAAAAAAATATCCAAATCTTTGATGATCTATAGGAGCACCATCAAATCTATCATCACCAAATGGAAAGAACATGGCACAACAGCAAACCTGCCAAGAGATGACCGCGCACCAAAACTCATGGACCGGGCAAGGAGGGCATTAATCAGGGAGGCAGCACAGAGACCTAAGGTAACCCTGGAGGACCTGCAGAGTTCCACAGCAGAGACTGGTGTATCTGTACATAGGATGACAATAAGCCGTACGCTCCATAGAGTTGGGCTTTATGGCAGAGTGGCCAGAAGAAAGCCATTACTTTAAGCAAAAAACAAAATGGCACCTTTTGAGTTTGCGAAAAGGCATGTGGGAGACTCCCAAAATGTATGGAGGAAGGTGCTCTGGTCTGATGAGACTGAAATTGAACTTTTTGGCCATCAAACAAGAAGCAGTTTTGCAAGAAGGAATGGGCAAAAATCCCAGTGGTAAGATGTGGCAAGCTCATAGAGACTTATCCAAAGTGACTTGGAGCTGTGATAGCCGCAAAAGGTGGCTCTACAAAGTATTGACTTTAGGGAGGTGAATAGTTATGCACTTTGACTTTTTCTGTTATTTTGTCCTATTTGTTGTTTGCTTCACAATAAAAAAAAAAAAAAAAAAACATCTTTAAAGTTGTGGGCATGTTCTGTAAATTAACCACTTGCTTACTGGGCACTTAAACCCCCCTCCTGCCCAGACCAATTTTCAGCGCTGACAATTGCGCGGTCATACAACACTGTACCCAAATGAAATTTTTATCATTTTTTCCCCACAAATAGAGCATTCTTTTGGTGGTATTTAATCACAGCTGGGGTTTTTATTTTTTGCTAAACAAACAAAAAAAGATGGAAATTTTTGAAAAAAAAAAATCATGTTAAATAGTTTGTTATAAAATTTTGCAAACAGGTAATTTTTCTCCTTCATTGATATGCGCTGCATGAGGCGGAACTGGTGGGCACTGATAGGCTGCACTGATGGGCACGGATAGGCACAGATAAGGTGGCACTGATAGGCACAGTTAAGGCGGCACTGATAGGCACAGTTAAGGCAGCACTGATGGGGACAGATAAGGCGGTACTGATGGGCACAGATAAGGCGGCACTGATGGCCACTGATGGGCGCTGATGGGTGGCACGGATGGGTGGCACGGATAGGTGGCACTGATGGACACTGATAGGTACCACTGATGGGGGGCACTGATGGGCGGCACTGATAGGCTGCACTGATGGGCACGGATAGGCACAGATAAGGCGGCACTGATAGGCACAGTTAAGGCGGCACTGATAGCCACAGTTAAGGCGGCACTGATAGCCACAGTTAAGGCAGCACTGATGGGGACAGATAAGGTGGTACTGATGGGCACAGATAAGGTGGCACTGATGGCCACTGATGGCTGGCACGGATGGGTGGCACGGATAGGTGGCACTTATGGGCACTGATAGGTACCACTGATGGGGCGCACTGATGGGCGGCACAGATGGGGGACACTGATGGGTGGCACTGATGGGCAGTGATGGGCGGCACTGATGGGCACTGGTAGGTGACACTGATGGGCACTGATGGATGGCACTGTGGTCACTGATGGGTGGCACTGTGGGCACTGATGGATGGCACTGATTGATGACACTGTGGGCACTGATGGGTGATGCTGGTGGGCACTGGTAGGCGGCACTGCTGCCTATTGCTGTGTCACAGAAGATCGCCGTGATCGGGAGTGATATCCCGATCACTGCCGCCGGTGATCAGGTTTTTTTTCCTCCTCACGCTGTCAGCGCGAGGAGGAAAAATAGCCGATTGCCGGCTCTGTTTACATCACATGATCAGCTGTCATTGGCTGACAGCTGATCATGTGGTAAGGGGTCGGGACCGACCCCTTACTCTGATCTGTGATCAGGCGAGTCTCATAGACTCGCTGATCACAGAGCGCGCCCTGCAGGGGGGCGCGCAGGCCGCTCGTGCACGGGACGGCAATGTAGATCCGCGCTGTTGCCGTCATTTGGCAATGGCCCGGATCTGAAGTGGTTAAATAATGCAAATCCTCGAACAATCCATGTTAATTCCAGGTTGTGAGGCAACAAAACCTGAAAAATACCAAGGGGGTGAATACTTTTGCAAGGCACTGTTGTTTTTTTCACACTTTTGGTTCCATAGACTTCAATGGATAAAAAGCATGTATTGAAAAACGCAAAATGTACCAGGAATATGCAAACTGCAACCTGCATAGGTGTGAATTAGGCCTAATGCTCCATACAAACGATCGGACATTAATCGGACATTCCGACAACAAAATCCATGTTTTTTTTCTGACGGATGTTGGCTCAAACTTGTCTTGCATACACACGGTCACACAAAGTTGGTCGGAAATTGCGAACATCAACAACGCGGTGACGTGAAAAAATACGAAAACCCCCTATCGGGGCTTTAAAGCAGCCAATGAAGTGCAATATAAGTAGTTGAAAAAATTCAATTTTATTGGTACAAAGAGTATAAATAGCATATTAAAAAAGACACTGAGAATGAGTACTGACTATTAGAGTCAGGACATGAACTGGATATGGCGTACAATTGCAGCGGACAAAGCATACAATTAAAACCAATGCAAGACACAATGTGCCAAAGGGCAACCAACGTTTTCACGGGTGTTGAATCCTTAAAAGTTAGATAACAACAGACAATGCCTATAAAATAAGGGCAATATACAATACGGTGTATGTGGAACAACGAAGGTTGTATGTGTGAAACCTGACGCGTTTCGACCCTTCCCGGGTCTTCTTCAGAGGATGGTTGTCCACTGTAAAAAGGTCAACATGCATCAAACATAGCATCAAATTCAACAATACCAAACCTATACATGTATACCAAGTATTGTGGCTGCCTGGGCCGTATAATTACCTATTGCAGGATTTATGACCTTATAAGGTCAGTTCTAACATTGTAGAGTGTTTAGGGTGGTGCGATTTCTCCTCTGCTCCCTTGTCTCCCCCGTGTCGGACCAACTCCCAAGGGAGCGGGTGGTGGACCGAATGTATCTTGCGAGGGATCACGTCTACCAGCCCCCCATATAGGAGAGGGAAGAGAAGAGAGGGGCAACAGGCAATCCAAACTGCACCCGGATAGGTTCACGTTAATGCTAAAAATAAAAAAAATAAATGAAGAGCGAGGGGTCAGTTGGTTCGTCCACATAGATTGGGAAATTCCCCAACTATGGAGTTCTATAGGATTAATTGATTATAAATCCATGGGTGTGCAGAAGGGCGTTGCTAGAAAAGAAAAAAGGAAAGAAAAAAAAAAAAAAAAGGAAGAGAGGGGAAGTGGGAGAAAAAAAAAAAAAGGAGGGGGGGAGGGGAAAGGAGAGAAAAAAAGCATGTGGAAGAGAGGGTGAAAAGTGTGTGAGTGAGACAAGAATGAACTAGAGAAAAGCAAATGCCCTGCTGCCAATCAATACCCATGCAACATAGGGATGTGTGGAAAAAACGCTAGGGTAGAGGTACCGACAAGCCACCAGTGAATAAACCAAGTGAAAAAGAGGGGGGGGGGGAAGGGGGAGGACCAGCGAAAGGAATGGTTGAGGAAGAAAGGGGGAGGGGGAGGAGAGGGAGGAGGGAAGGAAGGTGATAACGAAGGGAGGAAAAATGCTGGAGGGGGGGGTTGCGGTTCTGTGAGGAGTGATAGGGAAGTGTAGGAGGTGTAGGGGGATGAAAGGAGATAAGGGGGTGTGTATAGGATGGACAGTGGGTGTCTGTCAGGAAAAAGAAAAGGAAATGTGGGGACTAAAAGTGAGGAAAAAACCCATAAAGCAAACATGCACAACACAACCAGCAAAACGTGAAAAAGACAAACAGTGTAAAAGTGTAAGGGTGGTGGCGGAACTATTTACCCAATCAAGCAGGGACTGAATAGAAAGGTTGATATATTCCTGATTCTGAAAAAATTGGGGTATGAATGAGAAGTCATGGCGAAATAAACAGTGGTTTAAGGAAAAAAGCTAAGTTGCTGGAATAATGGAAGCATTACAGTCATTCCGGGTGTACTTACCAGTGTGTTCAGTCAGTGAGTGCATTGACTAGCATCTCCAAATTGAAAAGGATCCAATAAAGTTCCCCTGGGATTTCCTATATTTGTAGGGAGTGTCGATTCACTAACTCCCATCAGGTGCAGGTATGTATTGCCTCCCTCCCTCCTCCCCCTCCATTGGGGGAGACGAGTAACACAGCTGTGCGCTCTGACGTGACCCCCCCGGCGTTCCAGACAGGATAGTACCTTCGGGTGTCCCCGTTTCCTCCGCCGCAACTGCGCAGGCGCCGCCACGTCACGCGCACGCGCACTAGGGTGCGCGCGCGTGAGTACGGCGTCCGGAAGAGATCCGGGAAGCCGCTGGCAGGGTGAGAAGCGCCCAACTCAAGGTGTAGCCACCTAGTGGGCAAATGTAGGAGACTCAGGGCCCAAGCGTCTCCTCTCTCACCCTGCCAGGAAGACACAAAGGTGCACCCCTGCCCCCAGAGGAGAAGTGCAGGCACTAAAGGGGAGGCAACAAGGAACACAGAGCCACACAGCCATGAATTTGATGCTGTGTGGTAAATGGTGGTAAAATGCAACACAGACAGTCCACATCACTTATTCACAAGGTGCTACATGTATGGTCTGTGTGGCGTGAATTGGCTGCTGGCTGACCATATTTAACACATCGTACTCTGCATAGCATCATTTGCTTAAACATGGTTACACAATTATAATAGCATTGTCCTCTTACAGCTGCGTAATCAAATAGCACATATACAAAGAAAAAAAGAAAAATTACATAATACCAAATACCAAATGTTGTTACGTATAAAAAACTCCAAACT
The DNA here is from genome assembly GCF_042186555.1 of Aquarana catesbeiana. Lineage (NCBI taxonomy): Eukaryota > Metazoa > Chordata > Amphibia > Anura > Ranidae > Aquarana > Aquarana catesbeiana. The sequence continues at coordinate 214,754,519 of NC_133333.1, read as the reverse complement.
GTTTTTAGGCTAGATTTTTCTCAAGAGTAAAACATTACAAAGTATATGGTCCATTTTGTTAGATCTCATAACGTACACCGGGGTATACACCTCATACATTCAAAGGTAATGAAGAGGGTAATAATAACATTGGTGGTTGTGCGTGGGGAAAACCAGGCAGTAGTATACACAAAACTGGAAACGCTGGTAGATGAAATGTATTGTGGAAAACTCCACAATGATCAACATGGGTAGGGGGGGGGGGGTAGGGGGGGGTAGGGGGGAAAGGGGAAACAAGGAGAAGGGAGGGAGGGAAGGGGGAAAAAAGGTGACGCGGTGACGTACAACATGTACGACGAGTTGAGAAAAATGAAGTTCAATAGCCAGTGCGGCTCTTCTGCTTGATTCTGAGCATGCGTGGAACTTTGTGCGTCGGAATTGTGTACACACGATCGGAATTTCCGACAACGGAAGATCTCAAATTTTGTGCGACGGAAATTGCGATGGAAAATGTCCGATGGAGCCTGCACACGGTCGGAATTTACGTCAAAAGGCTCCTATTGAACATTTTCCGTCGGAAAAACTGTGTGTACGCGGCATTAGAGTGTGTATGGAAATGCGCCCTTGATATATGACCGGAAAAGGTAGCTTATTATAACTGTAAAGTTTATTGGTTTACGCCTCCCGTTTTTTTGGGTTTTTTTTCATTATTTACTCTTACTTTTTTCAAGATGTACTTTATACAGCCGAGGATCAGCTTATATCTGCTTATATCTTGTGAACTGTTTTTTTTTCCTTCTATTGTGGAAAATTTAAATAAGATATTGAAAACAAAAAAAGATAAAGATATAATAAATAATTAGAAAAAGCATGTGTGTGCGAATGGCAAGGAAACAACAATCAATGAAAAAAAAGAAATGACATGAACTTTATAATAATCATGAAATGTGTGGTCAGTGCGATCCTTTCAAATGCTGCAGATTTCAGTTGGGAATGGCTGGAAGGGAATGACATCATAGCTGTTCCAGCAGTTGTGCCACTACAGAAATGCACAGCGGGGGGGAAGGTCGCAGAGAGGCTGGTGGTTTATCGCAATTACCACAGAGCTATTATAAGATCCACGCAAAGCTTTGAGAACAATAGAATTAACAAATATACTTTAAGGTGTTATTGCTGGATGAGATGATGGCAGGTGGACACAGTTGTACTGAGCGTCAGACGCTTGCAGAAGTTAATTCCTCGTGCGTATTTAAAAAAAAAAAAACAACTTTAAATTGCTAGAACATTTTACTGCATGTCAGAGACTGCGTATTGCCTGGCACCTTTTAAAAATAACCCAGGAACAAAAATATCATACATCATAGTCCTTAGGCGTGATGGCTGCAGTTGTTTTTTTTTTTGAACCAGTGATCATTAGCACACTTGCTGTTCTTGGGTGACAATGCTCATTTACTGCACTGTATCAATAGACAAGCAGCGTTGTCAGCTTAGGGCAAGACAACAAACCACCTCCCCTGTCCTCTTCTTTATAAAATAAAGGACGTGTTGTAAGAGATAACTAAAAGCATTGTACCCAAAACCAGTGCAGAACAGAATGGAATGGTCAGGGGTGGGTAGTGGGGTCCCCCAGGGTTCTATGCTGGGACCAATCCTATTTAATTTGTTCATAAACGACCTGGAGGATGGGATAAACAGTTCAATCTCTGTATTTGCGGATGATACTAAGCTCAGCAGGGCAATAACTTCTCCGCAGGATGTGGAAACCTTGCAAAAAGACCTGAACAAATTAATGGGGGGGGGGGGCAACTACATGGAAAATGAGGTTCAATGTAGAAAAATGTAAAATAATGCATTTGGGTGACAAAAATATGAATGCAATCTATACACTGGGGGGAGAACCTCTGGGGGAATCTAGGATGGAAAAGGACCTGGGGGGTCCTAGTAGATGATAGGCTCAGCAATGGCATGCAATGCCAAGCTGCTGCTAACAAAGCAAACAGAATATTGGCATGCATTAAAAAAGGGATCAACTCCAGAGATAAAACGATAATTCTCCCGCTCTACAAGACTCTGGTCCGGCCACACCTGGAGTAGGATGTCCAGTTCTGGGCACCAGTCCTCAGGAAGGATGTACTGGAAATGGAGCGAATACAAAGAAGGGCAACTAAGCTAATAAAGGGTCTGGAGGATCTTAGTTATGAGGAAAGGTTGCGAGCACTGAACTTATTCTCTCTGGAGAAGAGACGCTTGAGAGGGGATATGATTTCAATATACAAATACTGTACTGATGACCCTACAATAGAAATAAAACTTTTTCACAGAAGAGAGTTTAACAAGACTTGTGGTTCTTTACTGTAATGCCCCGTACACGGATTTTCCGACGGAAAATGTGTGATAGGACCTTGTTGTCGGAAATTCCGACCGTGTGTGGGCTCCATCACACATTTTCCATCGGATTTTCCGACACACAAAGTTTGAGAGCAGGATATAAAATTTTCCGACAACAAAATCCGTTGTCGGAAATTCCGATCGTGTGTACACAAAGCCGACGGACAAAGTGCCACACATGCTCAGAATAAATAAAGAGATGAAAGCTATTGGCCACTGCCCCGTTTATAGTCCCGACATACGTGTTTTACGTCACAGCGTTTAGAACGATCGGATTTTCCGACAACTTTGTGTGACCGTGTGTATGCAAGACAAGTTTGAGCCAACATCCGTCGGAAAAAATCCTAGGATTTTGTTGTCGGAATGTCCGAACAAAGTCCGACCGTGTGTACGGGGCATAAGAGCGGCAAGGATGTGGAATTCCCTTCCACAGGCGGTGGTCTCAGCGGGGGGCATCGATAGCTTCAAGAAACTATTAGATAAGCACCTGAATGACCGCAACATACAGGGATATACAATGTAATACTGACACATAATCACACATAGGTTGGACTTGATGGACTTGTGTCTTTTTTCAACCTCACCTACTATGTAACTATGTAACAGGCATAGAGCACAGGTTATCATATCACTAAATTTCTGGCAGGATCAAAAGGTATTTTTGCACTCTTTAAACAGATTAAAAAAATGGTATATTTAACAGACTGCTGGGAACAAACAGGAGATTCACTGTAAGGGTTTATATGCAATGAATCCTGGCCACTTACAAAAATGTATCTGCCTCCTAAACTCATGCGGATGGCCTCAGGTTAATGCCAACTTGACCAGTCAGATTTTCCTCGGAGTAATTTCACGCAGAGAAAACTGTTGCTGGAAATGGCTGAATTCTATAATTAAGGGCAAAGGTGAAGCACAGGGGTGGAGAAGGAGCAGGGTGGCAAACTTAAACCAATTAACCTCTTCATAAAAGTCCAAAAAAGGTACCGTCGGTACACATGACTGCTCGCCCAGCTTCAGCTTACAACTTCACAAAGGTGCGACGGACTTCAAATGTGTTAACCATTTAAATGCACATAAAAGCCCTGCAGCCAGGAAGATTTGTAATATTCAACAAACTGTAATTTGTGAGTGAATAAAAACCGAGAACACTTGAAAGCCTTGTACACACGGTCAGATTATTGGACGAATTTTCGTCAGTTTTTTGATTGACTCACCACTCACCATTAGAAACATTTCTGACGACAGTGTTGAATTGTTTTGTGTGTGTTCTTTCATTTCTTTCATTTCATGCCTAGTCTTGCTCTACAGATTTTTTTTTGGTCAGAAAACCGTACTAATGAAAAGAAAATCAGATGTGGTCACATCAGACAAACATTTTCAAGCCCGCACATCCAGTTTTTATCTGCCGAAAATTCTTATCGGCTGTCAAAAGCAGCATACTAATGCCCTGTACACACGGTCGGATTTTCCGATGGAAATAGTGCGATCGGATTGTGTTGTCGGAAATTCCGATTGTGTGTGGGCTCCATCGGACTTTTTCCGTCAGAACTTCCGACACACAAAGTTTGAGAGCAGGATATAACATTTTCCGACAACAAAATCCGAGCGGTTAAATTCCGATCGTGTGTACACAAATCCGACGCACAATGTGTTGTGTTCTTTCATTTCTTTCATTTCATGCCTAGTCTTGCTCTTCAGATTTTTTTTTGTCAGAAAACCGTACTAATGAAAAGAAAATCAGACGTTGTGGTCACATCAGACAAACATTTTCAAGCTCGCACATCCAGTTTTTGTCTGCCGAAAATGCGTAATCGGCTGTCAAAAGCAGCATACTAACGATCAGAAAATCATCAGATCGTTCATCAGACGAAGTTTATCTTCAGATTTTCTGACCGTGTATTAAGGTCTTAAGGCTCCATTCACACTTTGGGTGTTTTGGCATTGCGGCAGAATCGTTGCAGAATTCTGCCCACGATCTCAAATGCCGGTTCAGGTGCCATTATTTTCAATGGCACCTAAAACCTGGTGCGGTTTTGCTGCGATTTATCACGCAAAAATTACGGCAAACCTGCACTGCATTTTAGGCGCCATTGAAAATAATGGCACCTGAACCTGTGTTTTGTGATTGTAGTGCATTTTGAGATCGTGGGCAGAATAACAGCTATTCTGCCGCAATCACAAAATGCCCAGGTGTGAACAAAGCCTTAAAATGTAAAATGACTTTCTTTGTCAGGATTTGCTGCAGGGCAGCTGCAAGCTGAATGTGAAGCAGAAAGGGTTACCTAAAGGATAACTCCACTTTTTTCCATATTTAACCACTTGCCGACCGCCTAACTGGGAATTTACATAACGACTTTAACATTAAATACCGGGGTCATGGCTGCAGTTAGATGCCATAGCCCCAGTATTTTCTTTTCCCTTAGGCGGCTGGCTTTCAGATAAAAGCGGCGGGAGAGGTGACTTCCCGGTCTTATGTTATCGATTGGTGAGCCTGGAAACATCCGGTATCAGCGTTTTTTTCGTATAAAGATAGGTGATGCCAGGATGACCACCGCTCATCTCTATGACCTTGGAGGACCAGAGCGAAGCTTTTAAGGGTAAAGGGGAGATTTGGGTTTTTTTAGACCCCAGATCTTTCTATAAAGAAGACCTGGCCTACACTTGGTCTAGCTCTAGACCTCCTCTGTATCAGGTGAAACTGTAGAAATTTTTAAAACATCACTTATGGAGATTTTTAAATACTATAATTTTAAAGCATGACATGTTAGGTATCTATTTACTCAGCGTAACATTTTCTTTCATATTATACAAAAAATTGGGGTATATAATATGTTTTGGGTTTTTTAAATTAAGTAAAGTGCATTTTTTCCAAAAGATTTGCATTTGTAAAACCGCTGCGCAAAAACCATGTGACAAAAAACTGCAATGACCGCCATTTTATTCTCTAGGGTCTCTGATAAAAAAAATATATATATAATGTTTGGGGGTTCTAAATAATTTTCTAGCAAAAAATACAGATTTTTACTTGTAAACAACAAATGTAAGAAAAAGACTGGGTCCTTAAGTGGTTAATGTAATTTAATGTTAATAAATGTTACCTTTCCTTTTCACCCTGCAGCTGCTGTAATTTTCTGGAAAATCCGTCGTAATATGGCAATTTGGAGGCATTCTGTAGATGTACAGAATGCTTTGAGAAATTGTTTCCTTTTTGTGTGATTGGCTGAATATGCACTATAGCATCTGTCATTTTCCAGATGTCAAATACTACATAAATGGATTTATCCTGAACCTCCCTCAATATGGTTATTCCTAGACAGTGGCGGTCCGTGCATTAAGGGCACAGGGGCGCCGCCCCCCCTTTCCCTGCCGCCACCTCCCTATCCATTTGCCCCTGGCCTCTTTTAGGACGCCGGACACATGAATTTCTATGGCGGGGGTGGGAGGGGGTGTTTTTTTTGAAGCACGTGATTAGAGCCATCAAAGAGCTTCAAAAAAGGGTGGGCTCGGGGCACAGAGAGTGCTCCCTGATCCAACCAAATTGTGTGACCATAGCAAATTAATTTTCGTTATTTTCACACTACATTGCCTCTCGCCAATCAGGAGGCAGGTCGGTGAGACCTGTTTCCCGATTGGCCAAAGCGCCAGGCAAACCTATTGGATGCCTAGTGGCGTTTTGGCAAGCAGAGGAAGCATGAGAGGAGCGGACACATCCGCCGCTGCTGCTGCCCGAGTGTGGAGGAGAGTGGAGACATAGAGGATGCTCTTCAGGTAAGTGCTGAACCTCCTGTGGGGGTGGGGGGGGTCTAGAGCTGTGAACCCCCGAGGAGGGGTGTGCAAGTGCCGGCAGCAGCGAGCCCTGAGCAGGGGGGGGGGCTGTGAGTGTGCAAGACATTTAGTGCTTTTTCTCTCAAATTTTTTTATTGCCAGGGTAAGTGGCTGCATTTGACGGGCACAAGTGGCTGCATTTGATTGGCACAGGTGGCTGCATTTGATGGGCAAAAATGGCTGCATTTGATTGGCACAGGTGGCTGCATATGATGGGCACAAGTGGCTGCATATGATGGGCACAAGTGGCTGCATTTGATGGGCACAAGTGGCTGCATTTGATGGGCACAAGTGGCTGCATATGATGGGCACAAGTGGCTGCATTTGATGGGCACAAGTGGCTGCATATGATGGGCACAAGTGGCTGCATTTGATGGGCACAAGTGGCTGCATTTGATGGGTTCAAGTGGCTGCATATGATGGGAACAAGTGGCTGCATTTGATTGGCACAAGTGGCTGCATATGATGGGCACAAGTGGCTGCATTTGATGGGCACAAGTGGCTGCATTTGATGGGCACAAGTGGCTGCATTTGATGGGCACAAGTGTCTGCATATACTGGGCACAAGTGGCTGCATATGATGGGCACAAGTGGCTGCATTTGACGGGCACAAGTGGCTGCATATACTGGGCACACGTGGCTGCATATGATGGGCACAAGTGGCTACATATGATGGGCACAAGTAGCTGCATATGATGGGGCACAAGTGGCTGCATATGATGAGGCACAAGTGGCTGCATATGATGGGCACAAGTGGCTGCATATGATGGGCACAATGGCTGCATTTGATGGGGCACAAGTGGCTGCATATGATGAGGCACAAGTGGCTGCATATGATGGGCACAAGTGGGCACAAGTGGCTGCATATAATGGGCACAATGGCTGCATTTGATCGGGCACAAGTGGCTGCATATGATGAGGCACAAATGGCTGCATTTGATGGACACAGTGAGGCTGCAATTGATGGAGGGGGGTTCAGTATTTTTCAGTTTGTTTGCGCCCCCCCAAAAAATTTTGAGCACCAGCCGCCACCGTTCCTAGACAAAGTAGCCTTTGTTTTTCATCTGGAATAAAGAAGGCATTACAAAAAGAAATAGCACACAGATTTTTGGCAATATGGAAATCTTTTACCCACCCTAACAAGACAATATATGACCAATTATAAAACCCATTATAACCAATGATCCTTGAATTACCATGTCACTGACCAACAATTCCAGGACCGTCTTTAGAAATCACGAGCCCATATACAGGTACAAGGCCAACCCCTCCCTGAAAAGCATAAGACCCCATACACACTATTAGATTCTCTGCAGATTTTTGTTGAGAACCCCAACAAACCCGCTGGAGTGGGGATTTTAACCCCTTCACCACTTACTAATTTCTAGTATTTTTTTTTTTTTTAATAATGTTTTTATTTGTTATATTTTCTATATTTTTGTATTCATGGAATGCAGATTTTGGTTAGGTTCTTTGTATTTGGATGGCAGATAGTATGTCTAATTTATTTTGTGTTATTTTTTTCTGCACAATAAAAAAATTGTGTAGAATAATACTTGTCTATGTGTTTTACTACAAATGACAGTTTGGGAGTAGGCTGTTACACAAAAAAAAAATACAATGTAAAATTAACAAGGGATGCCAACATAGTTGTCTCTTTGATCTTAAAAACTACAAGATAATGGTGTTGTGGTAACTTGCCCAAAAAAACAAACAACAAGCATAATAATAATATTCTTGATATCATTAGAAAACAAATGCCTTTTAAAATACGTTTGCCATAACTCCATCAGTATCACCAGCAAAGCAGCTTCATTATTATCCCAATAAAGAAGAAGAGAATTGTGCACTGCATTTCGACATTTCCTAATTTGCCGCGTCACGAATGTTAATTCTCCATTACGAACGCTAGTTTACAAGACCGACCGCTTCCGGCTCGTTCCTTGGTTCCGATCATGTGTGTTTGTACTTTCGACTTTTGCGTGATGGATTTGTGTACTGACCATAGGAAAATCAGACGTGGAGCCGTTGTCTGCCGAAAATTTACTAGCCTGTCATCCAACATTTGTTGTCCGAAAGTTAGACAACAATTGTCAAAAGGAGCATACTAACGGTAAGATTTTAGTACAACAGTCTGTCAACAGGCAATCCCCCGCCAACAATCTTACCGTGTGTACGAGGCTTTAAGGTTTGACCTCATATTATATGGTTTTGATAAATCTAAAGACAAAAATCTGCAGAAATCTAAGTGTGTATGGGGTCTTAGTGGTCAGTGGTATTTCCCGCCCTCTTCATAATAAGCATTAGGCCCCTTTCACACACACGGACCGTTCATTTTCATCAGTTCAGTCACATTTTTTCAAAGAAAAAACAGATGAAGTTTACATCAGTTTTTCATCTGTTTTTACATCCTCCAGCTAGAGTCCTTGAGTCCCGGAGCCATCTTTTCATGCAAAAAACAGACCATTTGTCCGTTTACATGTATTTTTCGTCCAATCCGTTTTTTTCATAGAAGAAAAAAAAAAGGGCTTTGATCCATTTCAAAAACGGATGTTGATGGATGCGGATGTAAATAGATGTAAATGGATGCATTGATGTCCATTTTTCATCCATCAACGGATGGATGAAAAACAGACAAACAGTCTGCATGTGTGAAAAGGCCTTAGCCTTCAATGGCATTTCTTCCCCCAACAAAAGAACATCACTTCACTCAAACCATTCTAACCACCAATAATTGTTCAATCACCATGTCAATGACCCAGAATTCAAGGGCCACCTTCTTTTGGTCTGTGATATTTTTCTCTCCTCCCCATGAAATGCATTAGGGTTTAGTGCCCCCCCCCCCGCCATAAAAAAGCATCAGTGTTTAAAGGGAGATGCAGAGCACACTTACCTGTTACTGCTCTGTGTTATGTGCCACCACCTGTACAGTGATGTCATTGCCGAAACTATGCTCAAACTATTGAGCAGGATGTCACCCCAGAAGTGGGCAGAATGTTCACGGGTGCAGAGCTGAATGTCAGAATGAGCATTTTAGCACTCGATTTGAGACATGGTGTGGGCCCACTGCTGACCCGACAAGCCCAGGGTCCTGTAAGGCTACGTTTCCGCTAGTGCGACTTGGGACTGCAAAGTTGCATTACAAGTTGTACCCCATGATTTCCAATGAGTATTGTTCATATCTGTGCTACTTCAAGTCGCAGCGACTTCAAAGTAGTCCCTGCACTACTTTAATCCGACTTTGATGCGACTTGAGGTCCATAGACCTCAAGAATACACAGGCATTGCTTCAAGTCGCATCAAAATTGCATCACAAATCACGGCAAAATTTTTTTGGCGAAATCACGCAGCTTTCAGGTCCCAATAGTGGAAACCTAGGCTAAGGCTCGATTCACACCAATGCTTTTTGTGATGCATTTTGCAGAAATGCAGGGAATTTTTTTAACATGGGTTCCTATGGAACACATTCACATCAATGCATTTTTTTGCGTCTGCGTTTTTGGCAAGGATCAGGGACTTTTTTTCCCGCAAAATGCAGCGTTTTGCATGTAATAGACTTCAATGGACCCGCATCCAAAACGCAAGTACCGCGTTTATACCACGATTTCCGCTTTTTTTTTTTACACTGTATATAGCTGGTTGCTGAGGAGAGGGCCGGGAAGCCGGCCGCCGCATCCTTGACAAGTGAAAAACAATTGCTGGCTAAAAAAAAATCTTGAAAAAAACCAGCATGAGGTCCCCCCTAGGTTCATACTAGGCCCTTGGGTCTGGTATTGATTCGAAAGGGGACCCCCCCATGCCAAATATTTTTTTAAAAATGGCGTGGGGTCCCCCCCAAAATCCATACCAGACCCTTATCCGAGCATGCAGCCTGGCAGGTCAGGAAAGGGAGGGGACATACCAGACCGCATGCCCTCAACATGGGGGGGGGGTGCTTTGGGGCTGATCTGTCAGCGCCGATGTCAAGTATTTCTTAGATAACTATGGGGCGTGGCGACCGGATGACGTCATCTGGAGACCCTGCCCACTCGTGACATCATGGTCCTATCATGCCCCAGGCGGTAAAGTCACAAGGGGGCAGACAGCTGATGGCTCATTGGTTGTTAAGGACACGGTGGCTGGCTTCCCGGCCCCCTTCTTAGCAACCAGCTAAATACATTGAAAAATGTAAGGTAATGCATTTGGGGGGTAAAAATATAAATACAAGTTACTCATTAGGGGGAGAACCCCTAGGGGCTTCCAGGATGGAGAAGGATCTAGGGATCCTAGTTGAAGACAGACTGAGCAATAGCGTGCAGTGTCAAGCTGCAGCTACCAAAGCCAGCAGAATATTAGCATGCATTAAAAAACTTCAGCAATAAAACTATGATCCTGCCACTTTATAAGACTCTGGTTTGGCCACTTCTGGAATATTCCGTCCAGTTCTGGTCACCAATCATCAGAAGGGATGTGCTTTAGCTACAGAGAGTCCAGAGAAGGGCAACAAAATTAATATGGGGACTGGAGGACCTTAATTATGAGGAACGACTGCAAGCGCTAAATGTATTCTCCCTGGAGAAGAGACACTTGAGAGGAGATGTGATATCAATATACAAATATCTCAACGGTGATCCCAGCGTAAGTGTTAAACGTTTTAGTCCCAGGGAATGTAAGAGGACACGGGGCCACACGATGAGACCAGAAGAGAGGCGGTTTAACCTTAAGCTGCGTAGGGGTTTTTTCACTGTCAGGGCGGTACAGATGTGGAACTCCCTTCCACAATTGGTGATGTTGGCAGGAAGTACGGATAGTTTTAAAAGACTCTTGGAATGGGCATCTTAGCGAAAACAATATATGGGGATATGGGAAATGAAAAAACATACACACCTACACAGGTTGAACTGGATGGACTGTTGTCTTTATACAACCTTACCAACTATGTAACTATGTAAAAAACTTTCTCACCTCTTTAAGGTATGAATACAATCAAGGGGTTAAATGTGTTCCCTAGGTGTGTTTCTAACTGTGAGGGGATGTGACTGACTAGAGGAGGAGCCAGATCGTTGTTTCTACTTAGTAGGAACAGACGATCTGTTTTTCCTCCCCTGTCAGAATAGGGATTTGTGTGTTTACATATACTTATATGTACAGTAGGGTGGCCACATGTCCCGGATTGCCCGGGATTGTCGCTTATTTCAACTTTTTGTCCCGTGTCCCGGGTACCTTCATTCCGGGACAATACAGTGTCCCGGAATGAAAAAAAAACCCACACCGCCGGCTGGCACCAGTCCGACTCCGTCTCCGAGACGAGTCCGCCACCCTTATAATCATTATATACAGTAGTACAATGTTTAAAACAGTAACACACACCATGCAGCTTAACTGGTTGCTAGGCTAGGGCCGCCCGCCCCGCGTCTAGCAACCAGTGACGTCAGCTGGCACCGTCCCTCACGTGATAGTCAGTGCAGTGGGCACCCGCACTCTAGTCTACACGCTACGGCTGAGCAGCGCGCCTCAGTCCGAGAGAGAGAGCAGCCGCTGAGCCGCCAGCCTGCCACACTTACTAGCCTGCCCTGCCCTGTGCCCAGCCCCAGTCAGTGGTGCCTGCCAGTCCCGGACCCGGAGCCGCCGAGCCGACTACTCCAGCAGCACTGCAGCCGGTGAAGCAGAAGCACATTGCCAGCCTGCGGCGCAACCCGGCCGGGCCGACTCCAAGCTGCCAACTGTCTCCACTCCACAGTTCAACTTCTCTCCGTCCTGACTGAGCCGCCTCGTCCGAGTCCTCCCTCCGGCTCCCTCCCGCCCACGAGGTCCGTCCGCCAGACAAACTTCAGGTTAGTGTAACTTCCACTACCTAGTTACAGTGAGCAATGCACACTCCCTCTCAGTTCTGCTGCTGTCCCCAGACCCCCACCCCCCTCAGTTCTGCTGCTGTCTTCCCCCCCACACAGCACTCCCTCTCAGTTCTGCTGCTGTCCCCCACCCCCCTCAGATCTGCTGCTGTCTCCCACACTCCCTCTCAGTTCTGCTGCTGTCCCCCACCCCCCTCAGTTCTGCTGCTGTCCCCCACCCCCCTCAGTTCTGCTGCTGTCCCCCCCAATCCCCCTCAGATCTGCTGCTGTCCCCCCAATCCCCCTCAGATCTGCTGCTGTCCCCCCCACTCCCCCTCAGTTCTGCTGCTGTCCCCCCCACTCCCCCTCAGTTCTGCTGCTCTCCCCCTCCATCTTTCCTCCATGTCCCCCTCCGTTCTGCTGCTGTCCCCCTGCGTTCTGCTGCTGTCCCCCTGCGTCCTGCTGCTGTCCCCCTCCATTCTTCCTCCATGTCCACCTCCGTTCTGCTGCTGTCCCCCTCTGTTCTTCCTCAGTGTCCCCCTCCATTCTGCTGCTGTCCCCCTCCGTTCTTCCTCCGTGTCCCCCTCCATTCTGCTTCTGTCCCCCTCCATTCTTCCTCCGTGTCCCCCTCCATTCTGCTGCTGTCCCCCTCCGTCCTGCTGTCCCCCTCCGTTCTTCCTCCGTGTCCCCCACCGTCCTGCTGTCCCCCTCCGTTCTGCTGCTGTCCCCCTCCGTTTGCCCCTTATCAAAAACCATCCTTTTTGGGCGGGCGCGGGGGGGGGGGGGGGGTGTGTGTGTCCCTGAATGGCAGTTTGGAAATGTGGTCACCCTAATGTACAGGAGCCGGTCAGGAAGTGGTTAAGCGGCTCCTCTGGGGGTAGCGCTACACATGTAATACTTTTATCTTTATTTTACACAACCTCATATAACTTTTTTCAAACATCTTCAGAACAGCAAAGCCAGAGGGTGACACCAATACACAGACCATGCAAATCTGCAGCTTAATGTGTCACGTCCTTAGCACAAGTGTGAGCAATAAAGCTGTTGGACTCCCCCCTCCAGTGCTCAAAATATGATAACATTATAATGCTGTGCAATGGAACAAATCCAGATTGGCTGTCGCTGATTTCTGTTGTACAAGGGATCATGAGAACATAAATACAGATTATGGGTAATTATACTGGTGGTATCAAAAACACATCAGCAATTCTTTTATGAAAACATAACTGGGTTGTTTTATTTTTTCCTAGAGTTCCACATTAATGAGTAACAGTAGCCTAACTCGGTCGTTAAACCCCAGCCAAAAACAAAATGCTAAAAAAAAGGCAATAAAAGCCGCTCATCCCGCTCCAGCGACAAAGAGCTGCATGGATGCTTCTGTGAAATAGTCGCCGGGCAGACTGAACAGTGAGGAATATTGTAATTGAAACCTGTGAAGTGTTCTGATTACTGTGGCTCCTTGTGATGCAGAAACATCACAGCGATCGCGTTATGGCAGTGCTCGTAAAGTAACGCTTATTGCCGCTACAGACGCAGCACACAAATCCCATTATTCAGCCCTTTGTTTGTTCGAAGGGAAGATAAAATGGACCGGTGTGTTGCATGACCGGACCCTACGTGAAGATCCATCGGGAGTGTTTGCAAGGCGGCCCCGGCTCTGTCCTGGTGGGAACCAAGGCGCTATGTGCCGTCTCTTCACTTTTCCAGTTCTGAATCTCTTCTAAACAAGGGTAATTAGCTGTTGGCGGGTGCTGTGCAGTAATTAACATTCTCTCAATTTTCTTTCTCAGCTTCGGCTTTTTGTGGGTATAATTGGGCTCAGCTTTCCCTTTCTTCGGATAATTGGGTTCTCCTGGCGTGGAAATTGCATAGCCTATTCTAAATTTAACCGTCCGGCTTTGTGCTTTTGGTGCCTGTTCCCGCCACAGTTCCTTGTTTTCCGCACTGGAGGATGTTTATGCAAATGGGCTTATTTTGGTGCTCGTTGCTTAGATAGAATGGTGGAGGAGGGCAGAATGGGATGTGCAGGTATTACAGGAATAATAAGATGTGAATATTGGAAAGTTCTTTAAAGTTTACCTTTGCTTACTGTAGAGTTAGCAAGTCAACAACAGGACCAGTGGGGGCCTTTGTGCACCAATAAATCTAAACTTCAGGTAGATGCAACACAGTGACTTTTTAGTGAACGCTTAGGAAAGAACAATGGAAAGAAGCCAAGCTTACTCACTGACCATCCCGCTGACAACTGAATCAACCTATCCAACAGTATGCGTTAAAACAGGGGTTTAGTCTGCACACATTTACAAATACATGCATATGCCACAGAGCCCCATCAAGGCACCCTGGTATCTGTGGTCCTATCACTAGCTTATGAGTGAATCCACAATGGAAGAACATGCATTCTGATGGATAGATGGAGGGCAGGTGGACTGAAGGGAATCCACCCCTTCTTAAAGGTACTGGGGCACACTGAACACCCAGCAAATCGCACAATGGCTGCAAAGGTATCAGAGCATTGCCTGCCCAATATAACAGTAATACAAAAAAGGTACCTACTGCCCCCACATATAACTGGCCATTGCAGCAAGCAGCATTGGAAGGCAACATATGATATAAACAAGACCAAGGATAAATCCAAGGAAAAACATCCTTGGTCTTGTTTATATCATATGTTGCCTTCCAATGCTGCTTACTGCAATGGCCAGTTATAGGTTTTGTAAAGGAAAGAAGCCTCATGCCGATGGCGTCACTCAATACAGTTTATTCAGTTGAACCAACAATGCAACTAGTCCCTGCCTGGAGGCCGACCCTCCCTGGCATGTGTTACCTGTAGTGGCTTAATCATAGAGATGGGTAACCCAATCCAAACCCAATGGTAGGTTAATTGGCTCCTGTTAAATTGGCCCTAGTATGTGTATGTGTGCATGTGAGGTAGGCACCCTAGATTGTAAGCCCCATAGAGAGCAGAAATTGATGTGAATGTACAGTATATATCTAAAGCGATGTGTATATTGTTGGCGCAATAGTAATAACTATAAAAAATGTAGCTCTGCCCCTGCAGAAGCCGCTTGGTAGACTGGGTTCTCGGCTCTTTTGCCTCAACTGTATGAACAACCTCAGCCCCTCTGACACATCTCAGCCCCTCTGGTTACTGAAATAATATTAGTAGCACAAATATAAATATCCTGCCCACAACTATGTTTTCATAACAGAAAACAAACACCAGACTACTTAGTGGTAAGGCCCCTTTCACACTGGGGTGGTTTGCAGGCGTTATTGCGCTAAAAATACCGCCTGCAAACCGCCCCAAAACAGCCTCCGCTGTTTGTTCAGTGTGAAAGCCCGAGGGATTTCACACTGAAGCGGTGCGCTGGCAGGAGAAGAAAAAATCTCCTGTCAGCCGCATCTTTGGAGCGGTGTATTCACCGCTCCTAAACCGCTCCTGCCCATTGAAATCAATGGGACAGCGCGGCTATACCGCGGCAATACCGCGGCTATAGCCGCGCTATAGGAGTGGATTTAACCCTTTTTCGTCCGCCAGCGGGGGGTTAAAACCGCACTGCTAGCGGCCGAATACCGCGGTAAAACAGTGCTACAAATAGCGCTGTTTTACCGCCAACGCCCCCTACCGCCCCAGTGCGAAAGGGGCCTAAGGGAACTCAATAAAGTGTCACATGTTTAAATAAATGGCAGGGTATGCATGAATGAGCAAATAGAGAATTTATTCAATCACAAATCACTAGACAATGTAATCATTATGTTTTAGCAATTTGGATTAGAGCACTGTACCACTAGAGTAAAGTGACCTAGTAACCTACAAAATCAGCAATGAGCAGTGACATTTGGTAATTAGTGATAGCAGTGAGATAACTCATCCCTAAACAGTATGGTATAACCACTTCAGAGTGCACTCAGTATACGAATGACTACGATGAAATACTGTATAAGGTTCCCTAAAGAGGTACCGCTTAATATGGACAATAGGCACAGTTCTTGTGGAGCAGCTATTTGGATGAGCAGTCTTTAGAGCTTGTTCTTCAGCCAGCTAATGTTGGGGCCCAGTCTTCACAATGGTGCACACCAGTATAGTCACGATCAAGACTGCATGCAGTGGCTAAAGCTGCTAGTTACATGGCCAGTCCCTAAGTACTCAGTCTCTGGTAGCAGCAATACATAAATGGCAGCAATGCCCTTTCACTACACCAGTCCCAGCAATACAGCAACAGTGGATCTCCTGTTCAGATGTCAGCTCACTTCTGGATCTGCCTGGTCACTGATCACTGGTCCTCA
The DNA here is from genome assembly GCF_042186555.1 of Aquarana catesbeiana. Classification (NCBI taxonomy): domain Eukaryota; kingdom Metazoa; phylum Chordata; class Amphibia; order Anura; family Ranidae; genus Aquarana; species Aquarana catesbeiana. The sequence goes on along the minus strand of NC_133333.1, from coordinate 214,738,227 downwards.
GCAAACAGGTTCCAACAACACTCTGGTTTCTATCTCAGGCCACAGGCTTGTAGCTGGTTGGAGTGCACTCAGAAGCAGCGTTGCACACACCGGTCTCCTTGCAGCAAGTGGAAATCAATCAGCAGCCAGTCTGGCAAAATACAGCTCTCTCTCTCTTTCTTAAACCCGGCTCTCTTTGGGACTTCTAGTCCAATAGTCCATTAACTGTCATAGCAGATTTTCTTTCCCAAATTACATCTTCCATAGTTCAGTGCTGTCAACCTTCAAGGCTCTTGAGCTCCTTCTGCTGTCAGCCCCCTCTGGTGGCTGGAGGTGAGGTAGAGTATGTTAACCCATTAATTCTGAAGTCTGGAGAGAGCTCAGAAAGCACTCCTAAATTGTTCCATGCCTCTAGCCAAGCACATAGCTACACAGATAAATAAAACACATTTAGGTTGCATTCACTAAGTCAACGCATTTGCATTGTTGTGCACCGAAATGCATAGTGGTGCATTGCATTGTGAAAAAATGGTAACGTGTGATATTATTAGTGTGTTGCGAGTCTATTTATTTTGAATAGGTTGTGTTAAGGTACCACAAACAAGTAAATTGTCACTTAGAAATAATGTAAACCCTAACAATGAACTTCTCTTATTAGCACCCTTTTGGTCCTTTAAATAAACCTTTAAAAAAATCTGTTGATCCTGACAGAAATGCAGTGAGATAGTAACTTTCTTTAGAGAACTGACAGCACGGTGCCTCTGTGGCACTAAAAACCCAAGAAGTCTTATCAGCCCTTCTTCAGTTCTCCTTGGTGGTCTACAAGCCCCTCATGGTTTGAAGAGGAAAAAGGAAAGTGTTTTGCAGTCCTGCCCTAGGGTGCCAACACTGATCCTCCATAGATGCATCACAACAAGTGAGCGTTGTTACATAGAACAAAACATTAAGGATAAACCGCTTAAATAAAAAGAAACTAATACAGGTACCACATCTAATGGACTGGTAAGCTCCTCCTGCTTACTAGACCTTGCCTTACCTGGTAAATAATATTTTTGCTCCTGGGATTAGATATACTTTAGGGCAGGAATAGATACAAAAACACAACAACTGGATTTTATGTATTCATTACCAAATCGTTAAATGTATGTTTGTTGGAAGGCGACATGGTTTAATATCATATATTTCTGGAGTTTTACTGCCTGGTTGATACAGCCATTTGGCCTATGTTGGAAAAATGTTGTCTTGGAATGCCAGTACAGCAAATTTACACAGCAGGGTGTTCGTAACAAGAAGTCATAAATGGGAATTCATATCCTAACAGGATGTTCTTGCATAGGCCTCCTGATGTGATGTATGGGGGTAGAGGAGTATCAAATAAGACCACCCGGGGAGGTGAGAATTAAAATGACTGATATCCTGGGTTATAGCAACATCAAAAGCCAGCTTTTACTGAAAGATGACCTGGGTCAAAAGCAGTGATTCATGGACTGAGGCTGGGTTCACACTATACTACACGACAGTAGTACAACTTTCATCCTACTTTGCTCTGCGACATCAGTCCTACATTGGTCCTACATTGATCCTACATTGGTCCTACATCCATCCGACTTTCATGAACAGGATACTACTTTGATCCGACTTTTCAGATAGTATACTTGTCCTTTGACCAATTAAAACTAACACACAATGGGAGGGTCTACAGCAGGGGGCAGGAAATAACACAATGTCGGATGTCTTGGTATGAATCTTGAGGGGGAACTCCGCGCCAAATTTTAAATAAAAAACCAGCATGGGTTCCCCCTCCAAGAGCATAGCAGGGCCTTAGGTCTGGTATGGACCTTGAGGGGAACCCCCTACGCCGAAAAAACAGCGTGGGGGTCCCCTCAAATCCATACCAGACCCTTATCTGAGCACGCAGCCTGGCTGGTCGGGAATGGAGGTGGGGACGAGCGAGCGCCCCCCCCCCCCTCCTGAACCGTACCAGGCTGCATGCCCTCAACATGGGGGGAGTTGGTGCCTTGGGGGAGGGGGGTGCGCTGCGGGCCCCCCCACCCCAAATCACCTTGTCCCCATGTTGATGAGGACAAGGGCCTCTTCCCGACAACCCTGGCCGTTGGTTGTCGGGGTCTGCGGGCGGGGGGCTTATCGGAATCCGGGAGCCCCCTTTAATAAGGGGGCCCCCAGATCCCGGCCCCCCACCCTATGTTAATGAGTATGGGGTACATGGTACCCCTACCCATTCACCTAGGGAAAAAGTGTCAATAAAAAAAAAACACTACACAGATTTTTAAAGTAATTTATTAGACAGCTCCGGGGGTCTTCTTCCGGCTTCGGGGGTCTTCTTCCGACTGCGGGGGTCTCTCCGGTTCTTCTGCGCGCTCTCCGGGTCTTCTGCTGGGCTCCTCCTCTACCTTCTGCTCTTTTGCCGCTCTTTTGCTATAGTGGAGGAGCCCGGTCTTCGGTCTTCTGCCCTCTTCTCTTCTTCTGATGTTGACATGACGCTCTCTCGAGGCTGGAATGCTCTCTGGGCGCTCCGCTCTGACTTATATAGGCGGTGACCCCGCCCCCTTATGCCGTTACAGTCCATGGGCATGCTGGGACTGTGACGTTTTAGGGGGCGTGGTCATCACCCGATGACCACGCCCCATTATGCCGTCACAGTCCCAGCATGCCCAGGGACTGTGACGGCATAAGGGGGCGGGGTCACTGCCTATATAATGTTGAGGGCATGCGGCCTGGTACGGTTCAGGAGGGGGGGGGGCGCTCGCTCGTCCCCACCCCCATTCCTGACCAGCCGGGCTGCGTGCTCGGATAAGGGTCTGGTATGGAATTGGGGGGGACCCCCACGCCGTTTTTTCGGCGTAGGGGGTTCCCCTCAAGGTCAATACCAGACCTAAGGGCCTGGTATGCTCTTGGAGGGGGAACCCATGCCGGTTTTTTATTTAAAATTTGGCGCGGAGTTCCCCCTCAAGATCATCTGAGCACAAGTCGCGTGCCGAAGTTGGATCATGCGAGACGGTGATCCGACTTTGATCCGACTTCAATGATAGTCAATAGGCTGCAGTAGGATCAAAGTTGGAGCAAAGTAGTACAGGGAGCATTTCTAAAGTCGGAACGACTTGTGTCGGACCGGTTAGGACGGCTCCCATAGGGAAACATTAAATTTCACACGTCATGCGACATGAGCTCCCAATGTCGGATCGTTTGTCGGACCAGTGTGAACCCAGCCTGATGCTGCCCATCGTGGAGACAGCAGCATGCTTCCTGGAAGATGAGCAGAAGAATATACTTCTTGGTGATTAGAAAGGATGGTCTCTTATGGATTTTCATTGGACAGAGGGCTAGACAGGTGGGCAGAGGGTGTTTGTGTGGGTGGTGTCTGAGTGCGCTATAAAAGAGAATGGCCAGCTAGAGTTCTTCCTTTTTTTCCTTGGAGCCCAGCCAGCATACAGTGCCTGAAAGGAAGGGCTTACTGTATTGTATCACCCCTGCTCTTTTGTTTTGTATGCTCTGTAGAATTCTTTTAGTGTTTTATGTTAGCATTTCTACTTTCTTTGTAAATAAATGAGATCCTTGCTTATTTAAGCAGAGTGTTTATTTCTATAGCTAACATTGTTATTATATCATCATTAACCTTATTAGAGCTTTGATAGACCAGCTAAATAGAGGAATAGACAAGATAATACATATTTATAATAAATAGGGGAAATCCCAAAACCACCCCATATTTATTTGAATGTTATAAGAACTGGCATCTGAACGTCTTGATAATATACCCTCTAATTCCTGGGAGGGAGAGCCAACCAGGACCTTTTTGCCCCTGGACAAGCTGCTGCTAAGTCACTGTCCAATTAGAGGAAATAGGTAGGTCCTGGACATTTAGGGATGTCTGGCACCTGCAGGGGTGAAATGGATCAGGAAATTTGCTGGGCAGAATTTAAAAGGGGGTGAACTTTCAGAAGAAAGGCGGATGCAAGCCTAAATTTTCCTTTTGACCTTCCAGGGCTACATTGGAAAAAGAGGAATTGTTTTGGGCCACACATAAAATACACTAACAATAAGGATAGCTGATGAGCAGAAAAAGTCTGGCAGATCACAAGTTAATGATCACTGATATAGATAATGTACCTATCTGAGTAATAAAACTTATTTTTCTTTAAATATTTTTTATTATACAAGTAAAAGTGGGCAACATAAAGCTAGTGCAATCTTCGACACAGTTTTTGATAAACTAACACATCACTATCTGGTTGGTTGGATGCAGGGGCGTTGCTAGGTCTACAAAAGATCTGGGGCTAGAGCCCATAGCGGTCCCCAGTGATCCTCCCACTTAAAATCAGGGTCCCCAGAGAGCCCCCCCACTTACATCAGGGTCCCCAGAGAGCTGCCCCACTTACATCAGGGTCCCCAGAGAGCCTCTCCTCCTCTTGGGGACCCCTGCAGAGACTCGGGGCTATGGGCCCCAGATTCGGGGCTATAGCCCCAAAAGCCACCCCCTAGCGACGCCCCTGGTTGGATGTATGTAGTAGCAATTCTCAAACAATTCTCAAGGAGCTCATCAGATATTTAAATTCTAATTTTGCCCACTGTGTGTTTCATTCTTGAAAATAGTTACTCACACATATAGGTGCTGTAAAAAACCGATGACATAAATAAGGCGTGATTGTGAAGAGTGGGAGAATTTTCTTTGGGAAGATGAAACTCATAGAAGTCCAGTAAAGAGACACCCTCAAATTTTTGTTTTCGGCAGCCTGTGTTCATTAAGTGTAAATGCATTTTTACACACAAAAAAAAAAAACAACATTTTTAAATAAGTTTACAATTTTGTGTTGGGCCGCATTCATAGCTGTCGTGGGCCGCAGGTTGGATTTAGAGGAATATAGGGGTTACCCATTGCAGGACCAGTCATTTGATGAAGAGTAAAACGAGGATCAATGGGCAACCCCTTTCCCGGAGCCAGTGCCTGTGCACAAAGTGTTCCCTAAATAGCCAGGCATGGCCCCTGTCCAGGGTGCTGAAACTCTCCTTTTGTTCAGTCTTGTGACTATGCTTTTAACTTGTCCTTACGCAGGAAGAACGACTGAAGCGGAAAAGTGCAATCGACACAAAAATAAGATCTGTTTCTGCATGCGAAAATTGCCATGATAATTAACACTAATTGAAAACAAATGTGCCTGGGTGACTTCAGAGCTGTTACTATTTTTAAAAGAATGCAAAGGAGCAATTATGACTTCCTGCCCAAAGCGATGCTGGTTCAGAGCAGTGACACGCTGGCAAATTGTACGATGATAGATTGAAAGATATCAACACTGGTATTTTAAAGAATAAGGAACACACATTGTTCAGCTTTGCTACCGGCAGACCACTGGCTGCGGAACCTGAATGGTGAATAGGACCCATGGACCAAAACCATGATGGAGAGGGGATTCCTAATATACAAAAAGGGAAGCCTCACTTGTCATGGTAAAGGGTGCATACCAAGAGACAAGATGAAAAAGAAGCTGGGTGTTGTTGACTCTTAGATTGTAAGCTCTAATGAGCAGGGCCCTCTGATTCCTACTGTATTAAAGTGTATTGTATTTGTACGGTCTACCCTCAAGTTGTAAAGTGCTGCATAAACTGTTGGCGCTATATAAATCCTGTATAATAATAATAATGTTTCAGGGTTTATTTACTAAAGCTACAGAGGGCAAAATGTAGTAACATTTCTGCATAGAATCCAATCACCTTCTAACCTCAGCTTGTTTAATTAAGCTTTGGCAATAAAACCTGAAAGCTGATTGGTTTCTATGCAGAATCGTGACTAATTTTGCCCCCTCTAGCTTTAGTAAATAAACCCCTTAGAGCCCATTCACACAGGGACGACTTGTCAGGCGACCTAGTCGCCTGACAAGTCGCCTCCCGTTCTGTGCTATGGAACCGTTCTAAGGGGAGCGACGCAAGTCGCTCCGACTTAGAAAAAGGTTCCTGTATGACTTCGGGGGCGACTTGCATAGACTTCTATACAGAAGTCGTTTTGCAAGTCGCCCGGGCAGTCGTTTGCAGGTCGCCTCGCTGAGGCGACCTGCAAGTCGTGTTGCCCCTGTGTGAATGGGGTCTTAGTGTCTATAACCAAATCAAATGTTTTCATTTTAACCACCAATGAAAATTAAAATATAGAGGTCTTGATGGGGGCAGCAGGACCTGGTGAGGGCAGCTGGTATTCCACAAATGTATCATACCCTTTAAAGCTTGTAATATGCTTACATTTACCTCCCCTCATTATCCCCTCCCCCCTCCCTAATCAACATGTTAATGAATGTTTTCTGTTTTCATTATATATCTTACTTTAGACCCAGTGATGTCATCTTGGTCTCTGTGCTTTCCAATACAATGCAGGCAGTTTACGACTAGTTTATATGGCTTTTCGAAAACATCACCAAACCCTGGCAACAAACCAAAACTTTCAGTAGCTAGTTAGTAGAATCTCATTGACAGATTTATAAATCAGAAGTAAAATGACAATATTAGGATTGAAAGGTCAATTTGTTGTTTTGATCCCCACTTTTGCAGCCAGCTATCTGGTATGAGCGAGCTTCACTGTGATGGCTTGTGTCCTGGTAGGCTGTGACATCACTATCAGAAATGATGTCATAACTATATATCATAATAAGCAGCAGGGTCATGGCCGGGCCGTCCCTCGGTCAGCTGGAGATCCTCTGTACAGAGATGAAGTGACAGCCTTGTGCTTTCACAAAGTGCCGTGGCATACATTTTGCATAAATCCAAAGAGCTGGACGTTTAATCAATGTCACCAGCCGGCAAACCTTGCTGCAATCAGAGACACAAATTAAAATCACCGGGGACTGGCGCCTTAAATCAATCCTGGGAAATATTCAACAGCAAAGACAAACCTCCAAGCAGAGACTGGGAGAGAAAAAATTGGCAAAGCTGACTAAACTCCGATCAGCAAGTGTCCTTATAATCCCGAATCAGCAAAGAGGCCCTATCACATGGAAAGAAAGCTGCTACTACTATGCATGAATGGCTGATTTCGGGGAGCTTGATTTTGTGGCAAAATATATTTTTCTTTTACATGTTTGTTTGTTTGTTTTTAAATATCATCACTCGTGATCCGGTTTACTAAAAAGTCAACTTTTTTCCTTTATACATAAAAAATCAAGCAGCAACAAATTGCATCTAAAAAAACGAAAAAAAACAAACGAAACTAAAATAAACTTTTTGCTTATTCTTTTTTTTGTTTTTATTTATTTTTGAATATCATCAGATGTGATCACAGAGTTTGGGTCTTCTAAGAAGCCAATTATCTTTTGTCTTATCTAAGGCTGGGTTCACACGTATGCGAATTGGATCCGGACTTCCCTGCATCCAATTCGCATGACAGGAGACTTCTTTAAGTGCACTATGTTCGGGCGCCGGACACAGTGCACTATGGGAATCGCCACATCAATGCAATCACAAGATTGCAGACGAGGCGCTTCATTTGCAGGCTTTTGACCTGCTTTGTGGCGTATTCCATAGTGCCAAACAGCTTCCGCCCATAGTATTTCTACAGACGGGAGCTTTGTTCTTCTAGTTAACTGCAGTGGTTACTTCCAGTTTCCATATGCTAGTGGTGCATCGGAAGTGATGTCGGCAGCTCCGTGGAACGCACGGCCAGAGCGGTGCTGCCTGTAAGGTAATGTAAGGTAAGTAAGACTCACTCAGTCAGCGCTGTGGGCTTTTCAAACAAGTTCCCAGTCAGACTAAGGCTGCATTAGATGGGGCACAGTGGGAGCATTTGATGGGGTACAGTGAGGCTGCGTTTGATGGGCACAGTGAGGCTGAGTTTGATGGGGCACAGTGAGGCTGCATTTGATGGGCACAGTGAGGCTGCATTTGATGGGCACGGTGAGGCTGCATTTGATAGGGCACAGTGAGGCTGAGTTTGATGGGGCACAGTGAGGCTGCATTTGATAGGGCACAGTGAGGCTGAGTTTGATGGGGCACAGTGAGGCTGCGTTTGATGGGGCACAGTGAGGTTGCGTTTGATGGGGCACAGTAAGGCTGCATTTGCTGGGGCACAGTGAGGCTGCATTTGATGGGCACAGTGAGGCTGCATTTGATAAGCACAGTGAGGCTGCATTTGATGGACACAGTAGGTGTATATGATGTCACAGTGGCTGCATATGATGGGCACGCTGGCTGCATTTGATGGGCACAGTGGCTGCATTTGATGGGCACAGTGGCTACATATGATGTCACAGTGGCTGCATATGATGGGCACAGTGGCTGCATTCGATGGGGCACAGTAAGGCTGCATTTGATAGGGCACAGTGAGGCTGCATTTGATGGGGCACAGTGAGGCTGCATTTGATGGGCACAGTAGCTGTATTTGTTGGGGCACAATGGCAGCATTTGATGGCACAGTGGCAGCATTTGATGGCACAGTGGAAGCATTTGATATGGCACAGTGGAAGCATTTGATATGGCACAGTGGCTGCATTTGATGGGCACAGTGGCTGCGTTTGATGGCACAGTGGCAGCAATTGATGGGCACAGTGGCTGTGTTTGATGGTACAGTGGTGGCAATTGATTGGCACAGTGGCTGCGTTTGATGGCACAGTGGCTGCGTTTGATGGCACAGTGGCTGCGTTTGATAGTACAGTGGCGGCAATTGATGGGTACAGTGGCTACGTTTGATGGCACAATGGCTCCGATTGATGGTACAGCGAGGCTGCAATTGATGGGGTTTTTTTTCTGAATTTTTCAGTTTGTTTGTGCCCCCCCAAAAATTTTGAGCTCCAGCCACCACTGGTTGCAACACTTCAGCTCTGACATCTCTTTTACATGACAAATAGAGAAGTTTCTTATGATAAGGTTTTTCAACCTACGGACCGCTGGTCCTCTTTGGTGGCTAGCAAGGCTGAGTGCTAGGGAAATTTTTGTCGGTCTGTTGGAATTTTGTTATACCTTATATCAAGAGGCACACGTCTCAGGAGTTCTTACTTGGTTCAACAGTATAAATAGAGTCATTTATTGAAATTTGTATTAGAATTTCAGTATAGTTTTGAAAAGATATTAATCTAATGTAAATACCTAAATACTTATTATGCCTGAACAGTGCGCTATATGAACTACTAATATACTCATGTCAGATATAAGGCATGTAATGATCTTTATTAAAGCTTCTAGCCTTCCTTTCAATCTTGCACAGTTGTACAGACTCCCTCCCTGTACTGAAACTGCCTACTCTGATTTCACAGCACACTGTGAGCTTCTCACAATGTGCAATATAAGCTACAGCAAATGATATAGTGCCTGCCTCATTTCCTGGCTGGAGGACATTCAGCATTATATAGATCTTTATTCCCCAGCCTGACTGTCCCTGGCACTGCCCCTTTCATTGGATTTCAGTCTGTTCAATCATAGAGGCTCTGCATTACCTAGAGTAGTATCTATGCATGCAAATACAGTCGACCTAGGAATGCGCACACCTCCAGACTGACATCCACACATCAAGGCATTTTCATATGTGCAAAACCTCTACTGAGAGCTAGCCCAATTTCTGCATTAGTACAAAGGGTTCTTAAGAGAAGTACTGAAGCAGGGTGCTGTAAATTTTTGAGGAGGCCGATCTCTCCCATCAGCCATGATCTGCCTTCATAGAGAAGCTCAGAGGCCCAGTGATTATATCACTTGTTATAACATAAGGTATGTAATGAAAATGAAAAGGTTTTAAATTAAAAATGTTGTTAGCATCTTAATGAAAGGGAAAAGAGGAACCAGTGAAGGTAAAATATAAGCAGATCATATTTTAGTTTTAAAGTGTTTCTAGCTTAGGGTTATGTAACTTGAACGTGAAAGTGGAACTCTTATGCCCCGTACACACGGTCGGATTTTCAGACGGAAATGTTCGATGGGAACCTTTTGTTGGAAATTCAGACCGTGTGTAGGCTCCATCGAACAGTTTCCATCGGAATTTCCGTCGCACAAAATTTGAGATCTGGTTCTCAAATTTTCCAACAACAAAATCCGTTTGCTTAAATTTCGATCGTGTGTACAAAATTTTGATACACAAAGTGCCACGCATGCTCAGAATCAAGCAGAAGAGCAGCACTAGATATTGAACTTCATTTTTCTCGGCTCGTCGTAGGTGTTGTACGTCACTGTGTTCTTGACGTTCGCAGTTTCCGACCAACTTTGTGTGACCGTGTGTATGCAAGACAAGTTTGAGCCAACATCCGTCGGAAAAAAAAACATGGATTTTGTTGTCGGAATGTCCGATTGTGTGTACGAGGCATACATTTTGGATGGAGTGAAAAAAAGTTAGAACTTCTGTCAGCTTGTTTTCTTTGCGGTCTGTGGATCTATTAGGGAGATTTTCTTGTGTGTCACCTTGACAGGAAGTGAGAGAAAATCTGTAAAGGGTATATCTTCCAATGAGGACATTTTTTTCCAGTGACAACTGTCAAGGGTGAAACTTTTTGAGGAGATCTTGCTTCCTGTTGTTCACAGGACAGGAAGTGAGGGGAAAATTTCTCATTAAAAACACAGTTATCAAAACCTGACCAATGTTTTATCCTCTATGCAATCTATCCAACACAACAAAAAACTGTTTGACGTCTCACAGTAAAAAATAATCTCTCTTCTCACTGATGCAGTGTTATATGTTCATGGTATTTGTCCAGTTCGATATTTTTGTAGATTTGTGGTTTTTCCTTTTTATTAAGTAAGAAAAAAAAAAGGAAAAACACTGATGTAGAGCGGGCCGCACAGTTGTTAACGCCAACCAAGGCAAGAGCGCTGAGGGTCCCTGAGATGGCTCCTGAAATGTCAAGATGCAATAATGTGAAGAACCCGAATCTCCACTGCCCAATTACCAGCAGGAAAAGTATCTGATTGCCTCTTAATTGTATCCAGGATGAGGTGAGGCGTCTAGTGAGGAGTAATGGGATAATGGATCCCACATTTGCTACTTAACAATTCTACTCCAAGTTGACAAGAGGCACTCGCTCTCCCGCAGGTTCACATTACAGCAGACGAGAGGAGAAGACTTTAAACAACACACAACTTGGCAAGAAAAAAAAAATCCTGTTTGTGTGTTCAGGTAGAGAATTTCCTAGCTCATGACCTGGGCTGGTTAATCTGTTACCAGTTTAATTTTCTCAGCAGTGAGATGATGACCCCACCCCGACCCCAGGATTTTATTGACAAAAAGGCCTCCAGCAACTCAAACAGGCACAAAGCCTTAGGTGGAGCAGAGAGAACTGGGCCCACCATAGAGGCCAGGCCTTACCACAACAGTCAGGTTTCAAGGGCAAGATCAAAACACAGCCAGGGCAATTGCTGACCACGGGAACATGGTGAGAAGTGGGCAAACTATGTCAACAATAAAGGGAATAGATCTATATGGAGCTCCAATGTCATCTTGTTAACCTGTCAACAACAAAATACTTGTTAATTTGTAAATATAAATTAACATCTATTAATCAAAAGCCTCCTCTCTAGGGGAGGCAAGGAGTGTAGCCCAGGTTCTGCTACACAGTCTACCAATGGATCTCATTTCCTAAAGTGCTTGAGCAAGTAACTGTCTGTCTCTTCTATAGCATATTTTTTGGGCAGCCTCAAAGAAGACATTGCTGGTGGTGCTGGATCCCAATTTAGTGTCCTGGCTTGTGGTGTTCAGTGTAATTTACCAGGTGGAGTACAGTGACATCTAATTAGGCAGCACTTATGTATGAAGGGCACTCAGAGAAGAGCCCCAGGTAAAAGTAAAAAAGAACTTTGAAGAGAAAGCGTACCACATGCCTTCATATAAAATGGAGGAGACCAGTCAATGTGTTTCAGGGTTTAGAAAGACCCCCTTCATTAGGGCTACAGAAATTAAAACAGTATATATATATATATATATATATATATAAAGGAAGTCCAAAGTCCAAGGGGTGAGGTGCACATCAGTCACAGTAGATTGTGCTTAGCAATCAAGCCTTCCCACGGGCTTCGATATAGAGAAATTTCAGATGGGATTGCTGCACAAAATATCTTTATTGGAAAAAAAATCATCAAAAAGACATCAACACGACATCCTTAAAATCAGGCATACATGATGTAAACGTTTTCGGGCTACTATAGATCGCTGTCAGGTCACCTGGGACCAGGTGACAGATGCACTCTGTAGGAGTCAGAAGTGCACCGCTAAGGTAGTGGACCCTAGGACTGACTGCTGCGGATTGAACCCTGGAAGGTTCAGGAAGCAGGTCTACAGGATAACCAACATGGATCCCAGTGGGAGCTAGAGCACAGATTCCCCAAGGCGTGGATTCTAAGAGCCAGCTGGTGTTCACCAGAGCCTCTAGTGGTAAGGATGGACTGCACTGCAGTATGCCTCCAGGTCACCGTAGACTACAGGAGAAGAGGAAGAAGGCAGGAGGCTGGAACGACAGGGAAGTAAGGGGTAAGCCAAAGGTCAGGGCGACTAGCGGACAAGGATAAACATAACACGCCAAAGGTCAGGGTACCAATCAGACAGGGAGAGTCGAGAACAGGCCAAAGTCGGTAACAGGAATCAGACATAGGAAACACAGCAAGTACACACGGAGGGTAACACACAATGGTTGATCAGCACTGCTGGCTTGCAGTGCACAGGTTAATATAGGGTTCTCTGATAGGGCCTAGGGTGGGGCCATGCCTAGAGGAGAGGTTATAAAACCAGTCAGGTGAGAGGCAGCTGGTCTTTAGAGATAAACACATGGAGACAGGTAAGCTGACAGAGAAACTCTATTGCATAACCGTGACAGTACCCCCCCCCCCCCTCTTATGAGGCCTCCCCCGCCTGGGCCCTGGCTTAAAGGGAAACTCCAGATGAAACCTCCTCAGCAGACGAGGCGCAAAGATCTCAGATGCAGTGATCCAAGACCTCTCCTCAGGACCAAACCCTTCCCAATGTACGAGGTACTGAAGAATGCCTCTACGGCACCGGGAATCGAGAACTCGACTAACCTCGTACTTAAGATTATCCTCAGAGACTGAAACCGAGGTAGGGTGAGGACGAGAGGACTTATTGAGGGCTAAAGGCTTCTTAGGAATGGATAAAGGCATAAGAAGACTATCAGGAGTCTGAGCAGGGTCCCCCAGACCCTTAAAGATGAGCTGGACATCCAACACAGGATCATCACACTGGGCAGAAGTCAGTGGATCCCTGAGACCAGGTTGGTTAGAAAGTGATGTGTCACAGAAGTCAAGCTGGATAGCTTCACTGGGCATAGGCTGAACTGGTGCAGAGGCCGACTGAACAGCACTGCCAGGTGCAGCGACCACCAGAATCGCATCACAGGGCGTAGCGACTGTGGAACTGGTAGACGAGTCAGCCTGGGTCTATTGCAGGAGACATTCCAGAAATCGCTATATGCAGCGGGTAGAGCAGAAGATACTGGGATGGTGGCAACAGGAAGTTTCTCTTTTGGGGTAACCTTGAGTAGGCAGAAAGAGGAACAGGAGGAACCCCAAGCCAGGATCCATCGAGCAGTCCAGTCAATGTGTGGAGAACGGAACCGTAACCAAGGAAGACCTAATATGATAGGAGATGAAGCTTTAGGCAAGACAAGAAAGGATATCCACTCCTGGTGGAGTGTCCCTAATGACATCTTAATAGGAAGGGTCTGGAAGCGGATAGGACCCCCTGGGAGCACAGTGCCATTAATCGCCAAGACCACCAATGGCGTTGAAAGAGGCAAAAGGGTAAATCTCATGGAAGATGCAGTTTCCCAATCCATGAAATTGGCAGCGGCTCCGGAATCCAGATGTGCCGAGACCGAACGAGAGGAAGCACCGACATGAAGGAACACAGAAAGAAGAATACGAGAAGGGGAAGGTGATACTTCAGGGTCTAATACTCCACCTTCTAGATGTATTAGCCCCGATCGTTTTTCCGGACGAAGAGATCAAGTGTCACGAAAATGACCTTTGGCCCCACAATAGAGGCACAGGCCCATAGTTCTGCGCCTAGCGCGTTCTTCAGGAGACAACTTGGTCCAGCCCAGCTGCATAGGTTTCTCAGCGGGCAGGGGGTGCTCCTCGGATCGAAGAGAAGGGACTGGGAGCTCAAGCTGTCTAAGGAACGGGGAGTGCTGGCGTCTTTTTTTTCCAGGGCCCTCTCCTGAAAGTGAATATCGATCTGGTTACACAAGGTGATGACACCATCCAGATCAGCAGGAAGGGATCTTCCTGCTAATTCATCCTTCACTCTATCAGAGAGGCCATGTAAAAAGGTTGCAACTAGGGCCTCATTATTCCAGCTCAATTCAGCTGTGAGGATACAGAACTGAAGAGCATACTGTCCCACAGAAGTGGATTCTTGACGGAGACGTAAAAGAGCGCTAACCACTGAGGAGACACGACCCGGTTCCTCGAAGATATTCCGTAAAAGTTTCAAGAAATCAGACAGGCTAGAAACCACTGTATCATTCAGTTCCCACAGAGGGGCAGCCCAAGCTAGCGCCTCGCCGGACAGGAGGGATATAATATAGGCTACTTTCGGACAGGAAGTTTTGGGGCTGAAGTTCAAAATGAATCTTGCACTGACTAAGGAACCCCCTGCAAGCCTTGGAGTCCCCAGAGAAACGTGCCGGAGCTGGCAGTTGTAATGAATGTGTGGCTGCGACTGGTGCGATAGGTGCAGCAGCAGATAGCAGTTGAGGCTGTTGAACCGGGGGTCCTAATGAGGCCTGAACCTGTTCAAAACGGGATGCCAAATCCTGAAGGAATCGCATCACTTGGGTCTGATGCAATTCCTGGGTCTCAAGTCTGCGAACTAAGCCCTGCAACGGATCATCTGCGGGTAGAGGCACATCAGCCGGGTCCATGGCTGATCAAACTGTCAGGTCACCTGGGACCAGGTGACAGATGCACTCTGTAGGAGTCGGAAGTGCACCGCTAAGGTAGTGGACCCTAGGACTGACTGCTGCGGATTGAACCCTGAAAGGTTCAGGAAGCAGGTCTACAGGATAACTAACATGGATCCCAGTGGGAGCTAGAGCATAGATTCCCCAGGGTGCGGAGTCTAAGAGCCAGCTGGTGTTCACCAGAGTCTCTAGTGGTGAGGATGGACTGCAATGCAGTCTGGCTCCAGGTCGTGGCCCCCAGGGTCTCACAGCTCATGCTCACCGTAGACTACAGGAGAAGAGGAAGGAGGTAGCAGGCTGGAACAACAGGGAAGTTAGGGGTAAGCCAAAGGTCAGGGCGACTAGCAGACAAGGATAAACATAACACGCCAAAGGTCAGGGTAACAAGCAGACAGAGAGAGTAGAGAACAGGCCAAAGTCGGTAACAGGAATCAGACGTAGGAAACACAGCAAGTACACGCGGAGGCTAACACACAATGATTGATCAGCACTGCTGGCTTGCAGTGCACAGGTTAATATAGGGTTCCCTGATAGGGCCTGGGGTGGGGCCATGCTTAGAGGAGAGGTTATAAAACCAGTCAAGTGAGAGGCAGCTGGTCTTTAGAGATGAACACATGGAGACAGGTAAGCTGACAGAGAAACTCTATTGCATAACCATGACAATCGCGCCGTTCCTCAAAAAATCATGCCATGTAATTCACAACCCCAAATCCCAAAAAGTTGTGATGCTGTGTAAAATCTACATAGAACCTGAATGCAATGATGCATATTTTAGTCACAATAGAAAGTAGAAAACATAGCAAATGTTTAAACTGAGGGCCCAAAGATCACAGCATCCAATATTTTGTAACGGCCTTGTGCCTTGCACACAGAGATTTCCCTAGATTTTCAGACTCTTTTGATGATATTATGTACTGTAGACAATGATATATTTAAAGTCTTTTCAATTTTACATACATTATTATGGAGGTTGTGATGCAACCTCTGTCCGTTTTCACTTCTTAGGCGCTCTGACTCCCTAAGATGCTCTTTTTATACCAAACCATATTACTGACTTGTTGCCAATAACCTAATTAGTTGCAAAATGTTCTTTCAGCTCCTTCTTGTCAGTACCACTTACTTTGCCAGCTTTTTGTTGCCCTGTTCCAACTTTTTTTTAATGTGTTGCTGCATCAATTTAAAAATTACCTTATTTTTTTCTTAAAATGGTACATTTTCTCAGTTTAAACATTTCACATGTTTTCTACTTTGAATAGTGAATAAAACATGGGATTATAATAATGCATTCTGTTTTTATGTTTTTAACACAGTGTCTCAACTTCTTTGGAATTTGGGTTGTATTTTGTTTGTAATTTACTCTTACTTCTCTGAATACTTTTAGGCCCCTTTCACACGATCGGACCGTTCAGGTCTGCCTGTCAGTTTTGACGGCAGACCTGAACGGGCGCTCCATGTTAGTCTATGGAGCGTCGGATGTCAGTGGAGACATGTCCGCTGACATCCGACCCGGTCTGATCTGCTAAAAGCAGACGGATGGCTCTACGTCCAGGTCCGTCGCTGGCGGATCGGATCGGGTGAGATCTGATGAAAACGGACATGCTGTCCGTTTTCATCCGATCCCTCCATAAGCGGCAGCGGCGCCTGACAAGCCCCTCCCCGCTCAGTGAGCAGAGAGGGACCTGTCATCCGCCGGCTCAGCGGAGATCAACGGACAGATCTCCCGCTGAGCCGGCGGACCGAGGCGGGCTCCGTAGAAACGGAGTCCGCCTCGTGTGAAAGGGGCCTTAAGGGCAGCTCAGCTATTACGGAAATGGCCATTAGACTTCCGGGTAAGGGAGCTTGGGTCAAGGTGCTATCATGAAGGTGACATCTTACGAGAGAATATGAGAGATTCACAGATTTTAAGTAGAGAATATGGTATTTGTAAAATTGGCAGAGAAAAAGACATCTGCAAGTGAGTTTGCTCCACCAAATTCTTTTAAAGTCTTCTTCTTGACATGAAAAGATGCTATACATATACAGTAAAATTTTTTCCACCATAGAAGAGCAGCAGTTGGTGCTCAACTATGCAACATGACTCAATATGACAGACAAACTTTGCATGCACTGTCAAAACTTTTGAAAAATCAGATGCACGTGTTATTTTCCCTGTTATTTTGTAGGAACCATCTACACCATCCAATCACAAGATGATTGTTCACATCACTTGTAAATATAAGTACATGGATTACAACCATTTCAATCATGTTCAGTTCAACTGGCTAAACATCAACCAGGGTTGCAGCAACATTTTGTTTTAATGATCAATGATTAATTGATTAGTGATTTAGTGATCTGAATTTTGCACCTTATTTATGAGTGTTCTTTGATGGTGACATACGTTCAGTTTGAACAAATTGTTGAATTACTTACTTTAAATGGCTTTCATTTAAGAAAAAGTTGATTACATTGAAAATTACAACTGTACCTCAATTTAAAGCGGTTGTATGCCCCACTTTGTACTAGCACTTTATGCCATTATCTTGCAGGGTTTTTTTTTTTTTGGGGGGGGGGGTTTCCCCAGGGTTTATTACCGCTTTAATGAAAAATCTTCAGCTTGTCAAACTAGTTTCTTTCATTGCACCAAAAAAACTGATTACAAGCAACTGACAAAATGCACCTATACTCCAATCAAATCCTTTGTTCATGAGTCCTAGTAATCCTCTTCTATTTGAAATTTTGGAGTTTCTGTACAATAGCAAGTGGTGATGGAGTCACAGCTCTCGGCCTGTGCGCACTCTTCGGCTGCTCAGCTACATATAAAGGTCACCATTATTTTGAGGAAGCTGATTGGTAGAGGGAATTGGGAATGCCATGGGGAACAGCAAACGTCTTTCATATATAAATCTTCTGGTGATGAGAACTTTGAAGGGAAGGATGAGGAGAGGAGGAGGAGGGAGGAGGAGGGAGGAGGGGGAATCATCTCGTTCTCACCCTCTGTATAATTAACACTTCCCTTTATCTCACAGGTCTTTTTTGTCATCAATTCCCCCTTCATCTCTGTTCAAATTAATTTCAGATAACAATTAGAAGTAGAATGTCAGCACAAAAAGACAGAGCGCTTATCGCAGCCTCACTGTTTTAGATCTTGCCTTGTTTGATAGTCCTGTCTGCTGAGCGGGACACACAGCAAGTCTGTGCCAAGAGGGGGCGGGGCTTGTGTGGCATGTCACCATTCTGCCTGCCAGGCTAAACAAGACCACCTGCTCTGCCAGGGCTCACTGGGTGGTGCAAAGCACTATGTGTATGTGACATGGCCATAAAACATGGACAACTCCTAATAAACATAAAATCATAATGTCTAGGGGGCGTGGCCGGCTTTGTGCATGTGAGCAGTGTGTTCTCCTGGCTCTGACAGCACCGCTGCTTTTCTACACTGATCCTACCGCCACAGCAGACTAGAGCTGCATGATTCTGGATAAAATGAGAATCACGATTTTTTTTGCTTAGAAGATAGATCAGGATTCTCTCACGATTCTCGCGGCGTAACATCATCTTTCACATTAAAACAAAAAAATTGGGTTAACTTTACTGTTTTGGTTTTATTCATTGAAGTGTATTTTTTCCCAAAAAATTGCATTTGAAAGACCACTGGGCAAATACAGTGTGACATAAAATATTGCAACAATTGCCATTTTATTCCCTAGGGTCTCTGCTGAAATATATATATATAATGTTTGGGGGTTCCAAGTAATTTTCTAGCAAAAAATATTGATTTTAACTTAAGAAAGAAGTGTCAGAAAAAGATTTAGACTTTAAGTGGTTAAACTTCCTGCATTTACACATTGTTGAAAACTTGGCAGACTGCCATTTATTTACACAGAAGTTCTATCCCTTTGATCTAAGAAAGAAGCTTAGTTACAATGTTTCAAGTTAAAAGACTTGGCAGAATGCCCAGATGCTTTCTTTTGACAGCTGAGTGAGCAGATAAAGTCTCTCCACTTGTTTATATGAAAGAATCGGCAACCTCTGCAGGAGAGATCATCAGGAGAGGTGAATCGAGATCACGATTTTTTTAACGATTAATTGTGCAGCTCTACAGCAGACCAGGGAACAGCGATCTATACTCCCACAGCTACAGGAGACTCCTTTGCTGTTGGGGCATGGTAAAAATTAGGCAGAACACTCCCAAACAGCCTAGGTCCTTTCTAGGTTTCTAGGCTCCATTCTAGGTCCCTCCGGTGCTCTCTAGATGACGGCGGTCCGTCGGCTCCCGGTCCTTTGCCTCAGAGGGAGAAGGCACAGAAGCTGGTGGTGAGTGCTTCCCCTGCTCCCCAAAAATCCTCTGGTGGTGGCCCTTCTGCTAAACACTGAATCCCAGCACTATTAAGGAACACTATAGCGGTCCCCTGTCTTACCCCCAGGCATCTGCCCACATGTCAGCAGATCCTGCTATCCCAGACCCTACAGTAAAGGGGGGGGGTGTGAAGAAGGGGGAAGCCATGCTGCTGTCTGCTCTATTACTCAGCCTGTATCTCCTAGTACCTAAATTCCGCTAAATCCCCTGCTGAGAGTGAATCAACCCTGAAACATATAATGGAAGCAATTTAATCATGTCCGGCTGCCTTAACTACACAGATAGACTCTGTTAAAGTTGACCTTTCAACTTTAAGACATGGTGTGCAAAAGATCCGTACTTGCATGACCACGGCGGAACAGAGGATCAGTGATGTGGAAGATACTGTTGCTCCCTTAAATGCAGAGTTTCGATCTGCTCTACAACACTTTGATGACCACTCTGTGATATTGTGCGATCCAGAGGACCACCTCTGTCGCAAATAATTTATGTTTCATTGGGTTTTCTGAGGGGGAAGAAGGTAAAGCACCGGAACAATTTATGGAAGACTGGCTCAAGTCTATTATGCCTCAAGACGCACTTTCCACTTTGTTCACCATTTAAAGGGCTCATCAGGTAGACACATGGCTGATGGGGGGGGCTGTTTCTTTAGTTTGTATTAATTTTTATTTATTTTTTGGGGGGGGGTAATAGGAAGAGGTGGTGGGTGGCCTGTATGGGATGTTTTTTCAGTTTTTTTTGTGGGGTGGTGAAGGGAGCAGCGGTGTACCTATCTCTTGGGGATGGCTAATGTGTCAGGGCTGGGCTCAGTCCTTCCTTCCCTGAGCTTGCCACTCAGCTGTCAGCTAATTGCCAGCTCCTATCTCTCCACAGTTACTCACCTGTTGATGGTATCCTGCTTGTCAGTCCTGCCTACTTAAGCCGTGCAGTCCAGAGGATCTCTGCCTTCGCCTTGGTCAACATCACAGAGACTATCTCCTGTGTTCCTGTTTAAAGACTTGCTTGGTTAACATCCCTTCTGGCTCCAGATCCTGCTTGCTGTTCCACTACACGGATCCCTGACCTTCTGGCTTGGTTGACTATCTGTTACGGTTACCGAACTTTGGCTATGTTTTGACTACGTTTGTTCTATTTTACTTTTATTATTAAACAAGTGTCATTTAACTGTACTTCTGTCTCAGTCTGATTTCATGGTTTCTGACATAATGTCTGCCATTTGTCCCCTGCTTACCCTCAGGTCTCAGTAAGGCTCAAACGAAGCTAAAGATTTCAAGGGCCATTGGGAAGCACATATAGAGCTACTTTGTTGCTGTATCAGTCCATCTTATGAGCTTCAGTTTGACCAAATTAAGGTATGTGGTTCTAGACCCTCTCTTTTACAATGCCAGAAGTCTCTTACCCTCTCTTATACAATGCCAAGAGTCTCTGACCCTCTCTTGTACAATGTCAGCAGTCTCTGACTCTCTCTTGTACAATGTCACCAGTCTCTTACCCTCTTTTGTACAATGCCAGCAGTCTCTGACCCTCTCTTGTACAATGCCAGCAGTCTCTGACCCTTTCTTTTACAACGCCAGCAGTTTCTGACCCTCTCTTGTACAATGCCAGCAGCCTCTGACCCTCTCTTGTACAACACCAGCAGTCTCTGACCCTCTCTTGTACAACGCCAGCAGTCTCTGACCCTTTCTTTTACAACGCCAGCAGTCTCTGATCCTCTCTTGTAATCCAGTATGTAAGCACAAAGAAAGTGTCTCCAATATTTTTTTCCCAATGTTGGCAACTATGCACTTGCCGCCCATAGGACATCATATGACGTCCTGGACTTTGAGTGGAGATATCTGAATGATGCCTGCAGCTATATCTTTTTTTTCAGCGGGTGATTCCCTCACATGTAAAAGCCATCATAGTGGCTGTTTAGCATCCTCCGATGCTTCTCAGGTCTCTCTAGTACAATTGGGGAACTGGAGAATAAATCAGCTGGTGGCAGCGGTTTACCAGGTCTCAGAAAGGCTCAAACGAAGCTAAAGATTTCAAGGGTCATAGGGAAGCACGTAGAGAACTACTTTGTTGCTGTATCAGTCCATCCTGTGAGCTTCAGTTTGCCCAAATTAAAGTATGTGGTTCTAGACCCTCTCTTTTACAACTCCAGCAGTCTCTGACCCTCTCTTGTACAACATCAGCAAGTTTCTGACCCTCTCTTGTACAATGCCAGCAGTCTTGAGCCTTTCAGATGGTCATCTCTATGACCCTCGGAGGCTGGAAGCGTCATCATAATGTCACTTTCGTCTCTGGCAGATGCAAACACTGCCATTTTTTTTTTTTTGCTGGAAAGTCTGGCTTTCCAGCATAGAAGGGAGATGTGGAGACTTATAACCCTAGATCTCTCCATAAAGAGGACCTGTCATGTCCTTTTCCTATTAAAAGGGATGTTTACATTCCTTGTAATAGGAAATAAAGTGACCAAAAAATAAAAAATAAAAGGGAAAGTGTAATAAATAAATAAATAAATAAAATAAACAATAAAATTGAATTTTTTAAAGTGGCCTCAGGCAGAAGTGAACGCATACGTAGGTTGCGCCTGTATATGTAAACGGCGTTCAAACCACACATGGAGGTATCACCGATTCTAGCACAAGACCTCCTCTGTAATTCTAAACTGATAACCTGTAAATAATTTAAAGCGTCGCCTATGGAGATTTTTAGGTTTGGCGCCATTCCACGAGTGTGAGCAATTTTAAAGCATGACATGTTATGTATTTATTTACTTGGTGTAACATCATCTTTCACATTATTTTAACTCATGAAAATGTTTTTTTTTTCTCAAAAAAAATTGTTTGAAAAATTGCTGTGCAAATACCGCATGACATAAAAAATTGCAACAGCTGCCATTTTATTATCTACGGTCTCTATTAAAAAAATATATATATAATGTTTTTACATATATGAGAGAAATGTCAGAATTGGCCAGATAGGCAAGTGGTTAAAAAAAAAAGTCATAATGTCTGGTTTCCATATCTCCCTAACTGGCAGAATAATGTGCAGATATAAGAACATTTCTCTTCATAAGCTCTTGTGCCAAAGAATTACCCCTTGTTGACAGAAAACAGGACATTAGATATTGAGTAACCTCAATGCTAAACCTAATGCATGGGCAGCACAGTGGTGTAGTGGGTAGCACTCTCACCTAGCAGTAAGAAGGGTCGCTGGTTCAAATCCCAACCACGACACTACCTGCCTGGAGTTTGCATGTTCTCCCTGTGCCTGTGTGGGTTTCCTCCAGGTACTCCGGTTTCCTCTCACACTCCAAAGACATGCTGGTAGGTTAATTGGATCCTGTCTAAAAATTGTCCCTAGTATGTATGAATGTGAGTTAGGGACCTTAGATTGTAAGCTCCTTGAGGGTAGGGACTGATGTGAATGTACAATGTATATGTAAAGCGCTGTGTAAATTGACGGCGCTATATAAGTACCTGAAATAAATAAATAAAATAAATAATGCTAAACTTACCCCTAACGCTAACCCTATGGCTAACCCTAGCTCTTTGTTTATCAACAAAACCTAGACCTAACATAATGATCACATGGATTGGTTTGAAAACAAAACCACATGATTCTCCTAAGTGGTCCGCATGGCGAATTTTGAGGCCAATAGTGACATAATGATCACATGGATTTTTTTGGAAAACAAAACCACATGATTTTCCTAACCAGCCCACATGGACAATTTTGAGGCCAATCTTGACAACATTTTCGGCTACAGCACTCCATTCATTCCTAATCACATCAGTAAAGCAGGCTGTAACAAATTCACTAATCCCTGACTAAAACCATACACATGCCAGACACTTTAGCATTCACTGAGAGGGTGCTAATGTTTGATGCAACATAAATTCTAGAGTTCTTCGCAATCCCTTGAAAAAACCTTTGCTTTGGGTAATTGATTCCAGGATCTGCTGGACAGCAATAAGACCAAAAGATTTTCATATAAGGGTGTAAAAAAAAAAAAAAAACATTTATGTTGTGTGCCCAGTTAAGATATCTAAAAAGATTCTCCTTTAAATTTTTGCTACACAGAAAATTACCTCGGGAACGCAGGAAAACAATTTTGTCAAGTCCTTGGACAAATTCCTTATCAGGCAGCCCAGCTGACTGTCTTATAAGCTGGTGCATCTATCTGTTCATTCTAATTCTGAAACAATTGAAACAGGATGTTTTGTAGAATGAGCCGAGAATAAGAGAACAATTACCAGGCACTCCTCAAATTGTCCGCGAGGGGTTGGAGCGCAGGTTTTGTCTCGTCCCTCAAGAAAAAAAAATACGAGAGCGGAGCATTGTTCTTTGCCAAGATCGGCTCTCTGGCTTTTTGTTTTAATAGAAAAAGCATTATGATAACAAGAGACTTGTCTGAATGGTTTAATTACGAGCTCGCACGTCCGGCAGCTAATATTGTAAAAATTACATTTGTGAGCTTTCGCACCGTACGTTGAAGGTTTTATTGGCTGAGCCACTGAAGAAGAAGAAAAACATTTTTTGTCTTTTGATTGCCTTTCAGCACAAACTCTTTCTTACTAAAAAATAATAATAATAATATAACTAAAAAAAGGCAAGGCAGACAATAAAAACACAGCCGTTTTGCTACACACCAAAGGCCTGTTCACACTAAAACCTGGTTTAATGATTTCTCGAAGTTGTGTGCTGCTCTCCCCGCTATGACTGATATAAAAGTTTTATGTATGACAGCCAGAGGCCGGCTCAACGTTCCTAATCTCTTCAGCGCAAAGGAAGCCAACAGCAGATTAGGGGCCCACGCCGGTGAAATTGGAGGGCTTGGCGCCTTCTCTAGGCTGCTGTACTTAATTCTAATGCTCGAATAAATGATTTTTGCATTCACAGGGATGTGGAGTGCTCGCCCTGGAGCCAGTATCACCTAATACAGTACAAGAAGGAGATGGAGATCAGAAGAGGATAGCAGGAGCTCTCCACAGGCCGCAACGCTGCTGAAATTCCATCTTGGAGGATATCTTATTCATCTTACACGCAGAACAAATGGCCGCTATGTGCCAGCTCTGTGCCTGTGATGTCGGATGGGTCACAGCCAAAAGCCACACCATACCGATGAGCAAAGAACAATGATGCAAACCGCAGCGACCCAGAGCAGCTGATCAAAAACTGCAATGAAGTTCATTACTTATTAAGACTGCATACATATCTGTATGGTAATGTCTCAATATAACCAGAAATGTTTGTAGAGTATTTTTCCCTATTGCATTTTGTGCCATTCTGATCACCAACATCTCCCTGTGTTTTAAGATTACAGTTGATAACCTGGTGGCATGAGCTGCGGTAAACTATGGCTGCTTAAAACCCTTACCACCATTGTTCTCTACAGTATGTCTGAACTGGAGGGGTCCTGGACTACTATCGGTTCAAGAAGACCTCTGTGAAGGGATAGTATGATTTAGATTTGTTTTTCTTCTACCTATTTCACATTGAAAGAGATGCATGATGAAAATTTCCAACAGTCTAGTGCAGGGGTATAAAATTATAATTCAAAGTCAGGTCAGTAAAATTTTGTTCCAGCAGGGATCTGACTCTCATATTTGTGGTAGGACCCAGATCTTTCATATCATAGCCCCTCCTCACTCGTACAGTGCCTTGAAAAAGTATTCATACCCCTTGATTTTATGTGTTAGACCAACACGAAGTGGCACATAATTGTGAAGTGGAAGGAAAAATGATAAATGGCTTTCAATTTTTTTTTTTTTTTTACAGATTGGGGCGTGCATTTATATTCAGCCTTTACTCTAATACCCCTAACTAAAATCTAGTGGAATCAATTGACTTCAGAAGCCACCTAATTAGTAAATAGAGTCCACCTGTGTGTAATTTAATCTCAATTACAGCTGTTCTGTGAAGCCCTCAGAGGTTTGTTAGAGAACCTTAGTGAACAAACAGCATCATGAAGGCCAAGGAACACACCAAACAGGTCAGGGATAAAGTTGTGGAGAAGTTTAAAGCAGAGTTAGGTTATAAAAAAAATATACCAAGCTTTCAACATCTCACGGAGCACTGTTTAATTCATCATCTGAAAATGGAAAGAGTATGGCACAACTGCGAACCTACCAAGGCATGGCCGTCCACCTAAACTGACAGGCCGGGTAAAGAGAGCATTAATCGGAGAAGCAGCCAAGAGGCCCATGGTAACTCTGGAGGAGCTGCAGAGATCCACAGCTCGGGTGGGAGAATCTGTCCACAGGACAACTATTAGTCGTGCACTCAACAAATGTGACCCTTATGGAAGCATGGCAAGAAGAAAGCCATTGTTGAAAGCCATAAGAAGTGCCGTTTGCAGTTTGCAAGAAGCCATGTGGGGTACACAGCAAACATGTGGAAGAAGGTGCTTTGGTCAGATAAGACCAAAATTGAACTTATTGGCCTAAGAGCAAAACGCTATGTGAGGCGGAAAACTAACACTGCACATCACCCTGAACACACCATCCCCACCATGAAACATGGTGGTGGCAGCATCATGTAGTGGGGATGCTTTTCTTCAGACAGGGTAGCTGGTTAGAGATGATGGGAAAATGGATGGAGCCAAATACAGAACAATCTAATGCTGCATACACACGGTCGGACTTTTTGACCGGACTGGTCCGACGGACGTCGACGGACCAAAGCCGGCGGACAATCCGATCATGTGTGGGCTTCACCGGACCTTCAGTGGACTTTTCCAGTCGCAAATCTGACGGACTTTAGATTTGGAACATGCTTCAAATCTTTACGTCGTAACTCTGCCGGACCCAGAAATCCGCTCATCTGTATGCTAGTCCGACGGACAAAAACCCACGCTAGGGCAGCTATTGGCTACTGGCTATCAACTTCCTTATTTTAGTCCGGTCGTACGTCATCACGTACGATTCCATCGGACTTTTGTGTGATCATATGTAGTTAAGTCCGTTTGTTAGAAAGTCCGCCGCAAGTCCGCCAAAAGTCCGTCGAAAGTCTGTCGGACGGGCTGTCGGACTTTTGTAGCCGAAAAGTCCGACCGTGTGTATGCGGCATTAGAAGAAAACCTGTTAGAGTCTGCAAAAGACTTGAGGCTGTAGCAGCGGTTCACCTTGCAGCAGGACAACAATTCTAAACATACAGCCAAAGCTACAATGGAATGTTTTAGATCAAAGCATATTCATGTGTTTGAATGGCCCAGTCAAAGTCCGGACCTAAATCCAATTGAGAATCTGTGGCAAGACTTGAAAATTGCTCTTCAGAGACGCTCTCCATCCAATCTAACAGAGCTTGATCTATTTTGCAAAGAGGAATGGGCAAAAATGTCACTCTCTAGATGTGCAAAGCTAGTAGAGACATCCCCAAAAAGACTTGCAGCTGTAATTGCAGTGAAAGGTGGTTCTACAAAGTATTGACTCAGGGGGGCTGAATACAAATGTACCCCACACTTTTCATTTTTGTAAAAAAAAAATGAAAACCATTTATAATTTTCCTCCCACTTCACAATTTTGTGTCACTTTGTGTTGGTCTACCACATAAAATTCCATTGAAATGCATTTATATTTTTGGTTGTAACATGACAAAATGTGGAAAATTGCAAGGGGTATGAACACTTTTTCAAGGCACTGTACATTGCAGTTTCCCTTTTACATCACAGCCCTTTTCTCATCAAAGTCTCCCTTTTACACCACAGTGCCCCCTTTTTAAATTGCAGAAACTCCCTCTTTACATCACAGTGCCCTTCTTTATATAACATCACCCCCCTTTACATCACAGCACCCCCTTTTCATCACACCCCCTCCTTTACATTGCAGTGCCCCCTTTACAACACAGCACACTCTATACATCACTGCAATCCCCTTTACAATACAGCCCCCTTTTACATCACAGAGCAACCTTTACAATACAGACCCCCTTTACATAACAGCACCCCCTTCACAACCCCCCTTTCTTGTATACCAGTCCCTTCACAGCCCGCCTTCCTTGTATAGCAGTCCCTTCACAGCTCCCCCTTCTTGTATACCAGTCCCCATCACAGTCCCCCTTTCTTGTATACCAGTCACTTCACAGCCCCGCCCTCTTGTATACCAGTCCCTTTCATAGCCCCTCTATCCTTGTATCCCAGTCCCCTTCACATCACCCCCTTCTTGTATACCAGTCCCCTTCACAGCCCCCCCCCCAGTTTCCTTGCACCCCAGTCCCCTTCACAGCCCCCTTTCCTTGCACCCCAGTCCCCTTCACAGCCCCCCTCTTTCCTTGCACCCCAGTCCCCTCACAGCCCCTCTTTCTCTGTACCCTGAAGCCCTTCACAGCCCCCCTTTTTGCATCCAAGTCCCCTTCAGAGCCCCTTCTTTCTTGTATACCAGTGCCTTTCACAGCTCCCCCATTTTGTATACCAGTGCCCTTCACAGCCTCCCCTTTCTTGTATATCAGTGCCCTTCACGGCCCCCATTTCTTGTATTCCAGTGCCCTTCATGGCCCCCCTTTCATCTTTCCCAGTTACTTTCACATAGTCCATCTAAAATGTTTCCAATCCTATCTTGCACCATGGCTGGTTGGGAGGGGGTGTAGCATGTCTGGACAGGGAAGGGACTGCCCACCCTGTTGGCGGGTGATTGGGTGCTGGGAACTCCCTGTGTTTTGGCGGCAAGTAACCGGCTTGTAAACCTGGGGGGTTGGGCGGTCCCGGCGTGCCTTGCCTTCTGCCTGCCAGCTGCGGCAGCGAGGGAAAGAGGTTATTGCCGGGAGAGGACACCCAGGCTGCTGGGTGGCGGAGCCACGGTCCGGATAGGACTGGCATTCGGTCCGGGTACGGACTGTGGTCTGTCATTTATTTTCTACCCCCTTTTTTGTTTTTCTTTTCTGTGTGGTGGAATTTTAACTTGTCGGTCTATTGGATATCTACGCTGCTCTATCTTGCACTTGACATATTGATGTTGTTGCTGCTTGAAACTGCAACTGAATATTGAGGGATACCTCAGGACTTACATGTTGGCTTAATACAATGCTCTTGATACAGATGATGTTGCCTTTATAAACTTGAGAATGTACATATCATATCTTCTGGCCCAGTGCTGAGGAAGTGATGAAGCCACGAAACGTGTCAACAATAAAGATGGACATTAGTTTATATGGATATTCAATGGACATATATCTTTGTTTAGTTTCTTTTTTTTATATCCTGTACACATTGTATACATAGTCATAAGTGGGAGGACTTTGTGATTTTAAAGCAATGAGCAAAATAAATATTTTAAATTTATTTGTATGTCTTTTTAGTTCATGTAGCGGTACATCATTTTCTAGTGGGTACATAGAAAGTTCTGAATTCTTATGTATGTACCCATCAAGTGTGATAGTTAACATTCATGGCATGCCTTTACCGCAACAGTTTTGGGAGACATTTAAATCGATGTTTTCAGGTTCATGGGGGCTCCGGGGGGCTGGTGCACTACAAGAGGTTTTTCACCTCAATGCATAGAATGCATTGAGGTGAAAAATTGTGAGGGTTTACAACCCCTTTAATTTTCTGTACTGCAGTTAAGCAATCCAGCATGGTCAATGGTTTGCCCTAACTTGTAACTTGACAGTAAGGCTGGGTTCACACTGAGGAACGGAGCGGCTCACATCAGGGGGTCCGGTGCATCTCCATTCACCTTTTCAGGTCCAATTTCAGTCCAAATTTTTGTCTGAATTCAGACCTAAAACGAACCAGAAAATGCACCGGTCTCTTGTGCAATTCGCACGGAGCCGCTCCGGAGATATGTGAACCGGCATCCAATTCACACCAGTGTGAACCCAGCCAGAAGGAAAAGAAGCAGAACACAGATGAAGTAATCACTCTGCTCTCTTCTCCTGGCAGCATGATGGAACAGATGACTGGCAACATTTTGCAAAGCACTTATAGACCCAACTGTCTTGTGGCACGTTAAATGGCTCTAAGGGACACTAAAGGTTCGTGTTTTTTTTTAAAATAAGAAACATGTCATACTTACCCCCACTGCGCAGCTCGCTTTGCGCAGAGTGGCCCCGAACCTCGTCTTCTGGGGTCCCCCGGCAGCTTTCTCGGCTCCTCCCCACATCAGATAACCCCCTGGGAGAAGCGCCCGGGGGGGGGTTACCTTGCGTGCGGGTGTGCTCCCAAGTTCAGCATTCTGCGTCCATAGACGCCAAATGCAGGACTCGGCCCTGCCCACTGGCGGCCGCGTCATTGGATTTGATTGACAGCAGTGGGAGCCAATGGCTGTGCTGCTATCAATCTATCCAATCAAGAGCCGAGAACCCCCTGCAGAGAGATAGACGCGTCCCCGTGGGACAAGTTTGAGGGTTCAGGTAAGTAAAACGGGGGGCTGGGGGGCTGGTCACGGACAGGTGTTTTTTCACCTTAATGCATAGGATGCATTAAGGTGAAGAAACACAAACCTTTAGTGTCCCCTTAAGAGAAACACTTAGAACATATTGATATTTGGCACCGAGAGAGAAGAATAGTAAAGCAAGCATGAAATATTTATTTTCATGATAATTGTAAGTCTAAGTAATGTGCTATTCTAACACTTCCAGGTATTTACTACCTCCTATGGAGATTCTAGTACTCTCCCTGACAATGCCTTCGTCTGCTCTTCTCTCCAGGACAGTGGCTTCTATATTTAGCCATCATCCAAGGTCACAAACTGCTTCCTGGACGGAGACGCTGGTTCAGACATGACATAATCATGTACATCCTGGTACCTGAGTAGTTTTTGGCTAACACTTATCAGCCCTTAATGCAACTCCTCACCTTGTCACTTTCTACAAAGTTACAGTGTACAGTCTGATCACCGGGTTAGAGGAGACTGAGGAAATGCTTCCTCCTGCCTGTAGCGTACTGATGACGTCATCTCAACCTAAGCAACGTCACTGGACTGGAGCTCAAAGATGGCTTTTTAAGCGATAAAAGGTGGAGCTTTTCTGAAAAATTATACTGTTATTGTATGTTGTGACATGCCAGGCGTTTATTCATGCAGACATTCACTTGTACAGCTAAAACAAATGCAGTAAACTCCTGATTCAGGTTCATTTTTACGTTAGCAAAGTAGTGGAGAAACTGAACTCATAATCTGCTCTAAAGATCTGCCGGCTCCTCGCCCCTGTTGGGTACTCCTGAGAACTGCCAGCATACGAAGGGTTAAGGCCACTTCATTTAATGAGTTCCAACAGAAATGTGTCCATTTTTCACCAGGCGTTCCCCTCCTGTGCTCATCACCCCTCCAGCAGCTTTGATTGATGGCGGCACGTGCTATCTTTCCCGGAACATGCCATTTATCACCGTGTCTCCATGATGGGAGAATACAGGCTCTGGACAGTTACTCTGAGCACAGGGCATGCTTCAGTCCTTGAATACCCTGAGCAGCAAAACCATCACTCTTCTCTGCATGCCTGGGGCGAGACAGCACTCTACACAAAGTCTTATGTATAGATGTGAATGTGATCACCTTAAAGCGGTTGTAAATTCTGTAAAAAAAAAACACAAAGCAAAAAAACCTGCAAGACAAAGGTATAATGAGCTAGTATGCACCACATACTAGCTCATTATGAAATACTTAGTTTAGAATGAAGCCCTTGAAGTGGCGCCCAGTCACCGCTGAGGGGGCTGACATGTTCCCCAGGCGTTACTTCCATGTTCGCGTCCCCTGGCGATGTGAGTGTCTGGAGCCGCGATGACGTCACTCCCACACATGCACACGGGAGCCCTCGGTTTCCAGCAAGAAGCTCTGAAGTTCCGCTGATGTCAGCGGCTGTATGCAGGGTGCATATCTCCTAAACGGTGCACGTTTAGGAGATATTAATTTTACCTACAGGTAAGCCTTATTATAGGTAGGTAAAAATCACAAAGCGAGGTTTACAACCGCTTTAAAGAATTCCAGCTATGGATACTTTATGCTTACAGTAATTACATTAATCTAGTTTGGATCAATGTAACCAGTGGCGGAAGGCGGAATTACCAGGGTCACAACAGTCGCACTTGCGACGGGGCCCAGCATTCCGCCACTGTGGGGGGGGCGCTCTGAGCGGAGATCGTGTCTGTCATGAAACAGTCTAGTGTGAAGCTAAGGAACTCACATTTCCAGCGGAGCACACAGGAGAGGGGAGGGGGGAGAAGGGGGAGCAGTGAGATCAGCTGTATGTCCTCTCTCATCCCCTGCCAGAGAGGACAGACAGGCAAATAGAACGTTAATGCCACTGGTGTCTCTGTTCTACTGTTCCATGACAGACTAAAGCTCCGCTCAGAGCTGTGCTGTCTTGAGAAGGCAGATGGCACTGATGGAAATTAATAGCATTCACTGAAGAGCACTGATAGAAGGCACTGATGAGCACTGATAGAAGGCACTGATGAGCACTGACAGAAGGCACTGATGAGCACTGATAGAAGGCACTGATGGGCACTGATAGAAGGCACTGATGGGCACTGATAGAAGGCACTGATGAGCACTGATAGAAGGCACTGATGGGCACTGATAGAAGACACTGATAGAAGGCACTGATGAGCACTGATAGAAGGCACTGATGGGCACTGATAGAAGGCACTGATGAGCACTGATAGAAGGCACTGATAGAAGGCACTGATGAGCACTGATAGAAGGCACTGATGAGCACTGATAGAAGGCACTGATAGAAGGCACTGATGAGCACTGATAGAAGGCACTGATGAGCACTGATAGAAGGCACTGATGGGCACTGATAGAAGGCAGTGATGAGCACTGATAGAAGACACTGATGAGCACTGATAGAAGGCACTGATGGGCACTGATAGAAGGCACTGATGAGCACTGATAGAAGGCACTGATAGAAGGCACTGATGAGCACTGATAGAAGGCACTGATGGGCACTGATAGAAGACACTGATAGAAGGCACTGATGAGCACTGATAGAAGGCACTGATGGGCACTGATAGAAGGCACTGATGGGCACTGATAGAAGGCACTGATGAGCACTGATAGAAGGCACTGATGAGCACTGATAGAAGGGACTGATGGGCACTGATAGAAGGCACTGATGGGCACTGATAGAAGGCACTGATGAGCATTGATAGAAGGCACTGATGAGCACTGATAGAAGGCACTGATGGGCACTGATAGAAGGCACTGATGAGCACTGATAGAAGGCACTGATAAGCACTGATAGAAGGCACTGATGAGCACTGATAGAAGGCACTGATGAGCACTGATGAGCACTGATAGAAGGCACTGATAGAAGGCACTGATGAGCACTGATAGAAGGCACTGATGGGCACTGATAGAAGGCACTGATTAGCACTGATAGAAGGCACTGATGAGCACTGATAGAAGGCACTGATAGAAGGCACTAATGGGCACTGATAGGAGGCATTTATGGGCACCGATAGGAGGCACTAATGGGCACTGATAGGAGGAATTTATGGGCACCGATGGGCACTGATAGAAGGCACTGATGGGCACTGATAAAAGGCACTAATGGGCACTGATAGAAGGCACTAATGGGCACTGATAGGAGGCACTGATAAAAGGCATTAATGGTCACTGATAGAAGGCACTGATAAAAGGCATTAATGGTCACTGATAGAAGGCACTGATAGGAGGCATTAATGGTCACTGATAGAAGGCACTGTTGGACACTGATAGAAGGCACTGATGGGCACTGATAGGAGGCACTAATGGGCACTGATAGGAGGCATTTATGGGCACTGATAGGAGGCACTGATGGGCACTGATAGGAGGCATTTATGGGCACTGATAGGAGGCACTAATGGGCACTGATAGGAGGCATTTATGGGCACTGATAGGAGGCACTGATGGGCACTGATAGGAGGCACTAATGTGCACTGATAGGTGGCATTGATAAAAGGCATTAATGGGCACTGATAGAAGGCACTGATAGGAGGCATTAATGGTCACTGATAGAAGGCACTGATGGACACTGATAGAAGGCACTGATGGGCACTGATAGGAGGCACTAATGGGCACTGATAGGAGGCATTTATGGGCACTGATAGGAGGCACTAATGGGCACTGATAGGAGGCATTTATGGGCACTGATAGGAGGCACTGATGGGCACTGATAGGAGGCACTAATGTGCACTGATAGGTGGCATTGATGGGCACTGATAGGTGGTACTGATGGGCACTGTGGAACACTGCTAGGCAGAACTCAGGCAGTATTGGTGGGTTTGATGGGCAGAATTGAAGAGTACTGATAGGTAGCACTGATGGACGCTGTTAGGCGGCATTGATGAGCACTGATAGGCAGCATTGATGGGCACTGATAGATGGCACTGATGATTGGGGCATTGAAAAATCAGTGTAAACAATTTACTGCCATTCTTGACAGTTAACAGCAGTCCTTTCCTAACACAGACACAGCGTTGGAGGATAGGGCTGCGGATAACCAGCAAGTCCATTTACATGTGATCAGCTGATCACATGGTAAAGGGCCGCTGTGATTGCGCTGGATGCACGTCCCAGGAGTCATGCGGGAAGCACGGTTTTGGGAGGATGTCCATGGTCACCCCCCCAAAATTGGAAGCCCAGGGCTCAGATGGAATGGGGGCAGGGGGGCCCATCATGGTTTCCTGCACCGGGGCCCTGAAGGTTCTAGTTACGCCTCTGAATGTAAATATGCATATACCATACCTAGCTGATGCCCCTGGAAGCTGGATATCACAGACACTGCTAGTCAAGTGGTTTTAAATGAAGGATGAAAACACAATAATAATTTGCAAACAGTATTTTCTTACCTTTTTGGATTATTTGTGCATGTACAGGCTCATCCAGGTTAAGGATTTATCACTATTACTAATTGCTATTCTGCCAGCAGGAACCTTCCCCGTCGGCAGAATACAATGATCAGTGTTGCTGGCTATAGCTGGCAGCTCTGATCATTCAGGAAAAACCTGACAGGCTGGTTGTATACAAGTCGGTTGATGGTACAACCAGCTAGCCCTTCAATGGATTGAATTTTAGCTGATTCCATGCATGGCAAGCTTAAATGTCATTAAATACTGGAGCAGGAACCTCCAAATGCCCCATGTGTGGTTGGACCCAAGAGATTGGTACCCAAGTTTAAGGAATGACACAAGTCCAGAAAAGGTTGAATAGTTATATTGAGGAGTTACAGGCAAAACAGATAACATGGTAATCTGCAATCACTACTACTAGTTAAATGGCTATAGCAACTGCCACAAAAGAGGTACCAGGTCCAGGTGCCCGTGTATTAGCAAACTCAGTAACACTGTCAGCACAGGTGCAGTAATGCTGATAGAGGAACACACAGTTATGTTGGTAGTGCCATGGTATAACTTCAGTACCAGAAGGTATCACACAGGCATAGCCTACCCATCATCCTTTTTAAACCAGGGTGCCTTCAGGTTTTCTCAGGGGTGCCTTTGCAAAATGCCTAAACATTGTCCAAAAATTGTATGCCAGCCAGCAGGTGGATGAAGCCTGCCTAGTTACACAAAGCCACAGGATTTAATTGTGCAACTTTACCACCTTCCAGCCACTGGTGTCTTAACGAATAATGCATAGCTCCCAATTGTCCCCAATTTTCGAGGGGCTGTCCCTGATTTGAAACAAAGTCCCTCTGTCCCTCTTTCCTCCTCATTTGTCCCTCATTTTGATCTGATCTACTGTATATAGTTGGATATAAAATGCACTATTTAGCTCTCAAAAAGTGTTTTCATCCATTTCATCCAATTTCGAACTTGTACTTTTCTAAATTTCAACAGCCAGTATAAAGGAATAGTAATAGTAAAGAAAGCACTTGTGGGTTTAACTAATCATTTTTCTGTATTATTCTCCTTTAAGGGGACATGGCGTGCATGGGAGGGGGGTGTCCTATGCCTACATACTTTGCTAATAGGTGTCCCTCGTTTTCATCTCAAAAAGTTGGGAGGTATGAATAATGTCACCGGTTGATGAGGAGGACATTGGGCGCCTGCAAAGCATCCTTTTTTGCCCCTCCCCTGCCCCTCTCCATTAGCACTGGGGTCACATTGGCCGAGTGAGGGAGAGAAATTGAGGGAGAAGAGGAACATTGGAATAGTCAGTACTAGTGTGCAAAGGTCTATTTGCTTTGGAGGAATAAATCACATCTAATGTTGGGTGTTCTACATGTGTGGATGTTGCTGCATTATGTAAAACTATCTGTTTATTTTTTTACATTTTAGAAAGGGGTGCCTCAAGATTGTTCAGAATTCTAAAGGGTGCCTTGACTGAAAAAAGATTGTGAAACACTGGCCTACATTACTGGGGTGGCATTAGCAGGAGGGGTGGCTGTCTGGCGCAGTGGCAGCACAAGTGGCAATTGAGGAAGCAGTACAGGTCCTATGCAGAATTCTCAGAGACTGCTGAAAGCAGGGCATACAGTGGTGTCCCTAATCTTTCCCTTCTCGAACAGGAACCTTTCACCAAGGCTAATTCACTGCCCTTGACAAGCGTGGTTCCTTTGACACTCTAGACACTTGCAAATGCGCACCAACTCCAGCAGGGCACTGATATTTATTAACACTGCCCAATTGGGCCACTGTTCCCTTGGTGACACCTACGGAGCCTGCAGAGGAACAATGTTCCTTCCAACCTCCTCTCCATCTGTACAGCGGCGCAGCACACAGCGGCACTGACAGATTGGAGAAAAAACTGCACCTGTCTAGACATGTACCATGACCCAAGGGAGAGGAGGTGAACTTTCTGCCCAACCTGCAGTTGGACACTAATAATAAAAAAACACACCATTATTAAAAAGATTTCTTATGATATTCCTAATTTATATAACATTTCCTTCCAGGATTCTGGGTTGTGTTGGTCTGTCCACTGTCAGGTCTTCTATCCTGCAAGCACTTAGCCTGGCATGCTTTATTGTTTTAGCTGTATTCTCCTTCCGTTCAAAGACACCTGGTACAATTTGACCCGCTGTACTGTCCTGCACTGGTATTTTAGACTCCACAGCGCTTCACTTTCTGATTCCCTTTAGTAACATCTGTGCTGCCTCTGAACTCCCGCTGGAGGTGCGCTTCTGCCTTATTGCCCCCCTCTGATTGCCTTCTCGCTCCATGCAGTTGGAGCGCCCTTCTCTCTCTGATCAGTAAAGCGCTCCCTCCCCGGGAGAATAAGCATCAACCACCACCCGCCAAGTTGTTACTATCTTGGCAGATGCACAATTAGATTCTGCTGCTCCTTCATTCAGCAGGTGCTGAGCTAAATCTCAGAAATTCCCTTTTCTGAGAACAATCCCTCATTCTAATTCCTTCTCCTGTATTATGTATAAAGCTGTCGCCAACATACTTGCTGACATGTGGGAAGGGGATTTAGAGGGGATCTATTTATTTGCATAGGAGTGGAGGGAAACAATGCATTTTTCATCAAGTTCTTGTAGAACGGAGCTTTGCTTCTAAATAAGGGATGGAGATAAATGCCTACTCCTCGGATACACTGCTTCATTTACTGTACACTGGCAGCTCCTCTCAGTAGCTCATTATCAAGCTACTTCTCTCCACTTACTGCTCAGGTATCATGTACAAATCTGCACCAGGAGCCAGATGAGAGGTGACACGGCCTCTATTGCCACGTTGACTTCTCTCGCAGAGGTGACAGTTCTTCCCATCTTAATGTCAATTCCTAAGAGCTTATCCAATGCCCTGGGCACGGTTCTATCCTTGGAACGGTGTAATTCCTTGGCGTCCGTGCGTCCTCCAGAAAGAGTGGACTGAGCTTGTGAAAGTGGGACAAGCCGAGCGGCGACAGAGAGCCACTGAAATGTGCATGCAGAGACAAGGCAATGTAGGTCAGGTATTACATAGGCAGCTGTATAAATACTGCTAATACTACCTTTTTTTTCTGCATGTTAAGCAAGAGGAAGGCGCTAATCAAAGTCACACAGTGAAGAGTCCCCAGTTGGGAAACGTTAGGGAGGTCATGAAGTGTATCCTGGTACTAATAATATTATAGACTGGTATGTGTTATATCCACCACAGGGAGGAAATGAAGCATATTCTCAAAAGCAAGCAGCTAGCAGTTCCGAATATTTTTATGGAATGTGTTGACAGAATGTAGAGAGGCTGAATGTGCCTTTACATAAAGTCATGAAGGTTAAGCATTGTTCACACATAAGTAAGTAGTTGGGGCTTCGACTTACCATACAGCAATGCCTAGCTGTGAAATACGGACCTGCCCAGCATAGGACTTTCCCTGGTTATAACAAAAAAAGAAAAACTCAATTGATCCTTTAAACCTCATGCATACTAGACGTTTTCCCAGCTTTAGTGAATGCCTCCCCCCTGGCAGGAGAAAAGCAGCATCAAAAACGCATCCGAAGCCACATTCTTTTAAACGCATTTAGACGCGTTTAGGTGCATCAAGCACTTGGGCGTTAAAGTGGTTCTAAAGGCTGAAGGGTTTTTACCTTGATGCATTCTCTGCATTAGGGTAAAAAACCTTCAGAGTGTACCCCCCCCCAGCCTCCTTTTATACTCCTGTTATACCCACCTGAGCCCGGTCTCAAGGAGAACAGCGGCTTTCTCTGCTCTCTCCCTCCTCATAGGCTCAGAGACAGCAGTGAGAGCCACTGGCAGTGGCCAATCAGGAACAAAGTAGGAAAAGATCCCCCTTCATGGGACTTCACCGGCCCAAATAGTATTATACAGTAATCATGGGGAAGGAGCAGGGGCCGGGTCAAGCCTTGCTCTGTGTGTCTATGGACACACAGATCTGGATCAGGAGCGAGCCCACACGAGTGCCTCCATAGCATGTGGCTTGCTATGGTGGGCGCCAGGAAGAGCAGGGAGAAGCTGGCAGGGGATCGGAGCTGCTCTGTGCAAAACTATTGCATAGAGCAGGTAAGTAAACCACGTTTGTTATTTAAAAATAAAAACAATAAGGGCTCACAATCACTGTAATTAATTTCATTGGCCAGAATTATAATTTTAGTTATAAAAGAATTACAATTTATTTTATGTAACAATCACATACTAAATGAGCCTAGATTTAACGTGCGTTTATACACATTAAGGTGCAACAAGTGTTTTTTAGGCTGAAATGCTGTTGCTCCTGATCGTGCTAGCAGTGGGGGGGGGTTCTGCCTCTAAATGCCTGTAAATGTTTATGTGTGTATGGACACATAGACTAACATTAAGGGGCGTTTAGAGGCAGAAAAAAAAAAAGTGAAACGCTTCTAAAAGTGGTGTTTTTAATGCCCAGTGTGCATGAGGCCTTTTATGCCCAGTACACATGGTCGGACATTGATCGGACATTCCGACAACAAAATCCATGGATTTTTTCCGACGGATGTTGGCTCAAACTTGTCTTGCATACACATGGTCACACAAAGTTGTCGGAAAATCCAATCGTTCTGAACGCGGTGACGTAAAACACGTACGTCGGGACTATAAATGGGGCAGCAGCCAATAGCTTTCGTCTCTTAATTTATTCTGAGCATGCGTGGAACTTTGTGCGTCGGATTTGTGTACACACGATCGGAATTTCTGACAACGGATTTTGTTGTCAGAAAATTTTATAGCCTGCTCTCAAACTTTGTGTGTCGGAAATTCCAATGGAAAATGTGTGATGGAGCCTACACACGGTTGGAATTTCCGACAACAAGGTCCTATCACACATTTTCCATCGGAAAATCCGACCGTGTGTACAGGGCATTGGAATATTCTTCCGAACGCTATCAGTATTTTTCTAAAGTCATGGATTTCATTTTCATAATTTCCCCGTATAACACAGTGCGGTTCACACACCATCCATGAGTCATGGAATTACAGGGAGATTGCATATCTCGTTATGATCATACGTATTTTGCATCTGAATATCAGTGAGCATATACACTGCATGGCTGAAGGTTTGTGGACATTAGTAATGTTACTTTTTCTTTCAAAAGATGTAGCGGCCTGCTGGGAACACAAAGTGATTGTAAAGACTCGTTTTTTGTTTTCTTTTAAATAAAAAACATGTTATACTTACCTGCTCTGTGAAGTTGGTTTTGCACAGAGCTGCCGGGATCCTCCTCTTCTCGGGTCCCTCTTTGCTGCTCCTGGCCCCTCCCTCCTTTGAGTGCCCCTCAGCCAGCAGCTTGCTACAGGGGTCACCCAAGTCAAGTCAGAACTCTGTGTATCCATTCAGACACGGAGCCCCGACCTAGCCCCGCCCCCTATGATCCCAGATTGGCAGACTGACTTTAATTGACAGCCGTGGGAGCCAATGGCGCTGCTGCTTTGTCTCAGCCAATCAGGAGGAGTGTCCTGAATGGCTGAGGGGATCGTGGACATTGCTGGAGAGAGAAGGGGCTCAGGTAGGTAATTTGGGGGGTGCTGGGGGGAGGGCTGCCACACACAGAAGGTTTTTTATCGTAATGCATAGAATGCATTAAGACAAAAAAAACCTTCTGCCTTTACAACTCCTTTAAACACCACAAACTTAAAAAGGCCCTATCAACATAAAATAATAAAAAAACAAAAATACCACACCTGAAACAAAAGCCCAGTGTCACAAGAAAAAACAGTTTAAGCTAAAATGAAGGCCTCATCAACATAAAATAAAAAATAATATACCCCAAAAATAAATGAAAATCCACAAAATCCTTGCAGCCTTGAAAAAAAAAAAAAATGGAAAAAATTTGCTATGAACCAATTACAAAATAAAATAAAAATCCCCAATAAAAAAAAAAAAGATGACAAGGGGAATTATTGCCCAAAAAGCTTGTATGCAGGGCCAAGAGAACGTTAGCATAACGTATTATCCCTGGGTACCATTTACTGGTCTCTTGCCCAAATGTGCTGTATGTGTTAGTGTAAGTCCCTGATCCCAGAGGGAGCAATTAAAGTATACAGTCACCAACACATTACCGTGACACGACTCTTCCCTGCATTCTTCCTGGATGAGCCAGGTATCAGTTCTAGAAATAGGCCACCAGAAACAATAAGAGACAAGCCCAGTCAGTTTGTAATGCTTTCGCTTAGGAACGGTCTGGACGGGAAGTCAAGTTACCATAATTCCAGCAGCAGTTGTCAGTACCTTCCCCAGGGTGGGCATACTTCGTCCTGTCACTATTACTATTCCCGACTAGGGTTCCAGGACCTCTTCAGGCATTACCCTGCTAGGGGATGTCTCTTCCTTAAAGGGCTAAATAATTGCGAAAAGGTTTCAGCCAGTCCCATGGGGGCCAACTCCACAAACTGTCTCCATTCTAGCCTATGCCTCCACTCAAACTGACCAAGTTCTCATACTACACAGGATTTATGACCTATGAGAGGGCCCCACCTAGCGGCCAAACTGAGAATTCTTCTAACACCCCCTTAAAAACTGTCTTTGCTGTTTGCCAGCTTACCTTACAACCATAAGCGTGCACAGGAGGGGTATCGGGTGTGCCTGGGCACACCCTAATTACCCTGAGCGCCAATGCCATTCAGTGTACAGAAGGGAAGGGGGACCCACTGTGGGCCCCCCTTCCCTCCACCCCAAACTCGCTCATTCATGTATTTATGGACCTTGCTTTGTGCTCTGGTCCAAATCATTTGGTGGAGGGGGGATTATGGTTTGGGGTTGTTTTTCAGGGGTTGGGCTTGGCCCCTTAGTTCCAGTGAAGGGAACTCTTAAGGCATACGAAGATATTTTGGACAATTTCATGCTCCCAACTTTGTGAGAACAGTTTGGGGGTGACCCCTTCCTGTTCCAACATGACTGCGCACCAGTGCACAAAGCAAGTTCCAAAAAGACATGGATGCGTGATTGTGGGATGGAGGAACTTGACTGGCCTGCACAGAGTCCTG
The DNA here is from genome assembly GCF_042186555.1 of Aquarana catesbeiana. Classification (NCBI taxonomy): domain Eukaryota; kingdom Metazoa; phylum Chordata; class Amphibia; order Anura; family Ranidae; genus Aquarana; species Aquarana catesbeiana. Next base: position 214,697,249 of record NC_133333.1, on the reverse strand, counting down.
ACCTCAACCCAATAGAACACCTTTGGAATTAATTAGAGTGGAAACTGCGAGCCAGGCCTTCTCATCCAACATCAGTGCCTGACCTAAAAAATGCGCTTCTGGAAGAATGGTCAAACATTCCCATAGACCAAGGGTCAGCAACCTTGTTCCACTTAAGGGCCTGATTCAATGTATGTGAATGCATGGAGGACCTGCTAATAAAGGAAGATAACATTACACAGCCCCTGCACCTCTTGCCCCCTTACATTACACAGCCCCCGCATTTATGGCCCCTTTACATTATACAGCCCCCGCACCTCTGGACCCCTTTACATTACACAGCCCCCGTACCTCTGGACTCCTCTACATTACACAGCCCCCGTACCTCTGGACCCCTCTACATTACACAGCCCCCGTATCTCTGGACCCCTCTACATTACACAGCCCCCGTACCTCTGGACCCCTGTACATTACACAGCCCCCATACCTCTGGACCCCTGTACCTCTGGACCCCTCTACATTACACAGCCCCCTTACCTCTGGACACCTCTACATCACACAGGCCCCCTGCACATTACACAGCCCCCCTCCATATTACACACTCCCCTCTCCTGCATATTACACACCCCCCTCTCCTGCATATTACACCCCCCTCCCCTTAATATTACACAGCCCCCTCCCCCCAGCTGTGTAAGCACAGAGGCTCTTTACATTTTTTTCCTTATTTTATTTCTATTATTTTTACACTGTCCCTTTGAGAGAAAAAAAATCTGATCACTTTTACTGCTGTCAAAAGGAATATAAACATCCCTTGTCACAGTGATAGCATTCCATTTCATGTTCGGAAGGGTCAAGGTCAGGGCTGGTCACTAAAGTTCATCCACATCAGATTTACACCATGTCTTTATGGAGCTGGCATTTTACACAGGGGCACAATTATCTTGGATCAGAAATGATCCTCCTTAAAATGTTACCATAAGGATGGAAGAGCACAAATGTATAAAATGTATTTGTATGTGGTAGTATCCTGCACTGTAAACACCTAAACTCAATTATTTGGAGGGGACTGCATACCTTTGGCCCCATAATTTATATAAATTAAATTAAATCCTTTTTTCCACACACTTTAGAAAAACACTTTTTTATACAATTATGTTCATATTAAGGGAGACCTGGAGTAAAATGCACAAGAAAATGTATGGAGGGCCGGCATGACAGGGGTTAAAGGAGCTTGGGTCTAGGTGGGGATTTCAGTTGCATTTTGAAAGAAAATAGGCGGCAAAACTTAGCTGATTGGGTCAAGGTCAGGGTTGGGTGGAGTTACAGGGGGTTGTCTGGTAGGTGGTCTTGAAAGGTCTTCATTTGGAGGTCTGAAGAGATGAAGAAAACTTCCCGCCCTCCCGCCCTATAGTCCAAATCATTTGGTGGAGGGGGGATTATGGTGTGGGGTTGTTCTTCAGGAGTTGGGCTTGGCCCCTTAGTTCCGGGGAAGGGAACTCTTAAGGTGTCAGCATACCAAGACATTTTGGACAATTTCATGCTCCCAACTTTGTGGGAACAGTTTGGGGATGACCCCTTCCGGCGCAACATCGCTCCCAGAGTTATTTCCGGGTATCGCGTGCTCCGGCGCTGTGATTGCCCGGAGCTGTGATGACGTCACTCCCGCGCATGCGCGTAGGAGCCGCCGGTAACGGCACGTCAGCTGAAGCAATGGCACGAACGAGCATGTGCCGTGTACAACCACTTTAAAGTTCATGAGTGTGTAAAGGCAGGCGTCTCAATACTTTTGGTAATTTAGTGTACAATAAATATATATATTTATTTACTGTATAGATACTATATATATATATATATATATATATATATATATATATATATATATACACACACAGTACTGTGCAAAAGTTTTAGGCAGGTGTGAAGAAATGCTGTAAAGTAAGAATGCTTTCAAATTTATATATTTTAATTGTTTATTTTTATCACTTTACAATATGCAAAGTGAGCGAACAGAAGCAAATTCTAAATTAAATCAATATTTAACTTTATCATAATAGATGACGTTCTAGCTCTTTTGAAGAAGCACAAAGAAAGCCCTTGCATACACCTAAACAAGCAACAACAGACAGCTGGCAGAAATGAGGAAAAAAAAAAATACAAGAGGCAAGATCATGGTCAACAAAAAAGAAAAGGGTCAAGGCTGGCGGCAAATAAGATCATCAAACAAGCAGAGGTCAGGGTAGGAAACAATTGGGAATCTCGGTTAGCAGAAAGTTCAATTGTTTATGGTAGTGGGAAACAGAACCAGGAAATCCCTAAATAGCATTGGCATACATCTGTGAAACACCCAAGGGCAGTTATAAACTTAAACCACTAGATGGAGTACGTCTGCAGAATGCTAGAGGTTAAACTAGAGGATTGTGCCTGGCGCTGGCGAGGCGTGTTCATGTCGGTGAGGGGCGGATTTCTACATGTTTGGGGGCGGATTTTTAAATGAGGGGCAGTGCTGCAAAGATGGGGGCGGATTTTGGAAAGATGACCAGTGCTGCAAAACACATTTTATTATGCTATTTTTCCTGGGCGCTTGCGGGGCATGCCCATCTTTTAAAAATCCGCACCCAACATGTACAAATCCGCTCCTCGTCGACATGAAGCATCATTTAAAAATCAGCCCCTATCTTTGCAGCACTGCCCATAATTTTACAATCCGCCCCCAACATGCAACAATCCACCCCCGATCCGCTCCCATAATTTTACCATCCGCCCCCAACATGCAACAATCCACCCCCGATCCGCTCCCATAATTTTACCATCCGCCCCCAACATGCAACAATCCACCCCCAATCCGCTCCCATAATTTTACAATCCGCCCCCAACATTACCTGTAGGTAAAAATGACAAATTAGGGTGTACAACCACTTTAAAGCCTGTAGATTCCAATGGAGGCTGCAGCAGGATTTTGAGAAAATACAAAGGGATTTATGAAGCAGGAGCCAAGAACGAAATAACTTTCTCTAAATGTCAGTTTAGCCGCTCATTATCATTAATATGTAATCTTCGACACTATCTCAAATAAAGTTTGCAAAAAGTGAAAATTCTTGCAACTTATAGAGGAATAGAGCAGCAGGGGGAGTGTAAAGAAGATAAGTATGATCTTTTGTGGGGGGGTTGTTCTTTCAAGAGAACATTTCATCTGATCTGGAATGGCCAAACTGACAGAGGGGGTTATTTACTAAAGGAAAATCCACTTTGCACTGAAAGTGCACTTGGAAGTGCAGTCGCTGTAGATCCAAGGGGGACATGCAAGGAAAATAAAAAACAGCATTTTAGCTTGTACATGATCGGATGATAAAATCAGCAGAGCTTCCCCTCATTTCAGATCTACCCCTTAGATTTAGAGCGACTGCACTTCCAGTGCAAAGTGGATTTGCCTTTCGTAAATAACCCCCATAGTCTCTTATGCACAAATAAACAGCAAATATCACAGCAGCCTTATGCCGCGTACACACGGTCGGAATTTCTGACAACAATTGTTCGATGGGAGCTTGTTGTAGGAAATTCCGACCGTGTGTAGGCTCCATCTGACATTTTGCGTCGGAATTTCCAACAAACAAAATTTGAGATCTGGATCTCACATTTTCCGACAACGGATTGTGTTCCGATCGTGTGTACACAATTCCAACGCACAAAATCCCACGCATGCTCGGAATCAAGCAGAAGCGCCGCACTGGCTATTGAACTTCCTTTTTCTCGGCTCGTCGTAACGGGTTGTACATCACCGTGTTCTTGACGATCGGAAGTTCCGACAACATTTGTGTGACCGTGTGTATGCAAGACAAGTTTGAGCCAACATCCGTCGGAGAAAAAAACATGGATTTTGTTGTCGGAATGTCCGATCGTGTGTACGCGGCATTATAGTAATATCCACCAAGCAAAATGCAGCTTGGTCCCTGTTGTGTTCTACATTCATAGCAGCCTTTGACAATAATTGAATTTTACAGGAATTCCTCTTCACTTGTTATATCTTGTTCCAACCATCAAGGCTGCATTTATCACCCACCCTAATGAATCCCACTTTTCCTGCGGCCAATGTCACCTCTGTGCCTCCGATTTGTGTATAAACCCTCGATGACCCGCACTTGGCCCTGACTACAGAGTAGAGGAAAGGAATTATGTCCAGCCAGTGATATATACAGTATAAACAAATAACGTCTTCAGAGCTTCCCAAATCAAGTTTAGCCCGACTAATAATAGCCGGTGTGAAGGAACAAGGCGCAGTAATCCTGTTATCTTGATCTACTGTCCTGAGCTTTAATTGACCTTGGCTGGGGATGATGCAATAAACTGACTTCCCCAGCTGGGATATTGTTATCTCTGAGACTCTGCAGTGCTCCACTGTGTCACCCGGGGCTGACTGTCCGATCAGCTAAGGAAGGGACAATGGGTCTTTGAGTGAGGGGCTCTGGTATATAAAGCCTATTAATCTCTACAATAATCTGCAAGACAATCCTGGACCAGAGATTAAGAAGGAGATGATAAAAAGAGACTGAAAAATATTAAACTGAAGGTTTGAGATGCATATCAGGAGCACATCCTACCTGCTCAAGGTTTTCATTCTTTCTCTAGGAATTATTCTAGAGCACCAGTCCTTAGATGTTGTGGCTGCATTAATTTTTTCAGATTTTTTTGGTTTTATTTTCACCTGGTGATCCTACCAGTGTTTTACTGGTGATCCTGCCAGTGTTTTACCGGTGATCCTGCCAGTGTTTTACCGGTGATCCTGCCAGTGTTTTACCGGTGATCCTGCCAGTGTTTTACCGGTGATCCTGCCAGTGTTTTAGGAATACATAACAACCACCTCAACTCCAATACATACCCTGTTTCCCCCGAAAATAAGACCTAGCGTGATTGTCGGTGAAGGCTGCAATATAAGCCCTACCCCCCAAATAAGCCCTACCCTGTTTCCCCGAAAATAAGCCCTACCCTGAAAATAAGACCTACAAGGACTTTAACTAGGGCTTATTTGGGGGGTAGGGCTTATATTGCAGCCATCACCGACAATCACGCTAGGTCTTATTTTTGGGGAAACAGGGTAGCATGGAGGGGTTCTGCATACCTCCTAACTATCCCTCTTTTGGAGGGACCGTCACATTTTGGAACCAAATTCCTCTGTCCCTCTTTAGTTGGTCCCCTTTTTGGTCTGATGTACAGATATCTATGAAAATTAATTTCTAAACATGGTATTCTGCACTGAAACCTTAATTCTCTTGCTTAATTAATCTTGTTTGATACTTTTAAAAGCCAGTATAACGCAAAAGTAATGTTAGGAAAAAAACAATTCTGAGTTTAGCCAATCATTTTTGGCATATAAAATCTTAATTGTTTGGATAATTGGGGGAGTGGCAGGAGTGTGTTCATTGCTTAAAGCGGAGCTCCACCCCAAAGGGAAGCTCCACTTGTCTGCCTCCTCCCCCTTCCTGTGCCACATTTGGCACCTTGTGGGGGGGGGGGGGCGTACCTGGTTATGACAGGTACCCACTCCCACTTCCTGCTGAGTTCGTAAAGGGCCATTGAGAAAGCGCGGAACGATTTGCGCATGTCGGTTTCCCTTACCCAAGATGACAGCGCCAGCACCCCAGAGCCAATTTCAAGAATCGGCTTGGGTGAGGACACCGCGGGATCCCTGGACAGGTAAGTGCCCTAATAATAAAAGTCAGCAGCTACAATATTTGTAACTGCTGACTTTTCATTTTTTGGTGGGGTGGAACTCCACTTTAATACATTGTGCTACATTGTGCATCTCAGAAAGTTTGGAGGTATGGTTCTGTAGTCCACAGAAGATAACTAGGAAGTCTGATAACAACTATTGATATTTCAGTTTAGTACACAGGAAGTTACAAGGTTGTGAATTAAATTTATAGCTCCTTTTCCAAAGTCCCGGACAAAACATTTCTAGCGACTTTTTACCCTCCCTGTTCTGTGCTATATTTTTCACACTATGGCTATATAGAATAACTAGCTATGTGAGTGCCCCCTTGACATCATGGGGATGCTATAATTAGTGACACTATAGCATCTTTATATTGTGATATATTTCTCACAGTACAGCTTTGTGATTGCACTATTGTCCTCATAATTACATGCATGTAATATGGATGATTTATCCTACTGTTACTTAAGTCCATTTGGTATTAAAACTGCCATGTTTTCTCTATTTTTTGTTTTTTGTTTGTTTTTTGTAATTCTGATGTCCTTACATTGAAAACATGGTGGCTGTCATTGTCTTTTTGGTCCACTGGGTGGCGCATGGTGTGCTCCTTGGGCTGCCTTGTTTTTTTCACACCACCCGGTGGGTAGGCTCCCCCTGTACATGGCTAATGGATGACAGGGGTTCCCATATTAAGTCGGATGTGCGGGGAGGAGCTCTTATCTGTCCCCGCTGTGTCTTTGGATGGGGATTTCTTTTTCACCGGTGATGTGCCGACGGGTGACATCATCGCGCCCCGAGGGGCGGGGCTATGCTGTGAGCCTCCACGTCAGAGAAACACTCTGTGTCCAGCCTCAGCTGTTTTTTATGCAGCTAAATGAGGCCTGACAACCAGCACCACCCCCTGTTAGGATTGGCTCCCTCACTAGGTCACTCCCTATTTATAGTGCTTTATAGTGGCCTTCTTAGAGAGTATTATCTCTTTGCTGGTGTAGCCATCAGAGTGTTTCTTGTGGATGTGAATCAGTGGCTAGTCTGGGGTCACATTCCTGTTCACCTGCGTTGTCCATGCAGACTCTCTCAGCCAACGTGGATTGCCTGTACAGGAGGTCCCCAAGTTATGAACCTCCAACTTACGAATGGGAGGCGGCGTGACGTTCTGCACATGCGTGGCCACTTTTCAACGGCGGGCACATCGGAAAACATTGGAAAGCATCAGAAAACGACGTCTGCGCATGCGCAGCTACTTGACAGAACATCAGAAAACACTGGAAAACGATGTCTCTGCCGTTCTGTGCATGCGCTTCTGACTTACGAACAAATCCGACTTAAAAACAAACTGGCAGTCCCTAACCCGTTCGTAACTCGGGGACTGCCTGTACTGTTTTTATTATTTCCCTATGTCTTCTGAATGAACCCTGCATGTAAGTACCTTTAAAGCCTAAATACTCTACAGTTCACTATGTAAAATTACCTGCTTTTCATGAACTATAGTACAATATACTATGTAACTATATCTATGTTGCAAATAAAGATAAAGTCACCCAAATGTAAACCTCCCCTGATGAAGGAAAATACACATCAATAAATTTCCAAAACATGTTGGGTTGCGTGCTACAAATCTTCATGGACTGACCTCAGCTTGACTCTGGCAGTACCTGGATTCATTGTTTTTGGGTTTGATATATACAATTATGTATTAATTGATTCATTGGTATACTCTGTATAATTTAATGCTACTGTCTATGTCTACAAAATGTATTACATATTGTGTACTCAATAAAAATGGCACTTTGTTGCCTTTTACTTATCTCATTACGCCTAGTTCTGCTTTAAAAGTCCAAGGGGGACGGCCCCTGCTGCATTTGTTGCATGTTTCTTCTTCTGAAGTTACAAGGTTATTGGATTTCTGGCACGATTAATGGGCATTTTTCTACACTTGCAGAAAATGTATTTAGTCTAAAAAATGAAAACAAAAACAACCATCACATCTAAAAACTGGTAAGCTGCAATACATTAAAGCGGGGTTCCACCCAAATTTTGAACAATATCTGTATGTATTCTCTTCCTTGCCTAGATGCTGACATGCCCTTTAAAAAAATTTAAATCGCCGTAATTACCTTTTATTTTTCTATTCTTCTTTGCACTTCCTGGTTCTCCTCCCGTGGGAGTAGGCGTGTTTCTAGCCTCTCCCAGACTCCTGGGAGCTAGTCTCAGGCTTCCCAGGATGCCACTGAGCATGTGCGGGAACGAGCAGTGAATGCTGGGAGCACAGCATTCACCACATCCAGGAAATAAATGCTTGTGGGCTTTAAATGCCCACAATGAAGATGGAAACCGCCTGCAGTGAATAATATAAGTTATTCTTTCCGACGAAATCTGACACAGGCGGACATATTACACGCAATATGTGAGTATGTAATGCTGAGAAGAAAAGTTTGTGAATGAACTCAAAAAAAAAAAAAACGATAGATAGGTGGACCCCCGCTTTAAACGTTCACCCTTGTTTAGATATACTTTAAGGTGTTAAGTTTAGGGTTAAGTATGACAGCTGTGTTAAAGTGGTTGTATACCCACTTTTTTAATTTTTACCTGTATGGTTTAGGAGATATTCACTTTGCATGCAGCCGCTGACGTCAGCGGCGCATGCGTTGTGAATGCCCGGCTGAAGGTTCGGCAGATGCTGCCAGACCTTGCCAGGAAGAAGACTCCCGTTTGCATGTGCAGGAGTGACGTCATCTCCGCTCCGGCCACTCACAGCACTGGAGCCACGAACCCGGAAGACACGGCGAGGGCAAAATGTCTCCCTCAGCGTGGACCGGCCTGCGATATGGGGACCTCGTTCTAAGGTAAGTATTTCATAATGAGCTAGTATGCAGTGCATACTAGCTCATTATGCATTTGCCTTACAGGGTTTTTTTTTTAACATGTTTTTTTTTTTTTTTCTGAGGGTATACAACCACTTTAAGGTATACATTTCAAGGTTCCTGTAAGGGTTAAAGATACACTCCATTCAAGTACCTCAAATGCATACAGTTTACACTCAGGAACTGCTGTAATGCACCCACCTACCAACTCACCATCTTTTGTTGCTGATTGGGTGATCCTGGAATCTGCCTGCTGGGAACGATTGAACACCCACTGCAGGCTCCTATCATTTACATACAGCATATCCAATATGAAAAAGAAAGAATCAGTACTAAGAAGTTTCTCACAACCCCAATCACATTCTCACCTGTCTTTGAAAGTCTGCATGTGATTTTTAGAAGGGAAAGTAAAAGATAAAGGTACATCGCCCAGGAAAGTACAGTCCACCTGTCCTCCTACCAACCTTATTAGATGTTCTGTAAAAATCGAACTGCCATTACATTGTCCAATGAGACTATCTCACTGGCCTGTAAAGATATTCTCATTGGTGTGGAAGGAGGCGGGTGAAAATTAGAAAAACTCTGGCCGTCTGTCCTTATGCTGGCCATATTTGTAGCAACCTGATCATACAATTTCAATGATGATTAGGTTTTCCACCAGAATAAAGAAAACATTTGTAATACACTGATATCAATCAACTGCTGGTCAAGATAAAGAAAGTCCCAAACTGAATTCTGCAGAAATTCTAGCTGCTTTATTTTAATTGCTTGACCGGGTTCTTGTCTTCGATTAATTTGTAATTAAACATAATTATTCCTTCAATATGATAAATCTATTTCAGTCTGTAAAATTGATCACATTTGTTTTTGTTACTGGTATGCTGCCTCTGCTCTTTCAATCATGCTAATACAATAAAAAAAAAATCTGGTGTTGCCTGAAATCTGCTGTCTGTATAGCCAGCATTAGGAAAGTTTTTCTTGTAAAAGTATAAAATGGAGTATGGGTTCACTTTAAAAGAAATGTCTGGCCGTAAACAAAGTCTACAGATATTTATAGATGGCAGTGCATATTGGAACAGACACAGTATTTCACACGTCCGCTGCTCCCAAGAGATGACACTCAGCGTTGGAATATTTCTGACTGAATGCCGCGGTTAGTTCAATAGCCGTACAAGCATAGCGGAAGCAGACAGGTAATACATACCGTGTGCAAAGCAATTTCACCATCTTCACATGCAGAAACAAATTTTATTTTATTCTTCATTTTATATTTCCAATATGAAGACATCAGAGGCATCATTATTGAACAGAAGAGGAGATTCAGCACCCTGGACAGCGAAGACCCCAGCCTGAGCTGCTCAGAACTCTGCTCTGTCAGTTCTCTATTTACAATTTACAGGGTTCTGTGCTGGGACCAATCCTATTTAATTTGTTCATAAATGACCTGGAGGATGGGATAAACAGTTCAATCTCTGTATTTGTGGACGATACTAAGCTAAGCAGGGCAATAACTTCTCCGCAGGATGTGGAAACCTTGCAAAAAGACCTGAACAAATTAATGGGGTGGGCAACTACATGGCAAATGAGGTTCAATGTAGAAAATGTAAAATAATGCATTTGGGTGGCAAAAATATGAATGCAATCTATACACTGGGGGGAGAACCTCTGGGGGAATCTAGGATGGAAAAGGACCTGGGGGTCCTAGTAGATGATAGGCTCAGCAATGGCATGCAATGCCAAGCTGCTGCTAACAAAGCAAACAGAATATTGGTATGCATTAAAAAGGTAATCAACTCCAGAGATAAAACGATAATTCTCCCAATCTACAAGACTCTGGTCCGGCCGCACCTGGAGTATGCTGTCCAGTTCTGGGCACCAGTCCTCAGGAAGGATGTACTGGAAATGGAGCGAGTACAAAGAAGGGCAACAAAGCTAATAAAGGGTCTGGAGGATCTTAGTTATGAGGACAGGTTGCGAGCGCTGAACTTATTCTCTCTGGAGAAGAGACGCTTGAGAGGGGATATGATTTCAATATACAAATACCATACTGGTGACCCTACAGTAGAAATAAAACTTTTTCGCAGAAGAGAGTTTAACAAGACTCGTGGCCACTCATTAAAATTAGAAGAAAAGAGGTTTAACCTTAAACTACGTAGTGGGTTCTTTACTGTAAGAGCGGCAAGGATGTGGAATTCTCTTCCACAGGCGGTGGTCTCAGTGGGGAGCATTGATAGCTTCAAGAAACTATTAGATAATCACCTGAATGACCGCAACATACAGGGATATATAATGTAATACTGACACATAATCACACATAGGTTGGACTTGATGGACTTGTGTCTTTTTTCAACCTCAACAACTATGTAACTATATAACTATGTAATTTCACAAAAAACAATCACTTCTCATTTAAAATAATTTTTGAATAACAAAAACTGCTTTAAATCTAATTTGCACTGTTGTATGTATTATTTATTTTCTTTAAATAATAATTAAAAAGAATTAAAAAAATGTAAAAAAATCTAATTTGCAGCCACATATAACTTTTTGTGTAATGCATTAGAGTGCTTATCTATTCAGCTTGTGGCTTTGTTTAGAAACAAAGCTCCTGATTTCCACAATCCTCCATCTGTCGTGGACAGGAGTCTGTATCCACTCGGAGACAGACAGTCCATGACATTACAGGAGTGTACCTGAGGGTAGAGCAAAGAGGACGGATGGAGGACCACTGTAGAGTGTTCCTGAAGCTGTGTGGGTTTAACCAATCTTGTTTTTTGTACAATTCTCCTTTAAGGGTGTGTGGCAAGGGGTGTGTCCTATGCCTGCATACTTTTGCTGATAGGTGTCCCTCATTCCCATCTCAAAAAGTTGGGAGGTATGCACAGAAGGTCAGGAGATATGGAGGACACTGGGACTCGGGAGGCACAGAGGAGACTGGAACTGCCACAAGAAAGACTCTGGCTTGGCTTAGATGTAGCAATGCATTGCTTGAAAGCCAAACCTCATGTAACTATGCTATTGAAGCTAGCACCAATCAAGAGAGCCGTCTCCACATGGTAGGAGAAGACCCAGCAATGGATCCAGTAAGAGGTGAATGTTACACCATCATATGCATGCTGCGCAGTGAGATGCCAGAACTTCCTGTCCAGAAGACCAATCACCCCCTGGCAGTTTCTGTGCTCTGGGTACCCGGTCTCAACACTAACCTGCAGTTTTAGATCAAGCTGCATTGATATAATCATATTAAAGCTACCTAATCAAGTAAATATCCATATCCACATGAAAAGCTCTTACAACATACCTAGCCCCACCCACTCTGCTATCCACTGCTTGACGTAAGTTTGCTGCAGAACCCTCATTCCTGTGGCCTGAACCTGTAGAATTTTCAGCCAGTAACTGATGACATTACTAGTCATAAAAACTGAGATTACTGGGCTCTGGAGCATGGTAGGGTAGAACGTATTTTTGATTCATTGGGGGGGTGTTGAGGGTGTTATAAAATATCACGCCTAAACTTTAAAATACTTATAAACCCTCACTGAATGTTTGCTAAAACACTGTCTAGTGTATGTTTCCTTTATTAAAATTCTTATTTTTAACTTTTTTATCCTTGCTGCAGGTTAGTGTTGCTTATATCCTGCAAACTATGTGCATCTACTTCTCATCTACATGCACTTCAGCGATGGCCCCATGACATTTCTCAAGGATGGTGAAATCAGTGAACCATGCCGGCATGTTGAAATAGCCACTTGTAGTCTCCATCTTGTGTGACAACACAAAAGAGCAACTGGGAGACAGTGACAGAGTGTTGTCACCCTATGACAGTAGGTTCCTGAACAAGGACCTTCATGCAAGGATCACCAGAGACTGACTAAATGAAAACCGCAGATTTCAAATAAAATGAAAATGACATTTGAAACAATAATGACATGTTAAACCTCATATGAGAATTTAGTGGTTGGATTTACATCTACTTTAAACCCTTCTCAAATGAAATTTATCAAAAAGATGAAAAACGGTGCAGTCACCCTGCCCCCTCCCCCCCTGGCCCTTCTATAATTTTCAAAAGAGGATATTTCCCAGCTGTGTGACGGGCACGCCTGAACGCTGTCCCAGTAATCTCTCTCCAGTCTATGAATTATACATACATTGTTTAGAAATTTATTTTAGAATTCTCACTATTGATTTTTAAATGGCATTGAGCCTGGGCTTTGTGCTATTAAACCTGTCAGTGTCGTTACCTCGCACTTGGCGGTTTGCATGGGTGGCTGCACCGGCGGCGGCGATCGCCTCCCTGTGATGTAAAAGCAGCCCGTGACCCCCCTTCCCTAGCCTCCCATCTCATCTCTTAGGGCCGGGGAGGGATGCAATGTAGAAGAGAGCAGCAGTAAACTTGAAGACTTTTTCCAGAGAAGGGTTCTGTAATTCTGGCACAGGCAAGCCGCTGTGCTCGGGCATCTCATACAACAGTGGAAAAGTTTAAGAGGCCACAAATCAATGCTAAGCAAGAGGATGAAAGGAATAATGTTCCAGCCATCGGGCCCTCATCATGCCCATTCCTACTTCCACATTGTGTTCTGCATTGATTGCTGTCTATTCTTCGCTCACTGCCAGTAATGTGCTAATAGCTGGGGGCACAAAGTAGCAGCTATTAGTGAGACAACGAAACAATTAGTGGCTTGAACTCAAAGTAGTGAAGCCATGCTATAGACACCTTTCTCTGTAGTACCATGTCTATCTAGTAGATGCTTGACAGGAGACGTGTTGGTAGAATGCTGGACCCAAAAGAAGCAAAGATAAGGTTTGATATTCAAATTTTAAAGGTTGCTGTCTGTCAACTAAAGGTATCCCTGAGAGTCCCCAAAGTATTCTAAAGAACGTAGAAAGTATAAGCAAGCCACAGATCTAATATAAGTCCAGTAAATCCTTACTGGACAAAAGGTCAGAAGAGAAATCCATGTTTCTGGGGCTCAATGCTCCTACTTCATCAAGCCTAAGATGCTGGCAGTACGTGAAATAGTAGGGTCCTGACTACCGAGCTACCACTACTCTTATGCCGCGTACACACGATCGGACATTCCGACAACAAAATTCTGGATTTATTTCCGACGGATGTTGGCTCAAACTTGTCTTGCATACACACGGTCGCACAAATGTTGTTGGAAATTCCGAACGTCAAGAACGCGGTGACATACAACACGTACGACAAGCCGAGAAAAATTAAGTTCAATAGCCAGTGCGGCTCATCTGCTTGATTCCGAGCATGCGTGGAATTTTGTGCGTTGGAATTGTGTACACACGATCGGAATTTCCGACAACAGATTTTGTTTTTGGAAAATTTGAGAACCAGCTCTTAAATTTTTGTTGGAAATTCGGACAATAAATGTCAGATGGAGCCTACACATGGTTGGAATTTCCGATAACAAGCTCACATGGAACATTTGTTGTCAGAAATTCCGACCGTGTGTATGTGGCATTAAGCCTCTTGCACACTGGCACCTGAGCCTACTCACTGAAAATGTTAGGATATTTTGCCCATCCTGAAAGCACAGGTGCTGCGTAAAGCCTCCCATAGACATAAATGGCTGTGCATGGCTGTAGTCATGGTGCTATTATAGACATGTGTATAACATATGGGCATATGAAAATAAATAGACATTTTTCTATTTTTTTTATATATGCCCAATGTACGATACCCTTGTTTATGAAAATACAGCAGGATACCCATAATACAGCTGTGCATAGCCGATTACATCTACAGGACGTGGTACACAGATTTCCAGGTGAGGGGAATTGCCAGAATTTACATTGAACAAGCTCTGGCACCCATTTTCAAGAGGCCTTATCTTTTTCGCCCCTGTAATCTGTTGTCTAGTATTCTCTTTTTTTACTGTCGGCATCTAAGCCCCGATGAAGAGAGAGTACTGAGCCACTAAAATGCGTTGGATTTCTCTTACGTTTCTACTACCTTACCTTTTGTCATATACAATAAAGATCTACTGGACTCACATCAGATACGTGGAGTGCTCATCTTTTCTAAATGTTTTATCCAGGATATGCGGCCTAGGAGAAAGGTCTGCCCTCCAAAATTGGAAAGGTATACTCCAGTCAAAAACATGAACGTTTTTCAGGATCTCAGACTCAGTACAGTCCTTGAACCATGAGATTAAAGATACAAAGCACAATCTGATATGACAAAAGGGGTAGTCCTGTAAGCACAGTAAAAGCTTGCTGGATCTAACTGCAGGGAGTATATGAAGCAAAAATGTATGAAATATAATGATAAAAGTTTGAGGTCATGTAAAAATAAGACATATGCGGTAATTAAATTAGACACAGACTTGGATAAATGGAGCTCTCTATAGGACATCACTGAGAAATACTAAGATCTGCCTAGTTAGGAGGACTAGATGTCATAAAATGGATAGTATAACGCAGCGATTCTCAACCAGGGTTCCTCCAGAGGTTGCTAGGGGTTCCTTCAGCATTGGGCCATTTCTGCCTCAAAGATAGGTTTCCACTGACACCATCGATCTTTTTAGCTACAGTATCTGTAAGGAGGTAATTCTTCCCAATGACCACAAGTGTAAGGACCATTCTTCCCACTGACCATCACACTAATATATAATGAGTTGTAGATTTCTAATTTTTAGCAGGGGTTTCCTGAGACTGGAGAACTATTTCAAGGGTTCCTCTGTGTTGAAAAGGTTGAGAAAGGCTGGTATAACATCTGGTACTTCCTAAATACAGTGAGTAATACATACAGCAGCATTTCCTGTTCAAGAACTCCTAATTACTGTATCAGTGGATGAATGTTATTGAAACAGGTTCAAACTGTGACAAAAGATGACATTTTTATAAATCTGGCGTGATTCATTTGTCCTTGTGTTTTGAATCTACAGCCAGTCTTCCATTTGCCACTTTATAAATACACCCCGTAGCCTCCCTGGCGGTTTTCCCGAGTGTGGCTCGGGGTTAAAATTCAGTACCATTAGCGGTAACCCCGAGCCACACTCGGGATTACATCGCAGGATCCTGGTGTGGCTTTACTTACCTTGTCCCCAGGATCCTGCGATGTCCCCCGTTGTGTCTGCGGGCTCCGTCCTCCTCCGAAGCCTCTCCGTGCCAGGCTCCGTTCCCTGCGAGCGGCGCGACGCACGGGGGCGGAGCCTGGCGGCAAATTCAAAAAAGTGTAAAATCATAACACATACAGTACTGTAATCTTACAGATTACAGTACTGTATGAAATGATTTCACATCCCTTTTGTCCCCAGTGCTTTGTCCAATGCCCTGCATGCAGTTTTATGTTATATATACTGTTCTTTCTGCCTGGAAACTGGAGATTGTCCATAGCAACCAAAAAGTGTCCCTTTACATCAAAAGTGGCTTTAGACCAGCTAGAAAACAGCGATAGTAAATTAGAACACTTGCAGAATTGAGCGATAGTGAATCGTGGGGAAATTTATTTTATTATTAATTTTTTTTTTTTTTTTTTATTATTTATTTTTATTTATTATATCATAATTTATGTTTTTGTGTTTCAAACTTTATCATACCCGGGATATCTACTAGACTCTTGTTTGGACAGATTTAAGTGTGTTATTGTTAAAAATTACAGACCTACAATATAAAACGCCAAATTTCCATGCAAAATAATTGTACCGCTTTCAGCACCTAAAATCCGAAATAATCATACCGCCAGGGAGGTTAAAGTAGATGACATTAAAGTAGTATTTAAATCTTCAGACTAATAATGTTCTTTTCTCTTTGTGTTAAGCTCCATGTAACTAGCGGTAGCTACAGAGGGGGGGATTTGGTAAAGCTGCTGCGCCACTTCTCTGGTGTTAATCCCTTTTGTTAATGTGTTGCGCCAAATTCATGAAACATCTGCAACACATTTGTTTCTGACAAAAACTTGTGCGCCAAATGTAGGTAGATCTAAAATGCGCCACGTTGGAGGCTGAAGTTTGCTCCTTAGTGTTGCAAATTGGCCGCCTGTCCTCGGGACTACATGTCCTATGATGCACTCCTCTTCCTCTTCTGATTGGTCCCCCTCTTCACCCAATGAGAAGGGAACAGAGCAACCGGTGATCCCGGTAAGCGCGGCTCTGTTTTCCTGTGTAGGGGGGGGTGAAGAGGGGGGAAAGTGGCAGCCCCCCCCCCCTGAGTCCAGTGGGGGAACAAGCGGGAGGGGAATCCGCGGCACCTGCTACAGTTCGAAAATCTTGAAAAAAGTAGAGCTAATTAAGACCAACCCTCTTTTGGTGTACAGAGTAAGTCCCTGGTGCAGACAGATTTTGAGAAAGTCTCTCACATTTGTTCTAAAAGTGGCACAGTGTGAGCAAAAAATCAAGTACAAGCTCTAGAGAGGTACATGAATCTGGCACACGCTGCGCCACCTTTAGGTGTCTCCGCATACGAGACACTTTCGCAAAATCTTTCTGCTCCAGTCTCTATGAATTGCAGGGAGAGTTTATTTCTTTTATTTTGCTCCAAAGTCTAAAGCCCCATACACACTATTAGATTTTCTGCAGATTTTTGTCTTCAGATTTACCAAAAACATGTAGTGCAAGGGCCTGCCTGATTGCATACAAATTGAAACTCTTATGCCGCGTACACACGGTCGGACTTTTCGTCTACAAAAGTCCAACGGACGCTGACGGACTAAAGCTGGCTGGTAATACGATCGTGTGTGGGCTTCTCCGGACTTTCAACAGACTTTTTCAGCCTCAAATCCGACGGACTTTAGATTTGAAACATGCTTCAAATCTTTCCGACGGACTCGAGTCCGGTCGAAAAATCCGCTCGTCTGTATGCTAGTCTGACGGACAAAAACCCACGCTAGGGCAGCTATTGGCTACTGGCTATCAACTTCCTTATTTTAGTCCGGTGTACGTCATCACGTAAGAATTCGACGGACTTTTGTGTGATCGTGTGTAGGCAAGTCTGTTCGTTAGAAAGTCCGCCGCAAGTCCGTCGAAAGTCCGTCGAAAGTCTGTCGGACAGGCTGTTGGACTTTTGTAGCTGAAAAGTCCGACCGTGTGTACGCCCCATTAAGGTTTGACCTCCATATTATATGGTTTTGGTAAATCTGAAGACAAAAATCTACATGCGGCAGACTTTGCCACCATTCTAAAAAGGATTCTGTGGTGAATTCCTGTCCAGAGGCATTTGACAGACAGAGAGGTGGTCTCCTCACCACTTGCATTACATACAGTTCCAGCACAGTTATGGCAGTTATGGACACTCAAAAAATGGTTTCTATTGCATAGTTATTTAGCACCCCCCTGACCGCTGGCATCAGAACGGACCTTCATTTCACCTCAGAGTGTAGGAAATTGAGCGTGTCAACAGGTGCAGACAGATGGTCACTTTTAAAACAAAATAGGACACTCAGAACAAGCAACCAGAAGCTAGCAGACTTCGACAAAAACAATGGACAGCAGTACAGAAAAGAGCCTTTAGGCTGGCCCAGCGTTCTGAACTTTTTCAGCAGTAGTGAACTCCATTAGCAACCGTGACTCACAGTATATGCAGGAATAGACTGGATGAGTCCATCTCAGCGCTTTCCCAGGTTCTTCACAGCTTCCCTTGATGGCAGGGTAACTTCTAGCACTTCCTCTCAGGTGCTTCAATGTCCTCAGACAGGCTCCCAAGTCTCAGAGCCTTGAGCACATGATTAGGCCTCAGGCTTTATGCCTAGTCACACAGCTGCTCTACATACACCCACCCCAGATCGGGGCCTGGGTGGAAGAAAGCGATCACATGACCTCCCCAAATATTTATACTCTCTCCCAGCATTCACCAGTGGCAGGAAACTCCCAGTGGTTGGATAAGAGCAGCATAAATATTCATAAGCCAGTTTTACCACAGCTCATCATATTAATATCAGAGGTACCAATGACACCTACTGGCAAAAGAGAGGAAAGACAGCTACACTGAATTTACTGAAAACACCAGATGATCAAATAAATTGCAAACCAGCCAGGTTACTTACCACCCAGCACAGATAAATTCAACCAGTAGCCCCAGTGTAAGACAAGGGGCTACCCTTACTTTGGTGCAGCTTGGACCAGTGTAAGTATGCATATCCATACCTGTGGGGCTGCACAATCTCCACCATGTCTAATCAGAGAACGCTTGTCTTCTAAGATCCAGAAAGCAGCAGCGATCACTGACCAGCCCAGACTATGGCCTGTCGGCCTGCAGGGGCAGACTGACCATTCAAGCACTAGAGCCCCCACAAAGAACAGTTCGCACTCGAAGCTGGACATTACCGAAAATTACCGAGCTGCAGAGATCCCCATGGACCCGGCCTCATAGGGGGAAACAGGACCAATCTCTGGCATTGTCCAGGGTGGGGGCGGAGACACAGGGAGCCTGCTCCGGCATCTAATAGTCCAACGCGGGAAAGCTACACAAGGGGAGCCGTCTCTTAGTCCTTCTCGCGGCTGTCTTTTAATCTGTGTGCCTGTTGACAGCGGTGAGTCCCCGGGAGTTGTTAAAACTGGAAGTCCTTCACTGGCTACCATTACCAGCAGCTCTCTGTGATCTGGCGGCACTCCTCTCTCTAATCCCCATGCACTGATCAGGCTGTATTAATGTGCACTGGTGAGGCTGCATTTATGGGCACTGGTGAGGCTGCACTGATGAGCACTGGTCAGGCTGCACTTATGGGCACTGGTCAGGCTGCATTGATGGGCACTGGTCAGGCTGCACTGATGGGCACTGGTCAGGCTGCACTGATGGGCACTGGTCAGGCTGCACTGATGGGCACTGGTCAGGCTGCACTGATGGGCACTGGTCAGGCTGCACTGATGGGCACTGGTCAGGCTGCACTGATGGGCACTGGTCAGGCTGCATTGATGGGCACTGGTCAGGCTGCATTGATGGGCACTGGTCAGGCTGCACTGATGGGCACTGGTCAGGCTGCACTTTTGGGCACTGGTCAGGCTGCATTGATGGGCACTGGTCAGGCTGCATTGATGGGCACTGGTCAGGCTGCACTGATGGGCACTGGTCAGGCTGCACTGATGGGCACTGGTCAGGCTGCACTACAAATAAGATATGTGCAGTGTGCATAGTAATTTGTTCCATTTTTTTTTTCAAACTATGGTCCAGCCCCTCCAACAGTCTGAAGGACAGTGAACTAGCCCCCTGTTTAAAATGTTGGAGGACCCCTGCATTAAGGTAAAAAAACCTTCTGTGTGCAGCTCCCGCCTTCTCTCGATCCAGCGCTGTGCCTGAGAGCAGCGGGTCTGTCCACTCTCTCTCGCCTCACTGGACACACGTAGCAGCCATTGGCTCCTGCTACTGTCAATCACAGCCAGTGGGCAGAGCGTGAGAAGCAGGACCGAGCCATGCTGTTTGTGAATGGACACACAGTGTGGCTTGGGAGTAAGCCTGAATGAGCGCACCCATAGCAAGTGGCTTGCTATAGGGGGGACTTGGAAGGGGGGAGAAGCCAGGAGCACCGGTGGGAGACCCCAGAAGAGGAGGATCGGGACCACTCTAGCAGGTAATTATGACATGTTTATTATTTTAAAAAAAGTACCTTTGGAATCACTTTAAGTTTGCTAAAGCACCGATCATCATAAAAATGACCTTATTAAGGAAACCTGCAGATTTAAATGAATGAAAATGACTTTTGAAATTACATTAATATGGTAAAGCATGCATCAGGTTTTAGTAATTCAGTTACATTTACATTCATAAGAGCACAGAATTGTCTACGGTCTGACGTTGTGTATTTCGGGTTGCGCTGTACACTACCCCCCCCCCCTTATTCCTATGTCTTCTCACCCTATAAAAGGCGCCTGTCTGTTAGGCTCAGCTAGGCCGTCTCTCATCCATTAGAAATCAATTAAGCGCAGCGTCAATTCACATGCGTTTAGAAGAAATACAGAGGAACACATTTACCATTTCTTTCTAAATGAAATCTGTCCTCTCTCCCAATATTACACCCCGGGGTTCAGCTACAAGTGAATTAGAACTGGGAGATCGGGATGGTGGGGGGGGGGGATGTGGCACACACAGCGCCGGGTCTAATGCGCCCACTGGGGCGGGAAATCAACCAAACAGAACTTCATAGTGGATTACATTGCGCTTAACGACTCCAAACACTCTACGCCATATATGCTGTATTAAATTAGGTAGATACAGATCTGATTAGTATCCAGCGATCGCCTCCCCAGGCGGCTCCTCTGCCTAACCACTTTGTGCTTTTAACCCCTTTGTGACTGCGGGTATTTTGTGTGTTTGTTCACAGAATGACTCCAGTCAGAAGGCTTTAGCTTGTTTTGTTTTTTTCCTTCCAGCACATCCCTATCGTCCCTCTCTGGGTCCTGTGACAGTAAAGCTGGCTATACACTAGTAGATTTTTGAACAATCGTTCATACATTTTTTTGTACGAACATTCATATGAAAATTCTTTGTACAATGGATGACTAGATGAATGTCTTTGGAGTACTTTGTATTTTGTTTGCTTTTAACATTCATTTTTGGAATAAAAGAAAACCACGTGTTTAAGAAAAAATTTCCATCCTGCTTCTTCAAATTTTCTTGTCACTGTGGTAAAAAAAAAAAATGTCGATTCCCCCCCCCCTAATAATTAGAAAATCAAATGAGTATTCTTAATATGAAAGATTTCAAACTAAATGTTACTAGTGTATAGCCAGCTTAAGGGGAAGAGAGATTCATACGGCCAAAAAAAGAGTCTAGGTAGGACAACTTGATGTGAGATAATCACCATCAACAGCTGTAGGAGCTGTGGTGGGTGTGCTTGGGGATCCCTTTCCAGCATTAAAAACAGGGGTTCCCGGATCAGCAACAAAAGGGTGTGAGTTAAATGGGTTTACTAGAACAATGAAGGCATGCACATGTAGGCTTTACTCCTTGCATGCATTCTAATTAGGGATGCACCGATATATCAGGTCGCTGAAAATTATCGTCCGAAAATAATGTAGTTGGCATCTTGCTGATAGAATAAAAAAAAGTGGCGATAATGGCATGCCGCATCCCATAAACTTCAATGCAAAAACGCCCCCTAGTGACTTTAATGCAAAATCGCGTCCCATTGACTTCAATGCAAAATTGCGTCCAATTGACTTCTATGCAAAAACTCGTCCCATTGACTTCAATGCAAAATCGTTTCCCATTGACTTCAATACAAAAATGTCCCCTATTGACTAAAATCGCCAGCCACATTAACCACTTGCTTACTGGGCAACTACTTATGCCCCCTTCCTGCCCAGGTAAATTTTCAGCTTTCAGCGCTGTCGCACAAATAGAGCTTTCTTTTGGTCGTATTCAATCACTACTGGGTTCTTTATTTTTTGCTAAACAAACAAAAAAGACTGAAAATTTTGAAAAACAAAAAGTTTTCATAGTTTGTTATAAAATTTTGCAAACAGGTAATATTTCTCCTTTATTGATGTGCGCTAATGAGGCTGCACCGATAGGCTGCGCTGATGATCACTGATAGGGCGGCACTGATAGGCTGCACTGATAGGAGGCACTGATGGGCACTGATAGGCTGCACTGATAGGAGGCACTGATGGGCACTGATCAGAACGCACTGATGAGGCTGCACTGATAGGTGTCACTGATGGGCACTAATACGCGGCACTGACGCTCACTGATAGGCTGCACTGATAAGCGGCACTGGTAGGTAGCACTGATTGGCAGCACTGATAGGCAATGATAGGTGGCACTCCTAGGTACTGCTTAGCAGTACTGATGGGCACTGGTACTGTAGGTGACACTTGAGGGCACTGCTTAGTAGCAGTGGCTGTCGGTGTGTAGGACCGATGTCCCTTTTACATGAGTCGGTAATGGGCTTGTTTTTTCTCCTCACACTGTCAGTGTGAGGGGAAAAAAAAGCAGATTAACGGCTTCTGTTTACATCACATGATCAGCTGTCATTGGCTGACAGCGGACCACGTAGTAAAAGGCCAGGATTGGCCCTTTAATCTGATCTGTGATCAGCCGAGTCCCAAAGACTCTGTGATCACAGGGGGTACGCGGACAGCGCGAGAACGGGAGGACGTCCATGTATGCCCTCCTGACAATTGAAGCCCAGGCTGTAGCCGTCTTTCAGCTATAGCGTGGGCTTCAAGTGGTTAATTACATTTTAAAAACAGTTTAAAAAACTGTCCGTTTCAGTTTCCCAGCTAAGTGCATCCTGAATTTTTGGCTTCAGTTTCGGCACCAGAATTTTCATTTCGGTGCACCACTAATTCTAAGGCATCAAGAAAAATTTGGGCGGAGTGACATTTAAAGCCTAAGTTTAGGTAAAAATATTTTTACATAAGCACAAGGGACAGAATTTATATTTAATCCGAAGTATCCCTTTGGCTGGTGCCAGCTGCCATCGTTGAAATCCTCTATTTTCTGCAGGAGTTATTAGAGACACTCATCAAGAGTGTTGACTATGCCTGCCCTTTCTACCCCCCTCCTCCAATCATAGGAGCTGTACTACAGCTTCCATGAATAAAAAGCATTCTATGAATGGAGGACAGGTGGATGAATGAAAGGTACTCCTCCATTCATAGAGTGCTTCTGGAGAGAAAACAACATAAAGTGCTTTGGGATGCACTGTCTCCGTTGGCATTGTAACCTAAGAAACCACCAACATGCTTATGCGAATACTATGTATGAGGGGGTCACTGCCCTGTTTTCTCTCGATTTCCCACTGGGTAGCATTTAGAAGAAGGCCTACATATAGGTGACGAAGAATCAAAAAGAGAGAAGGAAAAGTAGGGAAGAGAAGACACATATTGAACTGATTGGTGTGGACCTCTTTGGAGGGGCATGTGTGTCAAGGCCAGGACATGGAAATAGGGAAACCATGAGTTTAGTTTATGGCATACAGCAAACCCCCTCTCTGGCACTACTTTTGGATGGGACCTGTTATGATCTGTGGATGTTAGCCATACATTTGGGAACAACTCTACCAGCTATTTGGGATGAGACTATATTAGTTGGAAGGAGTGTTGTACATGAAACCACTTTGTTTCTATATAATTGTAGCCATAACTCTCGGTGGAGCTGCTGGTTTAAGCGGGCTTCGCAGCAGTGACGTGGGCCTCCGGAACGAAGGACCACGAGATTGCTCTCTAACGCATACCTGTCGGCCAGGAGGGCCAGCAGGTGGCTGTAAAACGAACCCCACAATATGGCGTCTGTCCCATAAATACCCTCGCCCAGAATGCATCTCGGAGGACCACCTCCACCGAGTTGTCTCCAGGACAGAAGAGCATCCATACGCTTCGACACGTTGCCTTTCCAACACTAACCAGTGATAACAGTGACACCCACCGGTCAGTATGGAAACACATACAACGTCAGCCAAGCTGGAACAGAGGCAAACCCAACCTTCCTAACGAACAAGTTACTAAATTTACCTAACATATGGTAGATCGCAAATGTACCAGCGCTACATAATAATGAGTATGACAAACTGCAACAGATTGGGTGCCATTACTTAAGGGCTGCAGGCAGTCGGGTACAGCAGTGAAGACCTACGTTTATCTTCTGACACACAAGACTTTGGAGATAAGAGTGATGGTGAACATTCACATGGGTCAGTTAGAAGCTATGACTGGGTAGGTTCCACCTAAGGCACTGGCACATGGGCACTTGTGCCTCCCGGGTCCCAGCTGTATTCCTGACCATCTGGTAATTGTGCCTGGGCCACTGTAGCAAATGATGTGTGAAGTACTCCTATCTAGGCCCATGTCCTGCAAAGAGAACCAATGAGAGACTGTATAGGTAACTGATAGGACGCAGGGGTGTTTGGCACACTGTACTTGTAAAGCTGCCTATGTAAGGGAGGTAATATCTGTAAGTCCAACAAACTGGACGCTAGGGGGCCCCCATGCCCACCGACTTTCTGAAAGTCAGAGTATAAGTCCACCCCCAGCCCTCCACGTGACAATGCCCACACCTGCTGAGAACTTGGAATAGCACCATGCACTGCTGGTAAGATGCCACAGTTATGCTTCAGTTTTCATAAGACAGAATGCAACATGGCGGTAATTGCTTGCACCAATCAGATAGCTCCTACAGACTTTTTTCTTTTTTTTTTTGATCTGGCTCTAATTATTACCTCTGATTTTTCCATAACCTGCACAGTACTGCTTTACCTGCTTGAATGTAATCAGTTTGAAAAATAGAGTCCTTTTAACTTTTGCTACTCATTAACCGCCAGGACTTTTCCAGAAAGACCATCTGTTTTATCTGTGAGTCTGGAGAGTAACAAGTTGGAGGAATAAGACTAAAGAAAGAAAAACATTAATGAACAGCGGGGCGTCTACTGGTCAGCAACAGATTAAAGACATAAGCCATTAAAAGGAGGGATCCCTATTATCAGAATCGTTAAATATGACAAGCAATCCTGCCTGAGGGGCCACCAAAGTGTCCGAGGCGATTGCACATTTTTAGACTAAACATCTGATTAGCTCCTTTTTTTTTTCCCACGGATGCGGCCTCGCCTCGTAATAAGCTTTCCTTGTGATTGCGGAATGATTGCGCCTCTAGATTGGATGTAAATGGTAATAGTGACAATTTGAGTTGTCTGCTGAAGAAGAATGAATAAGCTTTAACTACTTCACAATTACCAGGCGAGCCAGGCAATAAGGATCCATTACAGTGCTAAGCGGCGCTGATTGGGTTAATGGCGGGGACGGTGGGATGGTGTTTGTAATCCGGAGGTGAGGGGGGGACTAAAATCTGAGTTTTTTATATTGTAAATCGGTTCTAATTAGAGTGGGAAGTTTGGCTGGAACTCAGCCCTGTGCTTTTGTGTCTTCTACAGGCAGCTCAGCTGCAAGAAATCTCCCTGCTGGAGAGGGATGCTCTTTTAGTCTGTAGCCGGTATTAGTGACCCAATTTCTGCAAGGATGCTACCTATTTCCTGGCATGTGGCATCTGATAACAGCTACATTTGGAGACTCATTACCACCGCTGAGGACCTCTAGTGGGTTCCATAGAGATCGCAGTACATACATTTTGTATGAGGATCCACACAGGGAACCTGATTAAAGGCTAAGTCCACCTTTTAGAGCAGGAATATGCAATTAGCGGACCTCCAGCTGTTGCAAAACTACAAGTCCTCTCATGCCTCTGCCTCTGGGTGTCATGCTTGTGGCTGTCATGGTCTTGCAATGCCTCATGGGACTTGTAGTTCTGCAACAGCTGGAGGTCCGCTAATTGCATATCCCTGTTTTAGAGCTTGTTTATTCTTGCTGCAAGGACTGCCACTTCTATGAAAATCGAGCCTGGATCGTTTTTCAGAGCCGTTTGACAGGCAGTAAGGAGGCAATGTGTTGTTTTAATCCCCTTAAAGCTGCCACACTTGTGTGCATTTCACGTTGTTGCAACATCATGGCACCATTCACCTGAACAGGTCGCGTTCAGCAGGCAGTAGTGACAGGGGTATAATTCCTGCCAAGGTGGTGAAGCAGAGTATCAAAACCGTGCCATGTCTACACCCCAGGCCTTTGCAGCTTGAGGGAGAGCAGTTGGGGGGCAGCTCCACTGTGTTTTTACTGCCCCCTCCACCCCAACCTCAAGTATAAATGAGCCCCTGCACATATATTTGCAGGAAAATATTTGCATGCATTATTTTTTTTGTAAATCAGCCTGTAAAGCAGGGGTCCTCAAACTTTTTAAACAGGGGGCCAGTTCACTATCGGTCAGACTGTTAGAGGGCCGGACTATAGTTCGGACGCGCTGTGATAAAAGTCCCGCCCTCCTCCTACCTAGACCAGCTTGTGGCTCATTCTATCTCAACACTCCAAATCAGTCCATCATATCTAAGGCACCCCAAAGTGGGCCACCCTAACCACAGCACCCCAAAGAACCCCACACTAGCGGGATGCACAGGGGGAGGCAGTGGGGTGGAGGGGGGACTGCAGAGTGGTCAGAAGGACAGTGGGATGCACAGGAGAACAGTGGGATGGACAGGGGGACAGTGAGATGGAGAGGGGGGACAGAGGGATGGAGAGGGGGGCTGTGAGATGGACAGAGGGATGGACAGAGGGATGGACAGGGGGACAGAGGGATGGACAGGGGGACAGAGGGATGGACAGGGGGACTCTGGGATGGACAGAGGGATGGACAGGGGGACTGTGGGATGGACAGGGGGACAGACGGATGGAGAGAGGGATGGACAGGGGGACTGTGGGATGGACAGAGGGATGGACAGGGGGACTGTGGGATGGACAGGGGGACAGAGGGACTGTGGGATGGACAGGGGGACAGAGGGACTGTGGGATGGACAGGGGGACAGAGGGATGGACAGGGGGACTGTGGGATGGACAGGGGGACAGAGGGATGGACAGGGGGGCTGTGGGATGGACAGGGGGGCTGTGGGATGGACAGGGGGACTGTGGGATGGACAGGGGGACTGTGGGATGGACAGTAGGACAGAGGGATGGACAGGGGGACAGAGGGATGGACAGGGGGGCTGTGGGATGGACAGGGGGACAGAGGGATGGACAGGGGGACTGTGGGATGGACAGGGGGACAGAGGGATGGACAGGGGGACACTTACACATATGGACTTGCCTCTGACTATCTCCCCGACCTCTCAGTTCTCACTTCTTCCTAGTAGGCTGTTCCCTGAAGCCTGCGCTCTCCCTGCTGGACTCCTCTTCCTCCTCGCTGTCCTGGGACAAGGCGAGCGTCCCCTCCGCGCCTCCTGTCTGCCATGCCAGTGAGAAGTGAGTCCGCGGGGGTGCACTGGAAACTACACTTCCCAGCGTGCAGCGCGGCACACGGAGCCCTCCATAGAGATGACTGGGGTGGGGGAGGCGGCTTGTGTAGCTTGTCTGAGCAGAACGGACATTCTTCCCGCCGGAGCAGAGTGGACCTGCCCAAGATGAGCCGACCTGGCCCCGGCCCAAGCCAAGCAGATCCGCCCCCGTCCGTGCCGTTTATTAGTGTGGCTGTGTGTCCTGTCAGGGATCCGGCCCTGGGTGGGGTGGGCCGGATAAATGTCCTCGGCGGGCCGCATGTGGCCCGCGGGCCGTAGTTTGAGGACCCCTCCTGTAAAGCATTGCGAACACAATCAATGGATCACTAAGGTCCTGCACACTATACACAGCAAATTTAAAAAGTGGGGGAGAAGAAACCCTGTTTGCTGTCTTCTCGGAGGGGAGAGGTTGGGGCTGTATAAGGGTGGGGGTTCCCATTTTCACCATGTTACAGTCTAAATATGGGTGTAACGAGTAACACCATGTAAAGGGTGGCATTAGCCTTAAAGAAAACATGTGCTGATCTAGGGCAGCTAAAATATACTAGTTGTCTTGCTGTCACACTGATTTCAATGTCTTCTTTAACCACTTCTCCTCTGGAGCAATGTTTTCCATTTTGTACACATAGTAGTTGAAATTATTTATGTTGCACGATCTCTGCGTAACTGTTCAGGTAAAATATATACTAAAATGTATCTTAATGCACATAAATACAAATTAATTTCCCAATTTAAAAATACAGGATGAGGTTGTGTGGAGTAAATAGATACCAAATATGTCACGCCTCAACTGTGGCACTCAGATTATCAATAGGTGACACTTTAAATACGTTTACAGCTCATTAGTTGCCCTCTGGAAGATTTACCCCCTTCCTGACCAGGCCATTTTTCGCGATACGGCACTGAGTTACTTTAACTGACAATTGCGCAGTTGTGCGACGCTGTACCCAAATACAATTTACGTCCTTTTTTCCCATTAATAGAACTTTCTTTTTGTGGTATTTGATCAGCACTGCGGTTTTTATTTTTTGCACTATAAACTTTTGAAAAAAAAAACAATATTTTTTACTTTCTGCTATAAAACATATCCAATTTGAAAAATGTAAAAAAAAAAAAAAAAAAAATTGTAAAAATTTTTTTGGTAAAAAAAATCCCACTAAGCGTATATAGATTGGTCTGCGCAAAAGTTATAGCGCCTACAAACTATGGGACATTTTGATTTATTTATTTTTTACTAGTAATGGCGGCGATCAGCGACTTATAGCAGGACTGTGATATTGCGGTGGACAAACCGGACACTAACTGACATTTTTGATACTTTTTGAGGACCGGTGCACTAAAAATATGCACTGTCACTTTACCAATGACACTGGCTAGGAAAGGGGTTAACATCAGGGGCAATCAAAGGGTTAATTGTGTTCCTAGCCAGTGCTTGTGTACTGTAGGAGGTGCTTTTACTAAGGGAAGGCATAGATCCGTGTCCCTACTTTACAGGAACACAGGATCAATGCCTTCTCTACTGCCAGAACAGCGATATGCCTTGTTTATATACTGTGGGCAGATCTCCGTTCTGCCTGTGTACTAAACAATCAGCGGGTGTTGGCAGACATTGAGTTTGCGGTACCTGCCGCTGGGCTCCCGTTGTACGTGGTCACAGCGGGAGCGGTGTGCCCGCCCCAGACCCGGAAGTGTCAGATCATGTACTAAGTATGTGATCTGGTGCAGAGCGGCTGCCCTGCCTCAGTATATCTACAGTGGGCGGTCCGCAAGTGGTTAAGGCCAACCGTAAATGAGGGGCCTAGAACTATTTCTCTTACTCTGGGATGTGCGGCCATACCCAGTGTGTGTTGTGCAATTGTTTACATATACGTGTCCCTACACACTTGTCTGCATTCGTATGTGTGTGCGCCGGGTGACAAAGTGCTTTTAATATTGTTGTTTTATTATAGTTCACATTTTTACCATGTTTTTATATAAATTTAGATTAATTTCTTTTCACTTAAAGTATTGCTATCATGCGGCACAGTGGTGTAGTGGTAGCACTTTCACCTAGCAGTAAAAAGGGTCGCTGGTTCCAATCCCAACCATGACACTCTCTGCCTGGAGTTTGCATGTTCTCCCTGTGCCTGCGTGGGTTTCCTCCGGGTACTCCAGTTTCCTCCCACACACCAAAGACATGCTGGTAGGATAATTGGCTTCTGTCCAAAACTGGCCCTAGTGTATGAATGTGAGTTGGGGACCTTGGATTGTGGGCTCCTTGAGGGTAGGGACCAATGTGAGTATGCAATGTATGTGTAAATTGATGGCGCTATATGGGCACCTTAAATAAATAATAATATAATAGATGAGCATCTTAATGAGATGCAATGTACAGGGATAGGGATCATTGTAGACATGCACACTCACTCACTCAGGTTGAACTGGATGGACTGGTGTCTTTATTCAACCTCACTAACTATGTACTATGTAACTATGCTAGCAGAACACGTGAGTCACTATGGAGAGGAAAATAAATTTGAACCCGAATGATAGAATCTCACAGAAGCTTTAATATTTTAATGCCACTTTAAAAGTTCAATATTTGTTAACCTGAAACCTTTATTAAAAAAGTAGGTGGTGATCCTACCATGAAGGTCATTGTTCAGGCATATCCTCTGGCAGCACTCCCCCCCCCCAACTGTGCTCCTATGTTGTCACCACAAATGGCTGTTTCAGCACACCTTATATAAGCATGGTTTAAATGTCATCCAATTAGGGTTTTTCAAAACGTTATGCATGTTTATATATGAACATGAGGCAGGAAAATGTATTTATTACATACAGTATATGTGTGTGAGCTGATTTCTGCTAGCCAGTGCTAAACAGCGATTGTGCTTTGCTGCTCTTCTCTTACATCTTCCATTCTGATTGAACACAACAGGCTCTCTCTAGATGTTCTATCCTTTATCTCAGCAAACTAGTTTTAAAATAAAGCCTACTGATTTCACCCTCTGCACTCCTCTACTACACATTATATGTAATATCCACAACCTTGTCCATTGTGTAACAGGCTTCAAAAAATGTTCACTATTTGTCCTGGTGACGATTCTCACGGAGACAGAAAGTGATGGGAAATCCAAAATTTTAGATTTGTCACCAGGAAAGAAATTGAAGGGAAATCTTCCAATCGGAACTCCTGTTCGGGTGCCGCTTGTCTGAAAAGGGAATTCCCCTCACTTTGCAGGAATTTGCTCATAATTTCTGTTGTGCCTCTGGGACAGAAGTGAAGAGAAATTTCCAGAGCAGGGCACAGTCAGCAAAAAACAGACTGATAAAAAGATAAAACAATCTTGGTTATGCATGCACACATTTGGCCTCATGCATGCTGGGCATTAAGCACCGGTGCATAAGGCTTAGGCATTTAGCTGCAGCTGGAGAGCAAAAGCACAGTGTCCAGTGACTCTATGAGAGTCTGAACAGCTGCTGTGGCTGGACAGGGCTGGATGGTGCACCTAGTGGTATATACTTTTAGGGCAGTATGCCCAGAACACAGACAGGGTGGGTTCCAGGCATTCGTCCCTGGGTACATAGTGTAGCATCCAGCCCATCCAGCAGCAGCTTCCAGACTCTCATAGAGTTGGACAGGCTGCCAGCAGCAGCCTGTGCCCTCCAGCCACAGATAAATGCTGGAACCTCATATAACAGGGTTAAACACCCAATGTGCATGAGACCAGGTACAGGAAGGCACCAAAAGCCCAACACTGCACAAAATACTAAAGAGGCCCAGTGTCTGTATCAATTAAATATTGAATATATACACTGCTCAGCCATAACATTATGACCTATCTAATATTGAGTCCCCCTTTAGCCGTCCAAAACAGCTCTGACCCGTCAAGGCACTAGGCCTCTGAAGGTATCTGGCACCAAGCTGTCTTTGAGCAGGGCCTACTTTGCCATGCATGCAGGGCTACCTTTCACACGGAGCGCCCTCATCAATGTCTGAGACTGCGGTCATGTGAAAAATCTACCATCAAAGCGGAGTTCCACTTTAAAAAAAAATAAAAAATTAAAGTCAGCAGCTACAAATACTGCAGCTGCTAATTTTTTATAATCGGACACTCACCTGTCCAGGGTCCAGTAATGTGGGGAAACAAAGCCCAGCTTATCTCCCCCTCCTCTCTGCGGCACCGACATTGTTACTGTGGGCGCCCGGCTGTGGCTGCACACTGCGCATAAGTGAGCCACGCGGCGTGCCGTGACTGGCCAGGCAATCATCTGGGACCTGTGACCTGTCCCAGATGATTTCCGAGAAGGAGGGGGGAGAGGTGCTCTCCCTTCCGATGCTGCTATGTGCCGGGAGGAAGTGGGAGCTGGGACTCTCTAAAAAGAGGGTATCCGCTCTCCCCCCCAAAAAAATGTGGCATGTCTGGGGGTCACCTTCCCTTAAAGTGGAAGTTCCATTTTTGGGTGGAATTCCTTTTTAAGGCAGTTCCCCGACTTAGAGATGAGCCTTTACACCGTGCAGTAAATTAACAGAGTTCCTCTGTGAAGTGTCTTGTCCCATGTCACTACACACTGTAACTTGGTGGATGCTGCATTAGGAGGGACATGCCGAGCCTGTGCCCACTCTACCAGTCCAGCTTATCTCTGTCATCTCACTCCCAGTAACAGAAGGTGGTCCTGCCGTGCACCTAGACCGAACCACATGCGAGCACCTGTTAACATGGCCTGGTCCATGCGACCAGACCATGGATCTCCATAATGCGAGTTGGGATTCGGTTGCTTGACCTTACCAGGTACCACACCTAATGACTGGTTGCTTTGTTTATTGAACTATACTTGGTTATTACTGTTAGCAACTACATTCTTCTACTTTGTCTTGCTGAGGTAACCCTTGGTAGTGGTGTTGCTCTGCACCCCTTTGTGTTTTACAGACCCTGGTTCTTTAGATTCTCCAGAACCAACATGAGCCCCTTTAATAGTGCGGGCCAAGACCACGAGTCAAGCTGAGGGTCCTAGACCTCAGCCTTCCCCATTTTTACATCACAAGTGGGCTGGCTGGGACCAAAAAAGCCTGGAAATTGAACACACACACATACTTAACTCTTTCACTCCCAGCCTGGGTCAGCTTCTAACTAAGGCAGAATAACACAGCTTGCCTACATGTCTGTAGCAGATCCCACACACCTGGGCATCCATATAATGTAAAAAAAAAAACGTGATTCATCAGACCAGCCCACCTCCTTCCATTGCTCTGTGGTCCAGTTCTGATGCTCATGCGCCCATTGTAGGCACCTTTGGCTGTGGACATGGGTCAGCACTGATACCCTGACTGGTCTGTAGCTACGTAGTCCCATACACAACAAACTATGATGCACTGTGTGTTCTGACACCTCTCAATGAAACCAGAATTAAGTTGTTCAGTAATTTGAGCTACAGCAGCATTTTTGTTGGATCAGACGACACAAACCAGCCTTCACTCCCCATGTGCATCAATGAGTCTTGGCCGCCCTGTTGCCGGTTCACTGATTTTCTTTTCCGTGGAGCATTTTTGGTAGATCCTGACCACTGCAGACCTGGAACTTCCCATAAGAGCTGCACTTTTGGAGTTGCCCTGGCCCAGTCATCTAACCATGATAAGTCGGCCCTTTGTCAAAGTCGCTCAAATCCTTACACTTGCCCATTTTTTCTGCTTTCAACACATCAATTTCAGGGCCAACATGTTCACGTGCTGCCTAATATATCACATCAACTTTCAGGTGTCATTATAAAGAGATAATACATGTTATTTACTTTACCCGTCAGTAGTCATAATCTTATGGATGATCAATGTATACTTGAGTGTTTGAAACAGATTAGTCAGGTTTTTTTGCTGGCTAGCTTGAAAGTGATCCCCTTTTACTAGCAGCTGCTATATTATACACACACACACATATACTGTATATTTTTAAAGCAGCCACTCTGATCTGTATATCACCGAATACACAGGTGTATATATATATATATATATATATATATATATACAGTATATTTTGCATGAAACTTAAGATGCACAGAAGAAATCTTTTTTTATTAAGGTGACAGGCCCACGGGTATATTTTATTAGCCCGACAGCATCTTTCAGGTAGTGTGCAGAGGATGATAAGAATGTAATATGAGGGAGGATTATGGTTAATTACACAGGGCACAGTTTAAGGATAAGGTTACAGATTTTAGCAGTGAATGAAAGTAAGTTTTAGCATAGGGAGTTGCTTTGAGTCATCCTTTAGCATGGTAATTAGACATTTTATTCGGCAGATAGCGCAGCCTGCATTGTTCGGGGATAAAGGCGCATTCTCCGGGAGAGGAGGCGGCTGTACAATGATGACGGGGGCTCTATTGGTAGAGCGGAGCATTTCGCAGGCAGACGGTGCCGCGGCCCAGCTGGAGAATTTTTATTCCCTCTTGCTCACATATTATTTTAGCCTTTTCTTCTCTCCGCAGGCAGACTCGATTCCTCCCTAATTGTTGGCGAGTGAAAGCCGGTGGAAAAGCAAAGTGTTGGACCTGGGCTGATTGATGTGCAGAAGGAAGGATGGAGCAGCCGGGTCAGGGGTGAGAGGACAGGTGATGTGTGTAAGAAATTATCTATTGAGATGGCTTCCGTGATACTTTTCATGTATGGGGTAACAAAAAGACACAGGTGGATAGGTGCTTGAAAGGGCCAATTCAACAATTGCTCATTTTTATAAATGAAATCCTTGTTTTTACCTTTTTTTATCCTTTGTTCCATCTCAGTGCTGCTGATCTCCTGCCACTTCTTTGCATCAACTTTCTGTCTACATACACTCCAGTGATGGCTACATGGCATTTCCCAGGGCAGAAGACCATGCCTGTGTAATGTGTGTTGAAATGGCCTCTTGCAGTTTCCATCGGAAGCCCTTGTAACAGGATGACAATGAAAGAAACTGGGAGATGGACAGATGCCACCCTATAACAGGAAGTGTTAAGGACCTCCATGGCAGGATCACCAGAGTTATTTTATTAAATGTAGGGATGGGTCGAACACCCCCCTGGTTCGGTTCGCACCAGAACACCTTAAACAGGCAAAAAGTTCTAGCTAACATGCACACTCAATTAAAGTCTAAGGGACACGAACATGAAAAATAAAAAGTCCTAATTTTAAAGGCTTATATGCAAGTTATTGCCATAAAAAGTGTATGGGGACCCGGGGACTTCCCTAGGGGACATGTATCAATGCAATAAAAAGTTCTTAAAACAATAGTTTTTTTAGGAGCAGTGATTTTAACCGGTTCCCGACCGGCTCACGCAAATATACTGCGGCACAATGGCTCTCCTGGGTGAAATCCCGTACGGTTACGTTCTTCCCCTTAGTGGCCGCCAGAGGGTGCGCAGTTGCTGCACGGCCGGGGACCCGATGCACGTGGCCGGCAGGTATGATCACCGCCGGCCACACTCGATCGTGTGCATGAGCGCCAGCACGGGGATTTGTGTGTGTAAACACACAAATCCCCGTACAGTCAGGACAGAGGAGACATGTCGTTTGTTGCTACTAAGTAGGAACAACGATATGTCTCCTCCCCTAGTAAGTCACATCCCCATACAGTTAGAACACGCTAAGGGAACACACATTTAACCCCTTGATCGCCCCCTAGTGTTAACCACCTTCCCTGCCAGTGACATTTACACAGTAATCAGTGTATTTTTATAGCGCTGATCGCTGTATAAATGTCAGTGGTTCCAAAAATGTGTCAAAGTGTCTGATCTGACTGCAATGTCGCAATACCGCTAAAAATTACTAGTAAAAAAAATCATAATAAAAATGCCATAAATCTTTCCCATAGTTTGTAGAATCTATAACTTTTGCGCAAACCAAACAATATTGTTTTTTTTTCAAAATTGTCGCTCTTTTTTTGTTTTTAGCCCAAAAATAAAAACCGCAGAGATGATCAAATACCACCAAAAGAAAGCTCTATTTGTGGGAAAAAATGACGCAACTTTAGTTTGGGTAAAGCATCGCATGACCGCGCAATTGTCAGTTAAAGTGACGCAGTGCCAAATTGTGAAAAGTGCTCTGGTTAGGAAGGGGTTAAAATCTTCCGGGGCTGAAGTGGTTAATGATGCTTATAGTGAAACAATCAAAATGAAATATTCCTTTAAATATCATGTCTGGGGGGTCCCCTTAGCCTGTCTGTAAAATGGCAAATGTGTGCGATGTGTAGAATATGCCGCAGCAATAACGACATTTCTAAAGGAGAAAATGTAATTCAAACTTGCTTGCGGCTGTAATGTATTGCCGGTTTCTGGCAATATAGATGAAAAATCAATGAAAAAAACGGCTTGGGGTCCCCCCCCACCAGTCCATATCAGGTCTTTAGGGTCTGGTATGGATTTTAAGGAGAACTCCACTCCAAAATGTAAAAAAAAAAATTAGCGTGGGGGTCCCCTCAAAATCCATACCAGACCCTTATCCGCGCATGCAGCCTGGCAGGTCAAAATAGGGGGGGGACGAGCGAGCGCCCTCCCTCCTGAACTATACCAGGCCACATGCCCTCAACATGGGGAGGGTACCCCCCAAAGCACCTTGTCCCCTCTTCCCGACAACCCTGGCTGGTGGTTGTCGGGGGCTGCGGGCAGGGGGGCTTTTAGGAATCTGGAAGCCCCATTTAACAAGGGAGCCCCCAGATCCTGCCCCCCCCACGTGAATGGGTATTGGGTACATTGTTCCCCTACCCATTCACCAAAAAAGTGTCAAAAACTAAAAACCACAAGAGACAGTCTTTGACAAGTCCTTTAATAAATTACAATTCCTTGAAAAAAAAAGAGTCCCTCAATGTACCTCCACCATCAGTCACGCCACCCAACGGACCCGAAAAATAGAAAAAAAGAAAAAAAACTCTGCCTCCATGGGCAGAGTTTTACAAGACTGCTGTCTTTTCACTTTGACAGCTCTTATATAGAATGTCAGAAGGGGGCGTGGTCACTGGCTTACGTCACCAGGTGGCCCAGCCCTTGCCTATATAACAACTGTCAAAGCCAAGAGAGAGCAGTCACTGGGAGGCCTCACATCAAGGCGGATATTTTTTCAATTTTTTCTATTTTTCGGGTCCGTGATTGAAGATAGATGTACATCGCGGGACAAATTTTTTTTTTCTTTTTTAATAAAAGATATTGTCAAAAACTGTCTCTTGTGGTTTTTACTTCCAGAATCCGATAAGCCCCCTGCTCTCAGATCCTGACAACCACCGGCCAGGGTTGTCGGGAAGAGGCCCATGTCCCCATCAATATGGGGACAAGGTGCTTTGGGAGGCACCCCAAAGCACCCTCCCCATGTTGAGGGCAAGCGGCCTGGTATGGTTAAGGGGGGGGCTTTCGCTCATCCTCTCCCTTTCCTGGCCTGCCAGGCTGCATGCTCGCATAAGGGTCTGGTATGGATTTTGGGGGGAACCCCAATTTTTTTTAACATTTTGACGTGGAGTTCACTAACTATTGCAGGCAGTTCATTAGGAACTACTCTTCCATTGCTGCACCTATTATCGCCTTGACCAAGAAGGGTGCGAATCCCAAGGAGCGGCCTCCTAAAGTTGTCTCTGCATTTCATGTTGAAATAGACCTTTGTTTCTGGACCTTTTTTGAGGTGACCTGAACCTGGGGATCCATTTTTTATTGAACTAGAAGCTTCCTCAACTGGGGTGGGAGCTGTGCTTCTTCAATTCTTTGAGGAAAAACATCAACCATGTGTGTTTTTCTCCAAAACAAATTCTCAGGCAGAGAAAAATTACGCTATTGGTAATCTGGAACTTCTTGCGTTTAAATTGGCGTTGGAGGAGTGGCGTTATCTCTTGGAGGGTTCGCCGCATTCCATAACAATTTTCACTCCCCACAAAGTACCCACAGAATGCCAAAAGACTGAATCCCAGACAGGTCAGGTGGAGTCTTTTCTTTTCCAGTTTTAGTTTCACTATTACGTACAAACCTGACAAGGCTGATGCACTCTTTAGGTCATTTGACATTCAGGATGAGGAGCCCACCTCTGATCCTGAGCCGATCATTCCTACCTAATGCATTCTTGCCCATTTTACCACCCTGGAGTAAAAAAATTCCTCCCAGCAAGATCTTCATCCCCACTGAGCTAAGAGCTACGATTCTTTATTGGGGACACGATTCCAAGGTGGCAGGTCATGCTGAGTTTCTCCAATCCTTCTTTCTCATCAGTCGCCACTACTGGTGGCCTACTCTCCATTCGGATGTCAAAGACTACATTAAGGCATGTCATGTCTGTGCCCAGTCTAAATCCCCCACGCAAGCTCCTGCTGGTCTTCTCATGCCCTTGCCCATTCCTGAAGAGCCCTGGTCTTCATCAGGAGTTATAGGTCATTCTCCGCAGTTTAGTCTCTGCTCATCATGATGATTGGTCCTCTCTACTCCTGTGGGCAGATTTCTTTCACAATAATCATGTGCATAGCAAAGTCTTTAGCCTCTTCCAGTCTAATGACAACCTCTAAGGCCAAAGATAGCTGACATCCTTCCATATGTAGTGGGTTGTGAGGCATAGTGGGTGTAAAAGATGGTGAAAGTCATTGGGCGCCAGATACTTCTTCAATAGGGATGAGCTTGATGTTCGAGTCAAACATACGTTCGACTCGAACATCGGGTGTTCGCCCGTTCGCCGAACATTATGGGACGTTCGTGGCAAATTCGAGTGCCGTGGAGCACCCCATAATGCACTGTGAGATAGCAGTCCATTGCTGTATGATGATTGGCCAAAACGGCCCTGTGTAGTGTTGTTGGTGTGGACGGAGAGATAGCCTGATTTAGATTGAGGAGGCAGGTTATTCAGTTAGTGGCAGTGTATTTGATATATATATATATATATATATATATATACAGTCAGTCTAATATATACTGTATATATACAGTTGCAATAAAAAGTATGTGAACCCTTTTGGAATGATATGGATTTCTGCACAAATTGGTCATAAAATATGATCTGATCATCATCTAAGTCACAATAGACAATTACAGTCTGCCTAAACTAATAACACACAAAGAATTAAATGTTACCATGTTTTTATTGAACACACCATGTAAACATTCACAGTGCAGGTGGAAAAAGTATGTGAATCCTTGGATTTAATAACTGGCTGAAACTCCTTTGGCAGCAATAACTTCAACCAAACGTTTCCTGTAGTTGCAGATCAGACATGCACAACGGTCAGGAGTAATTCTTAACCATTCCTCTTTACAGAACTGTAGTTCAGTTTAGCAATATTCTTGGTATGTCTGGTGTGAATCGCTTTCTTGAGGTCATGCCACAGCATCTCAATCGGGTTGAGGTAAGGACTCTGACTGGGCCACTCCAGAAGGTGTATTTTTTCTGTTTAAGCCATTCTGTTGTTGATTTACTTTTATGCTTTGGGTTGTTGTCCTGTTGCAACACCCATCTTCTGTTGAGCTTCAGCTGGTGGACAGATGGCCTTAAGTTCTCCTGCAAAATGTCTTGATAAACTTGGGAATTAATTTTTCCTTCGATGATTGCAATCCGTCCAGGCCCTGACGCAGCAAAGCAGCCCCAAACCATGATGCCCCCACCACCATACTTCACAGTTGGGATGAGGTTTTGATGTTGGTGTGCTGTGCCTCTTTTTCTCCACACATAGTGTTGTGTGTTTCTTCCAAACAACTCAACTTTGGTTTAATCTGTCTACAGAATATTTTGCCAGTACTGCTGTGGAACATCCAGGTGCTCATGTGCAAACTGTAAACGTGCAGCAATGTTTATTTTGGACAGCAGTGGCTTCCTCTGTGGTATCCTCCCATGAAATCCATTCTTGTTTAGTGTTTTACGTATCGTAGATTCGCTAACAGGGATGTTAGCATATGCCAGAGACTTTTGTAAGTGTTTAGCTGACACTGTAGGATTCTTCTTCACCTCATTGAGCAGTCTGCACTGTGCTCTTGCAGTCATCTTTACAGGACACCCACTCCTAGGGAGAGTAGCAGCAGTGCTGAACTTTCTCCATTTATAGACAATTTGTCTCATCGTGGACTGATGAACAGTAAGGCTTTTGGAGATACTTTTATAACCCTTTCCAGCTTTATGCAAGTCAACAATTCTTAATCATAGGTCTTCTGAGAGCTCTTTTGTGCGAAGCAGCATTCACATCATGCAATGCTTCTTGTGAAAAGCAAACCCAGAACTGGTGTGTGTTTTTTATAGGGCAGGACAGCTGTAACCAACACCTCCAATCTCATCTCATTGATTGGACTCCAGTTGGCTGACACCTCACTCCAATTAGCTTTTGGAGATCTCATTAGTCTAGGGGTTCACATACTTTTTCCACCTGCACTGTGAATGTTACACATGGTGTGTTCAATAAAAACATGGTAACATTTAATTCTTTGTGTGTTAATAGTTTAAGCAGGTTGTGATTGTCTATTTTGTGACTTGAAGATCAGACCACATTTTATGACCAATTTGTACAGAAATCCATATCATTCCAAAAGGGTTCACATACTTTTTATTGCAACTGTATATATACACTGAAATTGCTTATTGTGCAATAGGCAGTCCAATAAAAATCATATTAAAATTTCCAAGTGACTCGTGCTGTTTCAAAGTGACTTGTGCTTGTATTTGCTTCCAATCCTTCTGCCAAGGTGGAAAAAAGTGACTGTTGTGCTCCCCCTTTTGGATCCCTACTTACCAGATCTTTGCACCCCCACAGGGGTAACTCGCATGTGGTGAGTTTGCGACAAGCTGCCGAACCAATCGATCCCTCCTTTCGATCGTCCTGGGAGATCCAAGGCCTCCAAGCCTTCTGGAAACGATTCCTGGTCTCCTACTGTCACTGGATCATAGGACAAAGATTTTGTGGCCCCAGTAATGTCTCCTCATATAGAAAGAAGATGGGCTCCAATAGTGTAATTCCGGATGACAATATTTATTAGAGTTAAAAGGCAATTTAAAACAAGCTAAAACAGAACATATGTAAAGTCCCGTATGTGAATGGGTGGGTAAACAAACCCAATTCTGATATTTTAAAACACGAGCACTCTCGGACTGCGTGCGCTCCAACAGCCGGAGCCTCGTATACCTGGCTCCGGGCTGTTGGAACGCACGCAGTCCGAGAGCGCTCGTGTTTTAAAATGTGAAGGGGGATTTAGGTTCTCACTCTTTAGTTCATAGGCAGCTCCACTCATCCCGAATTCACCTTTTTTGAAAAAAAAAAAAAAAATTATATATATATATATATATATATATATATATATATATATATATATATATATATATACTCTGCATCCAGTGCATTCTGTGGTGTACTGTGTTTCTAATACACTTTAGGTGGTGTACATAGTATCTAATACAGTGTGTACAGTGTCTACTACACTTCTGGTGGGATACACACAACACAATACAGTGCAGCTGTAGTACAGTTTCTACTACTTTTCTGGTGGTGTACAGAGTATCTAATACAGTGTGTACATTTTCTACTACACTTCTGGTGGTGTACACAGTATAAAATACTGTGCATCCATAGTACAGTTGCTAATACAGTGCAGGCGGTGTACACAGTATCCAATATAGCATGTACAGTTTCTACTACACTTCTGGTGGTGTACACAGTACACAATACAGTGCAGCTGTAGTACAGTTTCTACTACTTTTCTGGTGGTGTACACAGTATCTAATACAGTGTGTACAGTTTCTACTACACTTCTGGTGGTGTACACAGTACACAATACAGTGCAGCCGTAGTACAGTTGTTAATACAAAGGAGGCGGTGTACACAATATCTAATACAGTGTGTACAGTGTCTACTACACTTCTGGTGAAGTACACAGTACACAATACAGTGCATACATAGTACAGTTGCTAATACAGTTCAGGCGATGTACACAGTATCTAATACAGTGTGTAGAGTTTCTACTACACTTTTGGTGGTGTACACAGTATCTAATACAGTGTAGTGTGGTGTTGCAAAACAAAATATACATCATGTCCGGAAGGCCACCAAGGAGAGGCGAACGCTCACAGGCCACTAAAAGAGGGCAAGCAGCCCCTGTGTCTACATTCAACAGTGCTGGTCATGGACATGGTGCATCCTCTGCAGGTGGCCGTGAGGCACGCTTGTCCATTTCTTTCTGCTGCTGGCCGTGTTATTGAGCCAGAACATGCAGAAGAGTTGGTGGAGTGGATAAAGCCGTCCTCATCCTCCTCATCCTCTGTCACCCAGAGGTTTGCCTTCCAATGTAGCTGCCAAAGCAGCCTATTCCACCGGCTCCTTGTCCACAATCGCTCCTTCCCCACCATCATGCACAGAGGTGTCCCCAGAACTATTCACCCACACTATCGGATACATGCTGCTGGAGGATGAGCAGCGATTTGAAGGCTCCAATGTTGGTTCCCAGGTTGAGGAAGGGAGTAACGTGAGCCTAGAGAGAGGGGGTGCCCAAGAAGGACAAGAAACTGACAGTCGTGTTCCCCCAGCTGCAGCATATTGCCAAGTTTGCTCCAGTGATGAGGGAGGGGATGATGAGGTCACTGACTCTACTTGGGTGCCTGAGAGAAGAGAGGAGGAGGAGGCACAACTCCAACAAGGCAGGATGCCCTCTAGGGGGCAGCTTAAGGGCAGCCACCCTATTGCATCCCATCGCAGAGCTCCGCAGGTGCACTGCACTGCTGACTCCCCACTGACTTTTAAAAGTTCCTTGGTGTGGGCCTTTTTCGACACGTATGCAGCAGATTGCACCATTGCTGTTTGCAACCTATGTCTGAAGAGGATCAAGCATGGCCAGAACAGCAGCTGCTTGGGCACCACATGGTTGACCAGACATATGACGACCTGCCATGCAGTCCGTTGGCAACAGCACCTGAAAGACCCACATCAAAGAAAAAGGCGGACTTCTCCTTGCTCCTTATCTGGGATCTCCAACCCCACTATACCCCCAGTCCTCTCAAAAACCTTCACTGGAAGGAATGAAGGTATAGCAATAGGTGTCCCAAGTACTTGCAGCCAATCTGCTAGCAGTAAACCACCATCTGATTTTAGCAGGCAAATTTCCCTACCCCCGTTGCTGAACTGTAAAAAGAAATTTGGCCCCAGCCATCCACATGCTCAGCGTCTGAATGCTAGCTTGGCCAAATTGCTAGCACTGCCACTGCTACCTTTTCAGCTGGTAGACTCTGCCCCTTTTGTGAATTTGAATATGCTGTACCTCAGTGGCAGGTTCCAAAATGCCATTTCTTTTCATGGATGGCCATTCCGGCTCTCTACCGGCATGTGAAAGGCAATGTTTTGGCCTTGTTGGACAGGGTGGTTAGCAGTAAGGTGCATATTACTGCTGACTCATGGTCCAGCAGGCATGGGCTTTGACGTTGCCTTTCCTTCATGGCGCACTGGGTAACTCTGCTGGCAGCTGGGAAGGATGCAGGATAGGGTTCAGTATTGTTGGAGCTTGTTCTGCCACCACGCCTCCAAAATGCTAGTGGTGATACTGCCACAGTTCTCTCCTCCACCCCCTCCTCTTCTTCTTCCTCTATGGCCTTTTCTGCAGATTTGTCCTGTGAACCAGCGGTGCTCCGTAAGCATTCAAGGGGCTATGCAAGCAGTCAGGCAAAAAGATGCCATGCGGAGCTTGAGTTAATCTGC
This sequence comes from Aquarana catesbeiana, assembly GCF_042186555.1. Taxonomy (NCBI): domain Eukaryota; kingdom Metazoa; phylum Chordata; class Amphibia; order Anura; family Ranidae; genus Aquarana; species Aquarana catesbeiana. Next base: position 214,654,310 of record NC_133333.1, on the reverse strand, counting down.
TTAGGGGACAGGAGCCACACTGGGGCAGAGATTCTGTCAGCTCTGCAGGGGCAGGCTAAGAGGCTCCGTTGATAGGCTCACATTCATAAAAATGAATCAGTCTTGGATCAGCAGCACAGTTATAGTGTTGTGGCACCACCACCACCCAAGGCCCAATTTTTCTGCCTCTGTTTAACAGGGGCAGGAAATTACAATTTATGATACAATATTTCAATATAGGGCCCGTTCCTGCGCACAAGAGTATCTGTGAGGGGTTACAGTGTTGTGGCACCACCACCCAAGGTCCAATTTTTCTGCCCCTGTCTAACAGGGGCATGTAATTACAATTCTCAATATAATATTTCAACGCAGGGCCCGTTCCCGCACCCAACAAGAGTATATCTGTGAGGGGTTACAGTGTTGTGGCACCACCACCACCCAAGACCCAATTGTTGTGCCCCTGTTTAAAAGGGGCATGTAATTACAATTTTTGATATAATATTTCAACGCAGGGCCCATTCCTGCTCCCAACAAGAGTATCTGTGAGGGGTTACAGTGTTGTGGCACCACCACCACCAAAGGCCCAATTTTTCTGCCCCTGTTTAACAGGGGCATGTACTTACAATTCTTGATATAATATTTCATAGCAGGGCCCGTTCCTGCACCCAACAAGCGTAACTGTGAGGTGTTACCGTGTTGTGGCACCACCACCACCTAAGGCCCAATTTTTCTGCCCCTGTTTACCAGGGGCATGTAATTACAATTCTTGATATAATATTTTATAGCAGGGCCCGTTCCTGCACCCAACAAGCGTAACTGTGAGGGATTAGTGTTCTGGTACCACCACCACCACCACCCAAGGCCCAATTTTTCTGCCCCTGTTTAACAGGGGCATGTAATTCCAAATCTTGATATAATATTTCACAGCAGGGCCCATTCCTGCGTCCAACAAGAGTATCTGTGAGGGGTTACAGTGTTGTGGCACCACCACCCAAGGCCCAATTTTTCTTCCCCTGTTTAACAGGGGCATGTAATTACAATTCTTGATATAACATTTCAACACAGGGCCCATTCCTGCGCCCAACAAGAGTATCTGTGAGGGGTTACAGTGTTGTGGCACCACCACCACCACCCAAGGCCCAATTTCTCTGCCCCTGTAATTACAATTTTTGATATTATATTTCAACGCAGGGCCCGTTCCTGCACCCAACAAGATTAATTGTGAGGGCTTACAGTGTTCTGGTACCACCACCAAAGACCCAATTTTTCTGCCCCTGTTTAACAGGGGCATGTAATTACAATTTTTGATATAGTATTTCACAGCAGGACCCGTTCCTGCGCTCACCAAGAGTAACTGTGAGGGCTTACAGTGTTCTGGTACCACCAACACCTAAGGCCCAATTTTCTGCAGAGTGTATAGGGCAGGCCGTATAGTATATATACTGCTGTTCAGAGTATATAGTGCCTGAGGGTCTGGGGGAACCCCATGCCATTTTTTTTTTTAAATTGGGTACGGGGTTACCAGTAATATCCATACCAGACCCAAAGGGCCTGGTAATGGACTGGGGGGGGACTCATGCCGTTTTTTTCAATGATTTTCATCTATATTGCCAGGACCCGACAATACATTACAGCCGCGAGCAGTTTTAAATGACTTTTTTTCCTTTAGAAATGTCATTTTGCTGTGGTATTGTTCTTAACACGGGAAAACTGCGCCACTTTACAGACATACTATAGACACCCCCCAGGCATGATATTTAAAGGAATATTTCATTTTTAATGTTTCACTTAAAGCATTATTAAAATCACTGCTCTTGAAAAAAATGGCCGCGACTTGGAGTCAGCTGCAGCCAAATCCATCCTCACCACCAGAGGTTCTGGCGAAAACCTGCTAGCTCTTAGATTCCGTGCTCTGGGGAATCTTACGCCCTAGCTCCCTGTTTGGTCTGTGTCGGTGTTCAGGTGGAGCTGCTTTCCTGAACCACCCAGAGCTCCATCCGCAGCAGTCAGTCGAAGGGTCCACAACCTTAGCGGTGCGCTCCTAACCCCATCGGTGTGCATCTGTCACCTGGCCTCAGGTGACCTGACAATAACTAAAAGGAATCTGGAACAGTATTTAATCTGGGCAACCTAAGCATTTCAGATTTTTGGGGGTTTTGTTTATCCACCTTAGCAAGACAGCCTTACAGTATATTAACATGTAAACCCAAGGGCTGGAGAGCGGTACAATAATGAGTGTCTACAGGCAACAGTGAAGCATGGTGGAGGCTCCTTGCAAGTTTGGGGCTGCATTTTTGCAAATGGAGTTGGAGATTTGGTTAGGATCAATAGTGTCCTCAATGCTGAGAAATACAGGCAGATACATATCCATCAAATCAGCCAAGAGCAGGCTAAAGCCAGGCTCTGGAAGGATCCCAACCATTGTCTGAATTCACCCAGCTACCTGTTTGACAGTTGGCTCTGGCTCTCAGCCATGCACTGCTCCCAGCACCTTCTCAGCCTGGTGCTCCAGTGAGTACTGAAGAGGTAGAGCAGAGAAATACTTATCAATCATGCCATATCATCAGGGAGGCATGCAAGTGGCCCCAAATTTATTCTGCAGCAGGACAATGACCCCAAACTTACAGCCAATGTCACTAAGAACTATCTTCAGTGTAAAGAAGAACAAGACGCCCTGGTGATGGTTTGGCTCCCTCAGAGCCCTGATCTCAACATCATGGAGTCTGTCTGGGATTACATGAAGAGACAGAAGGATTTGATGCAGCCTACATCCACAGACGATCTGTGCTTAGTTTTCCAAGCTGTTTGGAACAACCTACGTGCCGAAAAACCTGTTTGCAAGTGTACCTAGAGAAATGGATGCTGGTTTGAAGCCAAAGAGTAGTCACACCAAATATTGATTTGATTTGAATTTCTCTTCTGTTCTTTTACTTTCCATTTTGTAATTGATAAAAATAAACTATAAACTCTTCTATCTCTGAAAGCATTCTTCATTTACAGCATTTTTTCATACCTGCCTAAAACTTTTGCACAGTAATATATACTATATTACCAAAAGTATTAGGACACCTGCTTTTCCACGCAGATGAACTTTAATGGTTTCCCAGTCTTAGTCCGTAGGGTTCATTATTGAGTTGGCACACCCTTTGAAGCTATAAAAGCTTCAACTCTTATGGGAAGGAAGTCTTCGCTCTAATTCATCCCAAAGGGTGTTCTATCGGGTTGAGATCAGGACTCTGTGCAGGCCAGTCAAGTTCCTCCATCCCAAACTCACTCATCCATGTCTTTATGGAACTTGATTTGTGCAATGGTCCAAATCATTTGGTGGAGGGGGGATTATGGTGTGGGGTTGTTTTTCAGGGGTTGGGCTTGGTGCTTCCAGTGAAGGGAACTCTTAAGGCGTCAGCATACCAAGACATTTTGGACAATTTCATGCTCCTTTGTGGGAACAGTTTGGGGGTGACCCCTTCCTGTTCCAGCATGACTGCGCACTAGTGCACAAACAAGGAAACACATTTATTTTGTTTAGGAGAGAGTAATGAAGGGAGATTCAAAGTTACTGTCAGGTATTAATCACTATCTTTGACCCCGCTATGGAAATTTCCCCTCACTTCCTGTCAGAACATTTAACACCCCCCCCACCTTTATCCAACACTAAAAACTCATTTAGACTGTCAATGTACTCTACCCCACCCCATGCACATTACCATGCAATATTTTGGGTGTTAAGGTAGCCCTTTAAAGGGCACATGTGTGGTGCAGTCTTGGTGCTTTACCATAATGCAGTAATCATACTGGATCCAAATTATTTGCGTCCAAACTGTATAAGACGGAGCAATAGAGAATAAATCCCTGGGACATATATTATTATCCCAGGTTAATATAGCAGTATGGCCAAAGATGGTTGCGAATTAGCAGTTGCAAAATATATGCCCAATGATGTAATAATCACCATTCCCTATGGACTAGGTATAACAACCATCAAGTTTGTAAAAAGACCATTGCTCCATCTTATACAGTTTGGACACATTAGTGCTACTCTCCTTGTTTTTTTCTGGCACTGTTGCTTCATCATGCCCCAATGATCATATTTATCTCAAATTTGGCCCTGGCCATCTCCTCTCCTTGTGTGGGTTGGTGGGTTCTGAATGCCCCTGTGCCTGCTCCATGACTGATGGTTGGATACCCAGCTACCTTGATCAACTTGCCTTACCCTCATCATTTGTCCTGGTCCTGAAGAAGCCAAATATTTGGCGAAGCGCATTGACCTTTAGACACTGAAAAAGTATATCCTATCCACATTGGACTTGTATTATCTCACTCTATACATGTGGTTATATAGATGTGGAAGCTTGATCACTAACACATATACACTAATGCCGCGTACACACGATCGGAAATTCCGCCAGAAAAACTCCGATGAGAGTTTTTGGCGGAAAATGCGACCGTGTGTATGCTCCATCTGTCTTTTTTCCAGCCAGCAAAAGATTGAGGGCATGTTCTCTATTTTTCGGGCGGGAAAAGTTCCTATCCGAAAAGGCGATTGTCTGTACAAATTCCGACGCGCAAAATTCCTACACATGCTCGGAAACAATTCAACGCATGCTCGGAAGCATTGAACTTCCTTTTCTTGGCTTGTTGTAGTGTTGTACGTCACCGCGTTCTTGACGGTTGAAAGTTCAGAGTGTGTCTATGCAAGGCAAGCTTGAGCGGAATTAAGTCGGAAAAACCATCCAAGCTTTTTCCGACGGAAAATCCGCTCGTGTGTATGCGGCATTAGGGCTTTTGCTCCCACCATTCAAAGGGGGGAGGGGGGCTTTTCCTGTTGTTTTTATCTTCTTTACCATTGCACAATACTGCTGTGCCATTATAATCTGGCTTTTTAGATGGGCTGGATACTGTATCCAGTTTTCTTTGCAACTATCAAAATGTTTTGCAAGGTGGATGTCAGTCTGGGTGTTCCTAGGCAGGCTGTATTTGCATGCAGACCACCCTAGGTAACCTCAGGTGAAGCTGAGCTTCCATGATTGAAAGAATTGAAATCCAATAGATAAAAGGGGCGGGCAAGGGACAGTCAGGCTGGGGAGGAAAGTGCTAGATGATGCTGGATGTCCTCCAGTCAGGAAATAAGGCAGGCTCTAGCTCACTTGCTGCAGTTTCTAATGCATATTGTGAGAGTGTGCTTACAGTGTGCAGTGAAATCAGTAAGCAATTTCAATACAGGAGAGCAGCCTGTACAATTATGCAGATAAGGCTGGAGTTCAGCTTTAAGGATACCAATTATTGCATAAATGATGTTTTCATGCTATCACTCACTGTAGCTGAGTCCAGCTCCCAGCTCAAAATGTGTTTATAGTGGTGGTAGTGAGCAGGTAGAGCCCAAAATGTAATTAGTTACAGATGATCAAAAATTCCAACGCCCCCTGCTTTCTAAGAGCAGGAATGCAGAGATATTTACTCCAGTACAGTCACCAGTGTCCAGCTAGTTAACCCGGGAACAGCTCCACATGTAGCAGAAAATCTATAAAGTAATAATGATACAAGATATCTCAGCTGAGGTCTTTATTGACTACCAGACAGCCGGATGCTATTCAAAGGCAGGAATTGTTTTAAGGTTAAATTTGCATTTCAGAGTTAACGCTGATCCCTCCCGGAGTGACTGAAAGCCGAGTTTCAAAGGCTCGCCTGCTCGTGGTGCGGCGATACAGCGTTCTGTAGGAAAGCACTGATATTTATATCCTGCATGTCGTCTATATATCCTATCTGCAAGCATGCTGACACGGCCACTAATTGGATTTGGATACCAGCTTGTTCTGAAGGACCTCTTGACCGCCATGTCCTTAAAATGTGCAGCCCAAAAATATATCACCTCCGGAAATGACCCAATTCCAGGAAACATCACCTGGGGAGTCACATCAGAGCCATTCTGACTCTATACCTGGGAATCTGTACCACCCACTGCCCTCTCCCTGGATCAGAGTTATACTGGCAAAGCCGCGCTAATTAATATAATCTTTATTAACATTAGAATCTGTAATTCACTTCCAATATTTACTAGTTTTTAAATTAGTTTACAGAATGATAGTGAGATTTGTTCTATAAAAGAAAATAATTAACAAGAATGAACACATGAAATTATTTTTACTCTGCCCCTTCTAGACACGAGACAGTCAGGTAGGATAAGGGACAGATGTGTCAATGTACAGCGCTGGTGTTCTCTGTACAGCACTGTGGAATAGGTCACAACTCTATACATGTGTGACGGTGGTGGGACATTAGAGTGTACATTTTTGTTTATTAGAAATCTTACGAACATACAACATAATAAAAACATATTTACATATACACACAAAATAAATAAAAATGAATATATACATAAACAAAAACAAACAAGCTTATATCAGCAAATAACAGAAAAAAATGTATTCTTTTTCCAGAAAATAACATATATAACATAAATAGAACTACGTATACAAAGAAAGAAATTTATTATCCGTAAACTGCTAAATTATGCAAAACCAACCCTACTTCAACCTAAACACACCCTCAGGCTAAGAAACCCATGCATGCAGCCGACAGGTTGCCATGCCGGAAAAAAGTACCGCAACTCCAATGTAAAGCTCTGCCGCAAGAGACCAGAGGGAGGGGCCGTGCCTCCACTCCTTCTTCGCCAGATGAATATCTGCCAAACTAGACCACCAGCAAAAAGAAAATATGAGCATGAAACCTGAGAGCAAAAATAAGGCCATGTTACAAGCACTTACCAATTTTATGCTGGCGACATTAATGGTTGCCACCTTCAAAGGAGTGGGGACTGCTATCAGGATGATTGAGGTACATGTTTCTTAGCCTGCTTACACCCCCCCCCCCCCCCTATTTGGAGACCCTACACGCTTAAATTTTCCTTGTGATTCCTCTTCCATAGAAATCACTGACTCCTCACCAGAAGAACCCTCAACCTCCACCTCAGAAAACACCTCAAATGTTTTTTACACCTCAACCCTCCCAGGTTGAGGAGCACTGACATCTTTCCTCCTCCTCCTCTGCCTCTTACCCATTTTCTTTTTAGCCTCCAATCATTCCATATGCTCATTTGACAATCCTGATGGCAGACCCCCCTGCCTCCCAGGACATCCTCAGCCAACCCCCCCCCCCCCTCATTTACCCCTCTCATCATTCACCCTGACTTCCACATCATTCACCTAACCAGCCACTCTCATTCCCTTCCCCTTTCCACCTCCCCCACCATCACTCACTCCACCCCTCAGTGTCTGCTGGACTCCTGATGCACTTCTGCCACACCGAGTAAGAGGGGTTGGTGCAACCATACATGCTGGTCCAGCACCCTCCACTACTCTGGAAGAAACAAAAGGTACAGACACAGACTTGACAACCACACTTTCTGACACAGACTGGGGGAACACTGACACCTCAGATGACCTCACAGACACAGATTCTGAGGGGACAGAGACACTAGGAACCCCTGGCACAACCTCAGCCTACCCAGACTCTTCCTTAGCCAGACAGAATTCCTCCACTAGCTCATTGTGCAAAGCCTTGAGGCACTGGCTATAAGGGTGAACAATCTTATCACACAAATTACATCTAATGATCTTACAGTCTCTTGCCAGATTCCCCAGTTCATGACACAAAAGAGTACTTCTGCTCTGGCCAGGAAGAGGAGAAATCTCCCTTGGCTCCACATTTATGGCACAGCTTAGGTTGACCAGGGTAGAAGATGGTAAGTCTGTCTCTAGCAATAAAGGCAGAGGAGGGTAAATGCTGGACCACATTCCCACATACTCTCAACCTCATTAACACGACCACCCATCCCATCCAGATTCCTCTACCATCCACAATCTTTTTTAAATGGCACATTGCACAAAACCTCCTTAACCAGACCCATAAATCCTCGGGAGGTATAGACTCATTCCTAATCAGGATAGTCTAATTTTTTATCAAGGGTTGTCGTGAGATAACCTTTGGGACAAGCCACTTCCAATCCTGCTGGCCCCTATACACGTGCTCAAACCATTCCCAAAACAGATCCAGTGCCTCTGGACACACAAATAATAAATCATATTCAGAGGAACCTGCCAAACTGATGAGAGCATAAATATCCTCTGCCTTAAATCCCATGGCTAGGATCCTATCAACAACCACCCTCCTGAATACCTCCTCCTTCCCACCTGAGCTGTACCACATTCCTGCATTTAATGGAAGAAGGTGTGTTAGAGGAAAGGCACACAACTGGCTTCCTTCCAGCAGCAGCATGAACTTGACCAGACACAGCCCTAGCATAGCTTCTACCTGGGACAGATGGCACATAATTGCCATAGTTAGGCACATTTATTGGCTGCATAGGAACTTTTGAAATCAGGTTTGGCAAATTGCCCACCCTTCCCTCCAGCACAGCAGTCCCGCTTACCATACTCCCAGAAGTACCACAATTACCAGCAGTCTTGTTTTTAGGTAAAGTCTTCTGTTTAGAAAAAACTCCAGCTGTCAGCATCCATGCGGCACTCCTGCTCCCCAGTTTTAGTGTCCATGCGGCACTCCTGCCCCTTGCTCTCACAGCCAGCAGGAACTTTTGTCTAGATTCATGAAATCTCCTCCTGCATTCCTTGCCGATTGCAAGGATCTGTTGGCAAATGCAATCTCTTTCTCTGTAGCAGCAATCACAGGAAAGTCCTCCACACACAGAGAGATTTTCAACAAGCACCAGCTTTTTCACCAGCATTTTCCTGAACGGAAACACTTCCAGCATGTCAACCATTTGCAGATACTGTAATCTTTAGCAAACTTAACAAATGAAAACTTTTCCACACCTTTCTCCCTTACAGGCTGAGAGACAACATCCTCCTCCTCATCTACATCTGACGAGTTAGTGGAAAATCAAAACTTCCTGCCATTCAAGGGAGATTCCATTTCCGCAATGGCTTGCAGCAATCTTCCATTTTCTTCAACCTCGTCCTGAGATAGCCCAGGCTGCTGGGGAGGGAGGCAGATACTAACTCAGGTGTGACAGATGCTGGGACAGGGGTAGTACTGGGGCCACCATGTGAAGCCACTTCCTTACCCCTCCATCCATACTGTCGCCGTTGCTGCGGAATTCACCCTCTGGCTGGTACAGGCACTTTCCTTCATCTGTTAGAATCTCTCCTCATTCTCATATTCTTCCTTGAACATACCGCTGCTTTCCTTCAGAGAGGCGACCAGCTTCTCCTGCTTTTTCAATGCCTCCTCCAGAGACTTCAGCTTGGAGTCTTCCCTCTTACTGCTCCCAATCTTGCAATGCAGTGATTTCTTTTTCCTGAAATCTGCTTTCAGGACAGCAAGCTTCTGTTCCTCCTTAGTTATACGGCAAAGTTTATTCAGAAGTCTGTCCTGGAAGGCTGGTAAGGACTTCCCTTGCATAGGGACAAGCCCAGGATCCATTACAGTTTGAGCATGTGGTGTAGTCCTCAGTTTCTCTGCAGAGTCTCCACCTTCTTCTTCCCCAAGCTGCTGCATGATGGTTGGGGAAAAGCCTGTAGGACAAGCCCCGGGCTTGATGTTTCTTCCAGCTGAGACCACAGCAGAGTGAGCCAGCAGCACATTGCAGAACAGCACAACCTGGTGTAGAGACTGATGTAACTGGCTCAGTGTTCTCTGTACATAATTATGGAACATGTCAGAGTTATATACTGTAAATCAGTGGTGGTCAACCTATAAATTAGAGAGGGTCTCAAGTGCAGCCCCAACACTTTCAGAGGGATGCACAATAGCAGCGCATACATTAATGCAATAATAATCCCCAACACTGTTGACAGTGGATGTAATAACCCCCAACACTGGTGTCAGTGGATACAATAATAACCCATCATTGATGTCAGTAGACGCAATAATAAGCGCCAACACTGGTGTCAGTGGATGCAATAATGAGCAACACTGTTGTCAGTGGATGTAATAACGTCCAACACTGGTGTCAGTGGATACAAATAATAACCCCATCGTTGGTGTCAGTGGACACAATAAAAAAGTTCCAACACTGTTGTCAGTGGATGTAATAACCCCCAACACTGGTGTCAGTGGATACAATAATAACCCATCATTGGTGTCAATGGATGCAATAATAAGCTCCAACACTGGTGTCGGTGGATGCAAAAATAAGCAACACTGTTGTCGGTGGACATAATAACAGCCAACACTGGTATCAGTGAGTGTAATAAAAAAACCCCAACAATGGTGTCAGTGGATGCAATAATAGCCCCCAGCACTGGTGTTGGTACTATCCCCACATTAATAGTCACTGGCAGTGAAATTTAACACACCCCACGTTGGTGGTCGGTGGCAGTAAACGTTAACCCCCACCCCTGAATTGATGGTCACTGGCAGTTTTATCCCACCCCATTGGTGGTTATTGGCAATGAAATGTAACCCCATCCTCCTGCATTGGTAGTCAGGACCAGTGAATAGTTGACCCATTGCTGGTCATGGCAGTGAAAGTAAACCTCCAATAATCACCCCCCTTTCCAGATCATAAGCTCCCATGGTGCAGAGAGTCATATGATTGGCTGAGTGTTCTCTGTACGTCACTGCAGAATATGTCAGAGCTATACAAATGTTTTAAAATAATAATAATAATAATAATAGTGTGTGCCCTCCTACTGACCCTGTGAGATGGTCTGTGAAAATCTTGTTGCGCAAAAATATCTGATTTTAGCACAGTTACAGTGTTTGCTGCATACCATAAATAGCTTACACACTGCTAAAATCTCTTGTCTGGAGCTGTTCTTTACTAATAAACATAATTTATTTTAGATATATGATATCAGTATGTTCCTGAATACATAATCCTTCTTTAAAATAACAACACATTAACATTACTGTGTATATTGCTTCGCTCTAATCTGTCCCAAACTTAAATCAATGCTATCCATCATGACTTTCCTGTAACACATTGCCAGATACGCTCAGCTTGACAGTCCTTATTCACCAAGGTAAGTCATGCTCAGTGAAGTGACGATTGTCCTGGGCCTGCTGGGAGCCAATGACCATTGCTGATTCCTGGGTTCACTTCACATGACAAGGAATGCATCTTGGCTCATCTGGAGGGGGAAGAGACAGCAAACCACCATGTGTCCGACTCCTTAAGGAAGCTGTTGGTCACAGAAAAGCCCACTCCAGCTAGAAAGGATGGTGGAAGTTGGATAGATAAAATTTCCCAAGCACACCATTGGACTGTAAACCTACTGCAGCCATTATGAGAGGTTTTTACTGCCCCTGGTTGATGTTTAATGCCTAACTCTAGGCAAAAGAAATAGTTACAGTTTTGATGTTTTGAGACCCCGCTGGAGACAATTTCCCACACTTTCTAGGTTGTCATCAGGACAGTAAGACAGAGACAGCAATAAAAACATTGTCATTGTGAACTCCATCACTTTACACAAATGTGTTTTGTCATGTCCTCATTAGATTTCCCACCATTACTTCCTCTGAGGATAAAGCTCTCCAACAGGGACACATATGGAAGTAAAACACTGACAGAGGCTCTCCAGCAGTGGTCAACGTACAAGGTACAGGGACCCTCAATGGTGGTCCATGACAGCTCTAAAGGGTGGTGCAGTATATGATATTCAGTAAAGAACAGAAGATTGTCGGAGACTCCAGACATACAAGAGGAAAGAGTCAGACTGCAGATGTACAGTACAACAGGAGTAGTTGGAGATTGAGGAAAAAGTGCAAGAGACCGTCAGTGACTGGGGACGTGCTTACTCTCGAGGATTTCTATCATTACAGCCTCTTTACAAATAAATGCTCCATTAATGACTTCTGGGGCCTGCAAAGGGACACACAGCAAGTACCAAAGGGAACCATATAGACAACCAAGGTTTCACCTTCCCTCTACACCAAAAAGTAAAAGAGTTAGGCCTAAATCAGGGGGGGTGACAAAGACCACCAGACACCAGATTACGGAAATATCACATTTGCACGGACTGGCTTTGGAAAATGGCAGTCTTTACCCACTGCCTATACACAGAACACAACGTGTTAGAATGGAGGTGCTGCAATCTCTGCTTACCCAGACGGGTATACAAAACATTTGAAGCTTGATTAACTCTAACATTAATTACACTTTGCAGAGTTTGATTAATATGCAATGCAACATTCATTTCCTACAAGATGCACAAGTCAGAATGTAGCGGTTTCCAAGGAGAAGTCACATTACATCCCCAATGCTGTTATATTGGGTATCTGACACACTTTGCCGGCCCAGGATTCAGGCAGGAAAATTAATTTGCATAGAGCCGTATTCAGACAGTTTCCGAAATCCACAGTGAAAGTCATTTTTTTTCATAAAGTGATCAAACTTTCTATTACATTTCTTTATCAAAATTCCAAACCAAACTAAGATGTATATATAATGGTGGTTTTGATCGACTGCAAGGAGATGGGGTTGAAATTATCCCAAATGCAGAAGGTGGAAAAATCCAATTGCTTGCAACAAAATTGTAGTCATTTTTTTCCCGCTTTTGATTCACTCATCTTTTTTTCTGAGCTGAGTTTAATTTAGAATACATTTATACTTACAGTCAGGTCCATAAATATTGGGACATCGACACAATTCTAATCTTTTTGACTCTATACACCACCACAATGGATTTGAAATGAAACTAACAAGATGTGCTTTAACTGCAGACTTTCAGCTTTAATTGGAGGGTATTTACATCCAAATCAGGTGAACGGTGTAGGAATTACAAGTTTGTATATGTGCCTCCCACTTTTTAAGGGACCAAAAGTAATGGGACAATTGGCTGCTCAGCTGTTCCATGGCCATGTGTGTGTTATTCCCTCATTATCCCATTTACAAGGAGCAGATAAAAGGTCCAGAGTTCATTTCAAGTGTGCTATTTGCATTTGGAATCTGTTGCTGTCAACTCTCAATATGAGATCCAAAGAGCTGTCACTATCAGTGAAGCAAGCCATCATTAGGCTGAAAAAACAAAACAAACCCATCAGAAAGATAGCAAAAACATTAGGTGTGGCCAAATCAACTGTTTGGAACATCCTTAAAAAGAAAGAAAGCACCGGTGAGCTCAGCAACACCAAAAGACCCGGAAGACCACGGAAAACAACTGTGGTGGATGACCGAAGAATTCTTTCCCTGGTGAAGAAAACCCCCTTCACAACAGTTGGTCAGATGAAGAACACTCTCCAGGAGGTAGGTGTATGTGTGTCAAAGTCAACAATCAAGAGAAGGCTTCACCAGAGTGAATACAGAGGGTTCACCACAAGATGTAAACCATTGGTGAGCCTCAAAAAAAGGAAGGCCAGATTAGAGTTTGCCAAACAACATCTAAAAAAGCCTTCGCAGTTCTGGAACAACATCCTATGGACAGATGAGACCAAGATCAACTTGTACCAGAGTGATGGGAAGAGAAGAGTATGGAGAAGGAAAGGAACTGCTCATGATCCAAAGCATACTACCTCATCAGTGAAGCATGGTGGTGGTAGTGTCATGGCGTGAGCATGTATGGCTGCCAATGGAACTGGTTCTCTTGTATTTATTGATGATGTGACTGCTGACAAAAGCAGCAGGATGAATTCTGAAGTGTTTCAGGCAATATTATCTGCTCATATTCAGCTAAATGCTTCAGAACTCATTGGACGGCACTTCACAGTGCAGATGGACAATGACCCAAAGCATAAGTCAATCACCTGACCTGAATCCGACTGAGCATGCATTTCACTTGCTGAAGACAAAACTGAAGGGAAAATGCTCCAAGAACAAGCAGGAACTGAAGACAGTTGCAGTAGAGGCCTGGCAGAGCATCACCAGAGATGAAACCCAGCGTCTGGTGATGTCTATGCGTTCCAGACTTTAGGCTGTAATTGACTGCAAAGGATTTGCAACCAAGTATTAAAAAGTGAAAGTTTGATGGATGATTGTTAATATGTCCCATTACTTTTGGTCCCTTAAAAAGTGGGAGGCACATATACAAACTGTTGTAATTCCTACACCGTCCACCTGATTTGGATGTAAATACCCTCAAATTAAAGCTGAAAGTCTGCAGTTAAAGCACATCTTGTTCGTTTCATTTCAAATCCATTGTGCATAGAGCCAAAAAGATTAGAATTGTGTCAATGTCCCAATATTTATGGACCTGACTGTATCAAGAATGGAAGCATAGGTTTTCTAAAGACTGAATCCTTTATAGAAAACAATGAGTAATTGATCCCATTTAAAGCACTGAAGGAGAAGGTGGGGGTCCTGAATAAACTTGGCTTTCCCCAATAAACCAACCATAGAATTTCAATGGGCAGGCTGGGTATACTGAAGTCAATCTATCAATCAACTTCAGTGCAGCCAGCCTGTAATTTTTTTTTAATTCGATCACTGCCGGCTATAGCCGCAAGCCGCGATCATTGTATTCTGATGGTGAGGAAACCTCCTGCTGTCAGAATACAATAGCTTTGCCAGAGGGATTCCACAGTCAGTGTTGATGGGAGAATTGAGCAGTTTTCTTTCCTTCAACCAGATTATTTTAGGAAGAACAGGCAATAGGGAGATGAACCCAGGCTATATTGAACAAAATACTAAAAGACTTCCAAAGAAGAATGGGGTATGAGAAATTGCTTAAAGCAGAACTTCAGTCATTTGTTCATCTTTCCATCTATTAAATCTCCTGCCCTTGTTGTTTTAACTTTGGATAGTAAAAAAAAAAAAAAAATTCTGCCAGTAAATACCTTTTAGAGCCCACTTCCTGTTTCTTGTCTGGAAAAAAGCCTAGGCTTATGATGTCATGAACAGCTATCTGTCTAACTCTTGTGAGAGTTTGCCAGGAAGGGAATGGGGATGAGTCATACGAGGGTCAATGGGGAGCTGCAGAGCTGGAGGTGTGCCTCTGTGTGTCTGTGAACATCCAGGAAGTGAACAGGCAGCAGCCTCAGCTGCCCACAGTTAAAATGATTGCAGACCAGACTCAGTGGAGGGAGATTTCTGCAGCATATTTGGCAAGTACAGAATCACAGTATCTATAAAATAATATGCAAAGTGGTTGAACGGGGAAGCTTCAGATTGGCAAAAGATATTTTTGTTACAAATTATGTGAGCAGACTGCAGTTCCTCTTTAAAGTAGAACTAAAGGCAAAACTTTTTTTTTTCACGTTGGATAGAGAACCCCTGTTTTTTCTATAAAAAAAACAGGAATTGAAAGGTAATTCCTTGAGATTGGGAGAATGGGAGAATGCTTAGTTGTCACCAGGGTCGCCAGAACTAATATCCCCATTGGAAGATTTCCCCTCTATACATGTTCTGAGGAAAGCCCATCATTTGGGATTCTCTTTTACTTGATATTGGTGAACAGATTCAAGTGAATGTAAACATTCATTTTTTTTTTTTTAAATAAAACAATAAACATGTTATACTTACCTGCTCTGTGCAATGGTATTGCACAGAGTGGTCATGAACCTCCTCTTCTGGGGTTCCCTGCCGGCACTCTCGGCTCCACCTCTTCTGTGTGCCCCCCCTGGCAAGCTACTTGCTTTGGGGGCACACCTGCAGGCTCACTCCTGAGTCAGGCTGTGTGTGTGTCCGTTTCCTTGTCACAGATTTTGATTGACAGCAGCAGGAGCCAATGTTTTCCGTTTCTGCCTCTGTGTCCTGTGTATGCAGAGAGAGAGGAACGAGAGTGGGGCTGCCAACAAGAACAGCACTGGATCGAGACAGGTAAGGGGTGGCACAGACAATGAAAGTTTTTTTTTTTACCTTAAAAGTGAAGTTCACCTTTTGGGAAAAAATAATAAATGCACATGTGCAGTTGTTATACTTACCGGCAGGCACCTGGAAAGCACTGCTCATGCAGAATCACAGTATAGCTGTCGGCCCATAACTCTCATAGGGGCAGACAATTATTGAAGAGCAGGAGGATCAATCAACTACGAAAGCACTCAACCACGTTCTCACAGTTCATTGCTACAAGCCGTCTGCTGCAATGATAGATGGTATTTGTAGTTCATTCATTCACAGAACTCTGTGAACTATTGACACAGCTGTGTGAGGGCTGAGACCCGCATGGGGGCGCTCTTTTTTAAATGGTGACAGCGGGTGTGCGGGGGGTTAAGCCTGACTGCTGGAGCATGTTACATACAATATGGGTGTAACGTGTAATATGCTCCCAAAGGTGTACTTCTACTTTAATACAGAGAATGCATTAAAGAAGAACTTCGGGAAAAATGTGCATTTTTCCATGCAGTGGGGCTGTATCCACAATGCATGGGTTAACTGCTCGTTTTCGTCTAGGGGATTGTGGAGCGGAGGTATTCTTATCTAATCTGCTGACTGTCAGTCCCTACCGCTCCTGCCCCCCCCCCCGCAAGCTAGCGGTCTTGTGAATGAACTGTTCCTGCCATCATCACGCCCATAGACCGCCTCTGGACATGATGACAGCAGGAACAGGCCACTGCTGGACGTGGGGTAATGCAGTTTTACGGAGGATTGAAGGACCAGGTAAGTACAGCTTTCCCTTGTGTCCCTAGACAAAACGAGCAGTTAACCCATGCAGTGCAGGCAGAGCCCCACTGCATGGGAGAATAAAAATGTTTCATTGACTTCATAAGGTTAACAAAAAAAAAAAACATTTTCCTTTAGAACCATTTTAAATAGAAAAAGGTCCATTTCCCTAACAGGGGCATAGGCCACAATAAAGGTGCCAGTCATTTTAGTTGTTTCAAAGTTTTACTGCTCCAGCGTCACAGGGAGAGAGGGATAGTGTTAGGTCTCCATTAGGAACAAGGGCTTCCAGACTCCATTAGTTCAAGGGAGTTCAAAGATACTCAGAGAGCGAATACTAATCCCCCTCCAGCAGACATCCATTGGGCTCTTCCATCTTGAAAGCCATATCCTACTCAACCAAGCTGGGCAGGTTAAAGAATTATATGCTGGCCTCATAGGACTCACACCTACAGAGCACAAAACTTTGCATGCACCCTCTACAGGCTGCAGCCTGGAGGAGAGAGAGCTCACCAGGCCACTCCCCAAGCTTTTATAGTCTCCCCCAGCATGCACCACTGACAGGAAGCTACTAGCTGTAGCCAGGTGAGGACATAAAGACTTAATAGTACAACATTTGTCAAGAGCTCATAACTATTGCCCTAAGTGCTAGAGACACCCAGTGGCAGCAGTAGGGTAGTGCAGTAATCTAAAACATACGGGAGAAACCAAACAAGAAACACTTCTTGTCTTCCAGGGTCTACATTTAGTTCTACTTTAAGTCATAGTATAGGAACGTTGATGATCTCTATGAATAAAACACAGTGGTGTAAGGTCTTCCTCCACATAAAGAACATGAGAGAGCTAGTGGGGGGGCATAAACTGCATTACCATAAGCACTGATCTGAGAGAACTATTTTTAAAATGTATGTATAGAGCAGGGGTGTCCAACCTTTTGACCTCCCTGGGCTACATTGGAAGATGAGGAATTGTCTTGGGTCATACATAAAATACACTACCAAGAGCTGATGAGCAGAAAGGTTAGGCAGATCACAAATTGACGATCACTGATATAGTGTAATAATTTTCCTTGAACAATCTTCCTTCATTCGCAACTTTTCTTTTTTTTAGGGTTGCGTATTCTTTTGCAGCGTGAAAGTCATGCTAGAATTAAAAAAATAATAGATAAGGGGACTGGATTTCAACTATATATGCGCTGTGTGAGGAGGTTGTGGGCAGGGGGATTCAGGGGGGACGCAACTGAAATCTGGAGGAGGCCCACCCCTGCACCACCCTAGATACAACCATGTGGCATTTACTTGCCTGGTGCTATTGGGAGTCCCTGCCTTCGCTGATGCCTTTGCTATTACAAACTCGGCAGCACCGGCATCCCTCCAGAGGTGCCTGAATTTTCATTGTTGGCCACAGCGGCTGCAATGCTTGTGCTGTATCCCTGACGCCCCTCCACGCATGCATGTGCCTAGCTTGCTCATGTAAACCTGTGTGGCTTTTTTGCTTGCACGGCGTTCCTACAGACATGTCCGAGCCGCATGCTGAACTCTCTTGGGCTGCATGTGGCAGGCGGGCCACTGGTTGGACATCCCTGGTATAAAGTGTATAACTCCATTGGAAGATACAACATATCGTTCAATGGAAAGAAATAATAGTTGCTTAATGTGGTTCATAGTCTCCAGACCTACTCTTGATGCTCTAAACATGTGGCAAGATTAGAAAGTTCTGGAACAAATTATTAGAGTGGTTTGGGAATCTGACTCAAACCTTTTGAAAAAGCATTTTTTCTGGACTATATTTAAGGTCCTGATAAAGATCGAATAGCAATTTCAAACTTGGAAGCCTTGAAAGTGATATTGAGCAAGTGGCTGAAAGGGGATCCTTCACGGGTCACTGGCGTACAGAGTATTTGTCTCATTATATTATTCTTAATTATACTGTAAATGTGTGAAAGTCTGTTCAAGCAAAAGAAAGTTCACTAAGCATTGGTAGAAGTATTTGCATAAATATCTGCTTCATCAAACAGTAAGAATAAAGGTATGGTAGTAAATAACTAAGATGTTTGATGCTCTATTGGGAAGGGTCGATTTTTGATGAAATTGGGTTTTTTTGGGTTTTTTTCAAACAAAGAAGAGAAAAGAAAAACATTCTTTTGATTCACTTAATAAATGACACTTAAAGTGATGCTAAACCCAGTAATATGACAATAGTTAATCTGCCCCCCTGCAGTGCCCACAGCTTAGAAATCTTCTTTTTACATTAAAATACTGCCACTATATACCTTTTTGGCTGATCTGTATACCACGGTCACGTGATAAACTGCAGGGTCTGCCTGAGTGCTGAGTGTTCAGTTAGGAGGAGATTTCCACTATAGCCTGCGTCCTCGCGCTGTTATGGGAGATGGATCATCCATTAATCAAGATGTGACATCCCACCCACTGTGTTCATTTTTAGTTACTTGGCATGGAGGAGGAGGGAGGGACTGGGCTGTCATTTATGATCTGTATACACGCCCAAATGTGTGATGTCAATATCATGTGACCTAAAAGCTCAGCTCAACAAGGAACTGTTCTCTCCAGCAATAGAGACCAAACTGAGCATGTGCACCTTTACTACCCTCACTATGTCTTATATGGAATTGCCCAGAGATACCCTGCAGAAAGAGGAGGATCTGTGCATAGAGGATCAAAGAGCCTTTTTAAACAATGCAGAGGATTAACCATTTAAGTTCCACAGTGAGTATAACAAGCATGCTATTCTGCATATACAGACTGATTTTACTGTTTTGGGTTTAGCAACACTTTAAGCTGTCCAGTTATTGCCAAGTCTCTATTTTTAAATCAACCAAATTCTGGTAGTTGATCCAGATTTGTGGGTGGTAGATTACTGATTTTTTTCTGATTACCTACAATCGTATGAGTTACATGGGTTGAAAAAAGATATCCATAATGTTCAACCAATAGAAAGATTAATACATTAATAATCTTTATATGTAGAACCCTAAACGCAAAGTTGATCCAGAGGAAAGCAAAAAACCCATAGGACGGCTTCATTCAGAACTTTTGGTGCGCTTTCAGTAAAGTGTCAAAACCACAGGACATAATAAAAGTCTATTGCAGCCGTCATTAAATGGCAGCCCGCGGTGTTAGTAGGGCACGCTGACGGGCATATGTTATGTTAAGGGGGCACTCTGATGTGATGGGGACACCTGATGTAAGGAGGGAACTCTGATGGGAACAGCACTCTGATGGGAACACCTGATGTATTGTGGCACTGTGATGGGGACACCTGATGTAAAGGGGCACTCTCATGGGGACACCTGATGTAAAGGGGCAATCTCATGGGGACACCTGATGTAAAGGGGCAATCTCATGGGGACACCTGATGTAAAGGGGCACTCTCATGGGGACACCTGATGTAAGGGGACACTCTCATGGGGACACCTGATGTAAAGGGGCACTCTGATGACAGCACTTAATGTAAGGGGGCACTCTGATGGGGACAAATGATGTAGGGGGGCACACTGATGGGAGACACCAAATGTAAGGGAGCCTTCTGATAAAGAAACCTGATTTAAGTGGGCATTCTGATGGGAATACCTGATGTAAGGGGGCACTCTGATGGGAATACCTGATGTAAGGGGGCACTCTGATGGGGACAACTGATTTATGGGGGTAGTCTGATGCGGCACCCAATTTAATGAATTACTCTGGTGGGGGCACCTGATGTAGGGGGAACACTATTGGGGATATTTACATTCACAGAGTATTACCACGGTGTGTGGAGGAAACAGTAAGAAAAGCGTCAGAGAGCATGGCATGCGTCAAAAAAAGGAAAGAAGATGCGTACAATTTTTCATGGTACAGACTTGTGATTCGAACCTCAGCCGGAAATTTTTTTTAGTGACCAGACCTCCTTGAATTGTAATTCACTACCCCTGGTCTATTAATAAGTGTAGCTAACGTGCACCACAACTGCTGGCAATGTGAAGCAGCCCTTATAAAGCTTGGTCTACTTTGCTCCAACGGGGAAAATACCTTTGTGATAACCTAAGGCAATTGCATATTCCCTGGATCAACAATCTATGGTGTTGTTACTTATAAATATTAATAGACATTTCTATTCTGTGCATTTAGAAACAAATCCACCACCCCCCCCTTTTTTTTTAACAATCAACTTTGCTGGCTAGAACTATCTCCTTTAAAAGCCTATTCCATATTTTCACAGCTCTTACTTAGCCTTTCCGAATGCAGAGGTTAAAGTTCCACTCCAGGCAAATGGCTCAATACATAAATGAAATACAGTAGATATAGAAGAGTGGTTTAACTTCCCAAAGGATTTATATTTCTCTCTATTCACTCCTGAGATGTATACAGCTCTGGTACACAGCACAGCCCTATCTAGCAGTGATTTTTTTTCTCTGCTGCATATCAATAACACTTACAGATCTTGTCCCTCCCCCAGCCTGTGATTGGACAGTGTAAGAAACAGCAGCACACTGGTGAGCTCATCTCTGTACAACTCGGTTCTTTCCTCCTATCAGAATACTTCTTGTGCTGCAGTATAACCAATTAGCTCCTTGTTTGACTTTTCCCTTCCCCTGGTGTGAATGCTGTTATAGGGAGGATTGCAAGAGAAAATGACCAGGTCAAATTAAAGAAGATCTAAAGGGTGAATACTTACTGTCCAAAGGACCCTCGCAATTGTAGCTACAGTATCTCACAAAAGTGAGTACACCTCTCACATTTTTGTAAATATTTTCTTCTATCTTTTCATGTGACAACACTGAAGAAATGACACTTTGCTACAATGTAAAGTAGTGAGTGTACAGCTTGTATAACAGTGTAAATTTGCTGTCCCCTCAAAATAACTCAACACACAGCCATTAATGTCTAAACTGCTGGCAACAAAAGTGAGTACACCAATAAGTTAAAGTGTCCAAATTGGGGCCAAAGTGTCAATATTTTGTGTGGCCACCATTATTTTCCAGCACTGCCTTAACCCTCTTGGGCATGGAGTTCACAAGAGCTTCACGGGTTGCCACTGGAGTCCTCTTCCACTCCTCCAGGACGACATCACAGAGCTGGTGGATGTTAGAGACCTTGCGCTCCTCCACCCTCCGTTTGAGGATGCCCCACAGATGCTCAATAGGGTTTAGGTCTGGAGATATGCTTGGCCAGTCCATCACCTTTACCCTCAGCTTCTTTAGCAAGGCAGTAGTCTTCTTGGAGGTGTGTTTGGGTCAATATCATGTTGGAATACTGCCCTGCCGCCCAGTCACCGAAGAGAGGGGATCATGCTCTGCTTCAGTATGTCACAGTACATGTTGGCATTCATGGTTCCATCAATGAACTGTACCTCCCCAGTGCCAGCAGCACTCATGCAGCCCCAGACCATGACACTCCCACCACCATGCTTGACTGTAGGCAAGACACACTTGTCTTTGTACTCCTCACCTGGTTGCCACCACACATGCTTATCTTGGTCTCATCAGATCACAGGACATGGTTCCAGTAATCCATGTCCTTAGTCTGCTCATCTTCAGAAAACTATTTGTGGGCTTTCTTGTGCATCTTTAGAAAAGCCTTCCTTCTGAGATGATACCCATGCAGACCACATTGATGCAGTGTGTGGTGTATGGTCTGAGCACTGACAGGCTGACTCAACCTCTGCAGCAATGCTGGCAGCGCTCATACATCTATTTCCCAAAGACAACCTCTGGATATGACGCTGAGCACATGCACTCAACTTGTTCGGTCGACCATGGCACCATATCGCTATTGATGTGTCTGTATACAGTTGGGTCCTGTTACAGCAGGGGTTACAGCAGGGGTGTACAACCAGTGGCTCGTGTGTCTCATGGGGCCCAAGAGAGTTCAGCATGCGGCTCGGGCATGTCTGTAGGAAAGCCGTGAAAGCATAAAAGCCACACAAGTTGACAGGGGCAAGCTAGCCACATGCACGTATGGAGGGATGCCGTGCAAGCAAAGCAGCCGCGGCGGCCGGCAATGACAATCCGGGCACCTCTGGAGGGATGCCAGGGCTGCTGAGTTTGTAATAGCATTTGCAGCAGCAAAGGCAGGAACTCCTGATAGCGCCAGGCAAGTAAATGCCACATGGCTATAATAATCTAGGGTGGTGCTGGAATGGGCTGCATCCCCCCAAAGCCCCCTGCCCAAAACCTCCCCGCTCAGCACATATATACAGTAATACCTTGAATTATGAGCAGAATTCGTTCCAGAAGCATGCTTGTAATCCAAAGCACTCATATATCAAATCGAGTTTCCAAATGAGAAATAATGGAAACTCAGATGATTAGTTCCACAACCACCGCTGGTGTATGCAGTACTGTATGTGGCCAGAGGTGCGAGGGCTCTGGTGGTTCCCATCGCTTCCTGGAGAACTCGGAGACGCTTGGAGACACTTGGGAACTGTTGACAATTTTGGTGCTCCGACGCACGTTACGCCCACCCTACCCAGCTGGGAGTGTCACTGAGCGTCTCTGAGTTCTCCACAAAGCGCTGGGAACCACCAGCACCCCCAGACCTCTGGCCACATACAGTACTTCATACACCAGCGGCTTTACTACATTAGTTTGTACTGCTCGTATATCAATTCAGCTCTCGGATATCAAGTCAAAATGTAAAAAAAATGTTTCTCGTCTTTCAAAATGCTTGTATACCACGTTACTCGCAAACCGAGGTATTACTTTAGTTGAAATCCAATCCTCTTATCTTATTTTTATTAATTCCTCTTCTTCCAATGTGGTCCAGGAAGGTCAATAGGTTGGATACCCCTGTGTTACAGGATGGATTATCACAGGGAACAGTAGGAGAACCCAACATTTCCAGCACCTCCCAAATGGGTCATTGTTATATGTGCATGTTTTTACCTCCCAGGTGCATAACTTTTCATTTATCAATAATTCCTAGGAGATAGGCTATAATGACCACATTAAAGGGGGTGCAACTACCTAGCTCCTTCAGGAAATTCTCTTTGTCACAAATATTACTGCCTTTGGACCATGATAACCAATCAAAAACTATTTTCAGAAGGAGGGCACAGCAATAGCAGCATATTTGATGAATGTGAATAAATGTTTTCTGGGGTGACCCCAGAGCTAGAGGCACTGATCTATTTCCACGTTTTTCATGTGTTGTATCCAGTATGAGCCCTAATATCTGTCAGGAGCGTGTGAATGCTACTGTTCTTTGACAGCTGCTAGTCTTTTTCCAGCTTCCTGGTTTTGGTTGTGATATATTCTCTCTGCCTGTCCACATGCAAGGTGATTGATGCGGTCAGTCTCAGGGTGGAGAGCAAGCCTGATTTAAGTCAGCCAAGCCTGCAGTCTCATGCTTGTGATAGCGTGTGTAATATGTGTCCCAAGCTCCCTGTTTGTCTGTCCTGCTCTCCTAGATTGGATCCCTCATTGACGACCTTGGTTCAAATGTCAACTATTTTCTGAACTCTGCCTGCCTTTTGACTATGGATTGGCCCCAACTATTCTATACCTTACCTGGCTTGTACTTGGACTGTCACTGAACCACTCTGCCTGACTGCCAACCGCAAGTACCTGTTATAGCGTCTACAAAATAGGGAACAGGTTTAGGGTCTTTTTATTTGCCTCCTTCTTCCCTTCCAAGTACCATGGTGATCCATCCTTCAATTCTTCCATATACCATAGTGATTCTTCCCTCTCTCTCTCTCTAAGGGTTGGTTCACACTGGAACACAGTGGAGGAAAGGGGCATTCCGTGTGCATTTCTCGCACTGCATGCAACCATGCTGCCCTTGTGAAACGCACGCAGGTGCCCCTAATTGTTAATGACAGCGTTTGTGGCCACCAAACCACATGGTACTGCAGTGCTATGCAGTTTGGTGTGGTACGATTTGTAAAAGTAGTGCTTTGCAGAGCACCCCCATTTACTTCAATGGGTCACGGTTGGTGGGCAGTAGTGCCCGCCAATGCGTCATGGGGTTTATAATCCCTGCTGCAGCCACGGAGCAAAGCATCGCAGATGCACCATATGTACAGCCTCGGCTGCTGCCTCTGCAGCTAAAGGGGGAGCACTTGGTGAGGTAGTAAAACCCTGTGGTTGAGCCACGGTTTGTCCACCCCAACCCCCACTGATGTGAATGAGCCCCAAGTGTTATGATGCATATTTCTGCACTTACTGCAGTACTTATTCTTTGGCTCCATCTCAGGTTCCTCAGGTCCTTTATAATCCTCTATTTAAAACTCTCATTTTTCAGTATATATTCTAAAATGATTGTGTTGAGGTTTATATGTATCCCTGAGACTCCAGCCTGTGGCTCAGCAATTAAAGCAAATTTTATAGGTACAAAGAAGCCATGGTTTTGTTTAACCACAGCCTTCAGCCCCTCCCACTTTTTGTTGCGGTGGTGATAGTGTTCCGCAGGTCACTCTCAAGCTGAAATGTCCCTCATTCTCAAGTTCAAAAGTTGGGAGGTATGGGAGAGAAGTCTGTACAACTGGGTAAAACTTAAGGGAAGGCTGGGGTTCAACTTTCTGTCACTGCCATGCATGAGGGCTGGAAATGTTTTCTCATTAAAAATGTTATTAACAAGAAAGCTTAGAAGAATATCATGTTCACGTTTTTAGTTTTTTTAGTGAGTGCATCCACAGGTCTATGCTCAACAACTTAATTGTACGTGCTCAGAATGCACATAGTATTATACATAAGGTCTCTAGAAAAGTGTTTACTTTTAAAATGTAAAATTCTGTTAATTACTGAATAGCGGAAAGCGATTTTAGACCGCCGCAGAGCCTCGCGTCCTTCGAGAGTGAAGCCCTGCACACTGGAGAGGTACTCAGCTTCAATAAACACAATGATTCATGTGTCTTAAGTGTTGTTTATCAGCACACTGTGTATTACTTACATCTAATAAAATAACAAATATGAACTGTGTAAGACACATTGAAAATACTGAAATTGCCATTGAGATACCTGGATATGCAAGGAATTAGAAGACTTTTATAAGCATACTGTGTGGATATCAGCCTCTTAATTTAAATGATCTCATCATTAAATAAGTGCATGTTTGGAAAATACTGTATCTGGGAATAGTTTGTAAACCTAAGCCTCATTCAAACGAGGGAGATCCGCTGCCTTGGAGTCCGCCTCTGTCTGCCGGCTCAGCGGGAGATCTCTCCGATGATCTCCGCTGAGCCGGCGGATGACAGGTCTCTCTCTACTCACTGAACGGGGAGGGGCTTGTCGAGCACCGCTGGTTGCTATGGAGAGATCGGACAAAAACAGACAGCATGTCCGTTTGTCAGATCTCACTCGATCCGATCCGCCAGGGATGGATGTGAACGAAGGGCCATCCAAGGACTTTGGTGGATCGGACCGGGTCGGATATCAGCGGACATGTCCCTGCTGACATCCGTTGCTCCATAGCCTTACATGGAGCGCCCGTTTAGGTCCGCCGACAAAACCGACAGGCGGACCTGAACGGTCCGTTCGTGTGAAAGGGGCCTTAGGTTTGTTTACACTTGCAATTGGGAAGCAGTAAAACGCCGCATTTGAGACAAGGTTTTTACTGCCCCACAACCGCCCCCCAGCCAGTGACAGGGACCGGGGTGTACACATGCTGCGATGGTAATGCTTTGCTAGGAATTGTACCCTCGTTGCATTTAAGTGAGCAGGGCTGGGCTGCAACTGCCCCGCAAAAGCACATAATGCACACCGGTGCATGGTATTTAGCAGGTTAAAGCAGGCAGTAAGGAGGCGATACAACACCCCCTCACCACCTGTTTAATGCTGTCTGAAAAGCAAGTCAAGTGTGAATCACTCTTTAAAGAGCAAAGCAGGTGTAAATGAGCCCTTAAATGCATTAGCCTTTGATGCTGTTATAACCCGATACAAAAGCCGAGGGTGTGAGTACAAGGAGAGGATTTTTGTACAAGACAAAAGGTAGAAAGGAGTAGAAATTGCAGTGGTAATCGCCCATCAGGGACTGCCGTAGAGTCCCGCTGAGAAGAAGATGTGAAGACACTGTAAGCCACGGACAGCATCCAAGTCATGGACAGTACCTATATGGACTCTCACCTTATGGAGGTACTGTATGCCTGGGCCACTACATCATGTTAGTTAGGATTAGGATTAGGATTAGGATTAGGGAAAGGACATTATTCATGTTGTATTGCCATGATGCCTTTCTACAGTAAAGTTATCTAAACCGTTATGAGCCTGGTATGAAGTTGTGTATGTTGGTTCTGGCATATTCCAAAGAACCTGGGTCTGTATTTACACTATGGGGTATGAAGTAACACTGCTACAAAAGATTAACTCGCCAAGACAAGGAAGAGTCGCGTAGTTGCGATGGGCAACCAAGCGAAGGAACAAGCTATAAGTGACCAGTTCTTAGGCGTGGTACCTGGAAAGGTGACAGGTCTTCCGGTAACAAGGGGGTTGCAGTTCTGGCGTTCCCCCCAGCAGTCCATTTTCCATTGTAACTGGGAGTCGACTTAGGTTGCAGAGATCAATGACCTGGTCACATGGTACAGGAAAGACATTTAAGTAAGCGCATGCATGAGGTCTGCTCTATGTGCTCGGCGGGACCCTTCCTGTTACTGGGAGTGAGGTAACGGAGGTACACTGGACTGGTGGAGTGGGCGCAGGCTCAGCACGTCCCTACTAATGCCAGGTACAAGTTACAGTGTGTAGTGACATGAGACAAGTCGCTTTTCAAAGGAACTCTGCACATTAATTGCTACACACTGTCAAGAAATTGCCTTAATGTTTGATCATTCACATGACCACAGTCTCCTCCTGGTCCTGGGCATTAATGAGAGTGCTTTGCGCTAGTGTTACCCCACATTCACGGGCACAGTAGACCCCACCTGTAAGTGCAGGACGCTAAGAAATAGCGGGACAGTCAGTGAACAGTGTGTAGTGGCAGGGCAGTCAGTGTGCAGTATACAGTGGTGGGGCAGTTGGTGAGTAGTATGTAGTGACAGGGTAGGCCGGTATGTAGCAGCAGGGTGGTCAATGAGCAGTATGTAGTGGCACAGTGGTCAATGAGCAGTATGTAGTGGCACAGTGGTCAATGAGCAGTATGTAGTGGCACAGTGGTCAATGAGCAGTATGTAGTGGCACAGTGGTCAATGAGCAGTATGTAGTGGCACAGTGGTCAATGAGCAGTATGTAGTGGCAGGTCAGTCATTGAGCAGTATGTAGTGACAGGGCAGTCAGTGTCAGGGCCTGGACCTCAGCTGTGTCTGGAAGTAACTCTTATCGCTGATGAGCCACCTGAGATGCTGGACAGCTCCCTGGACAATTCCTTAAATGATCCTGAATTGAACCTCTTTTCTCTTGAACTTTAAACCCTTTGCTCCCCCCCCCCCCCCCCCTGAACTTCCTGATTTAAGCAATGTCTCTACACTCCCCGTTTGCCAGATTACTGTGTTTTCTTCAGCCAATTTCTCGCTCTTAAAAAGAATGTAAAAAAACAGCATTTGGTCATATAACACAAGATAGCAGCAGCCACTTAATTAACTGTGATACCAGCTAGTGATCAAAACAAACAAATTATATAAGCAGCGCTAGAAAATAAACAGAACAACAAAAATGGAAAATAATAAAGTGCAAACGTGCAATTAGTGCTTGAATATCATCCTTACAAATGCATGGAAAATCATATAACCTACAAACATGCGTGAATATACTGTGCATATGAACAACATGTGAGAGAACACAAATACAGATCAATCTGTAAAGCCCCGTACACACAATCGGACTTTCTGACGGGAAATGTTGGATGTGAGGTTGTTGGCTGACAATCCGACCGTGTGTATGCTCCATCGGACAATTGTTGTCAGACTTTCCGCCAACAAATGTTGGCTAGCAGGTTCTCAAATTTTCCGCCAACAAATGTCTGTTGTTGGACTTTCAGATCGTGTGTACACAAGTCCGTCAGACAAAAGTCCAAAGTACAAACAAGCATGCTCGGAAGCAGAAGCGGCCGGTCTTGTAAACTAGCGTTCGTAATGGAGAATTAACATTCGTGACGCGGCAAATTATGAAATCTCCAAATGCAGCGCATATTCTCTTCTTCTTTATTGGGATAATAATGAAGCTGCTTTGCTGGTGATACAGATGGAGTTATTGCAAACAAATTTTCAAAGGCTTTTTTTTTTAGTGATATCAAGAATAATATTATTGTTTTTTTTTTATTATTTGTGCAAGTTACCACAATACCATTATCCCATAGTTTTTAAGAAAAAAGATACAACTATGTTGGTGTTCCTTGTCAATTTTACATTGTATTTTTTAAAATGTAACTGCCTACTCCCAAACTGTAATTTGAAGTAAAACACATAGCCAAGTATTATTCTCCACAATTTTTTATTGTGCATAAAAAAAAAAAAAAAAAATTAGACATGCTATCTGCCAATAGAACTTAACCAAAAAGTGCAATCTATGCATCCAAAAATATAGAAAATTTACCAAAATCAAATCATTATTCAACCAAAAAAATAATGTCAAAGCAATAACTCCAAGGCCAATAAGTAACGCGTTATCTCCTCCGATTCCGCAGCATGTCTGGTTGATGAACAGCTGTTCAGAGACGAGCAAACTTCGACTAACACGAAATTAGCAGAAGGAGCCCAAAGGGTGGCGCTAAAGAGCTGAAAAACCATGTAGTACATCTAGTACATGACTACGTTTGTAATTGTTGGCCAACATTTGTGTGACCGTGTGTATGCAAGACAAGTTTGAGCCAACATCCTTCGGACAAAATTCCACGGTTTTGTTGGCGGAAAGTCCGATCGTGTGTACAAGTTCATAAATGGTGAACACTCCTTAGGTGGGTTAAATCAACCATCCAAAAAGTGCACTGTGCAATACAAATGAAAAGGGGATCCACCACCAACAACACCCTCTCGCACCGTATATGTAGGAAAATAAATTATAATGGTCAAATACGTCCAAGATATAACATGGAGAGCTAATCATCCATTGAGGAGCGATGGTCAATCAGCAACAGATCCCAATATGTGACTCGAAAATTTAAAAAGAATAGACTGCCATAGTGAAGCCCATCAAGTGTTCAAACTTTTTGTAACAGTAGTAAAAAAAGTACCTCCACATGGCTTATGTACAGCATGGTTACAAAATGGATAGGACTTCCAGCAAGCTTTTGGCTCATACACGACCGCTGGGTAGCGGCTAGGCGTGCGTGATGTCGTCACCTCCAGGCCACTCCCTGTAGTTGTAAAGACACAAGGTTTTTTTACCTTCATGCATTGTATGCATGAAGGTAAAAAAACCTTCTGTGTGCAGTAGCCCCCCAGCACACCCTAATATTTACCTGAGAGCCCATCTCGATCCAGTGATGTCCTTCCTCTCTGGGGACTCGCACTCCTGATTGGCTTTTGGCAGCAGTGGGAGCCAATGGCGGTCAGTGAGCCAATCAGGGTATGGAGGGGGCGGGGACTAGCCACGGCTTCATATGTGAATGGGCACACAGAGCAGCGGCTCAGCTCGGGTGCTCCTATAGCAAGATGCTTACTCTGGGGGCACTCGGGAGGAGCCAGGAGCACCAGCGAGGGACACCCCTGCAGGAGCACCAGCGCGTCCCTGCAGGGGTGCACGTGGCGCGCTCTGTGATCACCGAGTCTATGAGACTCGGCTGATCACAGGTCGGAGTAAAGGGCCGATTCCGGCTCCTTATCACGTGATCAGCTGTCAGCCAATGACAGCTGATCACGTGATGTAGACAGAAGATCAGTAATCAGGTTTTTTTCTTCCCTCACGCTGACAGCATGAGGGGAAAAAAAAGCAGATCACTGGCTTCTGTCAGAGGGACATCGGTCTCTCACACAGAGAGCCACCAGTGCCTTGTCTGTGCCCACCAGTGCCACCTGCCAGTGCTCACCAGTACCACCTACCTTTGACCACCAGTGCCACCTATCAATGCCTACCTGTGCCACCTATCAATGCCCACCAGTGCCTCATCATTAATGCCACCAATCAGTGTCACCTACCAGTGCCCATCAGTGCCACCTATCAGTGCCGCCTATCAGTGCCCTTCAGTGCCACCTATCAGTGCCGCCCATCAGTGCCTATGATCAGTGCCACCTCATCAGTGCCCATCGGTGCAGCTGCATCAGCGCACATCAATGAAGGAGAAAAATTACCTGTTTTCAAAATTTTATAACAAACTATGGAACTGTTTTTTTTTTTCCAATATTTTTGGTCTTTTTTTTGTTTTTTTAGCAAAAAATTTAAAACCCAGCAGTGATTAAATACCAGTAAAAGAATGCTCTATTAGTGTGAAAAAAAATGATAAAAATTTAATTTCGGTACAGTGTTGCATGACAGCGAAACTGTCACTCAAAGTGCGACAGCGCTGAAAGCTGAAAATTGGCTTGGGCAGGAAGGGAGTTTAACTGCCCAGTAGGCAAGTATTTATTTGTATGTACAGTATATTTGAAAATTGATAAGTTCTGATGTACTGATGGCCTATCTCATTTTGTGAGGCCCTTAAAATGCCAGGACAGTACAAATATCCCAAATTACCCCCTTTTGGAAAGCATGCATGTTGAGTTTTTTAAAGCTGTCCAATTTTTTTAAGAAAGAAATTTTTCTTCACATTTTTATTTTACACATTGTCACCAGTGCAGTACAGCATCATTATATGACGAGTATGGTGGTATTCCTGGATAGTGGCTGGTGACAGTATGTAAAAAAACAAATATAAATAAAAACATTTTTATTCAATTTTGTAAACATTTGTTACCTTTTAACATTTTTTTTCTTTTTTTATATATATTTTGTTTTACATACTTTTAGTTCAGTGTTACCAGAGTGACATTGCTGTTAAAGCTTTGTGCACTGGTGCGCAGTCATGTTGGAACAGGAAGGGGCCATTCCCAAACTTCCCACAAAGTTGGAAGCATGAAATTGTCCAAAATGTCTTGGTATGCTGAGGCCTTAAGAGTTCCCTTCACTGGAACTAAGGGGCCAAGCCCAACCCCTGAAAAACAACCCCACACCATAATCCCATCCTCCACCAAATGATTTGGACCAGTGCACAAAGCAAGGTCCATAAAGACATGGTTGAGCGAGTTTGGGGTGGAGAAACTTAACTGGCCTGCACACAGTCCGGACCTCAATCGATAGAACACCTTTGGGATGAATTAGTGGAGACTGCGAGCCAGGCCATCTCGTCCACATCATTGCCTGACCTCACAAATGCGCTTTTGGAAGAATGGTCAAACATTCCCATAGACACACTCCTAAACCTTGTGGACAGCCTTCCCAGAAGAGTTGAAGTTGTTATAGTTGCAAAGGGTGGGCCAACTCAATATTGTACCCTACGGACTAAGACTGGGATGCCATTAAAGTTCATGTCTGTGTAAAGGCAAGTGTCCCAATACGTTTAACAATATAGGGTTACCTTGATGAGCCTGCCCGTGCCGCCTATCCACAGTAAAAGTGGTTAAACTGAATGGGTTGATCATTTACAATCACTTTAACATTACAGAACAAATCCAGTCGAATATGACCAACTACTACTAGCAATATGGGGTACAGTTTCAGACACTGTAAAAAAGGCATAATAGTTAGAGATTGGGTTCAAAGATGAGCACCATAATATATAAAATAGCTGGAAAATGTAATGGGAGGTATGAAGTCACTCGCTGCTTGCTTTTCTGCCAGTAATTTTGTGATCTAGGTGACTGCTGAGCCACTGGATTTGCAGGCAACTTTCTCTCTACATCCGCTGTAGGCTCCTTAATAGCATTCAGATTAAAATAATGATCATAGTTCTTCGTTGGCTTTTAGCAGCACATTATGGTCGAAGTCCTGTGGCTGTAGTTTCCATGTGTACCTGAAGGCACACTAGGTTTCCTGGGCATGTTTAAGAGGGGTCTCATGTTGAAAGGTTGTAGAGGGGATTTATGTTGTTACTGACTACGGCAATGCAAATTTTCTCATTTCCAGCTACTATTACCACTTACCAAGCTTCCATTCCCAAACTTTATCAACATAAATCACAATCTTTTATGTCATTACTTGCCTCTGCTATACTGCAAGTCTCTCCCGACAGGGAAGGAAAATAATGGCAATTCTCAGACTAGAAAGGTGACCTGTCTGGCTGTGGACGGCAGGTATCAGGAGGCTCCCTGTCAGGCCCAGAGGTGACAAATTAGGACAGAATTTATAAAGCGTTCTAGATAATCTCTCATCCATTCTGCATTTGAAAAGTGTTTTATGTGTGACCTCTATGATACAAATGATCGAGTCACAATGAGGACACTGGCACTCCTGTCATCTGTGCACAGGACACGGCCAATGTCCTATCCGATCTACCCTGCGTATCACAATCCGTCCTAACGTGTGTTTAACATTCCAGTCAGCTTGGCTCCTGATCTCTCCCGTATAAACATATAAATATACTTCTGTTAAGAGAAAAGTTTGCCTTTGTTGGGTTTCATCTTTTGAAGGGCTTTGATTAAGCTCTTCCTGTGATGACGGCTCCCATTACATGGCACTCGCACGTCGCACAGTATTTTCTATTTTAGCACCACCACCTCCTCCCCCCTCCGGATGGTTTTACATTTCATTCTTTGTTGTCATCATAAAATATTTTTGTCGCAGACCAAAAAGTAACATTTTCATGTCAAAATTCTTATTTACAGGGCCCAGTGGTGAGACATGACGTACTCGATGAATCAACCTGTATTTCCCATAACAGCCTGCATGTCAGGGTGCCAACTGCAGTCCCACAAACTGTTTTGAAAGCCCAGAAAATGAGCAATTTCTTATTCTAGGAACTATGTGTTATCGGTTCCCAGAACAATGACCCATTGACATTTGGGGACCCTAGAACAATGACCCACTGACACTTAAGGGACCCTAGAATAATGAGACACTGACCTTTGAGAGTCCTTAACAATGACACATTGACACTTAGGGGTTTCAGAACAATGACAAACTGACATTTGGAGATCAAATACAATGAAACTGACATTTGGGGGTCTAACAATAATTCTGTCACTTGGGGGGTCTCACAATAATTCTGACACTCGGGGGTCCTAGAACAATGACCCACTGACCTTTCAAGGTCCTAGAACAATGAAACATTGACACTTCAGCGTCCTAGAACAATGATGCAATGACACTTGGGGGTCTCAGAACACACTGACAGTTGGAGGTCACAGTACAATGACACTAACACTTAGGGGTCCTAGAACAAAGACAAACTGACACATGGGGGTCTTATTAACTATGACACCCTGATATTTGGGGGTCCCAGAACAAAGACACAATGACACTTGAGGGTCCCAGAAAAAAGGCACACTGATACCTGGGGGTATCAGAACAATGATGACACACTGCCACTCGGGGGTCTCAGAACAAAGACACACTGACACTTTGGTGTCCCAAAACAATGACACACTGACTATTGGTGGTCCCAGAAGAAAGACAAACTGACACTTGGGGGTCCCAGAATAATGACACACTGGCAATGGGAGGTCCCAGATTAGTGAAAGTGGTGGACCGCCACTTGTCAGCGTGTCATTGTTCTGGGAAGAAAGAAAGACACACTGATACTTGGTGGTCCCAGAATAATGACACACTGGCAATTGGAGGTCACAGAACAGAACAATGACACACTAACTAGTTTGTATCTTTTTCCAATATTGTTGTTGGTTTCCTCCCATACTCTGACTTTACTCCACATTCCAGAAACGTCCTGGCAGGTTAATTATCTTCTGCATTCTGTGTGTATCCCTAGATGCATCTGTGTGAATTTGTTAGGCACATTAGAATGTAAGTTCCATTCAAAATGTGAAAGGTCCTGTTCATTTCCATATACGTCTGTGCTTTAGAAAAAAGGATTAGTAAATACAAATAAAAACTACAACTCGAACCGAGTACCAAAGATGACCTATACTCAGAAACGTCAAAGCAGTGAATGCACAATGTCATGAACACACAGAGCCGATCTGCTGGAATCAATCTGCCTGGAGAGGTTGGAAAGGGATTGTTCGGTGTAGAACGATGGTCATTAGCAGAGTACACTGACCTTACAGACCTCGCTGGGAAGAAAACACAATCTAATGGAAGCCGAGGACAGAAAAGTTTGTAAGAGCCATCTCATCTGTGCGGAAAACTAGGAGTTTTCTATTTATTTATTTTTTACGTAAAACAATACAAAATGTAATGTTTTTTTGACATGATTAGGTATGAATTACTTTGGGGTCTATTTAGAAATGTTTTCATGCAAGATTCACACATCTTTCACTCAGGATTCATAGACTTTTCCAATTAAATCCAATTAGAGAAATGTGTGAAAACCTTTATAAACAGACCCCAGATTTTGTATGATATTCATCAGCAGGGAATGAGCCTCATTAGAAGCAGCTTCCACCTTATTTAAAAAAAAAAACTGCTTATCACCAAACTGCTGCCACACCTTAGGAATATCCTATTGTCTAGCTGCCTCTGGTTCCAATGCTTTATGTCACTGACCCTGTACAAAGCCAGGACTCTTGGTTTGTATAGTAGATCTTCTTGGTATATAATGCAGAAGGGCCTGAAGCCACAAGATTGGCACCTAGCATTTTCAGGCGGCTTTACCAACCCAACTAAATCCAACCATACAGCTGGAGGGGGCTACAAACATGCAGCGGCCTTGATGCCTTCCGTTGTAGCCACTGAAAACATAACATGGTCTGCTCTGTTGACAGATGGCCCCATCGGTCAATCTCACCCATTCAAGTCAATGGGACTGCAACGCAAAAAATAAACAAAATGATTGACTTGAGGTTGCAGCATGTGTTAGTCCCAATCAAACCGCCCTACAAAGAAAAAAAAAGCATTCAGGAGGCAGCAGGGTCACCTCCTGAACGCATAGAAGCCACAGTTTTGCCGTTCTCTGAAAAGTGATTCACAGTGGACTGCTTTTCAGAGAATGCTGTAGTGTGAACCTTGTCTTAAAGCGGAGTTCCACCCATAAAATTAACTTTGCATTATTCAGCAGCATTAAACCTAATAAACAACATTTGGAAAACATTTTTTTTTTTTTTACTCACGTTTTCATGTCTGTTGCTAAGGGGTGCCTTGTAATCTGCCTCTT
Source organism: Aquarana catesbeiana (assembly GCF_042186555.1). Classification (NCBI taxonomy): domain Eukaryota; kingdom Metazoa; phylum Chordata; class Amphibia; order Anura; family Ranidae; genus Aquarana; species Aquarana catesbeiana. The sequence continues at coordinate 214,618,727 of NC_133333.1, read as the reverse complement.
CCTCTCCCTGGCGCCTGACAACATTTCCCTTGGCACCCGTGCTCGCTAGTGCCCCTGGGAGATGTGTGTCATAATTTCCCAGGAGTCAGTGGGCAGCACCGAGGGCTGTAATTGCGTTACTTCAAAACCGGAAGTGACGCCAGAAAAGGCGGATTTCAGCGCCATTTTTAAAATGGGAAGAAAGCCCTTTATTGCCATTCCCATAGATACAGAGCAGCCAGCAGAGGAGAAGAACGTGTGTTGAGCGGCTCCATTGTTGACTTTTTTGATCAATTTCACCCTGATTTCTGATCTTCAACAACATAAAGTGCTGATAGCTTAGAGAGTTCTGGTTGCCCATTGTGTTATATGTAGTGTTTTTTTTTGTTTTTATTATTATTATTTATTCATTTAATTTTAAACCGTTTTAAACATTTGTTTTTTTCTTTTGGTAGAATTATTATTTCTTTAATGCAATTTTAATTTAATTATCTTATAGCTGCAATATTTTTTCTATATTATTATTATTTATTTATTTATTTTCTCTACCATGTATGTGCCTTATTTTTTAATGTCTTTCTATTCCTTTTTTTTTTTCGAAATAATTTTATTTTTGTTTTTATATTAATTTTTATTTTTCTATTACAGATTAATTTTGATTCTGAATGTCAGAATGCTTGGTTATTTTCTTTAAAATAACTGTTTTCCTCATTTGCCAGGTATCAATTTAAAAAAAAAAACTTAAAATTTTTGTTAGAAATTATCTTTTCTATCATCTCTCCTCCTCCATTCCGCCATTACTCCATCCCTACTACCAACTCCCTCCTCCCTACTCCCTCCTCCATACTGCCTCCTCCCTACCACCTCCCTCCTCCCTACTCTCTACCCCATCCTCCTTACCACCTCCCACCTCTCTACTCCCTCCTCCCTACTGCCTCCTCCATACTCCCTCCTCCCTACTTCATCCTCCATATCACCTCCCACCTCCCTACTCCATCCTCCCACCTCTCTACACCCTCCAACCTACCACCTCCCACCTCTCTACTCCCTCCTCCCTACCACCCACCACCCCCCACCTCTCTACTCCCTCCTCCCTACCACCTTCCACCTCTCTACTCCCTCCTCCTTACTGCCTCCTCCATACTCCCTCCTCCCTACTCCATCCTCTCTATCACCTCCCTCCTCCCTCCTCCATACTGCCTCCTCCCTACCACCTCCCTCATCCCTACTCTCTGCTCCCTCCTCCCTACCACCTCCCTACTGCCTCCTCCATATCACCTCCCTCCTCTCTACTCCATCCTCCCACCTCTCTACTCCCTCCACCCTACCAACTCCCACCTCTCTACTCCCTTCAACCTACCACCTCCCACCTCTCCACCCCCTCCACCCTACCACCTCCCACCTCTCTACTCCCTCCACCCTACCACCTACCACCTTTCTACTCCCTCCACCCTACCAACTCCCACCTCTCTACTCCTTCCACCCTACCACCTCCCACCTCTCTACCCCCTCCACCCTCCTCTCTACCACCTTCCTCCTCTCTACCATCTCCACCCTCCTCTCTACCACCTTCCTCCTCTCTACCCCCTCCACCCTCCTCTCTACCACCTTCCTCTTCTCTACCACCTCCCTCCTCCCTACTCCCTCCTCCCTACTACCTCCCTACCACCTACAAAAAATGCTTTCCTAAACTGATAGAAACATTCCCCGCTGTTTAAATTCCCCGCTGATACTCATGTTTCCTTTGTATGGCCTTTAGAATATAAAATACATTTGCCTAATCTCCATACTTGCCTTATATATATTTGACACATTAATTCTGAACTCCCCTTCAGTTTTGCACCGTTGTATATGCTCCTCTCCTGTACTGAAATAGCTTCCTCCAATTTCGCTGCACACTGTGAGCTTCTCATGATGTGCATCAGAAGTTGCAGTAAGTCAGATAGAATCTGCCTCATTTCCTGCCTGACTGTCACTGGCCCGCCCCTTACATTCATTAGATTTCATTTCTTTCAATCCTGGAGGCATTTTTTTCTGTGGGTGTTACCTAGGGCAGTCTGTATTCCTCTCCACTCCCGCAGCTATTAGGGCATTTTGATATTTGCATAACTCCTCCCAAGAGCTATGCTATGCATTGCTTGCATCAGGGCTGAGGGCTCTTGAAAGGAGCACTAAAGTAGGGTGCTGTGACGTTTTCAGGAAGTCATACACAGCACCCTCCTGGCCACTCATACCAGCCACGATCTGCCTGCTCTGCTTTAAGAAGCACAGTGGTGACATCCCTGGGTTTAAAACAAATGCTGGGGGGGCAAAGATAAGGGGGCAATAAGAATGGTCCCAACCCCCTTAGAGCATCTGTCTTCAGTGCAGGTGTAGCAGCTGTGCCTCCTGTGTGCAGACCTGGGATTGGATCTGCTCAACTTGCCAAATCCCTGGATATGGCTTCCTAGCATCCTCACTGTCGGAGGATGTCCTGCGCGCCAGTATGCCTTATTGGCTAGAAAGAAAACAGGGTCCCGGTTATAGACTACCGGTAAGGGGTTACTTTAGCAACACATCTTATTCATATCAAAAACCTGATAGTTTAATCAAAAAAGTATAAATTTTATTATATATTCAGTTTGGTACACAAATGACATTGATGAAGAAACTTCTCTACTAAAACATTGGTTAAAATATTGCTGGCTAGATCATATAGAAACTAAAGCTAAGATAATCATTGGATAACCTAGACAAACATGTAACATTTACAAAACACAAACAAAAAACAAACAACGCTAGACGAGGTCCGGACGTTTTGGATTTTACAGGCTGTCAGTTGGTCATAGATAATTAGTTAAATGAAAGGGTATTAGTATCCCCATTGGCCAAAAAGGAAAATACCTTAATGACTGCCAGGAAAATCCAATGGAGGTAAGTGGGGGATGGATGGAAAGGAGGGAGGGGGATGGAAGACCTGGGATTGGATCTGCTCAACCTGCCAAATCCCTGGATATGGCTTCCTAGCATCCTCACTGTCGCAGGATGCCCAGCTAAATTACATTCAAAATGCCAAATTGACAAATGCTTGTGACATCTCAAACAAATGGCTCTGGATACCTAGAGAAACAAGGCAACCTCCACCTACCCAATATCTAAATAATATGGGTCGGGACCCCCCGGCGCATAGCCGCACCTGTCCTGAATGAATGGCCAGAGTATGCCTTAGCCTCGGTTCACACTGGGACGACTTGTCAGGCAACCTAGGTCGCCTGACAAGTAGCTTCCCGTTCTGTACAATGGAACCGTTCTAATCGGAGCGACGCAAGTCGCTCCGACTTAGAAAAAGGTTCCTGTACGACTTTGGGGGCGATTTGCATAGACTTCTATACAGAAGTCGTTTTGCAAGTCGCTCCGGCAGTCGTGTGCAGGTCGCCTCGGTGAGGCGACCTGCAAGTCGTGCCGCCTCTGGTGTGAACCGAGGCTCAGGGTCCAGACCCAGATTGACCAAAAAGGTACAGCAATGAAGTACGAATTGACCTGCGGAGAGGGGAGCACTAGGAAAAGGCAACAGAGGACCATCCCCGGGTTTATCAGATGTAGCACTGACGAGCTGGTCTAACACCAACACTGGGCCCACACCTTGCCAGTCTAAAAGAACCTGATGTCCGTGCTGCCTCCCGATTGCTGGGTCTTGCAAGCATGCAGATATAACAGAAGTGGCCCGGGTGCCTAACCAGTGGATTGGCCAAAAGAATGCGTGACCCTGGGCCAGAAGCGTAAACTCCCCTGGCCTCAAAAACCATAAAAGGCCAGATATATCGCTGCCTTGAGCACCAAGCTGGGTAACAACCCAAAAGGATTTTCTCAACCTTTTGGTTTGAAACGCGTCAGCATTCATGCACACCAGCATTTATATTATTGAATGTTGTGTATTATTGTGTCTGCATCAATTGTATTGATTTTTACTCCCGGTACCAGAGCTCATATTTTAACTGTCAATACGATATGACTGATAAAGCTATCAATTTTACTCCATATGAGTTACCTTCACAATTTTTGCTGCCTAGAAAACCCCACTCTTGGGGGACACTTCCGTTGTTGTTGACAACCCAAAAGGAGACCTCCAGGGCATGTCAGACATGTCACGAAAATATGACCCGTGATGGGAAGTCTGCTCAGCACAGCAGGAAGGCTACTCTACTGGATCCCTTTGAGGATGGCTTTAATAGGGTGCGCAGAAAATAAAGAAAGGCCTATCGGGGACTTTCAAAAGCATGAAATGCTGAGTCACAGCCAGATACACCCTGATAGTGCTGTGGGCCAATCTGAGTTGGAAGTGGCAAAAAACAGAAAAGCTAATAGGAACTGGATGTTAACCGTCAGGACTAGGAAACCTCGACCGGAAAGCCTGGAAAACATCCCAAGCAGTGTCATGAGCCTTCCTTGTATTAAAAAAATAAAGATTTACAGATCAAGGCTGCTGCATCATCCCAATGGGAACCCAATCCCTCACAAATTGCTGGAAACCGAGAAGAAGGCGTGGTGCCGGCATCTGTGTCCAAGACCTGTGCCTACCAGTACTGGCCTAGGCACCAAGGGGGTTCCGGAATCCACTAAAGCCCCTGAGCCAGTTGGAGGTGCATTAGGCTGACTTACCAACAGTTCCATTCTATTACGCAACTCTTGGCAGGATGTAGCTAGGGAATAAAGGGTAGTGTGGATTGGGACGGGGAAAACCACAGTCCGCAGGGTAACCTAAATAGCTGGATTTCCAAGCTGAAGCCGGGAAAGCAATCCCCCTGCGTTGAAATTCTGCCATCATATCAAAGAGTTGAGGCTAGCTATGTGTGAACAATGAGGCCTTGGGACGGTCCAGGTTCTGAGAGAGGGGTTGAGCTACCGTGCTCCGACCCCCTAGCCAGAGAAGGAAGGGTAGAAGCGAAGTCCCCAATATCCGCTGCTTGAGACATGACCTGCATAACTGGAAAAATAACCTTGACATACTCAAGAATGTAACAACCGCCCCCAAGACTTACCTGTGACCAACCGCCCCCCCCGAAAACACAATGTAAGAACGGGACCGATGCATGCCAGTCTAGTGCAATTACCAGGTCGAGTTTACCTGAGGCGTAACAGGCAAATTAAAAACGTAAACTCAGGCCTTAAAACCTGAAAAAGTGTCCGGCTACTGAAGTAAATGGTAAGATGTAATTTATGAAACAGAAGCCGAGATGTAATGTATGTAACACGAATGAGGAGACTTGCCACTGCACAAGCAAAATAAAAACAACCAACTCAACCGTGGGAACCTGAAACGAGGCAAGTAACTGCAGAGGAGACGCCATGATATAACAGTGAAGATTTGAACTCAAAATGGCAAAACATATAAACGGTACCCAGCAAAATGATGAAAATAGCAACCACGAACTGAGTGAAAATGACACGCAACTGGGTGAGGAACATAAACTGCGAGAGAAACGTGAGCAGACTGAGAAAAGTAACCTGCGACACGAATGTAAGCTGCATGAAGGAACGTATCTGAATGAGAAACATGAGTAGCGTGAGCTGATGAAACGTGAGCAGCATGAGAACCGAGGCTGCAAGAAAAATGCAAACTGCATGAGAAACGCAGGTTGCACGAGAATGTAAATTGATGAACAATGTGAGAAACATGAGAAACGTCAGTAACACGGCAAAACATGAGAACCGTGGGAAACGAGAGTAACATGGGAAAACGTGAGAACCATGGGAAACGAGAGTAACATGGGAAAACGTGAGGAACATGGGAAAACGTGAGGAACATGGGAAAACGTGAGGAACATGGAAAGACGTGAGGAACATGGAAAGACGTGAGGAACATGGAAAGATGTGATTAAACATGGAAAAAATGCAGGTAACATGGGAAACGTGAGTAACATGGAAATACTTGAGTAACATGGAAAAGGGGGGGAAAGGAAAACGCGAGTAACATGGGAAACGTGAGAACATGGGAAAATGTGAGAACATGGAAAGACGTGAGTAACATGGAAAAGGTATCCACAGTTCATGGTGGGTAGTAGTAAAAGGTGTAATGGTGAACGTGTACGTATGACGTATGGTATACATGCGAGAAGATTGTGGGACGATAATCAATTAACAATGAAACCTCAGCCCATATGGATCTGTAGACATGACAGATCCTAGATGTGAGCACTAGCTAACAGAAATGCAGTGAACGAAAGTCTACGACATGAAAAGGCTTATGACATGAAAAGGGGCTACGACATGAAAAAGGGCTAAGACATGAAAAAGGGCTACGACATGAAAAGGGCTACGGCATGAAAAAGGGCTATGACATGAAAAGGGCTACGACATATGGAATGCCACGGAATGAAATGCCATGACATGAAATACTACACAGGAAAATGCTACACAGGAAAAGCTACGAACGAAATGCTACGATTGAAATGCTACGAATGAAAAAACTACGAATGAAAAACCTACAAACGAAAACCTATGATCAAAACGCTATGAATGAAAAGCTACAAACGAAAACCTATGATCAAAATGCTACAAATGAAAAGCTACAAACGAAAACCTAAGATGGAAATGCTCCGATTGAAAAGCTATGACAGAAATGCCCTGAACGAAAAGCTACAAATGAAAAAACTACAGTTGACAAAAAAAAAGGCTCAGCTAAGTGTGGTATGAAAGTGAGGATAGAAAATGCACCGATTTAAATAACCCTGAAAAAACAGCCAAAGAGGCTGCACCCACTTAATCTGCTCTCAGTATGTATCCTTATTTCTTCTTCCCCGTTGTGTAAAGACAAGCCTATAGGGGATCTGCATAGAAAACAAAAGAACAGTAAAAGTAGGTATATAAGCCACATGAAAAATCACACATGACTCCCAGTGAAAGCATTCCATTATGCGGAAAGCAGCCTACTCCTAATGCTTCCATAACAAACAAGAGGAAAGTACTGGGACGCCGTAGCTAATTATTGCTACATATCTCACATGGTACATCCCAGAGACGCATGGAAACGCCGAAACCGCCATCTCATCTGTTACTGGAAGAACTACAGTTAAGTGAGGCATTCAGAAATGACAGGCTTTACTGAAATAAATGTTCTAGAACCATACAGCCCCCAAGGACATACAAAAGAATATAATGGGATGACAGGCGATGAGAAAGTGTCATGTCATCTCCACAGCCTGTATAACCCCTGAAGACCCAAACTATTGTGTGTGCGTAGCACATGGTGACAGGGCACTAGCATTGTGGCCCCATACAGGTGAATGGCAGCATACAGCAGGCAGCCCTGTCTGCTAAAGGCTGCTACCGCGGACATCCCCATCCGCTGCCTTTGCAGCATGAGAGGGAGTGATTGGGGGCAGTAAAAGCATGAAAAAACACCCAATACGGCCCCCCCTGAGCCGACATACCCCCTGCGATCAGGCTGACCCCCCTCCCCCCTGAGCCCGGGCCGGTACCTGAGTGGGACGGGTGGCATCCGATGCGGGTGCTCCGTTGATGCCACCCGCCCACACCTACCGGAACCGCGACCACTGGGAGAGAGAACCGACAAGATTCTTGCAGCCGACCGCACTGCTGCTTTGCTAGCCGAAACCGGAAGTGACGAGACGTGACCTGCCCTAACCCGGAAATGACGTGTCGGCTTACACGAGAGCCTACGACCACAAGGGGAGGAGGCAAAGGAGGGCAGGCTTTATCCTACAAAAACATGCTGACCTGCGGTCAGCCTTAAGGCCCATACACACGATCTGACTTTTTGACAACAAACATGCAAATTACCTGTTTTAAGGCAACATCCAACCGTGAGTACGCTCCATCGGACAAACTTTTTCGGTTTTCATCGGACAAATGTTGGCTGTGCGAACAGACAAACTTTCCTGCAACAAAAGTCCTACGTTGGCTAGTCCGATCGTGTGTACACAAAACCATCGGACTTTAGTACAAAGTAAAAACACGCATGCTCAGAACCAATGCAAAAGATCAGACAATACAGAAGTTGACCAAAGGGTGGCGGTAATGAGCTGAAAAACCACTTGATTTGGTGAAAGTTGGCTGAAAAAGTCCTGCCGTGTGTATGCATACCAAGTTCACGGCCAACGCCCTTTGGAAAGAAATCCACGGAAAAGTTTGAAGTCCGATCGTGTGTACGAGGCTTTACACTTATTAAACTAGTTGTTGGCTCTAAACTGTCTCCAAAACTGTGTCCTTCTTACAAATTGGTACCCAAAACTTAACCTGGGAAAACAAGATGACATGTTCACATTCTAAGGAGGAAGGAGCAAAGTAACGATGTTCAGCCAGGAAAATTCACCCCAACTGAATATCCCTCCTCCCAGAAGGCATTGCCAGGGAATGTGTGTGGCCATTTTTAGGGTTTACAAACAAAACGAGATCGAATTTGACTGTGAGCAGCTGGATAAGGCAAACTTTCCCTTATGTCTGTAGGCACCCTAAAATTTCCACTAAATTCCTGCCATTCGAAGGAGAAAAAAAAAAACAGCTCTGGACTGTACCTTTCTCTCCAGAAGGATTTTCACAGCTGACAAAAAAATTATAGTAATGGTAAGTAAGACTGTAGTCACTGCACCCCTCTTCCTCCACTTAAAGAGCCTTTGAACATCGCACGCTGGAGGTCCTAACTTTCAGAGACGTGAGCTGCTGGGTGGCAAATGTGCTAGAAAGAATTAAGAACACTCCGTGACAAGACGGGGACGTCTACTGAACATCACACAGCTGGAGGGAAAACATGGCCGATCTACGCCTAAAGAGTTGTTATATCGCTATTACTGCTACCTACACGCTGTCAGGTTAGGATTACTCATGTAGATTCTACAAAACTACTGTGGCAAAATGCTTTCCAATTACACATGAAACGCCCAAAGATACCAATTTTAGAAAGCACAACGCAGGGACAAAATGTAAAATGAGGCTTGGTGTGCTTTTAAAGCTGAAGTTTATTACATTTTTTTTGGTCACATCTGCTTGCATTTTGCTATCTCCGGTTCTTCCTTTCTTCCCTTATCAATATTCCAATGACATTTTTAAAAGAAAAGTATGGCTAAAGCTTTTTTGGTCATATTTCTCTTCTGGGTTACAGGAATAGACTTTCTTTTGCATTGCTGTGACTCAGATTCAGCTGACAGCAGGCTAAATCTTGCTGTTGGCTGATGTCACAAAGCCAGTCAAGGTTGTGGAGGGATCCTGACCATATTGTCGGGATCCACCCAGCTGCCTGATTGACAGCTGGCTCCGGCTCTCAGCTAGTTGCGCCTGCCCCTTCTCCAGTCCACCACTCAAGTGGGCACTGGAGGGGCAGAGCAGAGAGAAATGAGCTGACCAAGAACTGAGTGTTCAGTGGTCATGTGATCACTCAATTCTCAGTCTCAGACCCGACGGGAGACAGCAGCAGCATCACGCTGATGCTACAGAATGGAAGTGACTATGAGTATTGTGACAGAGAGAGGCTCTGTCGCTATAAGTTTATAGGTAAAGGTGACCCAGGAGTCTCATTAAGGGTTAATGCAAGGTTCAGAGCTAGCATCTCTCCAGATTCGGTAGTTCTGAATCAGAACATTCAATTCTGAGTCCAGGTTTTGCTAGACGCCTGCAACCTGGCTCACTACACAGGTGTGCAGGGTCGTTATATAGTCAGGTCTGAGAATTTCTCAAGGCTCTCATTCTAATCACCTGATCCAATCTCAATACTGATGAAAAAAAAGTATCTACTCATAAATGCATGACTAACGTCACCTCGATAAGAATATGTGTATATAAAAACTTGTGGGTGTAAGTGCATATATCAAAAGGGAGCACTAGTCAGCTAAACCTATAAATGTGTGCGTAAGTGTGAGCTCCTATCAGAAGCACTAACCCATAACCACATATTTGGAGGTTATAAGGATTCCACCCTTACCCACCCTACTGTGCATGGTAAGTAAATAAACCAGTGAATGGGTTAAACTACAGATAAGAAAAAAGGGGGGGGAGAGACCTATTAGATGCAAGGAGAAAGAGAGCCCCATGATGAACAAATTAATCACGGCTTAAGTCGAGACCTCTGTTTACAAATCAAGGTGATCCTGGTATTGTCCTTAACCATCATTAGACTCAATATACAGGCAATTATTATATTAAAACCTGTTCTACAAAGCAACATAACTCAAAACATATATGATAGTATAGACATATAGACAAATGGACATATAGAATCAGCACAAGAATTTATAATGTGCACTAATGAACAAAAATACCCTCTTATTTCTATATATACGGAACTCATTCAAAATGATCAAATTGTATGATCTATTTAACCTCCCTGGCGGTATGATTATTTCGGATTTTAGGTGCTGAAAGCGATAGAATTATTTTGCATAGAAATTTGGCGTTTTATATTGTAGGTCTGTAATTCTTAACAAAAATACACTTATATCTGTCCACCAAGAGTCTAGTAGATATCCCGGGTATGATGAAGTTTGAAACACAAAAACATAAATTATAATATATTAAATAAATATAAATAATTAAAAAAATATATATATAATAATAATAAAATACATTTCCCCACGATTCACTATCGCTCAATTCTGCAAGTGTTCTAATTTACTATCGCTGTTTTCTAGCTGGTCTAAAGCCACTTTTGACGTAAAGGGACACTTTTTGGTTGCTATGGACAATCTCCAGTTTCCAGGCAGAAAGAACAGTATATATAATATAAAACTGCATGCAGGGCATTGGACAAAGCACTGGGGACAAAAGGGATGTGAAATAATTTCATACAGTACTGTAATCTGTAAGATTACAGTACTGTATGTGTTATGATTTTTACTTTTTTTTTTTAATTTGCCGCCAGGCTCCGCCCCCGTGCGTTGCGACGCTCGCAGAGAATGGAGCCTGGCACAGAGAGGCTTCGGAGGAGACAGAGCCCGCAGACAGCGCAGGGGGACATCGCAGGATCCTGGGGACAAGGTAAGTACATCGCTCCAGGATCCTGAGATGTAATCCCGAGTGTGGCTCGGGGTTACCGCTAACGGTGCAGAAATTTAACCCTGAGCCACACTCGGGAAAACCGTCAGGGAGGCTACATCCGTGTAATATAGACTTGTTAAGTATTGTAAATGTTCCTGTCAGAGACCTTGACGGAACGAGGGGCAAATATCCATATAGAATTTAATTGAATATGATCAAAGGTGATCAAACCCAATTAAATCACAGCAAAGCAGAACCCTCACTCAGAAGCTTGAAGCCGCCCATATAAACACCTTTATAATCATCAAGAAAAATTTTTTTCTTTTTTTTCTTTTTTTCTTTTTTTTTTTTTTATGAATGAATGAGTGACGGCTAAGCAATGATAATAAATGGCCATGATGCTAATAACCCAAGACACAAAGATCCAAGCTGACCAGTCTCTTCTACCTAAAAATAGAAGTAATGACATTTTATGAGATGCCAGACAAGATACACGGATATACATATGTATGTATGTCGCATGTAATCATGGTTTTGTAACCATATGTACTGACTAAGGATGAGCTCCGGCGTGTTCACATGCTGAACGTGCCGAGCCCGCCAGGAAGTTGGCGCAGCACTAATCACAGCTAGGGAGAAATTTCCCGATCTCTGCAGCCGCACATCGGGAAATGTCTCACTGATTGTGATTAGCGCTGCGCCGTGCCGACTTCCTGGCGGGCTCGGCACGTTCAGCATGCGAACACGCTGGAGCTCATCCTTAGTACTGACAAATTACCTCCTAGAGACTTCGTTCATTGATTAATCGGGTTTTTAAGGCGATATAAATCCTCATACAGCTCATGATTACGCAAAAGCCGATTCCATCCAACGATATCAGAGAATGGTATCAAGGAATGGCCATAACGATGATGAACTATTACGTGAGAATCTAAATCAACTAATTACTTTTACTTGAGTGGCACTGAACCTCGGTTTTCAAGAGATATCAGACAAAAGATACAGGTATATGTGTATGTATATATCGCATGTCATCATGCCGTAATCATATTCATGTATGTTGACTGAATATCCCCTAAAAAATTTTATTTATTAACTTGTCAAATTTTGGGACGATGCGAGTCATTATGTAGTGCACAATTCTACAACCACCAATGCCATCCATTCACTGAAATCATAACGGCATTGGAGGATGGATTTCATAGGTAAAATAAATGGACAATGAGTTTAATCATAATAGTGGGACACATCCCACTCAAAGTTTAACCCTGATGGGATTCTCGTATTTAGGGAGAAGATCCAGTACACTTCGCGCTTGGGGGTAATGATTCTCTCAATGCCCTGAATGGAGAGGTTCGAGACATCTTTAAAATGAACAAGGTTCCAATGTCTGGCCACATTGGTAGACCTGTTCTTCTCAATGTCATACAAATGATTGTACAGCCGATCCTTCAATTGGCGTGTAGTGCGACCCACATATTGGATGTGGCAAACCTCACAAGTAATGAGGTATACTAAAAATTGAGAGTTACAATTAATGAATGATGGAATGTCAAAAGTTCCACCATTAGTGCGGGACTGTACACATTTACCCTTTTTGATGTGACGACAATAGTCACATCCTTTAATGCCACATTTGAAGTTCCCCTAAATTGCAACCAATTGGATCTCGACTGTTCATTTGAGAATAAACTGGGTGAAAGGGAGCTTCCCAATGTGGGTGCTCTACGGGATACCGACGTGATACCCCCAGAGAACTTCACCATAAATGGGATCATTAATTAGAATTGGGAGATATTTAGTAACTATATTCCTAATTTTAGTGAACTCCGAACTCTAGGGTGTAGAGAAGACTGGCACATTAGTGGAAGACAATGAATATTTGTTGTTCCTGTTCTTGTTTTTATTCACATTTTCCTGGAGTAATATGCTTCTAGGAACCTCACTGGCTGCAATGAAAGCCCTATTGACCATTTTCTCCGGATACCCCCTGTCTCTAAATCTTTTAACCATTTCATTGGCTTCTACCTGAAAATTGTCAGCTGTACTGCATAGACGTTTTAATCTGAGAAATTGACCATAGAGTATCCCCCCGATAGTGTGGCCTGGATAGGCAGAGTCTGCTCTCAAAAGTGCATTACCCACAGTGGATTTTCTATGTAAGCCAGTAGTTACTGACCCATTTACCCCTGTCAGTTTCACATCTGGGAACTCCATAGTATCGACACGAAAGTCACCAGTAAATCTCAAGTTTAAAGCATTGTCATAAAAATATGAGAGCCATACACTTAAATCGGCCTCCTCATCAGATGTAACAAACAAAAGATTGTCAATGTAGCCACAAAAAAAACACAGTATCCAAATGACGGGGGCTATCATGTCCAAAGATGCGGGTCCTCTCCCACCAACCAATATAGAGGTTGGCTAGTGAGGGCGAAAATTTCTCTTCCCCTCCCCCCCCCCCCTTTGTTTTCTTATCTGTAGATTAACCCATTCATTGGTTTATTTACTTGCACATAGTAGGGTGGGTAAGGGTGGAGTCCTTATAACCTCCAAATATGTGGTTATGGGTTAGTGCTTCTGGGAGGTGCTCACACTTACGCACACTCATAGGTTTAGTGGACTAGTGCTCCCTTCTGATATATGCACTTACACCCACAAGTTTTTATATACACATATACTTATCGAAGTCACATTAGTCATGCATTTATGAGTAGATACGTTTTTTTCATCAGTATTGCGATCGGCTCCACGCATCACCAACTTTATTGTTAATATGTTCACTATCAGTAACACATTTACACATGGACCTATTAGGTGTCTATATGGTTTAACTATATATATATATATATATATATATATATATATATATATATATATATATATATAGATTAAAATTCAGTTCGTACACACATATCACTCACATCATGTTGTCACATATTTATTTATTTAATTATTTAATTACGTATTTGGTTACATGCATATATCAATATAGACGTATTTAATTTTTCACTTTACGACATATGATTGATGGTTACATATTTTCTAGTTTATGCATTTATTGATGCTATACATATTTTTGCACATCGTTTTTGCACATTAATTTATTTATTTGCACCTCACATAATCACATGTGTGAGTTAAGATTTGATTGTGTTCATGACATTTGTTGAGACCTCAGGTGATTAATTCCATTTGATTTAATTGATTTATCAGTTAATTGAATAATTGTCTAGTCACATGGTCTATAGCAAACAGTATATATTTGATATTAATTTTTGTGATTGTTAGCTATGAGTAAGCACTGTTTGCAGTGTGAAACGCGTCAGCTCTTCTGTGGCTTGTATTTTGTGATCCTGTTTTTTGAATAAAAGACAAAATTATTTTCGGAGTGCAGCTGTCCAGAATTTTCTCCTTATCTTCATTGCTACATGCATTGCCAGCACCAGTGACTTCTAAAACTGGAGGAGAGGTTTCAGTCTCGGCCAACCTGCCTGGAGCGATGGCGTTTCTTTCTCTTCCAGGATTTATGTCAGCTCCTATCAGGGGTGTCAGGAGAATCCCAATCCCAAGGCCAGAGGTGGGCCATGCAGCAGGGCGCTGCAACTGAAGGCTAGAGAGCCAAGTGTGCGAGAGAGCTGAATGACACCGTCAAAGGACTGGTAAGAGGAGCAGCAGTGCTACCAACACGTAAGGCAAGAGGCTTGGTATTTTCATTAATTTATGTTTTGTGGAAGAAACCCCTGCGTGGGCAACTGATGTATAAGTGAACTTTTCCTTTACTCAATTAAAGTGGGCTGCCACGCCCTAAAACTACAGATTGGACTGGTACAGCTCATTGTAAATGCGCCTGCTACTTGAGTTTAATCACCCCAATCTCACAGTATGTATATATATATATTTTTTTACACACCTAAAACTATTCTTTTAAATGGAACTTATTTCCATTATATAACTTATTTATGACCTAGTGATTCCATCACTGGGTCTCTGTGCTTGTGATGTAGACAGATCATTCAGCATTGGGGATGGGGGGTGGACTGTTTCAACAAACAGAGCAGCCACCAGCTGCAAGGGGTACTTCCTATTCAATGTATTTACTGTCCCTTGTGCTGATTTAATGAAAAAATGTCATTAAAGGGGTTGTAAACCCTTGAGGTTTTTCATCTTAATGCAAATTGCCCGCGATGTCGGCCGCCCGAGGCCGACCCGTCCCTCGGCTCTCGGGTCCCGTCACCGCCATCCTAGGTAAGGGAAACAGGCAGTGGAGCCTTGCGGCTTCACTGCCAGTTTCCTGCGGCGTGGCGCTCTGTGAATGGCCCCGTGGTGTTCTGGGAACACACACAGTTCCCAGAAGACAACGGGGCCGCTCACCGAGGAGCAGAACACGCCGCGGAAAAGGAAGAGGCAGATTAGGAAGACTGCCTAGCAACAAGGGTTTAGGTAAGTTTAAACATTTTTTTTTTCAAATGTTTTTTTTTATTTTTTTTTGGATTTTTGGTGTTTTTTTTTTTTTTTCGGGGTGGCCCTCCACTTTAAATCAGCAGTGTTTTTAAAATCAGTGTTTATTTCAGTCTCTGTCTGTCTAACTAGTTTATTTTTACACTAATAACTAAACCAGCCATTCTCACCCAGGTTTCCTCCAGAGGTTGCTAGGAGTTCCTTGAGCTGTGGCTAATTGACCTCCTATTTGATTGTATCTGCATAGTTTTAGGGCAAATCCCACTAGGCAGAATCAATGGCATTATACCAATTGTTTTATCTGTTCTATCTGTAGGGGTGTCAGTCTGACCAACATTGTAAAGGGGCGCTCTTCCCACTGAAATCCAATGATGTGGTTTTAGCAGAGGTTCCCTGACATTTAAAAAAACATTTCAAGGGTACCTCCAAGGTAAAGAGGTTGAAAAAGGCAGAACGAAAATATGTAACAGAAACCCGGGAGAAGAAGAAAGAGGGAGAGCTGTAAGTCAATGTTTCAGGTCCATTGCTGAAAAGTGAGTGACAAAATGGCCAGCCAATGAAGATCAAGGAGGAGAGGAATCACCTATGAACTGGTTGCATTGGGGCAGGGGTTTCATCGTGGGCCCTATGAGCAGTATGGTTGCCCTCAAACGGCCAGTTGAACCTAGGGTGTGCTACACACAGAGTGCAGGGTTCATGATTACACCATGTACAGAGTTCAGTATGGCGTTACATACAGAGTGCAGGTTCAGGGGTTCCTTATACACAGAGTGCAGAGTTCAGGAGTATGCTATGTACAGAGTGCAGGGTTCAGGAGTATTCCATGTACAGAGTGCAGGGTTCAGGAGTACGCTATGTGCAGACTGCAGCATTTAGGGGTGCACTATGCACAGTGTACAACACCAACCCCCCACCTGGTATTGCTCTAGTATGTAGACAACTCTAGTACCGCCCTGTGTAGGAGTATCTCTCTACTATCTGTGTATTTGGCTCGGTTATACCTCCTTGTGTAGGCAGCGCTGCCTTGCAGGAAAATTGTTCTCACTCCCAGACTCTGGAGAGCTGTCCCCGCCATGCCCTGCTGTGAGGAATCTATTTCTGAAAGCAAAGTTGTCCCTTGCAAACAAAGTAGGCTTTTGTGTCTACCAGTGACATGGGGAAATGGGAGCAAAAAAGTGAGAGCCAGTGGTGGTGGAATGGAGTTCCACCTGCAAAACTAGTTGGCATGACAAGGTCTGGCAGGCTGGATTCGGCCAGCGGGCCATGTGTTTGACATATGGGCATTAGGGCAACGATACAATGTAACAGAAGCCCTATGGAAGGAAAACGAAGGGCTTGCAGGATGATCCCCATCATAATTTCATAGCAGTGAGTCCCATATATCCCTATCCATGTTTATGAAATGAAGGCACATCTTTTCACATGTGCCAGATATCCTATTCTGTGTACAACTTGCATGGTAATTGGATTGGCCACATGTTATCACTTCTCCTGAAGCTTTTGTACCAGCGGGATAATGGCAGCATTTTACAGGCACGTGGCATATCCCAGCCCTGAATACAAAGATCCCAGCACAGCTGGCACGCCATTTGTAGGCCCCAGGCAGAGCCGAATAAATTACTTTTTTTAGCATGGACTTGACTTTATTCTAGGTATAAGAAATAGCCCTTTATAGGGGGTAAATCACCAATGTCACTAATGTCAGCCTGCTGTCTGCTTTATTATATACATGTGTGCAGTGATAATCTCCTGCCTACAGGGGGCGCTGGGTAAAAGTAAGGAGAATAATTGTAGAATGAAGTACAGTCATTTTATTAGTGGAGCTTTTATACCAGGTTGGCTTTTGAAATCATAGGAATAGCAGAACTCCTATTTAGTTTGGTATATACCAAAAAACAGCTAGGTGTTTTAAAATGCATCTAGTGTCACTGCCTCAACTCTTGCTTTATACTATCTTCCTACAGTCATCTGCACCAAGCACGTTCTTTTGCAGTTACGTCATGCTAGAATTTTTCAGGCACTGGAAGTGTCTCTGGCACTGAAGATTGAAACAAAAGGCACTGGGGGGTTGGAGGGGAGGCGTTTCAGGCATTGCGAGCCTGTTTGAGTGCTACTTGCTATGGGGGCCTCCGACAGAAGGGGACCAGAGAAGAGGAGGATCAGGGTTGCTCTGTGCAAAACTACTGCACAGAGCAGGTAAGTATGACAGTTTGTTATTTTAAAAAAATCTACCTTTAACCACTTCCATATTGGGCCATAGTAAAATGATGCCGGCAGGAACATCTCCCTCCGGGTGGATGTCATATGTTCTCACCACTCCTGGCGCGGCGATCGTGGATGAGGCGTGTCCCTCAGGACACAACCCTTCCCCAATGATGGTAAGGAGCCAGTAAAAATGTCTCTTTACCACGTGACCGGCTTTGTCCAATCACAACCGGTCACAGGTGTTGTGCTCGTAATCTGCATTTGTGCGCATGCAGCATGGGGTACACAATAGGGTGTACACATTGAGAACCACATAAAATGTGAGGCTCACTGAAACTATTAGGATCTCTGAGTGAAGGGCCTGTGTGCATTCGTGGGCTTCTGTGATGCTTTGACTTGCTTTTAGTTGAATCTATTTACCTTCCAGATCACACTAAGTTGCTTTTGCATCCATATCGACTTCTATGAGGAAACAAGTTGCTCAGATATAAACAAAAGCTTCCCTATAAGGACCCCCTAGGTCAGTGATGGTGAACCTTGGCACCCCAGATGTTTTGGAACTACCTTTCCCATGATGCTCATGCACTCTGCAGTGTAGTTGAGCATTATGGGAAATGTAGTTCCAAAACATCTGGGGTGCCAAGGTTCACCATCACTGCCCTAGGTTGTTCGCATCTCATATGTAAGTTTAGTAGCTGCACGCCTGTGTTTTGGTTACTGCTGAACAGCTTATAAGCTCTGAGAAAAGTCAGCCAAACATTTTTTTTTAATTAAATAATTTTTCTTGATTTATTATATCATTATTACACAAGTAATAAAAAAAGGTGTAATGTCATAAAACATATGTAAAGCCTTACAGTATATAATGCAATTATTATTTTACCTACCCACTGACTCCCTCCCAACCCTCACCCACCCCCCTTCACCCACACCACCTAATCATTGGTTATGCATGCATTCTGTTAATTGCAGAGCCACACAAGGGAATAGAAAACAACACTCCAAAGGGATAGATACAGGGGCAAAGAGCATCCAAGATCACCCAGGAAGGGGGGCTGGGAGCAGCAAAAGGTGAACAAAAGGAAAAAAACTCAATCCGCTCGCAATCCTCCCCCATAGGGGACACCCCATCTCGTACAGCCAAGGTCTCCACATTCTCACAAACTTCCTGTAGTTGCCTTGCCTAAAATAAAACACTCTTTCAGTACAAATTATTGAGTTGATAGTCTCAACCCAATTCTCCACAGTCGGGGGGGTATGTGCCTGCCATTTCTGTGCAATTCATTTTCTCGCCTGGAATAGGCATCTTAAGACTACTTCGATGGTGTCATTCAAGACTCTAGCCTCCTCCATATCCCCTAATAGGCATGTCTTGGCAATCGGTGAAATTACAGTTTTAAAGATTTTATTTATCCTATCCACTACCTCCACCCAATATCTAAATAGCTTTGGGCATTTCCATACCATGTGAATAAAATCCCCTGTCGCCCTGCACCTAGGGCACTCGTCATTTTGTCTCCACCCAAGTTTAAAATTTTTTTTAGGGTTATAGCAGACTCTATGTATTAGTAACAAGTGAGATACCTTCTGTGAAGGAGAAATCGATACCAATTCTCGTCGTTTCAAAATCCTATCCCATTCTTTCACAGTCATTGGCCCCACATCTTTCTCCCATTCTGCTTTACTCTTAGGTCCTACTCTGTTTAATGTTTTAGCCTCCAATTTGGCATACAGCTCAGAAATTAGGCCTTTAGATGTATCTGTATTAATTATTTTTGAGAGAGTGGGGATCTGAGTCCATTCGATTGTCTGTGACCTAAACTGTGCTTGAATAGCGTGTCTGATTTGAAGGTATTTATAAAACAAGTTATTTGGTATATCAAACTCTCGTTTTATGTCTAGGAATGTTTTCATAAGATTAACCTCATATAATTGACATAGCCGGTGAATGCTCTGTCTCTCCCATTCCATGGGCCTATCTATACCTCTTACTTCCGCTAATTTTCTATTGTTCCTTAGAGGAGCATATTCTGATATCCCACTATACCCCAACAGTGCTTTCGACACCTGTCATACTTTACTAATTAATTTTTTCGTTGGGCATTTATAAATAAATGAGTCTGCCTCTGGTACCTCTAATAGTATGCTATGTGGGGCCCCCATTATCATCATTCTACCGTTAGAATTCCTCCCTCCAAAGGCGCCACAGCCTGCTAGATGTTGGAGCTGGGATGCCAAAAAGTATGACCTTGGGTGTGGAACCGCCATACCCCCTTCTTTATTCAGAAGCTGCATAGTTTGCAAGCTAATTCTAGATTGGCCCTTTTTCCAAATTAAGTCCCTAAAAAGGGATTCTATTTTTTGAATCACTTTTGGCCTATCCAAATTGAGGAGTTATGAAAAAAATATATCTGTGGTAGCCATATCATCTTTATTAGATTGCCAAGTCCTGCTACAGATAATGGGAGTCGGCTCCAGATAGCTCCTTTTTGTTTTAATTTAAGTAGTAACAGTGCTAAGTTGTCATTGAGATGTTGTTTTATATCACTTGTAATCCAAACACCCAGGTATTTCAATTTTACAACAACTATGAGGTGGGGAGTTCCAGACGGTATCTGGTTGCCAAGTGGGTCAACTGGTAATAAAGCCGATTTGTCCCAGTTGACAACCAGAAAATCGTCTGAACTCTCCAACCATTTGTATCACTGTTTTTAATGAAGTTTCAACATCCCCAAGAAAAAACAGGACGTCATCAGCAACCAGTGCTATCCTGTCCTCCCCCATCCGCCTCCGGAACCCCTATATACCTGGCATTTATCGAGTCATAATTGCTAATGGTTCCATCACGAGAGCGAATAATAAGGGGGACAAAGGACAGCCCTGTCTCGTCCCTCTCTCTAACTTGAACAGATCTGAATATTCATTGTTGATTTTAATTTTTGCTCTTGGTTCGCTGTAAAGTATTTTCATAAAGGAGGGGCCAAACCCAAATCTCTCTAATACTCTCCATAAACAGTCCCATTCCAGGGTATCGAAGGCCTTGGCAGTGTCCAATGCCAATATGGCCCTAGAGCCCCCATTCTCTGTTGGAATCTGCACGTTTAAAAAGACTCTTGTAATGTTGATGCTAGTTGACCTATTGGGAATAAAACCTGACTGATCAGAATGTATAAGTTTTTGAATACATCTGTTTAAACGGGTTGCTAGGACTTTGGCCAAGATTTTTACGTTCGTGCAAAGTAGTGAAATTGGGCGGTAGGAGGAAGCTTCCCGGTGATCTTTCCCCTCTTTATGTATTACAATAATGGTGTCTTCCGACATTGAGGTGGGCAATCTTCCATTGGTTAGTGCCCACTCCAGTGTCTTCAGCAGTTCAGGGAGCAATACCCCTCCATATTGTTTATATATTTCTATTGGGAGCCCATCTGGGCCTGACAACTTTTGATTGGGCATCCCAGCCACTGCTCGCTGCAATTCATCTAGGGTATTCACCCACTTTCTCCCCTTCACCAAACTTACACTGTTTCTGGAATAATCGTTTGTTCTCTGTCTTACTCATAATTGCCATTTTATAAGCTTGTTGCTTGTCTAGCCATTCCCTTTGCTTATCGGGAATTGGGTTTTCGACATATCTCCTCTCTGCCAGAATCTCCTCGTTCCTAATTTCCCTTTCTCGCTTCCTAGAATTCCCCTTAGTTCTTGCCTCTTGTTGAATCAGGAGACCTCTAAGATAGGCCTTCGTGGAGTCCCAGACCACTCCGGTTGATGCCGTACCTGTATTAATTTGCATAAATTCATTTAACCCGGTCTCCACTTCGCCATGGTTGCCAATCAATTCTAACCAACAGGGGTTAATTTTCCGTTCTCTTAGATGGGTCTTACCCCCTGTGTTTATTATCAACGTAAGCGGAGAATGGTCCGAGACTCCTCTTGGGCCGTACTCTATATTTCTTACCAGAACCACAGCTTCTCTATTACCTAGGGCCATGTCTATTCTGGAGAGAGTAAGATAGGAACTTGAAAAGCAAGAGTATTGCCTTTCCAACGGATATCACATTCGCCATATATCACTCATCCCCATTTCCTCTAGGAAGCAAGCTAGCTGACCCTCTCCTGTTGTATTAGGTCTATTTCCCATGGAAATCTATCTAGGGTCTTATCTAGGATTTCGTTAAAGTCTCCCACCACTATTATTGGGGTCCCTACTTTATCCAGTGTAAACTCCAGCAATTCCTGTAAAACGTCAAGCTTAAATGGGGGAGGAATATAAATATTTGCCAGCACATATATTTTGTTCTCAATCGAGCAAAACAAAAAAATATATCGGCCCTGTGTATCAATACAGCTCTCTCTGCAGGAGAATGATACTTCTCTCCCAATCAATACGCTCACCCCTCTTGATTATGAGGAGTGAACAGAATGATATTGAGTTTGAAATTTCTGATTGTGGAGTTGTGGAATAGTGGCACTAGTCAAGTGCGTCTTCTGTAGGCAGAGCAGTCTGGGCCCACTCCCCTCCAGTGCAGATAGAACCGTAGATCTCTTTATGGGATCCCCTAAACCTTGGACATTCCAAGAGGTTATACTAAACGTCTTGTCGTGCATGGAAGCATAAAAAAAATAATACAAAAGTGAAAAAAAACTAAACACATGACCATAGGTGTGCACAGCCTATTGCATTAGGGTGTGCCCCTCAAAGCTCAAACCTGTGTGCATGTGTATATACTGTATACTGATGGTGTCAGTAGAGCAGTGGACAGTGTCAGTAGGGCAGTGCATGGTGTCAGTAATTTTTATTTTTATTATTTTATTTTTTTATTAGATTTTACATACATTTTTATTGTTTTTTTTATTTACAATTTTTTGTGGAAGCACTGCTAGGGGGGTTTTGGTAAAATATCAGGGGTTTAAATAGGGGGAATTTGCACCACACAGGGTGATTAGGGTGTGCCCAGGCACACCTGGCATACCCTGTACGCACGCCTATGCACATGACCCATCTAGTGGTTCGACTCTCTCCCTTCCACTCTAAATTCTTCCCCCAATCTATATATTCCTCCCTCTCCTTTGCCAAACATGGATCAAATAAATCCCACCCCAACCTAATAACTGAATTTTAACTGATCACCTTCACAGTTGTGACCTTTTTGTATCTCTTGCCCCTTACAAGCAGGGCCCTACTAATCCTCTTGTCTTGAATTGTATTGTAACTGTACTGTCTTCCTTTAAAATGTAAAGCATTGTGTAAACTGTTGGGGTTATATAAATCCTGTATAATACCAATAATAATAACATAAAACACACTTTCTGATTGTGTAGAATTTCAGTTCCCATAATGCTGGCCCCACATGCCTCACCAGCGCCACCATCTTTAAAATGTGTGTACACAAATGTGCCAAAGGGCTCTGACTGTTGGGGCCCTGGCAGAGATCTGTGGCACATCTGTGCACATGTTTATTTCTAAGCATTTGCAAACAACCAGTGACCTCTGTGGCATCTTCACACATGTGCGGTATAAGTGATCAGCGATGTCCATAATAGGATACATCTCCAATACGAAGGTGCACACTTGCTAATGTAGCAAATGAAATAAGCAAAAGCCTGAAACCACTGTGATACATAAAATCTGAAAAAAAAAAAAAGGTTTTATTTTACTAAAGCCGTTCTACCAGGTTGCAGATTTCAGGCTGATTCTCACTTTCTCTATACGTGAAGGACAAATCACCATCCATAATGGAAATGTCATCCTCTCTGGGCCTTGGATGTGGTCCTTGAATGAATGGAGGTACCAGAGGGACGAAGACAACTATGTCAGACATTATCAAGAAAAATTACAGAAATAAAACCCATTAGGCTAATTTAACATTGGCTCATTCTGTGCCCGCGGGATCTCAATGCTTACACTGCTTTATAACTGCGGAAAAAGAATATAACACAAAACCAGTGAGCTGGCAGAAGATTTGTAGTATCCCTTTTGCGATTGTTCTCCTCAACTCCTGGCTGCCCCAGGACTGAGTTGGGATATGGCATGGTTAGGTCTATGGCAGGCTGGACACGTTTTCTCAGTATTAGGGAAGGGTAAGGAGAAACTGAAGTGCGGTACGGTAATCATGGCTCCAGATGCATCAGGGGAGAAAAATGTAGATAAGTATGTGCTTTCAGGGAAGGGCTATGCTAAAATGGTTGGCAAAGCTATGGGTCCACTTTTCAGTGTAACACCTGACATTTTACTTTTTTTGTTCAAAATGTTGTAGAACAGTCACCAAACTGTGGCCTGCAGGCCAGATCCAGCCCTTTGCTTGCCTTTATCTGGCTCTTGGAACACTGTTCTTCCCACTGATATGAGGCATTATTCCTCTTACTGACACCATTGATAAGGCACCATTCCTTTCTCTGACACCAACAGTGGGGCACTATTCCCTCCACTGACATCAACAATGGAGCATTATTCCTCCCATTGACACCAATGATAGAGTGTGAATTCCTTCCACTGACACCAACAATGGGGCACTATTCCTTCCACTGTCACCAATGATGGGGCATAATTCCTCCCATGGATATAAACAATTGTTCACTGACAAAAGTGTCACTGACAACAATGATGAGGCACTCTTCCTTCCACTGACACCAACCATCAGTGGGGCACTTTTCCTACCACCAAGACAACTATTGGGGGACTATTCCTTCCACTGAAAACAACAATGCAATACTATTACCAATGATGGGCCACTATTCCTCCTAATGACCATAGCCACTATGTAAATTTGTTCCTCCCACTGACACAGGCATTTTCTCCTCCCACTGGCGACAGTCCAGCCCCACTAAATTCCAGAGGCCAATAAACTGGCCCTTTGTTTAGAAAGTTTGGAGACCCCTGATCTAGAGGCACTGGGATTTCAACACTTTTTTGTTTCGTGGTAAACCCAACCTATTCAATGAGTTGGCTTGCTCTGGAAAGGCTACTCACATTAAGCAACATTTCACTCCTGTGGGAACCCAAAAAGTTTAACGCATAAAACATAGAACAGGAGCCCCAGACCAAATAGTGAAGGAGTTCAAATTGCTTTAATGGTTCATCATATGACCACATAACTCTTCCAACATTTTGGGGGGTAACAGCAATAATTCTATACAAATGTTTTTTTTTTCTTTTCTCTGACATATTCTGTATAACTCTTTACATCATTTACCAGTAAACTAAAGATCTGATTATTCATTATACTGAGTTCATCCAGGTCTTGTTACAATTTACTGAGCCCAGATGAAGGAGGAATGGTATTGGCCACCGTTGGTTGTGTTATGCGGTCAATATGATGAACAATTAAAGCAATTTGGACACCTTTACCATCTGATCTGGTACTCACGTTGTACGTTTAAATGTTGTGAATGCAACAGGGAGGTGAGGGAAAACCTACATATTGGAGATAAAGACATCAATACAAACCTAACAATGTCTCTGACCCTTTTCCCCTTTACCCCAAACAAAAAAAATACATGTTTCTGCTGGAGTTCAATTTGAACTAATTAGGCCTTAAAATGTGTTCTGTAAGTGCACGGATGCGCACGGCAGGGTTCCAAGTAAATGCAAACTTCTGATATAACATGCAGACTTGGAGATATGTAGAGCCAGTCCCCCCCCCCAGGATATTATTTGCTATTTTTATTATTCCAACATTCTTGTTACATTGTAAAGCTCTCTTGTGAATGACTCTCCGTCACATATTTCCTGTTTTGTTTTGTATTGATTACAAAGTATAAACATTAACCGTATGTACTACAGGGAAGCGTGGCCCTCCATGAATATCAACAGAAAAATATTCATAAAAATGACTACAATCCTTCCATTTGTGTTTCCTGGCTTTAATTTTTCATAGATTAGCTATTTTTATCTTTTAATAAAGGCATTGTCTGATACATAAAAAAGGAATCGTCATCTTTTAACATAATCAATACAATAAGACCAATTTATAACAAGTAACGAGCCCCCCTACAAAGCAAATTAGTATTGGACAAAGAAGCGTTCAATTGCTAAACCATCACATTGATTTTGTCTCTTGGTAAATGTCAATGTGAACAAATGTATATCATTAAATATCCATTGTACGTCCACTAGAAGAATTATACAAACCTTCAGCATCAGAAGACTGCTGTCAGGAGGGCTTAACGTGGAGGTCCACCACAAAAAAAATAAAAAATAAAAAAAAATTCCTAAAAAATTTGAGGAAAGAACAAAAAATGTTTTAACTCACCTAAAATGGCTGTTGCTAGGCAGTCTTCCTAATCTGCCTCTTCCCACGCCGCGGTGATGTTCTGTCTTCTCCTCCCCGCGTTGTCTTTTGGGAATGGGGCGCGGTGTGTTATGGGAACTGTGTGTGTCCCACAACACATTGCGTCCCATTCACAAAGCGCTGCGCGACTCGTGCATGCGCAGTAGGAAACGGGCAGTGAAGCCGTAAGGCTCTGCTGCCTGTTTGCCTTAGTTAGGATGGTGGTGCCAGGACCCGAGGGACAGGTCGGCCTCGGGCGGCCAACATCGCGGGCACCCAGGACTGGTAAGTGTACTTATTTAAAGTCTTTAAAAAAAATGTTTTCCCAGCCGGAACCCCCCTTTAAGGAGCACCTATAGCTCTATATGTATGTATGTATGTATGTATGTATATACAGTGTCTTGAAAAAGTATTCATACCCCTTGAAATTTTCCATATTTTGTCATGTTACAACCAATAACGTAAATGTATTGTATTGGGATTTTATGTGATAGACCAACACAAATGGCACATAATTATGAAATGGAAGGACAATGATAAATGGTTTTAAAAATACGTATGTGAAAAGTGTGGTGTGCATTTGTATTCAGCCCTCTGAGTCAACACTTTGTAGAACCACCTTTCCCTGCAATTACAGCTGCAAGTCTTTTTAGGTATATCTCTACCAGCTTTGCACATCTAGAGAGTGACATTTTTGCCCATTCTTTGTGAAATAGCTCAAGCTCTGTCAGATTGGATGGAGAGCATGTGAACAGCAATTTTCAAGTCTTGCTACAGATTCTCAATTCAGTTTAGGTCTGGACTTTGACTGGGCCATCTGATCTAAACCATCCCATTGTAGCTCTGGCTGTATGTTTAGGGTCATTGTCCTGCTGGAAGGTGAACCTCCGGCCCAGTCTCAAGTTATTTGCAGACTCTAACAGGTTTTCATTGAAGATTGCCCTGTATTTGGCTCCATCCATCTTCCCATCAACTCTGACCAGCTTCCCTGTCCCTGCTGAAGAAAAGCATCCCCACAACATTATGCTGCCACCACCATGTTTCACAGTGGAGATAGGCTGTTCAGGGTGATGTGCAGTGTTAGTTTTCCACCAAACATAGCGTTTTGCTTTTATGCCAAAAAAGTTCAATTTTGGCCTCATCTGACCAGAGCACCTTCTTCCACATGTTTCCTATGTCCCCCGCATGGCTTCTCGCAAACTGCAAAACGGTACTTCTTATAGCTTACTTTCAGCAACGACTTTCTTCTTGCCACTCTTCCATAAAGGCCAGATTTGTGGAGAGCACGACTAATAGTTGTCCTGTGGACAGATTCTCCCATCTGAGCTGTGGATCTCTGCAGCCCCTCCAGAGTTACCATGGGCCTCTTGGCTGCTTCTCTGATTAATGCTCTCCTTGTCTGACCTGTCAGTTCAGGTGGACGACCATGTCTTAGTAGGTTTGCAGTTGTGCCATTCTCTTTCCATTTTCGGATGATGGATCGAACATTGCTCTGTGAGATGATCAAAGCTTGGGATAATTTTATATAACCTAACCCTGCTTTAAACTTGTCCACAACTTTATCTCTGACCTGTCTGGTGTGTTCCTTGGCCTTCATTATGCTGTTTGTTTACTAAGGTTCTCTAACAAACCTCTAAAGGGTTTGGGGGGTGCAAACAAACTGAAAAACACTGAACCCCCCCAATCAATTGCAGCCTCACTGTGCCCATCAAACGCAGTCACTTGTGCCCATCATATGCAGCCACTTGTGCCCATCATATGCAGCCACTTGTGCCCAAACGCAGCCACTTGTGCCCATCATATGCAGCCACTTGTGCCCGTCAAATGCAGCCACATGTGCCCATCAAATGCAGCCACTTGTGCCCAAACGCAGCCACTTGTGCCCATCAAATGCAGCCACTTGTGCCCAGTATATGCAGCCACTTGTGCCCATCAAATGTAGCCACTGTGCCCACCGCCCCCCCCCCCCACTCATGGGGCTCGCAGCTCTGGCAGCACCCCCAACCCTCCCGTGCGCGGCTCTGACAGACCCCCCTGGCACTTACCGCCAGACAGCAGCTCCTCTCAGTGCAGTGAATGCACCAGAGCGGCGGCGATCGCCGCTCCAGAGTGTGTCTCCTCCGCTGAGTCCGCTCCTCTTCCTAAGCGCCAGGCATCCAATAGGGTGGCCTGGCGCTTTGGCCAATCCGGAAACAGGTCTGACGCCCTGCCTCCTGATTGGCGGGGAGGAAGGTTAGTGTGAAAAACGCGAAAAAATTAATTCGCTATCGTCACACAATTGGTTGGGATCAAGGCACACTCTCTGCGCCCCGAGCCCACCCTATTTTGAAGCCTATTAGAGCCTCCGGCTCTAATCAGGTGCTTCAAAAAGTGCCACTCCTGCCCCCGCCATAGGAATCCATGCAGCTGCCATCCTATAAGGGGCCGGGGGCGCATGGATGGGGGGGCGGCACCCGTGCGCCCACAGTGCACGGGCCGCCACTGTTGGTTCCACTAGATTTTACTTAGGGGTATCAGAGTAAAGGGGGCTGAATACAAATGCACGACACACTTTTCACATATTTATTTGTAAAACATTTGAAAAGAATTATTATTTTGCTTCAGTTCACAATTATGTTCCACTTTGTGTTGGTCTATCAGATAAAATACATTAAAATTTTGGTTGTAACATGACAAAATGTGGAAAGTTTCCAGGGGTATGAATACGTTTTCAAAGCACTGTAATAGCTATATAATACATACATACATACACACACACACACACACACAGTGCCTTGCAAAAGTATTCATACCCCTAGAAATTTTCCACTTTTGGCATGTTGCAACCAAAAATGCAAATGTATATTATTGGGATTTTATGTGATAGACCAACACAAAGTGGCACATAATTGTGAAGTGGAAGGAAAATGATAAATGGTTTTCATTTTTTTTTTACAAATAAATATGTGAAAAGTGTGGCGTGCCCATACCCAGCAAGTCTGTTTACCATGTGATTAGCTGATCAGATGTAAATGTGCCATGATTGCGCTGGATGCACGTCCCAGGGGGCATACGGGAGGCAAAGTTCTGGGAGGATATCCATGGACTCCTTCCCAAAATTGGAACCCTGGGGGTTGGCTGAAAGGGGGGGGGGGGGGGTCGGGGGGGCCCACCATGGTTCCAACAAGACAACGACCCTAAACATAGCCAGAGCTACAATGGCTCTGAATGTTCTAGTTATGCCCCTGCAAGAGGCCCATGGTGACTCTGGAGGGGCTGCAGAGATCCACAGCTCAGGTGGGAGAATCTGTCCACAGGACAACTATTAGTCGTGTACTCCACAAATCTGCCTTTATGGAAGAGTGGCAAAAAGAAATCCATTGTTAAAAGAAAGTCATAAGAAGTCCTGTTTGCAGTTTGCGAGAAGCCTGTAGGGGACACAGCAAACATGTGGAAGAAGGTGCTCTGGACAGATTAGACCAAAATTGAACTTTTTGGCCTTAAAGCAAAACGCTATGTGTGGCAGAAAATTAAACTGCACATCACCCTGAACACACCATCCCCACCTTGAAACATGGTGGTGGCAGTATCATGTTGTGGGGATGCTTTTCTTCAGGCAGTAACAGGGAAGCTGGTCAGAGTTGATGGGAAGATGGATGGAGCCAATCTTAGAAGAAAACCTGTTTGCAAAAGACTTGAGAGTGGGGTGGAGGTTCACCTTCTAGCAAGACAACGACCCTAAACATACAGCCAGAGCTACAATGAATGGTTTAGATAAAAGCATATTCATGTGTTAGAATGGCCCAGTCAAAGTCCAGACCTAAATCCAACTGAGAATCTGTGGCAAGACTTGAAAACTGCTGTTCACAGACGCTTTCCATCCAATCTGACAGAGTTTGAGCTATTTTGGAAAGAATGGGCAAAAATGTCACTCTCTAGATGTGCAAAGCTGGTAGAGACATACCCAAAAAGACTTGCAGCTGTAATTGCAGGGAAATGTGATTCTACAAAGTATTGACCTCAGGGGGGCTGAATACAAATGCACGTCACGCTTTTCAGATATTTATTTGTAAAAAAATTTGAAAACCATTTATGATTTGCCTTCCACTTATGTGCCACTTTGTGTTGAGCTATCACACATAATCCCAATAAAATACATTTATGTTTTTGGGTGTTACATGACAAAATGTGGAAAATTTCAAGGAGTATGAATTATTTTTCAAGGTAAGATAGATAGATAGATAGATAGATAGATAGATAGATAGATAGATAGATAGATAGATAGATAGATAGATAGATAGATAGACAGACAGACAGACAGACAGATAGATAGATAGATAGATAGATAGATAGATAGATAGATAGATAGATAGATAGATAGATAGATAGATAGATAGATAGATAGATAGATAGATAGATAGATAGATAAGTGTTAATAGTTTATTTTTTTATCAATTAATAAAATGGAAAGAAAAAGTACAGAAGAGAAATCCAAGTCAAATCAATATTTGTTGTGACCATGCTTTGCTTTCAAAACATCAATTCTTTTAGATACACTTGCAC
This sequence comes from Aquarana catesbeiana, assembly GCF_042186555.1. Lineage (NCBI taxonomy): Eukaryota > Metazoa > Chordata > Amphibia > Anura > Ranidae > Aquarana > Aquarana catesbeiana. The sequence continues at coordinate 214,588,308 of NC_133333.1, read as the reverse complement.
ACAGTTTGTGAGGGAACTCAGCGGGTAGGTTGTTCCAAACATCTTGGAGAACTAGCCACAGATCTTCTGTGGATGTAGGCTGTCTCATATCCTTCTGTCTATTCATGTAATCCCAGACAGACTCGATGTTGAGATAAGGGCTCTGTGGGGGCCAAACCATCACTTCCAGGACTCCTTGTCCTTCTTTACACTAAAGATAGTTCTTCATGACATTGTCTGTATGTTTGGGGTTGTTGTACTGCTGCAGATTCAATGTGGGGCCAATCACATGCCTCCCTGATGATATGGCATGATTGATAAGTATTTGCCTGTATTTCTCTGATCTACCTCTTTAGTACTCACTGGAGAACCAGGCTGAGAAGGGGCTGGGAGTATTGCGTGGCTGAGAGCAAGAGCCAACTGCCAATCAGGTAGCTGGGTAAATTCCGACAATACGGTTGGGATCCTTCCAGAGCCTGGCTTTAGCCTGCTTTTGGCTGATTTTTTTAAGGAGTGTTATTTACTTTTCAATTTTTTTTTGTTGTGAATAACCAGAATGGGGGCATTGGTATCTGAAGGTCCGCTTTTTTTAAAAGGGGTCTTTCAGTTTCTGTTTAGTGAACCCTGCACCCCCACAACCACCGGGAGTCAGGATTATTGGGAAGAGGTCAAGGGAATGATGTGCTTTGCCGGGGGGGGGGGGGGGGGGTCGTCCCAGAGCTCAAACCAACAAAAAAATAATGGCAATTACCACAATTAAACTACTTCAGCTCTCTGGATGTAGGTAATATGTCCAAAGAGTAAAGTGTTAAGGTTGTAGCAGCTCCTGGCTGTAAAGTGAAAGTGGCTGTGAAGTGTGGACAGCGCACTACCCCCCCCCCCCCCCCACTACCAATAACTGTTAATGGCACCCCAAATGCAGCCCTACGTGTTGCATGAAAACGCAAAATAACGAAAGACACGCGGTCATGAGATGCTGAGGTGTAAATGGGGTCTCAGTGTTCTCCTTTAAGCATTATAATAAATGCTGCTCCTAATTGAACCGTATTTTTAAAAATGTTTTTGCATTGTACATGTCCCCCAGGGCAGTGTACAGATACAGTAGTTCTTTTTTGACAACTCCTTGCCTATTAGTCATGAAAATGGACAAAAAAATGATTGCATAGATTTTGCTCTAGTTGAATTCAGTGGGGTTTAGGTTCAACAAACCTCCCACGAAGCCACTCATCCCTAAAAGGGATATAATGTCATAGATAAACAAAATAAATGGTACAATAAAAAATATGGAAATTAGGTCAAATTTGAGGATCCCATCTAGCACTGAAGGCCGACAGTGTCCATCTGTGAGTAACTGTCACGTACTAGGTGGAAGAGCCTGAAACGATGAGGAAGGCCTCTCTTATAGAGCAGACAGGGGCCCCTGATAGCGCAAACAGGTAGCGGCAGGAGTACAGAGTGGCATGAGTGCCTATTGGTCTTGCTAGCCGCAGGGCTTGACAGACTCAGGATCAAGCAGAGAAAGACCATCAGTAGACCACAGTGGAGCAGGAGTGCCAGATGGATACCAGTGAGCAGGAGACAGGAGCAGGCTGAGACTGTCAGTAGACCACAGTGGAGCAAGAATGCCGGGTGGATACCAGTGAGCAAGAGAAAGGAGCAGGCTGATACTGGAGATAGCAGACAGGTACTGGCTGGTAGTAGACAGGCAGTGAGCGGCACCAGTGGAATATAGACAGAGTCTCACAGCAGGAGGTGCAGCAGTGATGGGGACAGAAGCAAAGTCAGACGAACCGGGTCATACACAGGCAGATGGATCAGGTGCAGATGCCTAGGCAGAAGCAATATCAGGATGCAGGCCGAGTCCGTAACAGATCAGTGGAGCAGCAACAAGGGAAATAGGCAGAAATGTGGTCAGAGGCAAGCAGGAATCAATGCAGGCAGAGTTCAGGAGTAGTCAAGACAAGCCGGGTCGGTAACAGTAGTCACATACAGAGTAACAGGTTGCAGGTATGCACGGGAACGCTGTAGACAAGAAAGCACTGAAGCATAGCACAGAGTCAGTTTAAATAATCTGCTTGGCACCAATGTGGGCAACAGATGCGCGCGCCTGAGCAACAGATTTCTATTAGCATGAACAGAAACAAGAATTAGCCTTTGCCTATGCACAGAACGCTGCCCAGAAGAGCCATCCTGACTACTGGAATGTCCTTCCTGATCCTGACAATAACTCTGTATTCTGTCCTAGAATGTGCAACACAGAGGTCGAGCAGTGGCAGCTTCCATTGTTGAGCTGGCCATAGAGTACTTTTGTTGTAGGAGCAGGGCTGAGAATTTTCAGCTAAACAGCACTTGCGGCCAATTAGCTGCAACCACTGTAATGCCCCGTCCGATCGTTCTACACGCGGTGACGTAAAACACGTACGTCGGGACTATAAACGGGGCAGTGGCCAATAGCTTTCATCTCTTTATTTATTCTGAGCATGCGTGGCACTTTGTCTGTCGGATTTGTGTACACACGATTGGAATTTCCGACAACGGATTTTGTTGTCGGAAAATTTTATATCCTGCTCTCAAACTTTGTGTGTCGGAAAATCCGATGGAAAATGTGTGATGGAGCCTACACACGGTCGGAATTTCTGACAACAAGGTCCTATCACACATTTTCCGTCGGAAAATCCGACCGTGTGTACGGGGCATTAAGGTATTCTGACAGCCAGAGCTTGTGGCTTTTAGAATACAGTAGCCCAGCAGAATGGACTCATCCATCCAGGCTGTTTGTGTGGATGAAGGAATCTTTTAGATTTCTTCTGTTCAGCCTGCAGCGTACATCCAGCTTTAGATGGGACAGATATTAATAATACTGTCACGGCCTCTTCAAAATCCTAAACTCACCAAGCCTTCCTCCTGCACCACCCAGAAAATGGTATCTGTACAAAGCTTGGATTGTGAAAAAGTTTGCTGTAACTTAGAGAAGCTGAGGAACTAAAAGGAAGCTGGTGAAGGATTTTTTTTCAAAGCACATCTCACTTTTGAGATGACAACATTTTGCCTTTTTGTTTATATTCTGCCATTTAGACAGTCCACCTTTGGACCCCTTCAAAAAATTCTAGAAATATTTAACAGTGAAACAGGATAAAGTGCATCAAAACGAACATTATTTTTGGTGCTCCTGTGTGATCTATGTATTTTACTCAGAATACCTATAATATCTGTACTATTCACTCTGCAGCATAGAGATAGAAGCAGCCATGGCCTCCGCTATTCGTTATTAGGTTTTCCTGTAATACTGTAACTTTACAAAACTCTCAAAATACAAGTTTGGCCTTGACGGGAAAACTTACGCTAAAAAAATTTGACAAAAGCTCTTAGAGGAAAAATAAGGCAATGAATTGTGAACCGGCAGAGACAAGCTTCTATAAATAACACAACTGGTAGGCAGATCCTCACCTATGTTTAAACAGTGAAAGATAAAACAAGTAAATCAGAAAGCATATCAGGAAACAATGGCAGTGCAGGCACATATCACCCGAAGGACAAGGCGACACCCCCGTCACTGCGTTATTGAAAAGACCGGCTTAAAAGAAGACTCAAAGAGACTGGAATAGAAACATCCTGTGATGTAAAGTTATTAAAATTGAACTTTTCTTTCAGTCTGCAGCAATCGGATCTTTTGAAACTGTCAAAAATATTCTGTGTTTGTTCCCACAGTACTAACATTTTATTTATTTATAGGGCTTCTCTGAATCCTCATCTCCTTGTTCTTATAACTGGTTTGCTGCTTTCCCAACACATCTGCAAAACACATGAGGTCAGTTTAAAAGGTATTCCGGCCTAACCTTAGCCTTGGCTTTACTGCATTGGGTGTTGAATCCTTATGCCGCGTACACACAAGCGGACTTTACGGCAGACTTTGTCCGGCGTACTTTTCGACGGACTTTACGACGGACTTTCGAATGAATGGACTTGCCTACATACGATCAACCAAACTCCGACGCATTCGTACGTGATGACGTACGACCAGACTAAAACAAGGAAGTTCATAGCCAGTAGCCAATAGCTGCCCTAGTGTCGTTTTTTGTCCGTCGGACTAGCATACAGACGAGCGGACTTTTCAACCGGACTCGAGTCCGTCGAACAGATTTGAAACATGTTTCAAATCTTATGCCGCGTACACACGAGCGGACTTTACGGCAGACTTTGCCCGGCGGACTTTGACGGACTTTATGACGGACTTTCCGAATGAACGGACTTGCCTACACACAATCAACCAAAGTCCGTCGAATTCGTACGTGATGACGTACGACCGGACTAAAATAAGGAAGTTGATAGCCAGTAGCCAATAGCTGCCCTAGCGTGGCTTTTTGTCCGTCGAACTAGCATACAGACGAGCGGACTTTTCGACCGGACTCGAGTTCAACGGATAGATTTAAAACATGTTTCAAATCTAAGTCCGTCCAACTTTTGAGAAAACAAAGTCCGCTGGAGCCCACACACGATCTAATTGTCCGACGAAATCCCGTCCGCCGGGCAAAGTCTGCCGTAAAGTCCGCTCATGTGTACGCGGCATAAGTCCGTCAAACTTTTGAGAAAAAAAAGTCCGCTGGAGCCCACACACGATCGAATTGTCCGACGGACTCCGGTACGCCGGACCAAGTATGCCGTAAAGTCCGATCGTGTGTACGCGGCATTAGTGAGATGCTTGTACAGGGTGCTGCTTGTTTATAAGGATGCAAAGAAGTTCAACAGTTCTTGGTAAAGCACCAAAGGTTATGACATAATTATTATAATAAAAGTTTTAAAATGTCCAACCTAGCACTGATTATAAATGATTACAACAGGTGCATGGAAGGGTCTTTATCAGTAGCTACAGAACAGAGCCAGGCAAATGACCAAGATAAAATATTCCCACATTAGTTGTGATATACAACACGATTTTGGAGGAACTTTTCTCCCCTCCAACAAAACAACAGGCGATGAGGTTTTCATTAGAAAATACCTCCCATGCAGCATGCAATATGATATCAATGAACGCATGTCTAAAAACACTTTGGCGTTTTTGTTAAAGTGTATCTCCCGCCTGAATGTTTTTATAGTTTTGAAAAACTTAAGATTTTTACTGCTGTCTGGGGCTCCAGTGGCGAGCTTCTTCTCACTTTCTTTCCCAAAATACAATGTTGATGTAACGTTCCCTCTCCTCGGATCCAGCATTTGATCAGGTTACATTTGAAGTGTCGCAGCCAACTAAGAGACAGCTCTTCTAATGGGATCTCACTTAACCACTCAAGCCCCGGACCATTTGGCTGGCCAAAGACCAGAGCACTTTTTGAGATTCGGCACTGCATCGCTTTAACTGACAATTGCGCGGTCGTGCGACGTGGCTCCCAAACAAAATTGACGTCCTTTTTACCCCACAAATAGAGCTTTCCTTTGGTGATATTTGATCACCTCTGCAGTTTTTAATTTTTGCTCTATAAACAAGAAAAGAGCGACAATTTTGAAAAAAAACGCTTGCTATAATATATATCCCCCCAAAAATATATAAAAAAAACATTTTTTTCCTCAGTTTAGGCCGATACGTATTTTTCTACATATTTTTGGTAAAAAAAAAAAAAATCGCAATAAGCATTTATTGATTGGTTTGCGCAAAAGTTATAGCGTCTACAAAATAGAAATAGGGAATAGTTTTATGGCATTTTTATTAATATTTTTTTTTTTACTACTAATGGTGGTGATCAGCGATTTTTATCGCGACTGCGACATTATGGCGGACAGATCGGACACTTTTGGCGCGATTTTGGGACCATTCACCTTTATACTGCGATCAGTGTGATTAAAAATGCATTGATTATTGTGTAAATGTGACTGGCAGTGAAGGGGTTAACCAGGAGGGGGCGCTGCAGGGGTTAAGTGTGTCCTAGGGAGTGATTCTAACTGTGGGGGGGAGGGGCTACTTGTGACACGACACTGATCACCGCTTCCGATTACAGGGTCAGTGTCACTAGGCAGAACTGGGAAATGCTTGTTTACAGCAGCATTTCCCCATTCTTCCTCTCGGACATCGAGTCCACGGGACCCACGATCACACTCAGGGAGCTCGCGGCAGGGTTGCGCACGCATCACTGACGGCGTTCACATGACCACTAGGGTTGCCACATCATCCCTTTAATCCAGGACTCATTCTGTGGCTGATTAAAGGTGGTAATTAAACTCACTTGGTGCCTTATCTGCATTAAATCAGCCTCAGAACCTGTCTAATTAATATATGTCCTGGATTAAAGAGATGATGTGGCAACCCTAGCGACCACATGGCGCAAATTTAAAGGGACGTACCTTTATGCCCATTTGCCTGTCCGTGCTATTCTGCCGACGTATATGTACATGCAGGGGTCGGCAAGTGGTTAAAGGGCCAGGAGAAGCATGGCTTGACGTTTGCACAACACAATGCTATGTTGAAGTTGTGCCCCCTATGCTACCAGTCTTTTCCCTGCATTTAGCGTTCCAGTCTACTCTGTGCTTTCTGTGTCTCAGCCCTCCCAGAGACATTGTACCTTCTCTATACATTCCCACCTACCTGTGTCCACAAGTACCTTTGTCCCTTGTGTGCTCCAGAGCCTCTGTGCCAGCACCCCTATGTACCCCATGTCCCCAGCATGTCTCTGTGTGCCCCTTGTCTCCAGAATTCTGCTGCTCACTCTCCAGAGCGCTCTTGTGCACCACCGTGGCTTCAACTGTGCCCTTGTGCTCCCTATGTCTCCAACATGCTCCTGCATACTCTGTTTTTCTGTGTCTCTGGAAGGCTCGTATCCCACCATGACTTTAACTGTGCTCCTTATGTCTCCAGTGCCCCCATGCACTACTGTGACTCCAACTGCACCCCTATGCTCCCCTTGACTCCAGTGTGCCCATGTGCCACCATGGCTCCAGCGTACCTCAGTACACCACAGTGCCTCCAGCATGTCACTGTGCGCTTCTGTGACTTCTTTGCACCCATGCAGCCTCGGGTACACTCCTGCTTACACCAAAACTGTCCTTTAATTAGTGAATACACCCTGCCCATGACAGCTGAAGTGCAATCTCCAACTAGGACACATACAGCGGTAAAACACACTTCTTTTAGCCCGGTGGGCAGGCTAGAATCTGTCATCTTTTTAATGCTGCCTCTTAATTGGAGATTTTCTCTCAGTTCTTTATTGGCCACAGTCTGGATCTGAATGACAATGCATCATGCAAAAATTTAGGAAGTTGCAAATTACATAACCAGGACACAGTCCCACGTACCACATGTGCGAGGAGCTTGTGGATTCTGGCTGCTCTGGAAAACATCTGAGTAGCGTAGACTAGGTGGGATTTCTGTCTGTAGCGCGGTTTTGGCATTTCCCGGATGTTATTAGTGGTTTCCATTTTTGCTTCTTAATGAGTTCTCCATATATTGGCTTCTTACTTCTTTCTTGTGTCAATTTGATGGATCACAGTGACAATGCAGTAAAGTTTTAATTATGGAAACCTGACTGATAATTGAGTGGTAAGAAGGAGAAAAGCAATAAATTCTTGGAGGAAATCGTTGGATGGAGGAAGGTGGAGCACGTGATGTTTGTGGAATGGTGGCTCTTCCTCAGTGATGGCAGCTGTGTAGAAGACTCAGAACAATGCCAAAATGAAAGCCAAGAGACGCGATTAAAGAAGAACCCCACTATTTCCACCATTACCGACCAAAGAAAGAAACCCAAGGTGATTATTTTATATATATATATATTATATAAAGAATTAAAACACACTTTTTGTCATATAACACAATAAGGCATACTGGAAGCGGGGGCTGAGTGTGAGGTATCTAGGGTGCAGAGAACAGACATGGAGGTCAAGTAGTGCGAAGTAGAATATTGATATTGATATAAGAGTTCCAAGAAGATAGTATAAAAATCTGTATACACGGCTGCGTTGGCCTGGCAACGCTTACAGTACAAAGAACTGTACAGGAGGATACTCATACACACTGCTGATACCCAACAGCATCTGACAGGAGGCGGCTGGAAGGCAGTCTACAATGAGGCAGACACAAGCGACAGTCCCTATTCTGTCCCTCCTCCACTGGAAGCTCTCCCTACAATAGGCACTCTGTCCCTGGACATCGGTGTCTCTGCCCCTGACCTAACCGCTCCGCAAATTGCACTCCAACCCTAAGGGGGGGCAGTGATATACATTAGCATTGCCCATGTTTCGTCACATATGGTGACCCATCACATTTGGCTACCCGCTGGACTGTGCATGCGCGAAGCCGCCATATGCGTTCCAACACTGTGGCGATCTGCGCTTGCGCAGAATTTTGTGGCCACACCCCTGAGTCCAGGTTCAAGCCCCACCATCCAAGTGGACATGGAGTTAGACTATAATTATGCCGAGCGAACCGAGACCGTGCCCGAAGCGTGGCGAGCGAAGCGAGCCTGCGAGGGGCCCTATGGCAAAGTGTTGTCTTGCAACAGTGTTGGAACGCATATGGTGGCGTCGCGCTTGCGCACTCCAGCGGGCTGCAAAATGTGATGGGTAGCCGAATGTGACGAAACATCTACACCAGAGATGATGACAGAGGTCAACCAGGGTGGCAGCGTCCAATCGGGCAGCTACTTTCCTGATGACACCTATGGAGGCCTCAGAGGAACATAGGTTCCCCTTGCCCTCCTCGCTCTCTTTTTCTGCATGACAACTATGCAAGGAGGCCAAACTACACCTGAATTCAATATTCAATGGGAAAAAGATTGGTTCCTTAAAATTATGGCAGTATATGCACTAATCAGAATAAACCACCAGTTTACATGATGTCAGCATAATAAAATATGATTGGCTGCTGCACGTTACACATCATCTCTGTGTTTTGCATTGCGTTTTTAGATAGCGGCACACAGGTCTATTCTAATTCTTCCACATGTGCCTGGCTGTAAAGGGTATCATGGGGCTGGAAATAATATGACAGTCTGAAAATGTTGGGTTGGCCCAGGAGAGAAGGTGAGGACCCCCATCAACATGCTATTGACATTTTTAAAAATTACACTTCTGCTTTTGTTACATCTTGGATACAGTGATGTCATCACTGGGTCTCTATTTTTCTCTATACAAAGCAGTCAGATCATGGCTGATGTTCCCAGGCAGGCAGGCTGGATTTGACATAACTGCCTCAGTACTCGTCTCAAGAGGCCCCAGGCCTGCTCTTGGGAGGAATAATGCAAATATCAAAATGCCTTGATGGGTGGATATCAATCTGGAGGAGTGGATGTTCCGGGGCAGGCTGAATTTTCTTGCAGACCACCTAAGGTAACAAACACCCACATGTGATGCTGAGCCCCCACCCTGCCAGCCCCTCACATCATGATTGAAATACGAGGAATCCAATGAATGAAAGGGGCAGGCCAGGCTGGGAAGGAAAGCGCTAGCTATTGCTGAATGTCCAGCCAAGTAATGAGGCAGGCTCTATCTGACATGCTGCAGCTTCTAGTGCACATTGTGAGAAGCTCACAGTGTGCAGTGAAATCAGAGTAAGCATTTTCAGTACAGGAGAGTAACCTGTACAGCTATGTGAGACTGTAGGAAAGTCTGCAATAAAAATGATTCGGGTGGGTAAATTATTTAGAGGTAATGTGGAAGTACTGCTACATGTGGTCTGGACCTTTAGGCATCAATGACCTCTGACCACCAATGGGGTTTATGCCGATATCCTCCACCCAACAGAAAGTGTTTTCTCTGCGGTGTACGGGCCGTGGTCATTCAAGGCAGCCGTCTTCCACATGTACACTTCACAACCTTCTCAGGAACATGGACGTTTTTTTTATTTGAAGTCTGAAATGATGAGACAATGTGGAGGAATGAAAGCTTCTCCATAAAAGGCTGGAGAGAAATAACCTTTCATCCCTCTCCTCTCTGTATAAATGTATTTGTTTTCCTCCCATTCGCTCTGACATCCTGTATGATGATTTCCCCGGTACACGGTGTGATGTGAGGTCATCTTCTCTTCCCTCTATATAAGGTTATATCACAGAAGAATACTTCATCCATCAGTCAGCACTGGCTACAGAGTGAACGCAGCTCTCATTTAGGTGCAACAAATGAAATCTACATTTAAATATTACAACTTAGCCATATTGTCTTCAGAGTTAACACAGTAAAGATGTAGCTGCTGAATATGTGTCTACGGAACCCCACATTGAAAGTGGTTGTAAAGCTTATTTTTTTGTTTTAATAGTAACAACAAACATGCCTGTACTTGCCTGCTCTGTGTGATGGTTTTGCACAGAGCAGCACCAATCCTCTTCTTCTGGGGTCCCCCACTAGAGCTCAAGGCCCCTCCTCTTCATCGGATGCCCCCAGGGAAAGTCACGTCCATTGAAAACAGACAGCAGGACTCGGCCCGCCCCCCTGTGTCACAGGATTTGATCAACAGCAACGGGAGCCAATCGCTGCAATCAATCTGTCCAATGAGGAGAGACAGTAGTGGGAGTCGCTGAGCTCCTGCACATCGCTGGGCCTGATGGGCTCAGGTAAGTAACAGGGGAGGAGGGGGCAGCAGCTGGAGCAGTTTTGCAATGAGGAATGGGCAAAAATCCCAGTGGTAAGATGTGGCAAGCTCATAGAGACTTATCCAAAGCGACTTGGAGCTGTGATAGCCGCATAAGGTGGATCTACAAAGTATTGACTTCAGGGGGGGTGAATAGTTATGCACATTGACTTTTTCTGTTATTTTGTCCTATTTGTTGTTTGCTTCACAATAAAAAAAAAACACCTTCAAAGTTGTAGGCATGTTCTGTAAATTAAATGATATAAATCCTCAAACAATCCATGTTAATTCCAGGTTGTGAGGCAACAAAACATGAAAAATACCAAGGGGGTGAGAACTTTTGCAAGGCACTGTAGCTTACTCTGATTTCACCGCACACTGTGAGCTTTTCAGACTGTGCACTAGAAGCTGCAGCAAGTCAGAGCCCACCTTATTTCTTGGCTGGATGACATCCAGCATTGTCTATTCCAGTGTTTCTCAACTCCAGTCCTCAAGGCGCCCCAACAGGTCATGTTTTCAGGGTTTCCATTTTTTTTTCTTTTTTTGCACAGGTGATTTGATCAGTTTCACTGCCTTAGTAATTACCACAGCCGTTTCATCTGAGGGAAATCCTGAAAACATGACCTGTTGGAGCACTTTGAGGACTGGAGTTGAGAAACACCGATCTATTCTATCCTCTCCAGCCTTTCTTCTCGGCCTTTTGGCTAAGATCAAGTGTAGTATGTGTTCTCATCAATCAGTAGGGGTGCTACACCGTCATTCTGCCCTTATGGTAGGAATGGCTGGCTGTATAGTATCCCTGCTGGTATGATGGGGGGTCTGAAAGCTCGTACCAGCTGGAACAGAAACTGGGGTGCCCACAGGCTGTTGCGGCACAGGAGTAATTCCCCCGGGGCACAGTTCCTCCTGGTTTGAGTGGATCTACCTTGTTTGGCCATAGGTTGGGAAGGCAGAGAGTCTGCAGTGTTTGTGCCCCCTGGGAGTGTTCGCCCTAATGGTGGGTTTAGTAACACATGGGTGTGGGACCCCACTATGAGAACAGGCACATGATTACAGCCAGCGCTGTATTATGGCCTAGGCCGACAAGGCCCAGGCCTAGGGCGGCACTTCACAGGGGGGCGGCAAAAAAGCCTCCCCCCCGCACAAAAAAAGTACCACCTCACACTGCGCTGCCAAACTGCAAATCAGTGCAGTGCGACCTTCATCAGGGCAGGCAGAAGGAGCAGCTTCACCAGTGGGCCAGGGGGTCCTGCACCAATCCAGAGGCGGCATAATGTCACTAGCAGCGGTGGAAGAGGGGCCTGCATGATCTGGAAGTCCCGGCAGACGAGGATGCTGGAGGCGCTGTATAAGTCGGCAGGAGGCGGAGTTTCTGGCTCTCTGTGCGGAGGTCAGGGGGGAGATCTACTGGGGGAGAGGAAGAAGCCGAGTGGAGTGGTCACAAAGAAAACTGTCAGCACCAACACAGATGGCACCAGGTGAGGCTGACAAGCACAGCACAGAGGTGACAGGCAGGGACACCTTGCTCTGTATCGTATGTGACAAAACCTTCTATAAAAAAGGCAGTGCTAAAAAATATGCATCAATACATACAAGTAAATAATGTGCACACTGAGTTGTTATCACATGGGATTGGCCAGGCACCAGCTATTTATTCACTGTTTTTTATGGTGAAGGGATCCACCACCAATCCATCAACTGTTTATGGACTCATATTTTGTTTTTTGATTGCAATTATCCACTCAGGCACTCTGAGTGCTATATGGGACATCTGATTTTATTGCACTTTATTTAATCTATACTAATCTATACTTTTTACTTGCTGTGTTTGCACATGATTATTATGTTTGTCACTATTATACGCTGACCCACCTTCAGTTTTAAACTGTTTGCACATATCAAGCTCACTGCAGGAATACCTTTACATTTATATTTACTTGTACGTATTTATGCATATTTTTTTTAGCACTGCACTTGCACTTTTTATAGAAGGTTTTGTCACATACTATACACTGGCCGATATTCAACGGCGCAGCACCATTATTATATACTTCAATGCCCTCAGTCTCTGACTGTTCCTTGTGCCATGCCCGCAGTCCCTGACCGTCCCTTGTGCCATGCCCACAGCCTCGGACTGTCCCTTGTGCCATGCCCACAGTCTCGGACTGTCCCTTGTGCCATGCCCACAGTCTCGGACCATCCCTTGTGCCATGCCCACAGTCTCGGACCATCCCTTGTGCCATGCCCGCAGTCTCGGACCATCCCTTGTGCCATGCCCGCAGTCTCTGACCATCTCTTGTGCCATGCCCGCATTCTCTGACCGTCCCTTGTGTCATGCCCGCTGTCTCTGTGGGCTGTGATGTAAGGGGGAGCCCTGTGAACTCTTGTGTAAAGAAAGGGCTGTGGTTACCAGAGACCCCCTTACATTAGAATTTCCCTTTACACCAGAGTCTGCAGCAGTCCCTTTTACATCAGAATTGTCAGAGTTCTGCTTTACATCGGGGGTCCAAAGAGTTCCCCCTTACATTGTAAAGAAGAACCCTGTGCTGGGTTTTATTAGCCTGGCCTTCATGTAAATGGAGAAATCTGTTTATTGCTAGCACGTTATGAAAAACTTACTCTAGAACAAAGCCCAACAGTACCGTGATATTACCGCTGAAATGGCTGACATCTACCTGGTCTTCATTCCAGGTTTGCAGCCTCCAGCTACATGAGTGGCCAGGGACACGATGACGTCACTCCCGCTCATGTTCGCGGGAGCCGCCATTTCTGGCAAAGGCTCTGAAGGTCCAGCACTGTAAGCTGGACCTGCAGAGCGCATGCGCCGATGGTGTCAACGGCTGCACGCACTCTGAATATCTCCTAAACGGTGAAAGTTTAGGAGATATTCATAGTACCTACAGGTAAGCCTTACTATAGACTTACCTGTAGGTACAAGTGGTAGTACAGGGTTTACTACCACTTTAGGGGGTGTGTGATTTTAGTTAGGCCTAGGGCAGCACAAAACCTAAATACACCACTGATTACAGCACCACAAGCTTTTTCCTGCACTGCCCCTCTATGGGCTGGGCCTTCTGGCTAAGTCCAGGGCAATTCTTGCTACCAGGCCTCAGGGCCTAGTCAGTGCACATTTCACGGTCACTTTATTTACTTAATTTTTCTCCTCACGTTTGTTACCTTTCAATTTTGTGTGTGTTTTTCTCAACGGATTGGGGGGTGTGAGTCCTCGGGCTTGCCCTGAAGTCTAGGGGGTGGTCATCAGGTTCCTTCCTCCTCTGAACCTGGGGGGCATCTCTCTTAGAGCCCCTTGACCTAGTACTTGGTGGTTGGCTTTAGCTGGTCACCAGGAGAGGGGTGGACCAAGTTTGTAACCCTGTCCCTGTCAGGAACCTTGCACCCCGGGGGTTCAGGGAAAGGCCCTACCCCTTTAGGGGGTGGAAAAAAAGCACACCCTTAAGTACAATAATCTGTGTGTGTTTAACATACATTTTTTTTTGTACAATTAACAGTTTTTCTTTTTTTCAGCACCACCGTAGAGTAAAAAAAAAAAACAAACCTCCCCATCCTGACTGTCCCCAGCCTGCCTCTTTCATTCGTGGGATTTCAGCTCTTTCACCGGTCCTATGGAATCCCAGCATCACATGAATGGAAATGCAGCCTGTCTAGGAACGTTAACTCCACCATACTAACAGCCACCCATCAAGGCATGTGCACACCTCAAAATAGCCAGGTCACTGTTTGCATTAGGGCTAAGGGTGCTGGAGAGGAGTACTGAGTCAGGGTGCTAGGATGTTTTCAGGAAGCCATGTACAGCACCCTGCTGGTCCCTCCTGCTAGCCATGGTCTGACAGCACTGCATAGAGAAATGCAGAGACCCAGCAATGACATCACTGGTTCTAAAATAGGGTGACAGAAGACTGAAGCAATTCTTTCTCATGCCTGCAGCAAACCAATGACACTGACTAGAACTCAAAGATGACATTTTTATAATAAAATGTGGAGCTTTTCTAAAAAAAATGATACTGTGTATATTGTGACATGTTAAGGATGTAAGTTGAAAAGTTCATGCTGTACACAATCCCACAGTAGGATGATAGGTACATGGCAGCCGTGGCACCACAGATTTTTTTTAGCCATACAGGACCCCTTTATTAACCACCTGACCTCCAGAAGTTTTACCCCCCTCTACGAACAGACCATTTTTTGCGGTTTAGCACTGTGCTATTTTAACTGGCAATTTCCAAGTCATGCAACTCTGTACCCAAATTCAATTTATGTAATTTTCTTTTCCACACAAATAGAGCTTTCTTTTGGTGGTATTCCTACTTTCTGTTATAAAACATGTCCAAATAAAGTCAAATTTCTTCATAAATTTAGGCCAAAATGTATTCTGTTAAATGTCTTTGGTAAAAAAAAAATATAATACCAATAAGTGTATATTAACCACTTCCCGGGCAGCTGCCACAGATATACTGCGGCAGGTTGGCTCCCCTCCACGAAATCTACGTATCGGTACGTCGGCCCGTGCACTAGCTTTTACAGGCACGTGCATGTGCCCGCCGTGTGCCACGGGGGCTCACCCTCGGATCCAGCAGACAGCAATCGTGGGAAAAAGAGGCAGAACGGGGATCTGCCTTTGTAAACATGGTCGATCCCCATTCTGACAGGGGAGGAGAGAGAGATCAGCTGTTCCTAGTGATCAGGAACAGCGATCTCTCTCTTCTCCCATACAGTCCGTCCCCCATACAGTTAGAAACACCTCCCTAGGGAACACTTAACCCCTTCCCTGTCAGTGTCATTTATACAGTGATCTGTGCATTTTTATAGCACTGATCACTGTATTGGTGTCACTGGTCACCAAAAAGTGTCACTTAGGGTCAGATGTGTCTGCTGCAATGTTGCAGTCCCGCTAAAAATTACAGATCACCGCTATTACTAATAAAAACAATAAAAAAAAAAAAAATCATTCCCCTATTTTGTAAACGCTATAACTTTAGCGCAAACCAATCAATAGACGCTAATTGCAATTTTTTTTACCAAACATATGTAGCAGAATACATGGCCTAAACTGATGAATAAATTAGTTTTTTTTTATATATTTTTTTGGATATGTATTATAGCAGAAAGTACAACATATTGTTTTTGGTTTTGTTTATTTTGTTTATTATGCAAAAAATAAAACCGCAGAGGTGATCAAATACCACCAAAAGAAAGCTCTATTTGTGGGAAAAAAGGACACAATTTTGTTTGGGTACAACGTCGCACAACTGCGCAATTGTCAGTTAAAGCGGGGTTCCACCCAAATTTTGAACAATATCTGTATGTATTCTCTTCCTTGCCTAGATGCTGACATGCCGTTTAAAAAAATTTAAATCGCCGTAATTACCTTTTATTTTTCTATTCTTCTTTGCACTTCCTGGTTCTCCTCCCGTGGGAGTAGGCGTGTTTCTAGCCTCTCCCAGACTCCTGGGAGCTAGTCTCAGGCTTCCTAGGATGCCACTGAGCATGTGCGGGAACGAGCGGTGAATGCTGGGAGCACAGCATTCACCACATCCAGGAAATAAATGCTTGTGGGCTTCAAATGCCCACAATGAAGATGGAAACCGCCTGCAGTGAATAATATAAGTTATTCTTTCCGACGAAATCTGACACAGGCGGACATATTACACACAATATGTGAGTATGTAATGCTGAGAAGAAAAGTTTGTGAATGAACGAAAAAAAAACGATAGATAGGTGGACCCCCGCTTTAAAGTGACGCAGTGCCGTATCGCAAAAATTGGCCTGGTCATTAAGGGGGTAAATCCTTTCAGGGCTGAAGTGGTTAATCGGTTTGTGTGAAAGGTTTAGCGAATATAAAACTATGGTATATATATTTGAAAATTGACCAATCCTGATGTACTGATCAGGAACACTGACTGGTGACAGTATGAAAAAAAAAAAGATAGAAAATTTTTATTAAATTTTTTTACATACTTTTATCAGAGTACCATGTGATAGCTGTGGGCTAATCACAGCATCACAATACTAAGCGCAGCTTTTATTTATGAAATCCATTAATAACAATTGTGTTTACGTTGGGATCATGTAATCCTCCAGGCCGATCAAAGCATCACTGCACATGTGCCGAGCTATGTACAGGTATGGCTTGGCCTGCAGCTACTGCACGCCTGCCGTAAATCTACTGTGGGCAGGCAAGTCGTTAAAGCGGTAGTAAATAAACAAAAAAAAAAATTCCCCTGCATGTTAATGTCATAATGTGCTAGTATGCACCACTTTATGAAAGACTTACCTTAAAACGAAGGCCTCCAGCGGCACACTGTCACCACTGCTGGGGCTTCCATCCTCACTAAGGAGGAGCTCCGGCTTGTTCACACAGCCCACGTGCAGAGCCCGCCAGGATGTCGGCACTGCGCTAATCACAGGCAGTAAGACATTTCCCGACACAGTGCCGACTTCCTGGCGGGCTCTGCACGTGGGCTGTGCGAACATGCCGGAGCTCATCCTTAAAGAGGAGTTCCACCCAGGGGCTCCATTAAAAAAAAAAAAAAAATTAAAAGTCTTCACAGCCTGGCACCCACTGCGCATGCGCGAGCGGCGCTGCGCGCCGTGATTGGCCGCTCAGTCACCTGGGACCTGTAATGGGTCCTAGATGATTGACAGGAGGGAGGGAGCAGAGCCAAGCCCTTCCTGTGCTGAGGGGGAAGTGATGTCACCAGCCCAGGCAAAGGAAGAGGCAGACTACGAGGGACCACCTAGCAACAGGCATTTAGAGGTAAGTAAAAAAAAATAAAAATATCCAAATTTTTTTTGTTTTGTTTTTTTTAGAATTTTTCAGGTATTTTTGTTTTTTTGGGTGGAACCCCCTTTTAATCTTCGCCTGGTCTTTCTTCTGGGTTTGCGGGCTCCGGCCATTTGAATGGCTGAGCTGCGCTGATGTCACTCCCACATACGCGAGGGAGCCTCGAATTGTGGGACAGCACTTTGAATGGATGGTACCCGCTGCTACAAATGGGAATATCTCCTAAACCAGTGATGGTGAACCTTGGCACCCCAGATGTTTTGGAACTACATTTCCCATGATGCTCAACTACACTGCAGAGTGCATGAGCATCATGGGAAATGTAGTTCCAAAACATCTGGGGTGCCAAGGTTCACCATCACTGTCCTAAACGGTACACATTTAAGAGATATTCCTTGTACCTACCGGTAAGCTTTGTTATGAGCTTACCTGTATGTACTAGTGATCAAGCCATGTTTACTACCACTTTAAGGTGAGAGATTAAAGAAATGTTTCCTCCTGCCTGCAGCAGACCAACATCATCACAGTCTAGGGAAAGTCAGTGCCTGGAGCTCATGGACATCTTATAAATGATAAAAGATGGGGCTTTTCTGAAAAATTACACTGCTCCTGTATATTGTGATATACCAGGAATTTGTTCATTGATTTTCACAGAATATCTTGCTAAGGATGAGCTCTGACGTGTTCGCACAGCCCACGTGCAGAGCCCGCCAGGCAGTCGACGCTGTGCTGCGCTAATCACAAGCAGTGAGACATTTCCTGATCTCTGCAGCCGCACATCAGGACAATGTCTCACTGCTTGTGATTAGCGCAGCGTCGACTTCCTGGCGGGCTCTGCACGTGGGCTGTGCGAACACGCCGGAGCTCATCCTTATATCTCGCCCATTCCTTGTAAATATCTTCTATTATAAGTGCTGTCAGGGTTAATACAGATAGTAATTCTGGACTGGCTTTTTGGCCAGACGTTCCCCCCTAAATATGTGTCTATCTCATAGCTTTGTCTCATTTTTTTTTTTTCAGCAATCAACGGTTATCTATAATTTTCTTTTTTTCTTTTCAGAGCAACAGCTGCATTGTCATGTTCTATTCCCCTGATGAAGCCAATGTTTTGGCGAAACTAGTAGGGACTCACTAACTTGCTGTTGTAATGTACCACCACCTCACATTTTGATCAATTTATTACTGTATCATGCTCCCCTAATATGTATGTTTTTTATGAACTCTTTTTTTTAATGAATTGTAATAAAGTTTATATTTTTTTACCTATATTGTATTAATCTACTTTTTGGCACCGTAATAATCCCTCCCTCCTCAAGCTCTGGGCTCTGTCCTTGCTCAGCACTTTCTGCACTCTCTAGATGTCATTCCGAATAGCAGCAATCATACAAACCACTTAGGACAGACGGTTGTAGGGTTGTGTATGAGATAAAGTAGTGCTCCCTGCTCTGCTTTCAGACTCGTTGTCCATGTAAACCTGCACAATGCAGACAAATGTAATCTGGATTATGAAGAAAGCAGGTAAAAGAAAACTCTTCCCCCAGAGCGTCCCCAGGGAGGAAATACTACAATGTTTTGTGTGACTACACTTAAAAAACGGATCTGCTAGACCAGCGGTGCACAGCGGGACCTGTACTGAGGGTCAGAAATCTGTCAGGATTTGCAGCTCAGAAAAATGACATCCAGGGATCTGAGCATTTAAAGGACTGAAAAGAACCTAAAGCTTAGCTCCAGCCTTCCCTTCAGTTCTCGCACAGTCATACTCCTCTCCTGTACTGAAACTGCTTACACTGATTTCATTGTGAGAAGCTCACAGTGTGCATTAGAAACCGCAGCAAGTCAGACAGAGCCCACCTCATTTCCTGGCTGAAGGATATCCAGCATCATCTAGCTCTTTACTCCCCAGTTTGACTGTCACTGGCCTGCCCTTTTCATGCATTGGATTTCAGTTCTTTCAATCACGGAGGCTCAGCATCACCTGGGGGCATTACCTAGGACAGCCTGTATGTAAATGTATCCTGCATAGGAAAACCCACTCTTCCAGACTAACATCCACCCATCAAGGCATTTTAAAGGGGTTGCAAAAGTTTTATTTTATTTTTTTTAAATAACAAACATGTTATACTTGCCTCCCGTGTGCAGGGGTTTTCTATAAAGTGGTCCCGACCTCCTCTTCTGGGGTCCCTCCGTGGTGCTTCTGGCTCTTCATCTTCATCAAGTGCCCCCACGGAGAGCCGCTTTCTATGGGGGCAACTGTGCGGGCATGCTCCCGAGTCCTGCTGCTGCTTCCATTGACACAGACAGCAGGACTCAGCCCCACCCCCTGCTTCCGTGTCACTGGATTTGATTGACAGCAGTGGGAGCCAATGGCTCCTGCTGCTATCAATCTATACCAGGGATATGTAATTAGCGGACCTCCAGCTGTTGCAGAACTACAAGTCCCATGAGGCATAGCAAGACTCTGACAGCCACAAGTATGACACCCAGAGGCAGAGGCATGATGGGACTTGTAGTTTTGCAACAGCTGGAGGTCCGCTAATTGCATATCCCTGCTCTATACAATGAGGACCCAAGACAGCGGCTGGAGCTGCTGTGCTCGTCCCCATCACTGGAACAATTGGGCTCAGGTAAGTAAAAGGGGGCCTCTGGGGGGCTGCTGCATTACAGAAGGTATTTCACCTAGAATGCATTAAGGTGAGAAACCTTGAGGCTGGGTTCACACCTATGCAAATTGGATGTGGACAGGAGATTGTGAGCTCTAAATGGATCAGGTTCACATATCTCCATTGCGGCTGCACAGAAGTGCTGTGCGTCTTTGGCTCAGTTTCAGGGCTGAATTCAGGTAAAAATGCGGCCTTAATTCGTCTCTGTAACAGAGAACAGGGACTCACCGGACCCCCTGCTGCCTGCAAGCCGCATCCGTCGGAGATGTGATCCCAGTCTGAGGGTTTGCAACCCCTTTAAAATTTCAAACCCCCTACAAGAGCCGGAACGCTGCCTGCCTCAGGGCTGAGGGCTTTTGAATGAAGTACTGAGGCTGGTTGCTATGATGTTTTCAGGAAACTATGTAAAAAGTAATTTAGTTGGCAAAAATATTTTTGATGACAAAATTAACACCGGTACTGGAGATTTTCGTCGACTAAAATATGACTAAAACAATTCAGATGACTAAAATACGACTAAAACTAAAATGGCATTTTAGTCAAAAGACTATGACTGAAATTAATCGAAATTTGACGTCAAAATTAACACTGATGTACAGCACCCTGCCAGCCTCTCCCACCACCCATGGTCTGTCTGCTCTGCACAGAGAAGCACAGAGACCCAGTTATGATCTGGAATGGCAAAATATAAGCAGTTAAAACTTCAGAAAGTCTTTTGCATTCTTAGGCAAGCTATAAATCATGTGAATTTCTTGATTCCCCCATCAACAAAGAATCCCTCCCATGGAGCTATTGTGTTCTCCCAGCTGGGAGCTGTCCCTAAAAATCCAAACTGCTGATTGATGAATCGACTTGGGTTCAATCGGCTTGCCCATAGATGGATTGAATCTCGGGCGGTCCCTGCTGAACCAGTCGAGATTAGATTCATTCATCTATGGCCGAATTTAGGGTCAAGCAGCGAGGACCTCATGAAAGGTGTTCCTCCTTCCTTACATCAGCAACAATACCACCGGGATCCATGTTCTGGTGTACCATGTGTAAGAGCAAGCTAATTCTCCTTTAATATACATTGTAGCAAGCATTCGGTATAGTTTATGGTCTCTGTTCCATGCTTCCTTGCCTTTGCTGATGCCTGCTTGCTTGGCTTGGTCTGGCTTGTTTACCACATTTCTGTGCCTTTGCCCCTTACCTTGATTCTAGCGTCTGACCATTTAACCTGCAACTATCCTGACTTGGGTTTTGTCCTCTGTCCGTGAGACTATGCTACTGCCTGCCCTTGACCTTGAACCTCTGAGGCTTGTTTATACTTTGGCTCTTTAAAGAGGAGGGCCAGTCAAAAAAAAAAAAAAAATTTAAAGTCAGCAGCTACAAATACTGCAGCTGCTGACTTTTAATTGGACACTTACCTGTCCCAGGGTCCAGCGATGCGGGGGATCGAAGCCCCGCCCGTCTCCCCCTCCGTTCAGTGGCGCCGGCATTGCAACTGTTGGCGCCGGGCTGTGGCTTCACGGCCTGGCACCCACTGCGCATGCGCGAGCGGCGCCGCGCACCGTGATTGGCCGCTCAGTCACCTGGGACCTGTAATGGGTCCCAGATGATTGACAGGAAGGAGGGAGCAGAGCTGAGCCCTTCCTGTGCCGAGGGGGAAGTGATGTCACCAGCCCAGGCACTGGAAGAGGCAGACTACGAGGGACCCCCTAGCAACAGGCATTTAGAGGTAAGTAAAAAAAAAAAAAATATCCAAATGTTTTTTTAAATTTTTTTTTAGGCACAATCATGACTTTTTTTTTTAAGGGTGGAATACCACTTTAAGCAACCCACTGAGCCTGTCCTGCCTGACCTGTGCCATCATGTGATCCATCACAAGACATCTTAGTTACCTTGCTTCAACCTCTGCACAGATTCTCTTGTTTTACATTTCAGGCGTCACCATTGCTAGAGGTATCAGACCCTTCACATCAGCATCAACCAAGATACATGACACTAAGACTATGCGTGCAGAATGTCTATGTACCCGTCCCATCTCCCCATGTGACCTACATTCCGTGGCAGTATCAGGACAATAATTGTGCATCTTTTTTAGAAATAGCTGCCTTGGCACAAACAGGTGCTGCAATTTCACGTCCTCGCTGGAAATACATCAACCTCTTTGTCATCATTATGTGCACTTAAGCGTTATTTCCAGCTCCTTGGGTTATTTTTTATGAAATAAATTGCTCCATTTAAAAACCTGCAAATATTTAGACTAATCACTACACTGGAAATTGTGCTTAAAGCTCACAAAAATGTACAATAATGGTCATTAATGTTATTATTGAGAAATGTAGAACACGGATGTATAGAGAGCAGCATTCAATAGAGGCCACCTCCAGACGTGTCGTTATCAGATCACCAACCTGACATTGACCACCATGGAGGTCACATAATAGAGAAAGCATGATTATAAAGAAGAAAAAAAATATAGTTTAACATGAAATATTGATTGAGATGACAGCCAAATCGGTTTCTATTCTACACACCAGCAACCTGGAATCAAAGAAACCCCAATGGAAGGAGACCAGAGGCTCCTAAATGATCAGGGATAAGCAGATGTTTTTGTGAAACTTGATTTTACGGCGAATATAGTTTTTTCAACTTTGCTGATATTTTGTCAAAATTAGCTTCCAATGTTACCATGTATCATTGCTAGACTAAATTAGATTTTAAAATTTCTATTTAAAGCTTGCATTACTGTGAGATCCCAGTGACATGGCTCTGTTTATTACCAAGGCCAAATGATCACCATGTCCCCACCTTTGAAATGTTGAATGTTTCTTTCAAAACCATCTCTTCAAATTGATATTCTTTTGGCTCTAGTCTGGTCACCTATTAAAATGATACCCAACTCCCATCGCATCGGGGGGGAAACTCTTCACTCCTCTCCAAGTCATCTACTGGTCCCAAAGCCTCCATATTTCTGCACTCCTTTTGATACCTCATGTACAATGCTGCCTAATAGGTTGGCACCTTCAACATAAAACCTACCAAGGAAAGCTTTGGGTTATTTGAGCCTCTTTAAATATACTATTTTTAGCTCAAGGTGTTTTATAACCTAGAAAGGCTATTGGCTAATTTCTCTTCCCAGGAACATGTAGCCTGAACCTTCTTGGAGGAGTTAGAAACACATTTTCTTCCCACCCTTCTTAGGGGGTCAGTGTCAGATTTTTTTTGGCGCTCTTCCTCTTTCCTTATTCTGTACGTGTTGGGGAGTGTCTTTGTGGCTTCTAGATACACCCTTCTACACCTCTGGGTCCCTAGCATTTGTTTCATGGACTGACTACCATCCTGCTCTCCACCTGATTATTTCCAACATCTGTGTAGGGATGAGTACAGTCTTCATGTGCCTTGGTGGAGGGGCACTTTCTCATTTCTACCATTAGGATTTGTATCCAACTTCCAAATTAAATGTCGACAAGATGATACTAGTGAGATCAGAAAACAGATCATTCCCAACTCCAGGAATGAAATTAACTAAACACTTGGAAAAAACAAGTCACCTGTTCTTGCCTGCCAAAAAAATGTGTAATTTTCAGCCAGTTGCCCATTTTGTAAATGTAAAGACAGATTCATGTAATTTTACAGGCAATATTTAAAACGGCAGTAAATTAACACATAATGCAAGAACTTACCTTTAAAACGAAGTCCTAGGGACTCGCTGTCACCGCTGATAGGGCTTCCATCTTACCCCGGTCTTCCTCCTGGGTTCCTGGCCTTCAGCTACATGAGTGGCCGGGGCAGTGATGATGTCACCCGCGTGCATGTGCACGGGAGCCCTCAGCTACGGCACAAGCTCTGGAGGTCTGGCACAGATTGGCTGACCTACAGAGCGCATATGCCGTTGACGTCACCAGCTGCATGCAGTGTGAATATCTCCTAAACAATGCACGTTTAGGAGATATTCACTGTATCTACAGGAAAGCCTTATTATAAGCTTTCCTGTAGGTACAAGTAAAAAATCTGAGTTGACAACCACTTTAAAAAATCAACATGATTAACAAGATTAAAGTAAATATCAAGTTTTTCATTCTAGTTTTAGATAGGGTGGGGAAGGATTAATACCTCTATCTGATATTTCTGCTATCCATGGCTCCATTAGAAAAATTTCCCCCTACTTCCTTTCCTGCTGGCAACACTTTAGCAGACAAAGTGAGCAGAGCTTTACGGCAGTGTGCATGTTGCACATTTTTTCTCTGGTTGAAGCAGTAAAACGCAGTTAAAGAAGAAAAAAAAAATCCCCTGCTAGGCAGAGTCATAATGTGCTAGCATGCATCGCATACTAGCACATTATGATAGACTTACCGTAAAATGAAGCCCTCCAGGTTCAGACTGTCCCCGCTGAGAGGGCTCCCATCTTCACCTGGTCTTCCTTTCAGGTTCACAGCCTCTGGCTACATGAGTGGCCGGGGGTGCATGTGCGTGGGAGCCTCAGTTTGCAGCACGGGCTCTCAAGGTCCGACATGGTATGCAGGACCTTAAGAGCACATGCGCGGGTGACGTCACCGGCTGCAAGCACTGCAAATATCTCCGAACCAGGCAAGTTTAGGAGATATTCACAGTACCTACAGGTAAGCCTTATTACAGGCTTACCTGTAGGTAAAAGATAAAAAAGTGGGTTTACTGCCACTTTAACCACTTGCCGCTCGCCCACTGTCAAATGACGGAGGGATGGTGCGGCTCTCGTTCTGGTTGGACGTCATATGATGGCGTACCTGAACGGCCGCTCCTGCGTTGTGTTGCTAGGACACGGCGTGCCCCCGGTCTCTGTAAAGTGCCGCTGATGTGGCTCTTTAACCATGTGATCGGCTGTGTCCAATCACAGCCGGTCACATGTAAATACAGGAAGTGCCGGTAATCGTCTCTCATCGCCTCACACTGACAGAGTGTGTGGCGAGGAGAGCCGATCAGCGGCATCTCCTCAAAGGGGAAAATGGGGCATGTAATCAGGGCACTGATCATCAGTGCCCTGATTACAGTAAAGCCCCAAAAGTGCCAGCAATCAATACCCATGAGTGCCACCAATCAGTGCCCATCAGTGACACAAATCAGTGTCCATTACTGGTTTCAGTCAGTGCTGCCTTTTAGTGCCCATCCGTGCCGCCCATTAGTGCCCATCAGTGCCTCCTATCCGTGCTGCCTATCAGTGCCCACCAGTGCCGCCTATCAGTGCCCATCAGTGCTGCATAATAGTGCCTCCTCATCAGTGCCACCAAATCAGTGCCCATAATTGCCACCTCATCAGTGCCCACCAGTGCCGCCTATCAGTGCCCATCAGTGCTACCTATCAGTGCTCATCAGTGCTGCATAATAGTGCCTCCTCATCAGTGCCACCAAATCAGTGCCCATAATTGCCACCTCATCAGTGCCCATCAGTGCCGCCTCATCAGTGCACATCAGTGAAGGAGAAAAATTACTTATTTACAAAATTTACTGACAGAAACTAAGAAAAACTTTTTTTTTTTTTACAAAATTTAGGGTCTTTTTTCTTTTGTAAAAAAATAAAAAACCCAGCAGTGACTAAATACCACCAAAAGAAAGCTCTGTTTGTGTGAAGAAAATCATTAAAAATTCAATTGGGTACACTGTAGCACGACCGCGCAATTGCCATTCAAAGTGCAACAGCGCTGAAAGCTGAAAAGTCGCCTGGGCAGGAAGGGGGTAAAAGTGCCCGGTATTGAGGTGGTTAAACTGTTGTCACCTGGACAGGAAATTAGTCCAATTACTTCTTATGGAGGCCCCAGATAGCAATGAAACCCCAAAATAAATTCTAATCCTTTTCCAATTTATCCAAAACTAAAACAATGTTTTTGCTGGACATAAACTTCATTAAATGGTATTTTTTATGATCTGCTCTGATCTGGTTTAAATGATAAAATTTAGAGCCATTATTGTTCCTGCGTTTTAATATAAACCTTCTGTCTGCTCAGCAGCCTGCCATTCTTCTGTTTTGTTTTAGGTTGATGGCTCTTTCAGACACAATGAAGATATATTTAAGATCTAAGTATTTTAGGGGTATCTGCTTTCTACACCAAATACATTCTTTATGGCATACATAAAAGTCTATCGGGGGATCTATAACTGTGTCACTAGGACAAGCTTGTGTCTTCACCTGCTGCACTCCTGGGCCAGATTTATAAAAGTCACCGGTGACATCGACGACTTACCACATCCACTCTGCAAAATGATTACAACTATTTGTGTCCCGGAATATGACTGCACACGCTGACTAAATAAAGCAATGAAAGGGGACACAAATAGCAGACGCTGAGATCCACTGACATTCAATTGCTGCATTTCTGCCCTTAAATGGCTCTTTTTAGCCTTGTCTACAGTTCCATAAAAAGCCTGTTATTCCCATTACAGGAACATTGAGCGCCCTGATAAAACATAATTCAGGGACACGCGTTATAAATGATAGCTCTGGAGCCATTCAAACTGCACAGGCTGAACTGTAATGGTGTGATGGACGGCTCGGGAAGAGCGGTGAGCCAGGAGAGCGCTTTGTGCCGGCTCGTCCCATCCCCAGAGACAGAGAGATCTCTAATAGTCCTAGAAAAAGAAATTCTTAATAGGTACGCGCTGGAAGGGAAAATAAACAGATGGAACTCACTATAAATACATGGATCTGATACTGAAGCCCCACACCAAGAATTAATTGTCCAGATAAAACTATTTTCTGATATAAGATCAGATAAAAGACATTGTCACAGAGGCAACAGGTTTCAGGGGCCAGAAATCTCCCCCTTCATCAGGGCTATAAAAATCCAACAAAGCAATACATCTAACAAATGTCTGAATAAAAAAGCCCATCCAATATAACTTTCAAGGACACGGGCAAAATATATAAAATTACTAATACTGATGAATCAAAAAATATCATTCTAAATGTATCATTGGAAAGAGAAAGTTTTAAGAAACGTATTACTAAATAATACTATAAAAGTAACTTATACCCTGTTTCCCCGAAAATAAGACCTAGCGTTATTGTCGGTGATGTCTGCAATATAAGCCCTACCTCCCAAATAAGCCCTACCCTGTTTCTCCAAAAATAAGCCCTACCCTGAAAATAAGACCTACAAGGACTTTAACTAGGGCTTATTTGGGGGGTAGGGCTTACATTGCAGCCAATACCGACAATCACGCTAGGTCTTATTTTTGGGGAAACAGGGTACACTATATCAGCCTTCAAATTTTCCATTCGCCTACACGCATATTGCGAGTGAAAAATGAGGGTTGGCGAGCATGGGCAGGCTGGCGAGCGTGGGTTGTCTGGGAGGGGGGGGGGGGGGGGGCGAGCACTGCCGGAAGCTGGGGTTGAATTTGAGCTCTTCTCCCAGTGATCACCCAGAGGAAGAGAGAAGAGTGAGCCGGATCATCAGAGCACATAATATCACTGTAACAGCTTTCATTTGAATTGTTGAGTGTTCTCAGCACCCGTTGTCACATACAGCCCCGCCTCCTGGCCCAGGTACTTTGATAGACAGAACACCCATCCAATCCCGGGACGCGTAACAGATATCAAAGTCCCCGGGCCAGGAGGCGGGGCTGTATGTGATGGCGAGCGCAGGGAACACATGGCAAATGAAATTAAAGCTTTTACAGCAATGTTCCTAACCGCTCTGATGATCCAGCCTCCAATCCTCTTCCTCTCCTCTCTTCCCCTGCACAGGTAGGCTGCAATTGTTGGACACAGGTGAAGCAACATTGATGGACACAGGTAGGCTGCATTTATGGACACAGGTGAAGTAGCATTGATGGACACAGGTAGGTTGCATTGATGGACAGAGGTAGGCTGCATTGATGGACACAGGTAGGCTGCATTGATGGACACAGGTAGGCTGCATTGATGGACACAGGTAGGCTGCATTGATGAACACAGGTAGGCTGCATTGTTGGGCACAGGTGAAGCAGCATTGATGGACACAGGTGAGGCTGCATTTTTGGACACATGTGAAGCAGAATTGATGGACACAGATGAAGCAGCATTGATGGACACAGATGAAGCAGCATTGATGGACACAGGTGAAGTGGCATTGATGGGCACAGGTGAGGCTGCATTTTTGGACACAGGTGAAGCAGCACTGATGGACACAGGCGAAGCAGCATTGATGGACACAGGTGAAGCAGCATTGATGGACACAGGTGAAGCAACATTGATGGACACAGGTAGGCTGCATTTATGGACACAGGTAGGTTGCATTGATGGACAGAGGTAGGCTGCATTGATGGACACAGGTAGGCTGCATTGATGGACACAGGTAGGCTGCATTGATGGACACAGGTTAAGCAGCATTGATGGACACAGGTAGGCTGCATTGTTGGGCACAGGTGAGGCTGCATTGATGGACACAGGTGAAGCAGCATTGATGGACACAGGTGAGGCTGCACTGATGGACACAGGTGAAGCAGCATTGATGGGCACAGGTGAGGCTGCATTTTTGGACACATGTGAAGCAGCACTGATGGACACAGGTGAAGCAGAATTGATGGACACAGGTGAATCAGCATTGATGGGCACAGGTGAGGCTGCATTTTTGGACACAGGTGAAGCAGCATTGATGGACACAGGCGAAGCAACATTGATGGACACAGGTGAAGCAGCATTGATGGACACAGGTGAAGCAGCATTGATGGACACAGGTGAAGCAGCATTTTTGGACACAGGTGAACTAGCATTGATGGACACAGGCGAAGCAGCATTGATGGACACAGGCGAAGCAGCATTGATGGACACAGGTGAAGTAGCATTGATGGACAAAGGTGAAGCAGCATTGATGGACACAGGTGAAGCAGCATTGATGGACACAGGTGAAGTAGCATTAATGGACACAGGTGAGGCTGCATTGATGGACACAGTTGAGGCTGCATTGTTGGGCACAGGTAGGCTGTATTGTTGGGCACAGGTGAGGCTGCATTGATGGGCACTGATAAAGTTGTTGTCAATATTTATTTTTAGAACTTAATTCTGCATAAAACATTTAGGTGTCATTTCATGAGATAATTTATGAGGGCGTGTTTAGCGGTGAAATTAGGGGCAGGGCAGGGTAGGGGTTGGATGGGGCAACTGGTGGCAAGTAACCCTTGAGGCCTGACTAGTAGCTCAGGATTTGAAATTTTGAGCCTTGCTCTATATTACAAAAAGTATTGGGACACCGGCCTTTACACACACGTGAACTCTAATGGCATCCAAGTCTTAGTTCGTAGGGTTCAATATGGAGTTAGCCCACCCTTTACAGCTATAACAGCAGCAAATCTTCTGAGAAGGCTGTCCACAAGGTTTAGGAGTGTGTCTATGGGAATGTTTGATCATTTTTCCAGAAGCGCATCTGTGAGATAAGGCACTGGCTCACAATCTGCGATCTAATTCATCCCAAAGGTGTTCTATCGGGTTGAGGTCAGGACTCTGTGCAGGCCAATCAAGTTCCTCCACCCCAAACTCGCTCATCCATGTCTTAATGGACCTTGGTTTGAGCACTGGTCCAAACCATTTGGTGGAGGGGGGATTATGGTGTGGGGTTGTTTTTTAGGGGTCGGCTTGGCCCCTTAGTTCCAGTGAAGGGAACTCTTAAGGCGTCAGCATACCAAGACATTTTGGACAATTTCAAGCACCCAAATTTGTAGGAACAATTTGGGAATGGCCCTTCCTTTTTCTACATGACTGTGTACCAGTGCACAAAGCAAGGTCCATAAAGACATGAATGAGCGAGTTTGGGGTGGAGGAACATGACTGGCCTGCACAGAGTCCTGACCTCAACCTGATAGAACACCTTTGTGATAAATTAGAACAGAGACTGCGAGCCAGGCTTTCTCTTCCAACATCAGTGCCTGACCTCATAAATGCTCATCTGTAAGAATGCTCAAACATTCCCATAGACACACTCCTAAACCTTGTGGATGCCATTAAATGTTCACGTGTGTGTAAAGACAGGTGTCTCAATACTTTTGGTAATATTTTGTATGTCTAAGTTACTTTTATAGTATAAATGCACCGCATCCCAACCCCCAGCGCAGCTTTCTGTTCCTGGCAGAACACATCTGCGTACACAGAAGAGATTCCTCGCACATTCTTAAAGTTTATGACTTCCATAATTGCTGTCTTTGCACATGTTAACTGAAAACCCACCCATGCGCAGATATTTCGGGGAACCCGCATGTGTGCAGATGTGCGGCGAGGCTTGCTTGGGACCCCGAAGTCCTGCAGCACATGTGCACACATGCAGGGGACAGGGAAAACACACATCATTCTCGCCTAGGCGATAAATGAGGAAGTAATCCAGGAACTTTTTTTGTCGTTGCTAGAGTCGCAGCAATTAAGACAGCACCCATTGAGATAATTGTGTTTTGACTTGTCATCCAACTTTCTGTGTCACACCTCACAGTAAGTCGCATGAGAAGTCTCAGCGGTGTGAACCAGGGCTCAAGGAACTCAGTATAATGCCCTGTACACACGACCGGTTTTGCCGTCGGAATAAACTCTGAAGGTTTTTCCGACGGAATGCCAACAGAATCCCGCTCAAGCTGTCTTGTATACACACGGTCACACCAAATTCTGACTGTCAAGAACGCGGTGACGTAAAACATGTACGACGGCAGTAGAAAAAGGAAGTTCAATGGCCAATGTGCCACCCTTTGGACTCCTTCTGCTAATCTCGTCAGAACAGCATACAGACGAGCGTTTTTTCCGATAGTAATTTGTTCTGTCGGAAAAATATAGAACATGTTCTCTATCTAAGTCTGTCTGAATTTTCGACGGGGCATACACATGATCGGAATATAGGATGAAAAGCTCCCATCGGACTTTCTCTGAGGGAAATTCGGACCGTGTGTACGCGGCATAGGGCTTCATGCACACAGGGTGTTTGATTTTCTCCTCTGAACGCCAGAACTCCTGGCAGGAGAGAAGCTGTTAAAAAAAATCCTCCTAAAGCGGTGTATTGCACAGGAGTTTAGGCAGGTCAAGCGTTTGAAAATTAATGGATTTCAGTATTAATTTATTCTAGCTAATGAAATAAATTAACTAACATGTCTAGATGTGTTTACAGTTTTTTTTTCTGCTCTTAGCTCTTCTCCTGAATGTGCTTTTGATGCTCTTTTTTTTTTTTTCTTATGCCTGTAAACTCTCCTCTTCTAATGCGTCTGTAATGTCTTTGTGAACAAACACATACAGTGCCTTGAAAAATTATTCATACACCTTGAAATTTTCCACATTTTGTCATATTACAACCCAAAACGTAAATATATTTTATTGGGATTATATGTGGTAGACCAACACAAAGTGGCACATAATTATGAAGTGGAAAGAAAATGATAAATGGATTTCCAAAATAAATATCCTAAAAGTGTGGAGTGCATTTGTATTCAGATGCCTTTATTCTGATACCCCTGATTAAAATCTAGTGGAACCAATTGCCTTTATAAGTCAACAAATTAGTAAACAGAGTCCACCTGTGTGTAATTTAATCTCAGTATAAATACAGGTGTTCTGTGAAGCCCTCGGAGGTTTGTTAGAGAACCTTAGTGAACAAATAGCATCATGAAGACCAAGGAACACACCAGACAGGTCAGGGATAAAGTTATGGAGAAGTTTAAAGCAGGGTTAGGTCATAAAAAAAATATCCCAAGCTTTGAACATCTCACGGTTCACTGTTCAATCCTGCATCTGAAAATGGAAAGAGTATGGCACAACTGCAAACCTACCAAGATATGGATGTCCACCTAAACTGACAGGCTGGGCAAGGAGAGCATTAATCTGAGAAGTAGTCCATGGTAACTAGTGACGTTTCAGCCTGTTCGGATCGGCACACGTGCGCTCCGCGGAGCACGCCGCCGCCTCGGCCTTAGGAAAGGCTGCGGCTTCGGCCTAGCTCCGGAGTGGTGGCCATCTTGGTACACCCTGCGGCCGTTTACCACGTGATCGCTCTGTCGAATGACGGAGCAATCACTTGTAAACAAACCGGCGTCATGTCATGACGCCGGTTCCTCTCTCCCCTCTGTGTACTGATCTGTACAGTGGAGGGGAGAGATCAGATGGCAGCAGTGCCAATACTCTGCAATGCCCTGCCAATACTCTACAATGCCCTGCCAATACTCTGCCAATACTCCGTAATACCCTGCTAACACCTGCCAATAATCTGCAATACCCTGCCAATACTCTGCAATACCCGCCAATACCCTGCCAATACTCTGCAATACCCTGCCAATACTCTGCAATACCCGCCAATACCCTGCCAATACTCTGCAATACCCTGCCAATACTCTGCCAATACTCTGCCAATACTCTGCTAATACTCTGCTAATATATTATTACAGTGGGGGAGATTGTGGATATTACAGTGGGGGAGATTTTTGTTGATCCGAAAATGATCTGAACCGTGACTCCTGATCTGAGGAACGATCCGAACTGTGAGTTTTTTGATCCGTTGCACCCCTAATGGTAACTCTAGAGGAGCTGCAGAGATCCACAGCTCAGATGGGAGAATCTGTCTATAGGACAACTATTAGTCGTGCACTACACAAATCTGGCCTTTATGGAAGAGTGGCAAGAAGAAAGCCATTGTTGAAAGAAAGCCATAAGAAGTTCCGTTTGCAGTTTGCGAGAAGCCATGTGGGGGACACAGCAAACAGGTGGAAGAAGGTGCTCTTGTCAGATGAGACCAAAATTTTACTTTTTGGCCTAAAAGCAAAACAATATGTGTGGCTGAAAACTAACACTGCACATCACCCTGAACACACCATACTCACCGTGAGACATGGTGGTGGCAGCAACATGTTATGGGGATGCTTTTCTTCAGCAAGTACCAGAAGCTGGTCAGTGTAGATGGGAAGATGGATGGGGCCAAATACAGGGCAATCTTATGGGGCTTACACACGGTCGGACTTTTCGACTGGACTGGTCTGACGGACGCTGACGGACCAAATCCGGCGAACAATCCGATCGTGTGTGGGCTTCAGCGGACTTTTCCAGTCGCAAATCTGACGGACTTTAGATTTGGAACATGCTTCAAATCTTTACGTCGTAACTCCGCCGGACCCAGAAATCTGCTCGTCTGTATGCTAGTCCGACGGACAAAAACCCACGCTAGGGCAGCTATTGGCTACTGGCTATCAACTTCCTTATTTTAGTCCGGTGTACGTCATCACGTACGAATCCGTCGGACTTTGCTGTGATCGTGTGTAGGCAATTCCGTTCATTAGAAAGTCAGTCGAAAGTCCACTGGAAAGTTTGTCGGACCAGTCCGGTCGAAAAGTCCGCCCGTGTGTACGTGGCATTAGAAGAAAACCTGTTATGCTGCGTACACACGGGAGGACTTTTCGACCGGACTGGTTCGACAAACTTTCCAGCGGACTTTCGATGGACTTTTGACGGACTTCCGACGGAATTTCTAACGAACGGGCTTGCCTATACACGATCACACCAAAGTCCAACAGATTCGTACGTGATGACGTACACCGGACTAAAATAAGGAAGTTGATAGCCAGTAGCCAATAGCTGCCCTAGCGTGGGTTTTTGTCCGTCGGACTAGCATACAGACGAGCAGATTTCTGGGTCCGGCGGAGTTACGACGTAAAGATTTGAAGCCTGTTCCAAATCTAAAGTCCGTCAGATTTGCAACTGGAAAAGTCCGCTGAAGGTCCGGTGAAGCCCACACACGATCGGATTGTTCGCCGGATTTGGTCCGTCGGCGTCCGTCAGACCAGTCCGGTCGAAAAGTCCGACCGTATGTACGCCCCATTAGAGTCTGCAAAAGACTTGAGACTGGGGCGGAGGTTCACCTTCCAGCAGGACAATGACCCTAAACATACAGCCAGAGCTATAATGGAATGGTTTAGATCAAAGCATATTCATGTGTTAGAATGGCCCAGTCAAAGTCCAGACCTAAATCCAATTGGGAATCTGTGGCAAGACTTAAAAATTGCTGTTCACAGACACTCCTTATCCAATCTGACAGAGTTTGAGCTATTTTGCAAAGGAAAATGAGCAAAAATGTCACTCTCTAGATGTGCAAAGCTGGTAGAGACATCCCCAAAAAGACTTGCAGCTGTAATTGCAGAGAAAGGTAGTTCTACAAAGTATTGACTCAGGGGGGCTGAATACAAATGCACCCCTTTTCACATATTTATTTGTTAAAAATGTGTAAAACCATTTATCATTTTCCTTCCACTTTACAATTATGTACCACTTTGTGTTGGTCTATCACATAAAATCCCAACAAAATATATTTACGTTTTTGGTTGTAACATGACAAAATTTGGAAAATTGCAAGGGGTATGAATACTTTTTCAAGGCACTGTAGGCTAACATTGAGGTGCTTTTACACACTGACGAAAAAGTAAAAAAATAAAAAAATTAAAAAAAAACTCCAAATGCTTGTAAAAGCGGCATTTTTTTAAGCTCAATGTGCATGAGGCCTAAGGACTGAGAGATGCTGGATAGTCAGATCAGGTGGGAAATGTCTCAACAGTTTTTACTGCTTTCAGTATAAAATAAAAACAAATATGCAATTGCTAAGAGTATAGGTAAAGTAATGAAGAGCTCATGATCTGGAGATGGGAATGTCAGAACCTGTAGTGTTCCATGTACATCTGTCCGGATGCGTATTCTCTCTAACAGATTCTATCTCCGATTCTGTGCGGCCGTGGTTCCCAGCAAGATGCGTCCCTGATCACCAGTTCAGGTGCGATTAAGGTCCGAGTTTTTGCCTGAATTCGCACCGGAATCGGACCCAAAGACGCACAGGGCCCCTTTTGAAATGCGGACCGCAGCTGCCCCAGACTTGTGTGAACCAGCTCCATTGCGCAGCGGGCATACTCGCCTGTCATGCAAATTGGAATGCGGGGAAAATTGCATCCAATTCGCATATATATGAACCCAACCTAAATGACCAGTGGAGCCTCTATTACATACAACCTCCAACCACTTGTTCCCAGTATGTCACATATTCATTAAAGTGGACCTGCCATCACATATTATGACTGCTAGGTAATTAATCATCTCTCCCAAAGATCATAATACTCCCCCTGACAATGCCTTCATCTGCTTTTCTCTCCAGAAGGACTGTGCTTTATTTGTTTGGACATCATCCAGGGTCACCATTTACTTTCTGGACTGAGATGCCAGCTCAGAAATGACACAATTGTGTAAGGCTCGAATCACATCTATGCATGTTGCTTTTGAGCGTTTCTACAGTGCTTTTTGCGGTGCTTGCCACATTTTTGAACATGCGTTTTTGCCACGTTTTGCGTTTTTAAAAAAAAAAATTTTACAGTGTTTTTTTTAATACTGTATACAGTGTAAAAAAAAAAGAAAGAAAAAAAAACTGCAAAACGCAGCAAAAACGCGGTACTTGCGTTTTGGATGCGGGTCCATTGAATTCTATTACATGCAAAACGCTGCATTTTGCATGAAAAAAAGTCCCCGACCCTTTCCAAAAACGCAGAGGCACAAAAATGCATTGATGTGAACATGTTCCATAGGAACCCATGTTAAAAAATTCCCACGCATTTCTGCAAAATGCATCAAAAAACGCATTAGTGTGAATAGAGCCTAAATCCTGATGTCCATGAAATTCTTAGTTTTGTTCACAAATGTCTGACACTGATCAGTCCCTGCTGCATTCTTTCACTCTGTGTTACAAGTCACAGTGTTGGAGTCTGATCATTGGGGGGGAGAGGAGACTGAGGAAATGCTTCCTCCCATCTGCAGCAGACCTAGCCAAAGTCACTGGACTGAAACTCAAGGTGGAGCTTTTCTGAAAAATGATACTGCTGTACATTGCGATATGTCAGGAATTTATTCATGCAGACTCACAAAGTTTCTGAAAGGTCCATTTACTGTGAAACTTAAAACCCTAAAAGGGGTATGGACATCTGAGATCAACGTATAATATTACACCAATGGGTTTTACAGAGA
Source organism: Aquarana catesbeiana (assembly GCF_042186555.1). Taxonomy (NCBI): domain Eukaryota; kingdom Metazoa; phylum Chordata; class Amphibia; order Anura; family Ranidae; genus Aquarana; species Aquarana catesbeiana. Next base: position 214,552,378 of record NC_133333.1, on the reverse strand, counting down.
AATACAACCCTTTCTGTAAAGAAAGAAAAGGAAAATCACAATTTAGTAATTGCGGTGTTCCTAATCCTCTGTCAGGCACCTGTAGAAGAAATCGGACAGTTAGGAGGTGCTCCATGTCCTTGGTATGTCATAGCTGTCAATGATGAAGCAGGACATGCATTTCTCTCGCTGACTCATGATACTGACACAATAAGAGGTTATATTAGGAGATGTAGATGGCTGTGCTATTAGAGACCCCGTTCACACCGGTGCGGATTTGAAATCGCTCTACTTTAGCACGATTTCAAGCCACACATCAGTGCGATTTGCACTGCCGATTTAATTGCGGCTTGAGACTTCATTTAACAGAAGTCTATGCAAGTTGTAATTAAATTGGTAAAAAGTAGTGCAGGATGCCAGTTATAACAAGACTTTACCTTGTCCTGCTGTTGGGTGTTTTTATTTCTGTTTTTTTGTTTTTTAACCCCAGTGCATATGTATTTTACAACCATATCTCCCATCCACCCCCAACCCCTCCATTCTGAAATGATATAGCTTATGAAATTTTTCTAGGAAAACATGATTTTTCTGTGATCTTTTGCCATTAGAGTGTAAACCCAGGTATGCATTAAATACTGTATGTGAAAGATATATATATATAATGCAAAGTATGAATATATTCGCTGAACACAGAGTACCATTTCTTGACCCGAGTTTGTCACCTGGACTCTTATGATATGACAATGTTTATCTTTTACAATAGTGTTGTTTATCTGCTAGGCATTACATAATCACCTTATTGTGTATGACTATGTACTTTGATACATTCGTCATGCTAACATTTCCTTTGTAAACTTGGAAACTGTTAAGAAAATTCCAATAAAACCCTTGGGAAAAAAAAAAAAAGTAGTGCAGGAACCTTTCATAATCACTGCGATATGAACGGTTCCATTGCTGGCAATGGGGTGCAATTTGGAATGGTCAATTTGCATTACAAATCAGTGTGAACGGGGGCTTAAGAAAGGTTTGGGGTTAGAATACAGTTCTTGTTCACAGCCAGATTGCTATTTAGGAAAAAGAATCTGGCAACTCCATAACATCAATTATGTTATGGAGTTGCCGGCTGCTTCTTTTTCCCGATGACTACATTGTCTATTGGTGTATGGGAGGACACCTCAGCCTGGACACCCTGACTGCAACTTCCAAAGTAAGACCCCATACACACTATTAGATTCTCTGTAGATTTTTGTCTTCAGATTTACCAAAAACATATAATATGGAGGTCAAACCTTAACTTGTATGCAATCAGGCAGGCCCTTGCACTACATGGTTTTGGTAAATCCGAAGACAAAAATCTGCAGAAAATCTAATAGTGTGTATGAGGCTTAAGACTTTGTTTTCCACTGCTCTGAGCCATACAATCCCCTTCGATTGAAAGTTTGCTATTTAACTTGTATCCAGAGCTGTCAATGAACTGTGGAGTCTCCAATCTGGCTCCTTGCTAACTGAGCTGCTGACAGTCTAGTGACTCCTCTCATTATTTCTCTGTCCCATGTGCTGCTGGATTAGTGATCAGATACAGCAAACAAAACAAGGCAAAAATACAATTATAAACGGGGCAAAAAGTTTAGCCTCTGGTTTGATCCTAATGAATTGAATCAGCTGCCGATGTTTAAAATATCTCAACCTGTGCGTGCAGCATCCACCTAAAGCAATGGGGGGGTCACCTCTAAAGCAGTGGCGGCTGGTGAAGTTTTAGGATGGGGGGGGGGGGGGGGCAGACACCGCCCTTCCTTTTTGACCCCTCCCACTTGGTGAAAATGGGCGTGGTTTCAGTGAAATAGTGGGCGTGGCTCTAAGGTGATGTGGTTAGCATCTGAGATGAACGAGGGATGGAGGGAGAGGGGGGGAGAGAGGGAGGGACAGCAGGCCCAGATCCTACACAACAATAGAAATATGTGTATTCTAGAAAATTTAACAATCAGCAGATAAAGATACTCCAAACACCTGGTGTTAGCACTTCAATCATCCTTGCACCATGGTTGTTATGGTGTTAGGATGATTGAAGCGCATTATTTCTATTATTACATTGTAATATAAAATGAAATCACTCAACTCACCATAATGCAGAATCAGTGGGAGCCCTGAGCGTGTCACTTGCCACGTCGCCTGCCACCAGATGCCATCAGGTGTCCCCAGCGGAGTCCGTCCTTACATCAGGTGCACCCAGCGGAGTCCCTCCTTACATCTGTGTTTCCGTCAACGGAGTCTATCCTTACATCTGTGTCTCCGTCAGAGGAGCCCCTCCATACATCTGTGTCCCCAGCGGAGCCCCTCCATACATCTGTGTCCCAGCGGAGCCCCTCCATACATCTGCGTCCACTGCGGAGCCCCTCCTTACATCTGTGTCCCCAGCAGAGTCCCTCCTTACATCTGTGTCTCCAGCGGAGCAGCAGGGTCCTCCTCACATCTGTCCTCCTTCAAGCCGCGTCTGTGACTCTCCCCAGCTAGTTCCTTGCTTTCTCCGTGTGTTCAGTGGAGAGGGGAGTGGCCTCCCCTCTCCACTGAACACAAGGGGATTAGTCCTCACGGCGGCCATATTTCTGTAGCCTGCTGGAAGTTACTTTGTTCTCACACTGAGAACGAAGCACCCGGCCGGGCGGATGCTGCTCGGCGTGATGGTTTGCGCCACAAAGCAGCTCCAAACTCCGCCAATGAAGCGCAGCATCTGTCGTGATGCTTCCTATAGTGCACTGTGTCCAGCGCCCGAACACAGTGCACTTAGTTAAAGGACAATTTTTTACGATTTTTTTTTCTTAGCGGGGCCTTTTTATATTTTTTTTTTTCTTGGTGACTACAAGAGGGGGGAGGGGTGCTGCATCCAGGCACCCTCTATGGACGGGCCGCCACTGCTCTGAAGTGTACATAGCAGGGGTCTCCAAACTTTCTGAACAAAGGGCCAGTTTAGTGTCCTTGAGGCCTTAGGGGGCCAAACTGTGACCAGTGGGTTTAGAAAATGCCCTGGTGTCATTGAGCGTAAACAATGCCCCATCATTGGTTTTAGTGGAAGGAATAGTGCCCTATTGTTGATATCATTGGGAAGAATGGTGCCCCATTGTTGGTGTCTGTGGGAGGAATGGTGCTCTGTCATTGATTTCAGTAGATGGCATGGTCCCCCAAGGGCCAGATTCAAGCAAAGGGCCGCATCTGCCGCGGGCCACAGTTTTGGGACTGCTGCTCTGTAGGTAAGCAGGATCTGAACATAGAAGGGCCAGTTCCCCACCCCAGTTCCCAATTCAGCTCCTTGTCCAACAATGTAAATATTTATCGCTGGCTTCAAAACTATATTATAGGGGGGGCAGGAGGCGGAGCCTAGCAGAGCAGACATGCATTGTTAGAGCTCCACACCGCTGAGGAGAGAAGAGAAGGACAAAGCGGAGCCTGCAGGCTCAAAAGGTATCCATTTGAACCTTTTTGCCCCAGGGAACAAACTGTGAAAGTTTGGGCAGGAAATATGGTACTGGGAGGAAACCGTGGCAGAAATAAAAATCACCTCACAAAAAGCTCACAGGCACTCACTGCAGCTGAAGCAGCTCCAGTCACCTCACAAGATACAGCATCAGGGCGCTCTCACAGACAGAAAATGTCACAGCAAGACTCTCCATTTGAGTCAGATACAGAACAAATCCTCTCACAAACTTCTCCACAAGCCTCCTCAGTATCCCCAGTAATATTATTACAATTTGAAAAGATGCTTCATAAGGCTTTAAAACAAACCTCAGACCAAATAACAAAAAACCTAACCAAAGAAATAAGAGAGCTGGGAAACCGCACCGCAGCCTTAGAAATAAAAATGGATGAAATTGAAATTACAACCCAAGAAAATATAACAGAATTGGAACAATTAAAAAAAGAGAATTTAATACTTCAAACTAAGCTCGAAGATTACGAAAATAGAGCCAGACGTTCAAACTTGCGCATAAGGGGAATACCTGAAACTGTGACAGACCTGCAATCTACTATTACTGCTCTATTACAAGAACTAAAGCCAGATATCCCTATTGAACGTTTAGAACTGGACAGAGTACACAGAGCCCTCACAGCCAAAAAGAAAGATGGACCCCCACGTGATATAATCACAAAATTTCATTATTACAGAACGAAGGAACAAATACTAATTGCTGCAAGAGAAAAAAAGGAACTTAATTTTCAAGGACACAATTATCAAATTTTTGCTGACCTATCCCAACTTACTATTACTAAAAGACGATCCATGAAACCCCAACTAATGGAACTGCAACGCCACAACATTATGTATCAATGGGGCTTCCCCTTTTCAGTCAGATTTAACTACCAAGGTACAATTTACAGAAGCAGATCAGCAGATGAACTACAACAAACCCTTTTAAAATTAAATCTGACAGAACCCACAAGCAGCAACACTCTCACACGCAGAAGAATGGCATCATCTTCACCTTCAGGCAGCACCCAGAAAATTTCAGAAAAAAATGGGAATCATCATTCTCACAAAAGAGGCCGTTATGCCACATCATCCATGGACCAAGAAGATTCAATGGACTGACATCCTAATTCCTGATATCTCTTCATTTATTATACTAAGAGATGGTTCTCTATAAAAAACCTATATTTATAACTGAATGTAACTGCATTCTGATAGTCACACACTGTGTGGGATCATGTTACATTCCAGTTATATTTCTTATTACTTCTGATTCATATAGCCTTAGAATATATAAGTGAAATAAGGAAATTCTTGTTCAGTTATATATTATCAGGTAATAACAATAGATTTATTACTTTTTAGGACAAATATGTTCAATAATCCAGAAGTAATGGAAGCTTTTTCTTTCTTTTCTTAAAACAAATATATTATTACCTAACTAGTTCGTAGAATTATGTTTTTGTTTATTCTAATCTGAAGCAATACAACCTCAATTTTACGAGTTAACATATCTAAACAGTTACATATGAATAAAATATGTAATTGTTTACTCCAAAAGGGTTAAAATCCCAAAATAATTCAAACTATCTTCATCAATACCAAAGTTATTAACAGTACCTTTCTAACTGAATTATTTAGCCTAGGGCAAGAATAACCATATACAACCACCCTGGAATAAAAAATTTCAACAAAAACTATATTCTGCACTCCAATTAATGAAACATCATTTTGATGTCTTTTGACATAGCACTTCTCTCCTGTAAGCGGAAGATCCGTGTACCCCCATTAGCCCTCCTCATTCTCCCAACCATATTATGTGGGAGTGTGACGAAGGCACTTATTCCCCTGAGAGAGATATTTATTCTCTTTCACGGGTAAATTGTGATTACTTGCAAAAAATAATTTATACAATGTATCATCTAATCTCATATGTTTTTTGTTTACTCTTTACTCCAGAATTCACTGGTTTCTTTTCTATCTATTCATCTCTTCAGTCCACACAGGTTGATCTGCGCAGTCAGCTCTGCATAACAAAAAGTAAGTCAAAACTATTTGATCTATTGCCATGGCACCACTGAATATACTTTCCCTGAATGTTCAGGGAATAAATGTCCCTCAAAAAAGGACCAAAGCCTTCCGTACTTTCCATAACAAGAAGGCTCACATAGTATGCCTCCAAGAAACACACTTCACCAAAGATTCTACTCCAAAATATATTTCTCCTTTTTATCAACAAATTTACACGGCTTCTGCCTGTACCAAGCAAAGGGGAACTCTAATTGCATTTCACCGATCCACACCATTCACCTTATCATCAGAAATTAAAGACCCAGAAGGTAGATACCTGATACTCATGGGTTATATAATGGATACAGCAATCACGGTGATTTCCTACTACGCTCCTAACAAACAACCTACACCATTCCTCTCACATATATTACAAGTGATTAATACACACAAAATAGGAACAGTGATAATGTGTGGGGATTCGAACCAGGTCCTCCTCCCATTTCTAGATAAATCACCTTTTACACCATCCAAAATAACCTCTAGATTACCTTTTTCTCAACTTCTTACCAAATACAATCTGGTAGATTCATGGAGAGAAAGTAACCCAATGAAAAAGAAATTCACTTATTTCTCACACCCTCATCAAACCTTCACCAGAATAGATCATATTTTTCTAACAATAGGAATGATACCAGAAATTATTGCATCAGATATAATTCCGATTCCGTGGTCTGACCATAATGCAGTATACACTACTATAGCCTCAGCCATACCAAAAGCGCATGACCCAACGTGGTACTTACCGGACATAATGCTCAAACACCCACTACATCAGATGGCCATTGAACAAGCTTTAAAGGAATACATATCAATTAATAATACAACAGACATCTCCCCAATAACACTGTGGGAAGCTCATAAGCCTGTCTTGCGTGGTACAATACAAAGACAAATGGCACTATTTAAACGGGAACGCAAAAATCTAGCAAAAAAACTAGAACTCAATTTTAATGCAGCCTACATATCATTTCAAGATAATCCATCTCAGAGTACAAAATCTCATCTGGAAAAATCTAGATTGGAATACGATCTATTTCTCACTGAATCAGTTGATAAATCCCTCAAACGCTCCAAACACAATTTCTACATGAATACAAACAAACCAGGTACATATTTGGCTCGGGCATTAAATTCAACTAACAAATCTTTCAAACCAATACGTTTGAAATTATCAAAAAATGTTTACACTTGTAATCCAGTTAAAATAGTCCATAAATTTCACTCACATCTCGCAACTTTATACAAGACAAACAATGAATTTAATCCTACAGAAGCTGAATCCTTCTTCTCAAAAATAACCTTACCTGAGTTATCTCAGAATCAAAAAAGCAGTTTGGATGAGCCTATAACTATAGATGAAGTTGCTAACGCCATAAAAGACCTAAAACTTAACAAAAGACCAGGCCCAGATGGCTACTCGGCTTTATACTATAAAACATTCTCAGAAATACTCTCTCCCATTCTCACTGAAACTTTTAACAAACTTCTAGATGGACATTCTTTTCGGCAAGAAACACTAATGGCAATTGTTTGTATGATCCCAAAACACCTTTCTGATGATACTTCCTGTGTGAATTATAGGCCTATCTCACTGTTAAACCTCGATATTAAATTATTAGCAAAAATAATAGCAAAACGCCTCAATAGCATTATAGGAAAATTAATACATAGAGATCAAATAGGCTTCATGCCAAATAGACAGGCAGGCGATAATATACGCAGGGCAGTGTTATTGGCACATATTGCTAAAAAACGGAAAATCCCTTTATGTTTTCTATCTCTCGATATTAAGAGGGCATTTGACACAGTATCCTGGCAATATATGCAATATTCATTACAAAAATGGGGTTTTGGACCCCACTTTTTAACATGGATCAAAGCATTATATAATAAACCCAAAGCCTATATAAAATATGCTGGATACAAATCTGAAGCCTTTAATATCGAAAGAGGTACCCGACAGGGTTGCCCATTATCTCCCTTATTATTTGCCCTTATACTCGAACCCATGGCCCAATACATCAGAACAAACCAAACTATAACTGGCATTGAAGTAGGAGGTATTACACACAAATTATGTATATTTGCAGACGATATATTACTTTTTCTATCATCACCACAGGTCTCTGGTCCTAACTTAATACCAGCTCTTGATGGATTTGCAGCCCTATCCGGCCTTATGATTAATCCTAAGAAATGCCTAGTGCTTAATATTTCTCTCACAAACATGGAATTGATCCCGGCTAGGGCTGCACTCCCATTCACATGGGCAGAAAAATCAATCCCATATCTTGGAATTCATTTAACAGCATCTCATTCTGACTTATTCTCAACCAATTATCCTCCTGTATTAAGACAGATCACAAATCTAATAAAACAATGGTCGCAACTTCCTTTATCCTGGATAGGGAAGATTAATGCAATCAAAATGACTATTCTACCCAAATTGCTTTATCTATTCAGAGTCCTCCCTATTCCAATTCCTTCCTATTTTTTGAGAATAGTACAAAAAAGAGCAACTTCGTTTATATGGGGCTCTTCTAAACCACGTATACCTATACACACACTACATCTTCCCAAAAATAAAGGAGGCCTGGGATACCCTAATTTTACTAACTACTACAGAGCAGCACATTTGGCCAGTCTGTCCAAATACCATGCAAAACAGGAAATCCCATTATGGGTATTTATAGAGGCTTCAGAAAATGACCCTCTATTAATATCAAATTTATTATGGCTTGATCCTAAAGACCGCTTTAAAATTCATAATCCCATAACTAAACACTTCTTATCTCTCTGGGATAAACTAAAAACCAAATATCAGTTACAATCTCCACACAATCCTCTCCTTTCTTTTATCAGAAATCCGGCCTTTTATCCGGCATGGATCTACCCAAATTCTTTTAAAGCTTGGACAACATCAGGCATTCAGACACTAAATGACTTCATAGCATCTAAATCATTCCTTTCATTCCCATCGCTTAGAGAAAAATATGATCTACCAAACTCTGAGATATTTAGATATCTCCAAATCAAAAATTTCTATACACCATTCCTAAAGGGGGATACACCATTATCCCAATTATCCATTTTTGAATCAATCTGTACAAAAGATCCATTTGCTAAAGGTACAATTTCATCACTTTATAATCAATTATATGGAGTAGCAAATCTTAATAGACCCTCTTACGTTCAGAGGTGGGAGGAGGACCTGGGACGAACTTTAGAAGACACGGACTGGTCTAATATATGGCTCACATCTAAGTCATCTTCACCCAACATCTTAGCACTGGAGACAAATTATAAAGTCCTAACTCGCTGGTACCTTGTACCCGCTAGAGTGGCAAAATATTCACCTAATACCTCAACTCTTTGTTTTCGAGGATGCCCAGAAATAGGCACATATTTACACATATGGTGGACGTGCCCAGTAATCCAAACCTTCTGGAAGGAAGTCTTCGTGATTGCATCTAAAATATTTAAAAAAATAATACAACCAGATCCATATTTAACTTTGCTTAATCTAAAACCGGAATGGTTAACACTCTCTCAATTCAAACTTATGATCCAACTAATAACGGCTGCAAAACAAACAGTGGCCAAGGCATGGAAATCTCCTACATTGGTACTAGCAGAAACAATTCACAGAATGAATAATACAATGTCCCATGCTAAGATGGTAGCCATCGATCAAAATCAAATTCCAAAATTTGAAAAACTTTGGCATCCTTGGATAAAACAACAGTTCCTGTCAAATTTCAATGACTCTGTCCTGTTGCCATGGTAACAGATTAAATGACTTACAGAGACACCCATTCTAAGGCTTCAAAGAGAACTAAAAAGAATAATAAACTGACGAGCGGGACAACCTTGTGGACCATACCTCTACCTTTCAACCCTTTTTCTTCTTTCTCTTTCCTTTTCTCCACCTTACGATTAAAGCTCATTATCAGAATTTATTTGACCTATATACACTCTACTTGTAAACAATATGTATAGTAGGTATAAATAATTTAAATACCTACAAAAGTAACTAAGGAAATGATATATATCTTTAATTTAGGTTTACGTGAACCCAATGTTTAATATTTGAAATTTCATGATATTTACCTATATAAACCCTACTGTAAAACAATGAGCTTACTTTATAGATCCTTGTAAACTTACTTTATGTATCTTTATAACATTGTATACTCAATAAACTTCTTTTGACAAGCAAAACTATAATATAGCTTAGCACAAGGGAAATGTATTCATTGCTATAAGGGACTTCTCAAGAGACAATCTATTAAATTGCTTTCAATTAATTGTATGAAAAAGCAAAAGCGGCCTTAAGGCCCTTTCACACTTGTACGACTTGTCCTACGACTTGGGACTGCAAAGTCGTATGACAAGTCGTTCCCCATGATTTCCAATGACAACCATTCATATTAGTACTACTTCAAGTCGTACCGACTTCAAAGTAGTCCCTGCACTACTTTGGTCCGACTTTGATGCGAGTTACACAGGCATTCCCTGAAATTGCTGCAAAATCGCAGCACTTTGAAGTCGCACAAGTGTGAAAGGGACCTAAGGCTGGGTTCACACTGGTACGACACAACAGTCATACCACATTGGATCCGACATTGCCCTGCGACTTGAAGTCCCACATGCATCCGAATACAATGAACAGGGATCCGACTTTGATCCCTGACAATACCTGGCACTATGTCTGGTATGAATCTTTAGGGGGAACTCCACGCAAAATGTTAACAAAAAAAAACGGCATGGGTTCTCCCTCCAAGAACATACCAGGCCCTTTGGTCTGGTATGGATTTTCAGGGGAACCCCGTGCCGAAAAAACAGCGTTGGGGTCCCCCCAAAATCCATACCAGACCCTTATCCGAGCACACAGCCCGGCAGGTCAGCAATCTAACCGTACCAGGCCGCATGCTCTCAACATGGGGTGGTGGGTGCTTTGGGGCAAGGGGCGCCCCCCACCCCAAAGCATCTTGTCCACATGTTGATGAGGACAAGGGCCTCTTCCTGACAACCCTGGCCGTTGGTTGTCGGGGTCTGCAGGCAGGAAGCTTATCGGAATCCCCAGATTCCGGATCCCCACCCTATGTGAATGAGTATGGGGTACATTGTACCCCTACCCATTCACCTAAAAAAATGTCAAAAATAAAACATATTACATAGGTTTCAAAAGTAATTTATTAAGGCAGCTCTGTCGTCTCTTCCAATTTCTTCTCCCCTGTCTGGCTCTTCTGTCTCCTCCGCTGACATCTTCTGCCTCTGCCGGTTCTTCTCCCCTCTCCGGGTCTTCTCGATATGTGGCTTGGTACAGTTCAGGAAGGGGGGGGGCGCTCGCTCGTCCCCACCCCATTCCCTGACCTGCCAGGCTGTGTGCTCGGATAAGGGTCTGGTATGGATTTTGGGGGGGACCCCCACACCATTTTTTCGGCGTGGGGGTTCCCCTGAAAATCCATACCAGTCTGAAGGGCCTGGGTATGCTTTTGGAGGGGAACCCATGCCGTTTTTTTTTTTAAAATTTGGTGTGGAGTTCCCCTTCAAGATCCTCAGAGCACAAGTCACATGCCAAAGTCGGGTCAGTTAAGAGGGCGATCCGACTTTAGTGATATTCAATGGGCAGAAGTAGAATCAAAGTTGGACCAAAGTAGTGCAGGGAGCATTTTTAAAGTTGGACCGACTTGTATCGGACCAGTTAAGACGGCTCCCATAGGGAAACATTAATTTTCACAAGTCATACGTCATGAGCTCCCAATGTCGGAGCGTTTGTCCCACCAGTGTGAACCCGGCCTAATTTGGAGATGATCTTAATAGACAGCCCCAGCTCTACTCCGACATGAAGAGGAACCCGGCACGACCCAGAACTGTCTCATGTCACACAGCGCAGCTGAAAAGGTGGAAACTGCAATAAATTACTTGTGTAATATATGTTTATAGAGACAGACTAATGAGACTCAGTGTTATCTGTAGAGCACTGCAGAATATGTCACAGCTATACAAATGTATAATAACATTAGACTATAACTGTGGTGGGACATTAGAGTGTACATTTTTGTTTATTAAAAAATCTTACAAACATAAAACATAATAAAAACATATTTACATATATACAGAATAAATAAATGATATATAAACAAATTTAAAAAAATAGCTTACTTCAGCATAAAAAAAAGACAAACTGGCTTTTTTGCCAGAAAAAAAAACAAACAGAACTAAATATTCAAAACAAGACATATGTTATTATTATTATTATTATTATTTTTCTTATTATTGTTATGCACCACAACAAAGCCCTAACCTTCAACTAAACACACCCTCAGTCTAAGCAACGATTACACATTTAACCCATGCATGCAGCCTTTTTTCAAAAATCAGATTTTATAAAAATCTAGTCGACGTGAAAGGACAGAAAGAAAAGCCGCACACTCAGAGACTGACAGACAGCAGCTACGGGGACCTGGCATTCCTCCATGCCTTTATCCAGGCCCCTGGCCACCACCCGTCCTTCTCAAGACCCCGAATCTTCCCAACCTCACCCAGAATGTTGTGCACCACCACCTCGACAGGAAGAACTTTTTTCTGTATAGAAACCTGCAATTGTGCATTCCACGTGAAGTAACGGACTACTAAGCTAACTAGCAAAAGTGTCTCAAAATCAAAAACCTGATGCGTCTCAAAAGACCCGTACGACCACTCCGTATAACTCAAGTGGGAAAGAAAAGGGATATCCAGAGCCCCACCCACCTGCTTATAGACTTCTATGCTGAAGGGGCACTGAAGCAAGAAATTGTCCATCGTCTCCTCCACACTCCACTCTTGGACAACCATGGTTCTCTGCAGAGCGAAGCTTCAAGTTGCCCTTCATATAGAGTCTGCCATCGAAGGAGAGCCAGGCCAAATCCTGAAATTTTAAAGGGATTCTCTCCAGATTATTCAAACCCAGACCCTCCCTCATTACAGGGCCTGAGCAATCCCTCAAGGCCAGTGGCTCACTAAAGGCAGATTCAACAACCCTCCTCTCCAGGGCCTTCTTAGGAGGAGATTTAATTTCCTCCACCCAATTTCACTCACCACTGTCAAAGCATTTTCAGGCACGGGGCAACATAAGCCAGGAGCTTACTATGATGGACTCCGAGGCTTTTCACTGGCCCACCATTCTCCCAGCTTTACAGAAAAGGCCTAAACCAGGACTGAAAAATACCAACCCACCCAGGGGGTTCCTCTGTCAGCATGTTACCAAAATTATGTTTCAGAAACATCAGAGAAAAGAATACCACTGGGTTGACCATAACTAGGCCACCCTTCAGTCTGGGAACGTAGGTTACAGACCTCTTAATAAGGTTCAGTTTGTTCCCCCATAACAGCTGGAAGAAACAGCTGTAGATCTTCGCATAGAGAGTGTCATGGTTATGCAGTACTGTGTGTCTGTCAGCTCACCTTTCCTTCTGTGTTCACCTTTAGAGGCCAGCCACCCTCACCTGACTGTTTAAATAATATTCCCTCAGCATAGCTCCACCCCGGTCTGCAATTAGGAACACTATATTAACCTGGCCATTGCAAGCCAACCTTGTTGATCAACCATTGTGCGTTAGCTTTTGTGTGTACTTGCTGTGTTTCCTACGTCTGATTCCAGTTACCGAACTTGGCCTGTTCTTGACTATCCCTGTCTGCTTGTGACCCTGACCTTTGGCGTGTTATGTTTATCCTTGTCTGCTAGTCGGCCCGACATTTGGCTTATCCCTTACTTTCCTTGTTGTTCCAGCCTGTTGCCTCCTTCCTCTTCTCCTGTAGTCTACCGTGAGTGTGAGGTGTGAGACCCTGGGGGCCACGACCGGGAGCCAGACTGCAGCGCAGTCCATCCTCACCACTAGAGGCTCTGGTGAACACCTGCTGGCTTTTAGACTCCGCGCCCTGGGGAATCTATGTCTAGCTCCTTGTGGGATCTGTGTTAGTGATCCAGTAGACCTGCTTCCTGAACCTCCCAGGGTTCAATCCGCAGCAGTCAGTCCTAGGGTCCACTATCTTAGCGGTGCACTCCTGACTTCCATGGAGTGCATCTGTCATCTGGTCTCAGGTGACCTGACAGAAGGACACTGGCAAAACACAGACAAAGCTGACATACAGAATTACCAGGATCAGGTATGTTTTAATCAGGTCAATTCTTTCTCTGTAAGAGAGTTTCCAATCGTTCCAGCTGGCAACCTTGGCATCGGCATCTTGTAGCCTGCTTTCCCGATTTGCAAGGCTGTAATCGCCGGGACCAAATTTGATGCCTAAAACTCTTTTTCCTGCCAGGGCTCTGGGAAGCTCGAAGCCATTGCCTTCCTCCCCCATCCAAAAAACTTCACTCTTATCCCGACTGAGCTTTGAGGCAGATGCCTCAGCGTACTGCTCCATCACCGAGACCCCCTCCCCCGCCTCATCTGTCCCAGAGATGAAAACAGACACGTCATCAGCATAGGCCACGATCCTCAGAGGAGGCTCACCAGGAATGCCCAAAGGCACCCCTGCACAACGGTCCACTCTCTAGTCTCCTGATGAAGGGATAAATTGTGAACACATATCGAAGAGGACTCAAAGGACACCCCTAACACGCAACTAAGCCAAACCCAAAGGGCCATCCAATCCAACCATTCACAAGCATTAACCTTTCAGCCCCTCTGTACAAAGTCTTCAGCTAATCGATAAAACCCCCCTCCGGGCCATACTTGCCAAGAAGCAGCCATAGGTACTCATGATTGACCCGATCAAAAGCTTTAGCCTGATCCAACAGCAGCAAGTATTTTCTCCAGCCTGCAGCCCTGCACCGTTCCAGGGAATCCCAGACAGCTAACACCGCTGAAAATGTGCTTCTACCCTGAACCAAACAGTGCTGGTGGTGAGAAAGTAGATTGCCCGCTACAGACAATAAACCCCAGAAAATTATTTTTACCAGTATCTTCCGATCAACATTGAGAAGGCCAATGGGCCACCAATTCTCAATTCTCGAAGAATCTTTACCATTTGACAGAAGAATCACCACAGATTGTCCCATGCAGGGAGAGAGCGAACCCTCTCTCAGACAACCATTAAAAGCCTCCACCAAATATGGGGCCAGAGTAACCTAAAGTGCTTATAAAATTTGTCAATCTATCTGGCCCAGGCAACTTCTTAAAGTGTTTGTTAACCCCCCCAAAAAAATGATTTCCTGGTCCCTTAAAGCAGATTACACAGCACAGTGCTTGTGCTGTGTAATCTGCCCCCCTCTAAAGTGTAAAAAAAAAAAAGGAATCTGCCACTTCTGTATGGCCTCTAAACAGACCACGAAAATCAGGGCTGCTCCGCCCCTGATCACCGTGGTCAAAGTGCGTCCCTCCGTCATACGCTGTCCTATCTGCTCTCCTCTCTCCCCCCTCACCCCCCCTCCTTCCTGCTTGTCATCTTGTGTCTGTGTGTTTCCATCTCCGCCCCCTGCGCCGCTATTAGTAAAATTTAAAATTGTAAATAGACACTGCCAGCCCCTCTATGATATCCTGACATACCACACTGCATTATTCTTTTATAAAAACGAGCACTGTAAATACACTTTTAGCGCTGTCTTCCGGCCGGTCACGTGACTCTCGGCCAGGTTTCCAGGGCTACTGCAGGAGAGGCTGAGTGGCCACGTAATCTCCCCGGCTGACGTCAGAGGGAGCTCACGGCCCCTCCTGCAGAAACCATCCATTGGATGTATACAGCGGCCGCGAGTCATGTGACCGGCCCGAAGATCGTTGTAAATCGGTGTTTACAGTACTCGTTTTTATAAAAGACTACTGCTAGGTTCTAATAGAGGGCCTGGCAGTGAATGTATTCTATGGGTTAACAATCACTTTAATGGCATGCTTATCAATAGCCTTAACCACCTCATCTGTAGTGGTGTCCTCTGTCAAACTCACAAGAGAACTGCCATTTCCCAGTCCTGGAACAGAATCCAGAAAACTGGACATGCCTGCCCGTTCGAGGTCCCTTCTACCCAGAAGGTCAACATAATATGACCTGGCGGTTTCCAGGATCCCCGACTTGGACTTTGTCAAATAAACCGTACTGTCAACCAAACCTATAACTGACTTAACTGCTACCTTGCTTGCAATTCTGGGAAGGGTCAGGTGAGTGATATTTCCCATAATCCCTTTCCAGAACCAAAGAGGCATACTTGTCATATTCACACTCCCTAAACAAGAGTTTAACCTCAGGAGATGATCCCCGGATGTCCATTATTCGAGTCAAGCCTATCAAGCTTCCTCCGCAGACACTGGTAGGTGACATACTTATCAATCTGTTTATTTCCTCCTATGGCCTTGAAAAACCCAACAATCCTTTGTTTTGCAAGCTCCCACCACTCTGACTTACTGCTGCAAAAGTCCATGATTGATAAATGTGCCGGAAAAAAAAACTCTTTAAAGGATTGACCCACCTTCTCATCGTCCAGGAGTGCCAAATTCAGCTTCCAGGTACCCCTTCCCCTAGGTGGTGTATCAGGGCTATTCAGAGTCACAGACAGAATACAGTGATCGGAAAACTCCACCGCCTGAGACACTGGTGCAGAGAAGGCGGAGCTCCCCTTTAAAAAAATCTCTTCTACTCTCTATTCTACTCTGAATACTACCTCACAGCAATGCATGTGCACATCAACCAGACCTGCCTCTCTAGCTATTTTGTTTAAAAAAAAGCCGTCACAGTCCAGCCTGGCTCCGTTACCTTTCCTGTCCTTGGTCCTAGTGACGGTGTTAAAATCTCCACGAAGACAACTTGGTGGGCTGTAAAAAGAGAAGGTTTGATCTTCATAAAGAGGTATTTCCTGTCCCACTTTGTCTGGGGCCTATAGATGTTGATCAGGCGTAGGTCTTGCCCCCTCATGGAGACGTCTAAGACCATGAATCTCCCCATTTCTACCTCAATAATCCACCGACAGGTTACCATTCCGGAAAAAAGGACCTCAACTCCAGTGTAAGGCTTGGCCGCAAGAGACCAGAAGGAGGGGCCACACCTCCACTCCTTTGCCAGATGAATATCGGCCAAACTAGACAACCGGGTCTCTTGCAAAAAGAAAATATTAGCATCAAACCTACTGAGCAAAAATAAGGTCATGTTATGAGCACTTACTGATTATATGCTGGTGACATTAATGGTTGCCACCTTCAAAGGAATGGGAGCCGCCAATAGGATGATTGAGGTATACGTTTCTTAGCCTGTTTATCCCCCTCCCTACTCGGAGACCCTACACTCTTCAATGTCCTCTGTGATTCTTCCTCCACTGAAATCACAACTTCATCACATGAAGAACCCTCACCCTCCACCTCCGAAAGCACTTCAAACGTGTTGGATACCTCCACCCTCCCAGGCTCAGGTACAGGCACATCCTTCTTGTTCTTCTTCTTCCCAGACTTTCTCTTTGCCTCCAACCACTCCATATCATCATGAGACAATCCTGACTGCAAGGCCCCCTCCCCTTCCATTCTACCATCACCCACAACATCATCCACCCTACTCCCCCCACCTTTCACCCCAGCACCCCCATCATCCTTCACTCCACCCCTCTCACGCCCTCCAGTCCACAGAGGCCGGGGAGTGGGGTCGGTGCAACCATACACACTGGTCCAGCTTCCTCCACAGCCCCCACTACCTCTGGGGTGACTGACACAGAGGGATCAGACACAACATCAACGGACACCTACTAGGGGGGCACAACACAAGGGAAAGACACAACATTGGATGGACCATCAGGCACTGATTCCAGTGAGACAACAGGGACAGAGACATTGGGGACCCTTAGCAAGCCCACTTCTCCTCTGCCTCTTCATGCCCAAACGAAAAAACTCTTCCACCAAAGCTGACTGATTATGCAAGGCCTTAGGACACTGGCTGTACGCATGCCCAAACTTATCACTAAGATTACATTTGATCTTACTGCAATCCCTAGCCAGATGCCCCAGGTCCTGATACAGAGAGAACTTTATCTCTGGACAGGAGGAGGCAAAATGACCCCAAGAACTGCACTTATTACAGAGTTTGGACTGCCCAGGGTAAATTCAACAATTCTATCCTTTCCAATGAAGTCTGAAGAAGGTAGATGCTGGACCACATTCAAACTCACATGCAATCTCATCTGCACCGACCACCAACCTGTCCATATGCCTCTGTCATCCACAATCTTCTTCAATGGGGTCAGAAGCTCCCCATATCTCCTCAGCCAGACAGACAGGTCAGCAGAAGGAATGTACTCATTCCTTACCAGGATGGTGACATTCTTCACAAGAGGTTGGTGTGAGACAAGTTTTGGGACTAGTCCCTCCCACTCCGGCAGACCCCGTATACACATGTTCAAACTTCTCCCAAAACACATCGATAGACTGGGGGTGAACAAAGGACAGATCATACTCATAGGAGCCTACTGGACTGATCAGAGCAAAGATCTGCCTTGAAACCGATCGCCAAAATCTTGTCCACAACATATCTCCTGATTGGGCCCCCCCCACTTGAGCAGCACCACATTCCACCTCCGGAAGGACAGGGGTGCAGATGGCAGACCTGCAGCAGACCTCCTTCCTGAGCTGCCCAACCCGATGTGACCCCCTCATCCCAGCCAGAGCCCCACCATAGGTTTTATTGGCAGGATCAAAACACTCCAGAAGTTAAAGCTGCACTCTGCCTATTGGTTGCAGGGGCCTCAGAATCCCCACTCTGCAAATCACCAGCAGCAGCTGTCACTCCATCCACCAACATACATGCATTCCCTTTTTGCAGCATTAGAAGCAACATTCACAGGCTTTTTTACATCCTTGAAACTACTGCTCCCAGCAGACCCACTCACACCAGATGCTGCTGTGTTTATCTCTTCCTCCCCCAACATACTCTTTTTAGGTAAAAGTCTTCCACTCCTTGTTACTATTCCCTGGGTTTCAGTAACACCTTTCACAGTGCAGACATTTCCCTTCTCAGAAGTGTCTGCTATACCTGCAGCAACCAGCAGAGATTGTTCAGCAATAATGGCAGATCCCTATCCCTTCCCCTTCCCCTATCAGAGTTCAGAGTCATACATTGTTTACTGTCATCAGAGATCAGAGTCATAGGTTTCATACCATCACCAGAGTCCAGTCCTACAGGCACAGCATCCATCTTCTCTGCAGAGCCTTGTGCAGACACAGGAAGTTTTCCCTCCAAAACACTCCTCTCCATTCAGCTCAGCATGCTGGAGTCCATAATGTCAGTTTTAGCAATGCACATATCTCCCAACATTTTGAGATGGGAAAAAGGGACACCTATTAGCAAAAGTATGCAGGCATAGGACACACACCCTGCCACGCCCCCTTAAAGGAGAATTATACAAAAAAAAAATTTAGTTAAGCGTACAAGTGCTTTTTTTTCCCCACTACTATTCCTTTATATTGTCTTTTGACATTTACTAATGCAGCAATTTAGAAATTGGATGAACTTAGCACTGCAAAACACTTATTGATAGATAAATAGTGCATTTTATATAAAACTATATAGATCAGACCAAAATGAGGGACAGAGGGACATCGTTCCAAATCAGGGACAGTCCCTCGAAATTAGGGACAGTTGAGAGCTTTGAAAGCATGACTTTTCAGTCACTTTTACCTTTACAGGTCCAGGTACAGAGTGCTCGTCATTGTCCTCATCCGCAGAATCCACTGAAGAGTGAAGGGTCCTACCACTCAAGGGAGATTCCATTTTCTGAATAAAGTAAAGCAGCCCTCCGCCATCTTGATCTACTTCCTGTTTTGTTCCTCCAGCTTGCTGGGAGGGAGTGAGGCAGAGGCCGCCATTTCCTCTGGTAAGACAGATCCTGAGATGGATGGGATAACGGGCAGCATACATGACCCCCTTCCTCACTCTCCACCCGTACTGCTGATGCTTTTCCACGACTGGTGTCATCCCTCATTTTCTGGAACCTTTGTTCATTCTGGAACTTTTCATTGAACGCTCCAATCTTTTCCTTCAATTACTTCAGATCAGATTCTGCTGCCGCTTTATGGCGTCCTCCAAAACGTTTACCTCCAGTTTCAGACTGTCGCCTCTTGCTAAACACTTTACCGTGCATGGATTTCTTTTTCCTGTACTCTTCTTTCAGGCTCACCAGCTTTTCCTCCTCCTTCTTAATCCTCTTTAAATGGTCAGCAACCCGCTGTCTGAAAGTGGGGGTAGATTCCCGTTTTTTACGGCCATAGCCGAGGAATTGAGGTGAAGATGTGGTTTGGGATTGCAGATCAGATCCCTCAGGGGGACCAGCGCCCGGGTCATCCCCAGAATCTCCCATCCTCACTGGGGCCAGGTAACTCACCTGACCCCCTGGTGTCTGGAGAGGGGAAGCTACAGCACACACAACCTCTCTAGTACAGAAACTGATGGGACTGGCTCAGTGATCTCTCTACAGCACTGTGGATTTATGTCAGAGCTACAGTATATAAATGTATAATAATAAGGTACACAAGACTTTTTTTTTTTTAACTCTGTTAGAAGCCTTAACCTCTGGCAGCAGCGTTTTTGCAGAAAAACTGCCCGACACTTGTAAAAGTGTCTAACGCTTTTATAAGTGTTTAGGCGTGTTTACAGGCGTCAATCGCTTGGGCATTAATTAAAGCAGAGCTCCACCCAAAAAGGGGAAGCTCCGCTTGTTTGCTTCCTCCCCCCCTTTGCTGCCACATTTGGCACCTTTCGGGGGGGGAGCGGGTACCTGTTTTTGACAGGTACCTGTCCCTACTTCCAGGAGACCTCACCGCGGCGAGGTCCCTCGAAAGTTTGACCCCCCTCCTCCTTACCTCGCCACCAGGCCATTCACAAAGCGCAGCGCACTTTGCGCATCCGCAGTAGGGAACCGGCAGTGAAGCCTTGCGGCTTCACTACCAGTTTTACTGAAAATAAATGGCGGCAGCAGCAGCCGAGAGCCGTCTGGGGTGCTGACATTGTGTGATCCCTGGACAGATAAGTGTCCTAATATTGAAAGTCAGCAACTATAGTATGTGTAGCTGCTGACTTTTAATTTTTTTATGGTGGGGAGGGGCTGGAGCTCCTCTTTAATTTCATTGGCCAGAATAATTTATTCTGGCAATTGAATTAAATTATCACTCAAGCGCTAACCGTGCCTAGCATTAAAACACATTTAGGCGCATTTTCAAGCATTTTTTGCGCCCAAACTCTGTTGCTCCTGGATGCACCAGCAGTGGAGTTTTTTCCTGCCTTTAAACTCTCCTGCCACTAAACGCTGCTAAAATTCTATGTGTACATGGACACATGGGTTAACATGTAGGGGAGTTTAGAGGTAGGAAAGAAAACACCAGACGCCCCTAGAAGCAGCTGCAGAAACATCCAGTGTGTATGAGGCCTAATAATGTGTAACTGTGGTGGGAACATTAGAGTGCAAGCTCCTCTGGTGCAGAGATGGAAGCGACTGGCTTAGGTTTCTCTGTACGGCAGCACTGTGGAATATGTCAGAATTTAAAAGTAATTTTATTGGCTTTCCACTAGTAACAAAAAACCAGAGGTTTCTCAGGACCATACAATATAATGTTAACCACTTACGGACCGCCTGCCGCAGTTTTACGTCGGCTGTTTGAAGGAGGATATTGTTGTTATGGCAGAAGCTAGCTGCCATAACCCCGGTATCGTCTTTTTCAGCGGGCGGTCCGCTACAAGATAAAAGTTGTCTCTGCAGTGGATTCGCCGCAAGATCACTCCGGTGCCCTCCGCCGCTTACCGGAGCCGTTGGCAGCGGCGATCGAGTCCAGTCACTTGCTGGGTATGGAGATGAGTGAGGGGAAGATGGCCCCCACCCGTCTCCATAACAATGCAGGGCGGAAGCGACGTCAAAATGTCACTTCTGCCCACAGCTCATTTTTTAAATGATTTTTTGACACTTATTTTTTTATTGCATTTTAGTTTAAATATGAGATCTGAGGTCTTTTTGACCCCAGATCTCATATTTAAGAGGTCCTGTCATGCTTTTTTTCTATTACAAGGGCTGTTTACATCCCTTGTAATAGGAATAAAAGTGACAATTTTTTTTTTGTTTTTAAAAACACAGTGTAAAAATAAAAAATAAAAGGTAAAATAAATAAGGAAAAAAAAAAAAATTTTAACCACTTGCCGACCTTCCGCCACAGTTATACTGCAGCAGAATGGCACAGGCAGGCGAATCGCCGTCATGGTACGCCGGTACCATAGACGGCCACTATGGGACGCACACGCGTGCCCCCTGCTCGCCCACGGAGCCGTTGCGAGTGCCAGGCGGTCTCGATCACTGCCGGGCTCCCGCGATCACTCGGGGCACACAGAGAACCGGGAGCTGTGTGTGTAAACACACAGTTTCCGGTTCTCTAAGGGGAGAACTGACAGATCTGTTCATACATTACTAGTAAAAAAAAAAAATATTAAGAAAAATGCCATAAATCTATCACCTATTTTGTAGACGCTATAACTTTTGTGCAAACAAATCAATATACACTTATTGCGATTTTTTTTTACCAAAAGTATGTAGAAGAATACGTATCGACCTAAACTGAGGAAAAAAGATGTTTTTTTATATATTTTTGGGGGATATTTATTATAGCAAAAAGTAAAAAATATTGCGTTTTTTTCAAAATTGTTGCTCTTTTTTTTGTTTATAGCGCAAAAAATAAAAACCGCAGAGGTGATCAAATACCACCAAAAGAAAGCTCTATTTGTGGGGGGAAAAAGGACGTCGATTTTGTTTGGGAGCAACGCTGCACGACCGCGCAATTGTCAGTTAAAGCGATGGAGTGCCGAATTGCAAAAAGTGCTCTGGTCTTTGGCCAACCAAATGGTCTGGGGCTGAACCGGTTAAACGCGCTCCGTCCCGACGAGCTCGTGTGCAGAAGCGAATGCATACGTGAGTAGTGCCTGCATATGAAAACGGTATTCAAACCACACATGTGAGGTATCGCCGTGATCGGTAGAGGGAGAGCAATAATTCTAGCTTCAGACCTCCTCTGTAACTCAAAACATGTAACCTGTACAAATTTTTAAACGTCGCCTATGGAGATTTTTAAGGGTAAAAGTTTGTCGCCATTCCACGAGCGGGCGAAATTTTGAAGCGTGACATGTTGGGTATCAATTTACTCAGTGTAACATTATCTTTCACAATATAAAAAAAAAATTGGGCTAACTTAACTGTAGTCTTGTTTTTTAATTCAAAAATGTGCATTTTTTCCAAAAAAAGTGCGCTTGTAAGACCGCTGCGCAAATACGGTGTGACAGAAAATATTGCAACAACTGCCATTTTATTCTCTAGGGTGTTAGAAAAAAAAGTATAATCTAGCAAAAAAAACTGTTTTTAACTTGTAAACAACAAATCTCGGAAAGAGGCTCGGTCCTTAAGTGGTTAAAGTAGAACAGAAACATGGGAAAAAGAGGCTCTCAAAAGACAATAAAAAGAAGAAACAAGACACAGTACACACAACAATATTACATAATCCATCATTGGTGACAAATTCAATGCAATACAAATATTATGCAGGAGAATCATGCAAACCATTATGCGATTTACACAAGTGAAGATAAACCTAATAAAAATCCTTTCATATTATAGATTTATAAAGGTAGATTAATCCATAATAATGGGCTTTACGCCTGTAGAATATGGACGATCCACGTGATAATGATAACTTGGCAGGCTTGCTGGCAGACTACAAAGCAACAGAGTTTGATACACAAAGTACGGCGGAGTAAGCGGAGGTGAAAAGTCCCACGGCTGTAAAACTGAAAACTTCGGCACAAAACACGGCAGATCTGTAACAATCTGTCTCCCCGGCACAATTCGTGTCATGTCTGCCCAGCATGGTCCCTGGAGATGGTTTTATGAGCCCATCAGGGGTCCTTGCTCGTCAGCATGTGCTACAGAAATACCCCATGGGGCCCAAACAATCTCATCTCCTCTCGAAGGACAGCCATTGTTTTGAAGAGCTCCCGCGAGGTGGTTGAACACATCAACAGTGCTGCGAGAACACAGAGATAATGTCCGAGGATGTGCCGTGTTGGTGGCAGCGCTTGAATCATTAAAGGAACAGGTACCCAAAACAGACAAGCTACAAGGAAGCAAAACTGTCAGCCAGTCTAAAGATAAAAAATCCTGCACAAAAGCCAGAAACACAAGCAGTTCAAGCACAAGGTCCTTGAGGATCCAAGGCGAAAAAGCCAAAGTGCACAGCCATCCCTTCCCGTGAACTACTTCATCAGCAAAAGGTTGCAAATCCTGTTGTTTTTGCACCCCCTTTTACGGAATGGCCCCAAGTGGTCATCTTTTCTGTCTACCCCTGGGCCCAACACTAAACACAAGGTGCTTTCCATCTACTTAATGCAGCGTACACACAAGCAGACTTTTCGGCCGGACGGGTCCGACGGACCAAGTCCGGAGGACAATCCGATTGTGTGTGGGCTTCATTGGACCTTCAGCGGACTTTTTCTGTCGATAGTCTAACAGACTTTAGATTTGGAACATGCTTCAAATCTTTACGTCGTAACTCCGCCAGACCCAGAAATCCGCTCGTCTGTATGCTAGTCCGACGGACAAAAACCGACGCTAGGGCAGCTATTAGGTACTGGCTATCAACTTCCTTATTTTAGTCCGGTGTACGTCATCACGTACGAATCCGCTGGACTTTGGTGTGATCGTGTGTAGGCAAGTCCGGTCGTTAAAAAGTCTGTCAAAAGTCAGTTGAAAGTCCGTTGGAAAGTCCGTCGGACCAGTCCAGTCGAAAAGTAGGCCCGTGTGTACATGGCATAAGAGTTTCTCTACCAGAGAGCTGGCCTTGTGTGCTCTCTGGGATTTGTTAGGGGTGCTGCACTGCATATGGTACTTTTGATCAGTATCATGCATTTTCATAGTAAAGGCAGGTTGGCCCCCAGCACCACGAAAATGGATGACACCAATCTAAGGAAGGCAGCATTCAGGGCAGCCCCAGCATTCAGGAGGGGCCAGAAGTCCGCTCTAGTTTAGACCTGCTCCACATCCCATCCACTGCCATAGCCATGCTGTGGTGAAGATCAGAAGGTAGGACGCTCTAGTGAAAAGGTGGGGAGATGGGGGACAGAGGATGTGAAAGGAAGGGAGGGTGGAAAACTGAGGACTGTGATGGGGGGGGAGAGGGGGAGCAGAGAATTCTGATGTAAGGGGGGGCTGATGGCTCTGATTTTACATGGGGGGGGCTGAAGAATCTGAGGTCAAAGGGTGGGGGGGGGATGGAGACTCTGATGTGAAGTGGGGAGGAGGTCATTGCAGGCTCTAATGTAAAGAGGGGGTTGAGAGCTCTGACATAAAAGGGGGTGGGGGGACTGAGGGCTCTAATGTGAGAAAGGGGGCAGAACTGGGGATTTTTGATGTGAAAGTGGAGGGGGGGGCATAAAAACCCTTGTGAAAAGGGGGGGGGGGATAAACACTATAATGTGAAGGGTTGGGAGAAATTGAGGACTCTGCAGTCAAAAGGTGGGGGGGGGGGGCTGAGCATTCTGGTGTGAAAAGATGGGGATTGGTTACTAAGGACTCTGACAGGATAAAGGGGGCAGGGGCTGGGGTCTCTAATGTGAAAGGGAGGACTGAGGACTCAGATTTTAAAGCGGGGGGGGGGATTCATATGGGGAAGGAGAAAAGTGGGGACTCTAAAGTCAAAGGGTGGAGAGGGGGACTGAGGACTCCGATGTGAAGGGGGGAGGGGGGTTTAGGACTCTGCTGTCAAAGGTGTGATTCTGATGTGACTGCCTGGGGTCCCCATTTAAGGCAGAGGCTGGCCAGGGGCAGTAAGGCTAGAGAGGACAGAGCTGGATGATGCTGGACATCCCCCAGTCAGGAAATGAGGATGGCTCTAATGAGAAGCTCACAGTGTGCAGTGAAATCAGAGTAAGTAATTTCAGTACAGGAGAGGAGTCGGTACAACTGTGCAAGACTGAAGGACAGGCTGGAGATCAGCTTTAAACATTGCATAATCTTCTAATCCTCGGCAGGGTAGGAGCTCCTGTGGGAACTGCTGTGTCACGCCGTGTGATACTCCTACATTATAATTGCGTCTCACACTCTCTCCACGCATTTTACAAGCTCTAATACTTGTGTTGGGTCTGTCCCAGGGGGCGCCGTGGGAGGTGTTCTCTGCATACGGCTGAGTAATGAAATCCGCCTGATGCTTTGGCGGCCTCTCGATATCTACATATCCATCAGATGAGCGGCTGTATGTACAAGCTGTGCAGGCACGCTCTTAATGTATCAACCAATCACATTGGTGGATTTGAAAAAAAGGCTTATAAAGAGACTCTGTGGGGCCCTCAATTCACTCCGCAAACTTCACAGTACAAACTTAAAGTGAAACTCCACTAATACATGAATTCAAATATTTACCAAAATGTAACTAAAGGCAAAACTTTTTTTAGTTTTGGAAGTTTTGTAGAGAATGGAGAGGGATTAGGACACCTGTCAGTTTTTATTGCTGTCTGTGACACCCCCTTTAGGGAGATTCACCCTCTCTATTTGCCTGTTTACCATTATCATAGAAAATCCCACATTTTGTGTTGTCACTAGAACAGAAACAAAAACATTGTTAAATCTTGTTTGTAAAAATGGACGCAAATGCTGGACTCGAGAGCGCGCCCGCACATTAACCCCCTGGGAGAATGCTTCTCCTAGGGGGTTTCCAGATGTCAGGAGGAGCTGCGAGACCACCGGGGGGACCCCAGAAAATGAGGTTCGGGGCCACTCTGTGCAAAATGAACTGCACAGTGGAGGTAAGTATTATATGTTTGTTACTTAAAAAAAAAATGAGGGTTTAGTAACCCTTTAACCCTGTCACTTGTCTACTTGATGGTTTGGAGGAGGACTTGTATCCCCCTCTTACATACATAGCATTATTGAGGGTGTTCTATCTGGCTAGGAAGCTCATAGCAAGGATTTGGCTTTCTTCCCAAGCTCCTACATCCCACCAATGGATTCAGGAAGTTAATAGGATCCCTATCCAAGAGAAAAATACTTACCAACATAGGAATGCAACTAAAAAAATCACGAGAATTTGGCAGAAATGGTTAGAGCTCCCAAACAGCTCATTCTTAACAGGCTGTTATAAATGTGAAATATGCGGAGGTGGATTTTTTTATAGGTCTTGTGGATCTATGTGGGCAGTGGGCTGGTGGCTCTGGTAGAAGGCTACAGTGGGATAGGTCTCTTTTAGGCCATTTTGACTTACTGTAACTGGTTGGAGGGAGGCGCACACCAATTATGTTGGTTAAGTATGTTTTTTCTTTGTTTTGTTTATAAATTTACACTGTTTTTCCTTATTCTTTAATAGGAATCTATATGTGTAATGTACAGGCTTTGAGAACTTATATGCACTAGAGAGAAAATGATTTCCTGTGTATTTTATACTTACGTTGTATGTACTTTGTCTGCAATTATGACATTTTTTTTGTTCAAAAAATAAAACCTAATTTGTATATCTTTTTGTATAGTGATTGTAAACTTTTTTTAATTAAAATAAAAAAAATTCTTACTCTGCTCTGTGCAATGGTTTCTTCTTGGGTCTCCCACCAGCACTCCTGGTATCTCCCCCCCCCCCCCGCCAAGTGCCCCCATAGCAAGCAGCTTGCTATGGGGGCACTTGCATATGCTTGCTTCCAAGCTAGCTCTGTGTGTCCATAGACACGCAAAGCACGGCTCGGCCCCGCCCTGCCCCCCCTCCCTCCTCATTGGCTGTGATTGATTGTCTTTGCAGAGAGAGAGAGCAGAGAGAGACGCTACTCTTGTGCACATCGCTGGATCGAGAAGTAAAGTAAGTATAAGGGGGGCTGAATGCAGAAGGTATTTTACCTTTATGCACAGAATGCATTAAGGGAAAAAAATCTTCTACCTTTAGAACAACTTTGATCTTTTGTTGCATCTCGGTGCTGCTTTGCTCCTGCAGTCTCTTTGTAGTCACTTACTGTCTACATGGCTGCATATCATTTCCCAGGGAGGGTTTCATGATGGTGACAACAGTGGACCTTCCCTGTGTAATGTGTGTTGACATGGCCACTTGTAGTCTCCATTATTAGCCTGTGTGGCAGGATGACAACGCAAGATTGACAGAACTGAAATCCAGTGAATGAAATTAGTGAGCCAGAGACAGTCGGGTCGTGGAGGAAAGATTAGATTATGTTGGACGTTCTCCAGCCAGGAAATGTGGTGGGCTCTGTCTGACTTGCTGCAGCTTCTAACGCACATTGTGAGAAGCTCACATTGTGCAGTGAAATCAGAGCAAGCAATTTCAGTACAGGAGAAGCCGGTACAACTGTGCAAGACTAAAGTGGAGCCTCAAGGTCAGGTTTAGACTTATTTTGCTCTTGAGGAAGAAGCAGAAGGTTTGTCTATATGAAATTAAGTAACAGCATGTACTGCCAAGTTCAGCACCCTGGAGAGCTCCGTCCTCAAACACAGCGAGTGCCTGGAAACACAACGGTAAGGAAAGGAAACCTAGAGGATTCCAACCTGAGAAGTGCAGGAGCTACCATGCCTGGCATACTTCAAACAATACGGGTTCCAGTATTAAACCCAAAAGCAAACATCTATTATATTGGAGCTTACCAATTCTTAGCTGTGATGGCTGTATTTGTCTTATTTTTTAAGCTTTCTTTCTTCTATTGTCATCTGGTGATCCTGCCAGAAAGTCTGTTGTTTTTCAAAGAACAAGCTCTCTTTCAGATGTAGCAGTTACAGGGATGAGACAGCTAGTAAGATCACCAGGTGAAATGCCCCCCCAAAAAAACAAAAACAAATGCAGCCACCGCATCTAAGGATTTGTAAACTACAATATATTACATTTTTGGCTTTGGGTTTAATACCGCTGTCCAACCGTGTGGGCAGGCAGTAGGGAAAGCAAATACAATTCTTTGGTGTATCACTAGAAGGGTCACCAGCAGGAGGAAGGAGGTCCTGATTCTCCTATATAGATCTTTAGGTATCACTAGAGGGATCACCAACAAGAAGGAGGTCCTGATTCCTCCAGGGGTGGGTAAACTTTAGCCCTCCAGCTGTTGCAGAACTACAAGTTCCACCATGCCACTACTTCTGGGAATCATGCTTGTGGCTGTCAGAGTTTTGCAATGTCTCATGGAACTTGTGTTCTGCTACAGCTGGAGGGCCGAACTTTGCTTACCCCTGCTGTCTATATAGATCTTTAATTATCACCAGCAGGTTGAAGGAGGTTCTGATTCCTCTATATAGATCTTTAGTCATCACCAGAGAGATCACCAGCAAGAGGAAAGAGATCCCAATTCTTCTATATTACTCTTTATATAGAAGGATACCCAGCTGAAGGAAGAAGGTTCTGGTACCTCTATATAGGCATCACTAACTGGTGGACCGGGGTCCAGATCCGGACTGAGTCACTTGCCCTATCCAGACCATTGCCATTAATTCCCCCAGCCATTACTGCTGTCATCCACACAGCAGAGGCAGGCCAGTCCTGGTTGGACGGTAGGAGCTGGCCAAGTTAACAAGTAGGTAATTGGTTGCTAGAATGCAGGGTGATCCTAGTAACCAATCAGCTTGTTACTATGAAAAGTTGTGCAGTTCCTGCCCTCCGTCCAGACCTGCTGTGCCTCCTGTCCTCTGCCCTGTGCATCTGTGTAAGGTAGGATAGTGAAGGGGGGCGATGTGAAGGGGGGACTAAGGACACTCTGTGAAGAATGAGGGATGTATTGAGGGGATTCTGAGGACACTACCGCTGGGAGGGTTGATGTAAAAAAAAGGGGGGGGGGGATTGAGAACACTGCTGTGAAGAGAGGACTGTGATGTAAAGGTGGGATCTTGATGTTAAGGAGAGAGAACTGTGATGTGCAGGGGGTGCTGAGATCACTGTCTAGATGTAAGAATGGGATTGAGATATAAGAGGAGAAGGAGGCTGTGATGTGAAGGATCTAAGTCATCACACAAACATACAACTTGGATCTCTGCTGGAAGAACATTTTACTGAACGAACCCCCGTGAATTTTAATTCATTACCCCTGCTCTATATAGATCTTTAGCTGTCACTGGAGGGATCACCAGCCAAAAAAGGAGGTCCTGATTCTCCTATATAGATCTTTTTATAGAAGAATCACCAGCAAAAGGAAGAAAGCCCTGAATACTGTATAGATTGTGTTTATTTATTTCAAGTACTTATATAGCACCAAAAATTTATGCAGTGCTTTATACAGTATGCTGTACATTCAAACAAGTCCCTGCTATCAGGAAGCTTACAATCTCAGGGCCCAATCTCACATGCATACATACACATCCTAGGGTCATTGTAGACAGGAGCCAAGTAAAGTGATATTAAAGTATATATATGTTTTTTGTTTAAAACTAACAAACATGTTATACTTACCTGCTCTGTGTAGTGGTTTTGCACAGAGCAGCCCCTGGATCTTTTTCTTCTCGGGTCCCTCACCAGTGCTCCAGGCCCCTCCCTCCTGCCGAGTACCCCCACATCAAGCAGCTTGCTATGGGGGCACCTGAGCTGAGCCGCTGCTCTGTCTGTCCATTTAGACACTGAGCCGTGGCTCGGCTCCCCCATCTCTCTCCTCATTGGCTCACTAACTTTGATTGACAGCAGTGGGAGCCAATGGCGCACACTGCTGTGTTGCAGTCAATCAGGAGGGTGAGTGCCAGACAGCCGAGGCTCTCGTTCAACATCGCTGGATCAAGATGGGGCTCCGGTAAGTGGGGGCTGCTGCACACAGAAGGATTTTCATTTGAATGCATAGAATGCATTAAGAAAAAAAATCTTCTTCCTTTACAACCACTTTAACTTGTTTTTGGAGTGTGGGAGGAAACTATAGCACCTGGAGGAAAACCCATGCAAGCACAGAGAGAACCAAACCCTATGCAGTTGGTGTCCTGGTAGGGAATTAAACCAAGGTGCTGAAATGCAGAAGTGCTAGTAGCCACTGAGACCCCTTTCACACTGAGGCGCTCTTCAGGCGCTTTCACGCTAAAAAAAGCACCTGAAAAGCTCACGAAAACCTATTTCCATTAAAATCAATGAATGCTTTTATTCTGGGGCAGTGCGCTGGCAGGGTGGTGAAAAAACGCCCCTCTCCATTGAAATGAATGGAAAGCGCTTCAAAAGCGCCTGAAAAGCACTCAAATGTTTTACTGGCAGTTTAGAAGCGCCTCAGTGTGAAAGGGGCCTAAGTTAGAGCTAATTTAGAATTCTGTGTCCAGTTCTGGGGACATCACTTACAAAAAGATACGGATATAACACTTCCAGAGACGGGTAACAAAAATGGAGAAAGATCTGTGGGATAAATCATATCAGAATAGACTTCAAGAACAAAATACAACATTGTTTGTACATTCTGAAGGAAAGAAGGACATAAATGAAACCTTTAAATATATGAGGATTATGGATAAGGGTCAAGAGGCCAGTATTTTCAATATGTAAGCCAAGATCAAGACATGGGGGCATGACCTTAAACTATCTGCCTGTAGTTTGCATGTTCTCCCTGTGTCTGCGTGGGTTTCCTCCGGGTACTCTGGTTTCCTCCCACACTCCAATGACATGCTGGTAGGTTAATTGGCTTCTGTCTAAATTGGCCCTAGTATATGAATGTGAGTTAGGGACCTTAGATTGTAAGCTCCTTGAGGGTAGGGACTGATGTGAATGTACAATGTATATGTAAAGTGTTGCGTAAATTGATGGCGCTATATAAGTACCTTAAATAATAATAATAGTAGGAGGAAAGTTAAAAAGTAACACAAGACAGTATTATCTTACTGAAAGCATAGTTGATGCTACCAGAGGTAGAAGGTCAAGCAACAGATAAATGAATTTAAACATAGATCTATACTCATGAAAAAAGGGGAAAAAATCAAAAAGGGGCAGCCTCAGGGGACCACCTGGCCTTTTTGTGCCGTTACAAAAAGAAAAATGCCTGCAGAGGGTGGGGTGGAGTGGTGAGACCCAAGTGCCTCCTCTGCTAGGCAGCAGCTGTTCCCTGGTATGCATCGGGCACCCTTTGCAGCTCAGTAACAAGTCTCAACAAGGCGGCTGTTTGATGCAAACTCAATGCTTATTGCTCGCTTTGCCAGCTAAACACGCTGATCCCTCTGGCCCTGGAGCCCTGAAGATGAGCACAGAACTGCAAATTAACCTTGAACGCAGGTGTGGAACAAACAACTTTACACAAATCACAAGCATGAGGTGCAAAGGCTAATTGCTCCACAGGAGGCAACAACTCCCAGCTGGCTGGGGCCCAACACTAACCCCTTCCTAGCTGCTGAGTAGGGTCAGTGACAGGTCCACTTTATTCAGTTATTCAGAGTACAGTGCTCTCTCAATAGACATTTTCTACATTATAGGCACTCCTATCATTTTGTCATATGCAGTATCTCATATACAGTATATAAAATCTTAAAATTTCCTTGATTTCTCTGATTTTGGATGTGATGTTTGGAAATAAAAAAACAGTGAATTCTAGGAACCATAATAACCAGCTTCCCCTCCCCCAACCTGTGTACACCGGTGCCAGTGCTGTCCACACACGTAACAATATGAAAGCTCGATTCATCACCTAATTCAATTTTTTATTCAAGTTGGCCAAAAACCCCAATTTAATTGATGATTTCATCAATTTTAGCGAATGCGATCTGATCGGCCTGGTTGGGAATTGCTTTATACTTGTTATTGATTAAAAAAATTATTTTCAACCAAGTCTTGTTACTAAACCTCTCATTTAATTGTTTTGTTAAAAATTGATATTATGTGGCGTACACACGATCAGAATTTTGGCCTACAAAAGACCGATGAGAGTTTTTCGTCGGAAAATGCGACCGTGTGTATGCTCCATCGGTCTTTTGCTGGCGGAATTCCAGCCAGCAAAAGATTGAGAGCATGCTCTCAATTTTTCAGTCGGGAAAAGTTCCTATCCGAAAATGCGATCATCTGTGGCAATTCCGACGCGGGAAATCCCTACGCATGCTCGGAAGCATTGAACTTCATTTTCTCGGCTCGTTGTAGTGTTGTACGTCACCGTGTTCTTGACGGTCGTAATTTCAGCAAACTTGAGCGGAATCCCATCAGAAAAGCCGTCATATCTTTTTCCAACGAGAAATCCGCTCGTGTGTACGCGGCATAAGTGTTTTCTGTGTGTTCTTTCAATTGTTGTCCAATCACAGAGAAGAGCAAATCAATCGGGTCAACAACCTTTTGAGGTCAATGATTGCATTGATAAAAGAATTGTTGACAGATCTCTAGGTGTGTGACTGGTATTTACTGTAATTAAAAGCAAACTGACAGAAAACGATAATTAAAGTGTACCTAAGCCATTTTTTCCATGTGGGTTTAATCCTTTCCTACTCTATGCAAAGCAAAAAAAATATTGGCTCTTTAGATACACTTTCAGTTGTTTCTTCTGGCTCAGTTGTATAATAACCATTTGTGGACATTGGGTGCACTATACATGCCCAAAAATGTTTTCTCAAAATTCTCATCATACAAAATACTACATCTTGCCCTGCTGCCGCTTCCCTCCTGGCACTTGCTGGCAACTCCCGACTCTCAAAATGACAGCCCGGAGTTGGCTGGTGCTGTATAGATGTAGCAGCTGCAGAATCTGCTGCTATGAAAAAATACATCTTCTGACACAGCGTTTATAAACATTGTTCAGACAGAGCTAGAGAGATACAAAGTAACATTGTTACTTTTGTATTTACTCTGTTTTATTCATCTGCAGATCAAAAGGGACAAGCTCTAATCTGTATAAGATGTCAGGGCAAGCAACCTGACAAGTACAATTTGTTTCCATCTAACTCTTTATTAACTCTAAGTTTACCCTAATCAGTTCCAATTAATTCCTTCTTCCCCCTCTCCCCTTAGAGCCGGTTCACACTAGAAGCGGCACGACTTGCAGGTCGCCTCACTGAGGCGACCTGCACACGACTGCCACGGCGACTTGCAAAACGACTTCTGTATAGAAGTCTATGCAAGTCGCCCCCAAAGTAGTACAGAAACCTTTTTCTAAGTCGGAGTGACTTGCGTCGCTCCGATTAGAACGGTTCCATTGTACAGAACGGGAGGCGACTTGTCAGGCGGCTAGGTCGCCTGACAAGTCGCCCCCGTGTGAACCGGCTCTTAAAGAGGATCTTCAGTCAATTAAAAAAAAATGAAAGTCAGCAGCTACAAATACTAAAGCAGATGACTTTCAATAAAAAGCCTGTCCAGGGATCCAGCACTGTCCTCACCTGCGCTGCTTCTTCACCTGTCTTTGGGTCCCCGGTGCTGCCATTTTGGATGTGGCAAACCAGATGTGACTCCCTTTGGCTTCAAAACTGGTTTCCCACTGCGCATGCATGAGTCGTACTGCGCTTTGTGAATGAAACCACAGCTTCCTGGGACCTGTGACATGTCCCAGGAGGTTTGCGGGTGGGGTGGGGAAAATGTCCACTGGGATATCCTAGGCAATCCCAGCGGAAGTGCGAATGGGTACCTGCAAGAAATAGGTGACCACTCCCAAAAAAAATAAAAACAGCCAAAAATGTTAGAGGAGGGAGGAATAGAAAAAGAGAAACTTCACTTTTAGGGTGAAGTTCTGCTTTAACTATCATTTTCCTGTTGATTTTCTTTTTTTTTCTGATTTTCTAACCAGTTTTTTAGTTATTTGTTTTAGTCATTATTGTTTTAGTGTTGGATTAAAAAAGTGAGAAATTGAGAAAAAAAATGAAAAAAAGGCTTTATTTTTAAATGCTTTGTACCAAAATCATAATTTTAGTGTAATTTTAATCAGGACAAATGATTGAATAAAATGTATGCTTTTTATCTACAGTTATTCCGCGTACACACGGTCGGACTTTTCGACCAGACTTGTCTGACGGACGCCGACGGACCAAATCCGGCGAACAATCCGATCGTGTGTGGGCTTCACCGGACCTTCAGCGGACTTTTCCAGTCGCAAATCTGACGGACTTTAAATTTGGAACATGCTTCAAATCTTTACGTCGTAACTCCGCTGGACCCAGAAATCCGCTCGTCTGTATGCTAGTCCGACGGACAAAAGCCGACGCTAGGGCAGCTATTGGCTACTGGCTATCAACTTCTTTATTTTAGTCCGGTGTACGTCATCACGTACGAATCCATCGGACTTTGGTGTGATCGTGTGTAGGCAAGTCCGGTCGTTAGAAAGTCAGTTGAAAGTCCGCCAAAAGTCCGTCGAAAGTCTGTCGAAAGTCTGTCGGACGGGCTTTTGGACTTTTGTAGCTGAAAAGTCCAACCGTGTGTACGCGGCATTACACATATTTTATTTACAACCACTGATCAATGGATAGCATAAAAAAAAAAATAATTTTGCATAATTATACCAAAGAAAGAAAGCCTTGTTTGTCCTACAAAACAATATACTGTATGTATAACGGCCTTGTTTACATGTGTGCCCCCTTCCCACTTGCCCCCATACAAACGAAGCTTTACGTTATTATCTTATGCATTGACAATGTTATTGCCCAATAAAGAGGCCCATAGTGAATATGTGAAAATTGCTCTGGTCTTTAGAGGGTGTACAGGTGTGAGAGCTAAACTGGTAAATAGAACATTGCAGACACACCTCACACACATAGGACTCCCCCGAGTGAGATCATACATACAGTCATTTCTTCAGCGTTGTCACGTAAAAAGATATAATAAAATATTTACAAAAATGGGAGGGGTGTACTCACTTTTGTGTGATACTGTATATCGTAGAATCAGGGTTCAGCAATACTGAGTTGTTGTCACACGTGATCTCCATAAGCAGGCTGACTTCACTGTCACAGCAGGCTGAGGTCTCCAGGGCCCGGCAATCTGCTCAGTCATTGCCCCAGGGCTTACATCAGGACACAACAGAAGCAGAAAGTTATAGCAAAGTTTCTTTAACCACAACAACCAGAATAAATTCCTTTACCCAACACTACTGATCCCATTACCACAGTAACTAATCAGGAAACTGGCAATGCCATCCAACAAATGCGCCAACACTATTTAATTGACAAAATAAGGTTTTGTATGAATCATCACAACTCAAAATCATCTCCAAATCTACAAGGACCTTCGACAGGTGCTCTTTGTAGTTGTTTGGGGTGATTCGACAAAGATACACTGACTATACCAAAGAACATGAAGGGTGGTGCAGAGTTCACTGTAGAATAATTGACTGATAAATAGAGATGAGCAAAACTGAGAGTTTTCACTGTGTTGAAGTAAAATAAACTTGGACTTTATTTCACACAGTGAGGGTTAAGCTGGATACACACTATACAATTTTCTGTAGATGTTTTCCTTCATATTTACCAAAACCATATAATATGAGGTCAAACCCTAATGCCGCGTACAGACGATCAGACATTCCGACAACAAAATCCTGGATTTATTTTGGCTCAAACTCGTCTTGCATGCACACGGTCGCACAAATGTTGTCGGAAATTCCGAACGCCAAGAACGCGGTGACATACAATACATATGACGAGCCAAGAAAAATGAAGTTCAATAGCCAGTGTGGCTCTTCTGCTTGATTCCGAGCATGTGTGGAATTTTGTGCGTTGGAATTGTGTACACATGATTGGAATTTCCGACAACGTATTTTGTTGTCGGAAAATTTGAGAACCAGCTCTCAAATATTTGTTGTCACAAATTCCGACAAAAAATGTCCAATGAAGCCTACACATGGTCGGAATTTCCGACAACAAGCTCCCATCGAACATTTGTTGTCGGAAATTCCGATCGTGTGTACGCGGCATTAGAATTTCAATTTGTATGCAATCAGGCAGGCCCTTGCACTATATGGTTTTGGTAAATAAATCTAAATGATATCAGACAACAAAAGTTGTATAGTGCGTATGGGGTCTTATGCCCCGTACACACGATAGGATTTTCCGATTGGAAAATGTGTGATAGGACCTTGTTGTCGGAAATTCCAACCGTGTGTAGGCTCCATCACACATTTTCCATAGGAATTTCCAACACATAAAGTTTGAGAGCAGGCTATAAAATTTTCCGACAAGAAAATCCGTTGTCGGAATTTCCGATCGTGTGTACACAAATCCGACACACAAAGTGCCACGCATGCTCAGAATAAATTAAGAGAGGAAAGCTATTGGCTACTGCCCCGTTTATAGTCCCGACGTACGTGTTTTACGTCACCACGTTCAGAATGATCGGATTTTCCGACAACTTTGTGTGACCGTGTGTATGCAAGACAAGTTCGAGCCAACATCCATCGGAAAAAATCCATGGATTATGTTGTCGGAATGTCCGATCGTGTGTACAGGGCATAAGAAAAAACTCTTTTTGCAAATTCTATAAAAATGTTTTAGGGGGCCGAAGCACAGGTTTGCAATGTGGCACATTGAGGTAATGCATGTTAATGCATATTATGTGCCTTAGTGCATTGACGTGCCATTCATCTTCAATGGCACCCCAATGCATTAGGCAGCACAGCTGCAGTACACTACAATGTATAGTCACACACATGTCCAAAAAAAGGCTACATGTACTATTGCTTTAACTTAACGTATGGTAACGCATGACACGACTTACTTTATCCTACATGTATTCACGTAACGCAGAAAAACAGTGTGACTTTGAATGCGCTCCATAACATATTTAAAAAAAATTTTTTTTTTTAAGAAAACTACTTCTTTCTTAGTGTACCTTGATGGCCTCTAGAAGACAAAGTGTTCACTTTGTTTGTTAGTGCTAACATGGCGACCACATGACTGCTAGCAAACAAAGCCGTGCATTTATTTTCTCCAAGCAAATTTTGCCGGAGCAGTCAGCATGATGAAATTTGAGGCTGATTTCAATAAACTTTTGACAAAGGTGAAGTTGGTACTCTATTAACGCTGCAAGATCAAGTTGGGCAAAAGCTCATGTTCATCACTACTGATAACAAAGGGGAGATATTGGTAAAAATGATTTTCAAAACCTCCTCTGCAGACGACTGTACTGACCACATGTTAGAATCTGATTGCACAATCTGCTTTAGATTCACCAGCAATACAGGATGAGGGTCTCCCTAAGGCCTCATTTGGACTTGCAGCTGGAAACGGCAAAAATGCGCAGTTGAGCTGTGTGTTTGAAATCGATAAGCTGTCAACATAACAAAATGTTCCAAAAATCAGACATACCACATTTTTAATGCAATATGTTTTAATGCACTATGGTGAGTTGCCATGTAGTGTGGTGCACTGCAGCACATATGTGTTGCCCCATTCAAAATGAAGGACAAAACAATGCATGCAGCAGCGATGTGCACATTCCCACGTGCGTATACATAGAGATTATTATTTTTGTAGCTTTAGGCAGGTGTGTTGTCGATGCGCATTTCCTTTTTGTGTCAAAATTCATTCTTGATGCGCTTTTTTACTTTAAAGCGGATCCTCACCTGCAATTTTTTTTCAAGCCCTGCTTACCAGAGGTTGTCTTCTGCACAAATCAGATACTCACCCACCCAGAGGATCTAGCGTTGCCCCACTAAGATCCTCTTCTGTTTTGCCTCCGCTCGGTCCCACCATTTTTCCGGTGTGGCGTCATCTGACACGCCACTTGACCCATATGTCCCTCCATGAATGTCTTCTGGGACATGTGAAATGCATTTCCCAGGAGACAAAGGGTGCACAGTGCACATCATTCACCTATTAGCGGACCTCCAGCTGTTGCAAAACTACAAGTCCCATCATGCCTTTGCCTCTGGGTGTCATGCTTGTAGCTGTCAGAGTCTTGCTATGCCTCATGGGGCTTGTAGTTCTGCAACAGCTGGAGGTCCACTAATTGCTTATCCCTGACCTAGGGTAATGACGTGTAAAGGCGGGCAGCCCGTACACATTTAAAAAAAAAAAAAAGACAGTGCTATTTAAGAATGGAAGGAGGAGTGGAGAGGAGGGAAGAGTGCTGAAAGGGTGAAGAGCAGCTTTAAGATTTAGGGCCAGTTCACACTGCTGCGTGGTGCGAGATCTCATGTAATTCGCACCGCACTGCAGTGCAAATCACATGCGATGTCTGTGAGGTGCGAATTAAGCCATAAAGATGGTCTGGCTGAATTTGCATCGCATTCGGACCAAACTCGCACAGGACCCTTTTTTTGGTCTGCAGCAGAATTGGATTGCATGTGTGTTCACACACCCATGCGATCCAATTCCTGTTCGAAATTGGAGATCGCACTGTGATATGCGAACTGATATGGGGGTGTCAACTTTAATTGACACTCCCAGCAGTTTGCAAAGGGCAGTGTGAACTACCACCAGGAGACAAGCAATGTGGGAACCCACAGTCGATTCGCAGGGTTCCCGCATCGCTGCAGTGAACCAAGCCTTAGTGTGAATAGACTTAACAGTCATTAACCAAGGCATGTTAGGGAGAAACTTCTAGTGATTGTAAAGGCTGAAGGTTGTTTGCCTTCATGCATTTGATGTATGAAGGTAAAAAACCTCCTGCGTGCTGCTTCCCCCCTACAACCCCCCTAATACTGACCTGAGTTTCCTCTCGATCCAACAATGTGCAGGAGAGCCTCAGCAGTTCGACTCCCTGTCCTCATTGGCTTATACAGCAGCTGGAGCCATTGGATCCCACTGCTGTCAATCATAGCCAGTGAGCCAATGAGTAGAGAGTGGGTGGTGGGGCTTAGCCACGGCTCTGTTTGTCTTATGGATGCATAGAGCAGGGCTCAGGAGCAAGCATGCACCAGTGTCCCCATAGCAAGCAGCTTGCATTGGGGGCACTGGCCAAGGGGAAGGAGCCAGGAGCACTGGCGGGGGACCCGAGCAGAAGAGGATCGGGGCTGCTCTGTGCAAAACCACTGCACAGAGCAGGTAAGTATGACATATTTGTTGTTGTTTTTTTTGTTTTGTTTTTTTAAAGCTGAACCTTTATTACCACTTTTAATCTATTTTCTAAAAATCAAAAGTCAGCATCTACAAATACTGTCACTCCTGAATTTTAAAAATCAGGTACTTGCCAGTCCCTGGAGTCCAGCGCCGTCTTCTCGCAGCCGGTTCTTACAGCTGTGGGTTTCTGACGTTACCATTTTGGATATGAGAGCTGAATGGGAGAAATTCCAGCCAGCTCCCCAACCTCCTGGCATGTGTGATGTGTCCCAGGAAGCTGCGGGCAGGGAGCGCGGGGAGGGGTCAAGCCTGAGTGCACATCAGTTTTGCCTAGGAGAAAACTGAGGAAGTAGGCGTGGGTACCTGTCAAAAAAAAAAATACTGCATAAAAAAAAGTCATAAGTATTAGGAACAGGGTTGAGGATGAGGAATAGTGCAAGTCCGCTTTAACATCTGTTGCCAATGTTTCAAAATGCATGTTATATTGCCATTGACTTCTATGGGCCTCCCAACGCAATAAAACAGAAATAGATACAGACACTATTTTTATTATGGGGAACCCGGACGCACGTGTTTTACCACACAGCCAGCCTAATGAGTAATAATACAAATGTAAGACTTTTATGACGTGTTTTTATCTCCATCCGCCTGTGTATCCAACACTCCCGAGCAGTGTGTGGTCTTCATAGCTGTGAGCAGCTACCCCCACCCCCCCCCGCCCTCCATGCACACACCTCTGTTTACTATCATCCGCTAAGTACATGAACTCCAGCAATTTGTGATAATTAATTTTCTCTGTGATTGTGGGATCGGTTCCAGTCCCCTGGTGCCCCCTCGCTGCTCTCCGCTCCACCATCTAAGCTGCTGCCCTCCAGGAGCACTCGCAGCCCCATTCCCAGAGGCCGCGCTGCACTCTAATGAGTCCCAGAAATTATTGCAAGGGCTGCTGATGGAGCAGAAGTAAACAGGTTTTCCTCCGGAGACTGCCAGCGATTGGTACAAGTCATGCAATGCTATACATGTTCTGCAAACTAATTTTTCAGAGCCTTCAGAAGTCGGTGCTCTCGGACGGCTCACCCTCTGTACACACGACCTTGGATAGTGAGCCGCCCCGAAGGGCATGCCTAAATCAGCCCTAGCATCAGATAAATATTTTATGTTAAGTCCATGCATGTTAAATAATCTGTACCTCTCACAGAGATCACAGTACTCCCCCCCGACAATGCCTCCATCTGCTTTTCTCTCCAGAAGGATCTCCAGAAGGATCACACCATCTATTTTCAGGCATCATTCAGAGTCACCGTCTACTTCCTCGACAGAGATGCTGGTTTAGAGGTGACACAATCATGTAAACCCTGATGCCTGTGCAGTTCTTGGTTGTGTTCACGAAGGTCTGACAGCAGAGGCGTAACTAGAATCTTCAGGGCCCCGGTGCAAGAAACCATGAAGGGCCCCCACCAGGGGCGTTGCTAGGTCTACAAAAGATCTCGGGCTAGAGCCCATAGCAGCTAAGTAAGGAAAGTCATACACTTTGGCGGGCATACACATGTATATAATATATATATGTGTGCAGCCTCACCATTACCATGAATGTAGCCTCACCATTGCCATGAATGCAGCCTCACCATTGCCATCAGTGCAGCCTGATCGATGCCCATCTGCAGCCTCGGAGAGGACAGGGAGGGGGGCGCGACGAGCGCCAACATATTACATACAGGAGAATCTCCTGTTCACTCGGCAGCCTCTTTAATACAAAGTCCCGCCTCCTATGATAGACAGAACAGTCGTCCAATGCCAGCCAAGGGGACGGGACTTCCTATTACAGAGGCTGCCGAGCAAACAGGAGATTCTCCTGTATGTAATCTGATGGCGCTCGTCCCGCCCCCCTCCCTGTCCCCTCCCAGGCTGCCAGAACGATAAATACGGTATATATCTCTTGTGGCCCCCCAATGAGTCGATTCGTTGGGGGTCACAAAAGATATATATATTCAAATTACCAGCAGGGTCGCATTAAACCGGAACGCGGGCTGGACTTTGAATATGCCTGTACTAAACCCTCCTATCACCTACTGCCAAAGAAGTGGCCATCTTAGCTTCTAACCAACCTTCAGATGCCATGGAGATGACACCAGACATTTATCAATCATGTGCCAGTTATCAATCACCAGATGTCTTAAGCCCACGTTCACATCGGGCCGATTTGGCATCCAAATTGACATGTCACACCACATGACAAATCGGTGGCTACTGCCGGCAATGGCACCATCCGAATTGGTGCGGCGCCTCACCGATTCCCAAAAGTAGATCCTGTACTACTTCTGGCGACTTCGGGGGGCGATTTGAATAGACATTTGTGTATGAACCCGCACAGATGTCTGTCAAATCGCCCCTAAAGTCGGACTGCATTGCCGGGTTGAAATGGTGCGAGTTCAGCTGAAGTTCAGCTCTCAATATGAACCCGGCTAAAGGCCGACACACCACAATGTGCTGCAGGAAAGGCCAGTTCTGTGACATTTAGTGAATTCGTAAATTTGAAAATTCGGAAATCTGAAATAATAGTTAACTAATAATAACTTAACTATTAGTAATTACTAGTAACTTTTAAATTATAGGTATTGTAAAACCTCCTCTAGAATTGATTATGCGTTTGCAAATCAACTTATGCTGATTGATATAGTGGAGGCAACATACCTACCCAGCGGGCTATCTGATCATTCCCCTCTCAAGATCACTATGCGGACCAGAAACAAACGCAGTGGCTCCATGTGGCGCCTTGGGGCCCACTGGATCTCCCATGACGAGATTTCAGGGCAGACTCCACAAACACTGCGCGAATTCTGGGAACATAACGCGGGGTCATCCTCTCCACCCATAGTTTGGGACGCCTTCAAGGCGTTTACTAGAGGACACTACATGTCAGCAATTAAGGTGGTGAAAGTAAATCAACAAGCCAACACAAGGCAGTTGGAGGGGGAGATTGAAGCGGCGTCAGCCACTTACGGGTCTGACCCCTCGGTTTCCAACTTTGAACAGCTGCAGTCCGCAAAGAGAGATCTCCACCTCCATCTCACTGAGGTTACACGCTTAGAGATATTCCACACCAAACAAAGATTCTTTGAGCAGGGGGATAGAAATGGCAGACTACTGGCAATGATGTCCCATCATGACACCCCCATAACTCTGATCCCCGAACTGATCTCTCCCACGGGTGAATCTATTACGTCCCAAGAAGGTATCCTAAAGGAGTTCCAGGCCTTTTATCAGGCACTATACAGTACCACACTCCCTCGGGATGTGACCCCTGGCGAGATGGCGCCTCTCCTGGACCCCCTGGCTCTGGGGTGGCTCTCGGATGAGGAGAGGTCCCATCTGGTTAGGCCTATCACTGCGCAGGAGGTACATGCTATCATTAATGCACTGGCAGTTGGGAAGGCACCGGGTCCTGATGGTCTACCCGTCGAATTTTATCGGTCTCAAGCAGATCTACTGGCCCCCCTGTTGGCGGACCTGTATACCCGATGTCTGGGGGAGGGAGCGCTCCCACCCTCTATGGCAGATGCACACATTATTCTAATCCTTAAGCCCAATAAAGATCCCAAACAGTGCGCCTCATACAGGCCCATTGCACTTCTTAACACTGATTTCAAAATCTTATCTAAACTAATTACTGTTAGACTCAACCCACTTCTGCCCTCTATTGTAGACACAGATCAGACTGGGTTCATGGCACACAGGTCAACGGATATTAACCTCCGCAGATTATTCACCAATTTACATGCCATACATGACAATGTGGGCACTAGAACGGTTGCCTCCTTCGATATCGAAAAGGCATTCGATTCAATCGAATGGCCATTTCTCTGGGAAACCCTGCGGAGGATGGGATTTCCGTTGGTTTTTATTGCCTGGCTGCAAACTTTATACAAATCCCCGAAGGCAGCAATCAGATTGGGAGGAAATGTTTCTCCCCCCTTCCCGCTGTCCAGGGGTACAAGGCAGGGCTGCCCCCTCTCTCCGGCATTATTCGCAATAGCTATGGAACCGGTGGCGGAGGCACTGCGGGTCTCACCCCATATAAAAGGATTAAAAATAGCCTGGCTGGAGGAGAGGGTAGCTCTGTATGCGGACGACCTCCTGCTCTTTCTGAATGACGCGGACTCCTCTCTTAGAGGAGCGCTGCAAGTATTGACTGAATTCTCCAAAGTAACAGGATTAAGGGTGAACTGGACAAAATCCCAGTTGCTGGCTATTGACACTGAGGCAAAAAGACTGGCCCCGCAGGATCT
Organism: Aquarana catesbeiana; assembly: GCF_042186555.1. NCBI lineage: Eukaryota > Metazoa > Chordata > Amphibia > Anura > Ranidae > Aquarana > Aquarana catesbeiana. The sequence continues at coordinate 214,508,730 of NC_133333.1, read as the reverse complement.
GCAGATGCAGTGGGTGGACGAAATGGTGTACTTAGGGGTACGCGTCTCGAGAGACGCATCCAGCTTTATCCCCCTTAACCTAGACCCGGTGGTCCAAGTAGTCAAGGCCAAACTCAAAGCTTGGGAGAACCTTCCTCTATCCCTATTGGGCCGCATTAACTTAATTAAAATGAAAATCATACCTAAATTTACATACCTATTTCGTAATTCCCCACAATGGATACCTTGCTCATTTTTCAAGAAATTGAACCAAATTTTCTCCTCCTTCCTCTGGGGTCCAAATCCCCCTAGATTTAAACTCTCCACACTAATGCGTCCGGTGTCGCAGGGGGGGCTGGCATTCCCAGACTGCCAGAAATATTTTCTGGCAAACCAGCTGGTCACGGCAGTTTGGTGGCTAGTACCGGATGCGTCCAACCCCGCTGCGGTTCTGGAGGCTGCAGTGGTTCGCTCTGTGGAAGCCCTTACACATTTGCCGCTTCGAGGTCCCAAGGCTCCATATGATTTGACCACCTCCATGCACACGACTCTAAGGGCCTGGAGGGCAGGACTGGAACTCGAGAAGTTCCCACGAAATGCAGTCTCCCCGCACACCCCCCTTTGGAACAACCCTACCCTACCCCATCTCTACTCATTACCAGACCCTAAAATATGGGCCAAATGCGGTCTTAAACTGATATCTGACCTCACCACCGGCACCGCCATACACTCCTTCAATCACCTGGTATCCCAATACAATGTGCCTCCCTCGCATCTATTTCGCTATATGCAACTGTCTCATGCGTTCAAAGCCCAAATAATACCCAACGACACGCAAATAGTGCAATCCGATCTGGAGAGGGTCACAAGATATGAATGTACCAAGAAACCGACCTCAGTCCTTTATGCACATCTCCTAAGAGTTTCCTCTCCAGATCTGTCAAAGCTCCGGCAGCAATGGACACAGGATATCCCGACACTGGACTCCGAGGATTGGGAGGACATGTGGGAATTCCCCTTCAAAATCCTGGTCTCACTTCGAGACCGTCTCATACAATACAAAATACTACATCGGGCATATCTCACCCCATACAGATTGCATAAGATGAGAACCTCCCTGTCCTCGGAGTGTTGGAAATGTACTAGGGATCCAGGTGATTTTATACATGTTTTCTGGTCCTGTCCAGCAATTAAAAACTACTGGTCAGAAGTAATATCTGTAATACAAGAAGTGGTAAAAACAGACATAGCCCCAACCCCGCAGATCTGCCTTCTAGGTTTAGTGGAAGAATTAGCCCCCAAGATAGCAGAGAGAACCCTCATAGGGCTCTTGCTCTTCTATGCAAGGAAAATGATCACTCTCTGCTGGAAAAAACGTGCCCCGCCATCCATATTGTTATGGAAAACACATATTAATAAAGTAATACCACTCTATAAGGAAACCTATCAAAATAGGGGATGCCCCAAAAAATATGATAGAGTGTGGGCCAAATGGCTAGCTGAGGCCTCCACGGCAACCGCAGACTGATTGAACAGGTACATAATACCAGTCTACGGGAGAAAGTGATACTGATACATTGGTTGATTTTATGGTAATGTAATCTCGGAAAAGGGTTTAATTGACATCTAATATTGTCCCATGAGTCTCAGCTGATAAATCTGATCCTGAAATACTTAATTGAGCAGGAGCCAATACCGCACTAGGTTTGTTTGTTATTGTTTTTTTTTCTTTCGGACATGCTACAGATGTATGATATTAATGCTGGATGCAGCCCAATGGCCGGCTGGCACTGACTCCTGCGTGGGTCTAGTCCCAATGCTGTGGCAGGTTTAATTGTTGTTAATTGTTTGTATGTCTTATACTCAATAAAAAGATTTTCAAAAAAAAAAAAAAATTATAGGTATTGTAATTTCCTTTAAAATTTGGCTGTTAGTGAACGTAACACATACGAATTTATCCGAAGTTATGAATTATCCAAATTTGACGTTCACTGACAGTCAAATTTGAAAGGAAATTACAACACCTATAATTTAATAGTTAGTTACTATTTCAGATTTTTGAATTTTTGGGTTTTTGGATTTTCAAACTTCGAATTTACAAATTTCCGAATTTTCTAATTTACAAATGTACGATTTTACGAATTTACGAATGTACGAATTTACAAATGAACAAATGTAAAAATGTACGAATGTACGAATGAATGAATGTATGAATGAACGAATGTTCGAATTTACGAATGTACGAACGAACGCATTTCCGAATTTACAAATGAACGAATTTACGAATCGCGATCATAACGAATGACCCGAAAAACAAAACAAAAAATAAACTAATGAAACAAAAACGAAAATGAACAAATTTTTTGGCTGTGCACATGTCTAGTCTTTATCACCAAGATCTCAGCGCAGTCAGAGGTCACATTAGGATTTCCATCTCTTGGTGACCACAAAGTATAAATCTGGTTATTCGGGGTGAATTAGAAGCACTTACACTAGTCCTGGCACAGAAAGCTGAGCACTGAGAATGGACTCCGGGGGGGGGGGGGGGGGGGCGCAGAACCCCCACATTGTCCATGTATAGAATTCCCATAAAGAGAGACGAGTGACACCAGATCATTTCCAACAACACCAATCACATTCACTTATGTAAAAGGAAACGCATTTAAAGTGATTGGACACCTCCATATACCCAGTGAAGTGACTGGCCTCAGGTGATACACAGAGATTAAACAAATCCTCCTACATAAATTGTACCCGTTTATCTGCAGCCATCTGTCCTCTATAGACTTGTAAACCTCAAATGGCAGGAAAAGAAATAATATATATATATATATATTTTTTACTCTCCCCAGAAGCAAACAATGACCCAACCACCAATGACACCAAGGATGAGGAAAGCGTGAAGAAGAGGACATGGAAAGATTTTACCATCCATAAAAAACTTGGAGAAGGGGGCTTTGGGAAGGTGATGTTGGCCTCCTATCCCTCCATTCGACTGAAGGTGGCGATAAAGATGATTAAACTGGAAGGATGTGAATCCGCCGATGACAATGAAGAGTGTAACATACTGGAACAGTGCAGGAACCAGCCATATATCACTCGTCTATTTACAACATTCCAAACAGAGGTAAGTCTTTTTATCTCCCAGGCTTTTTTTATCCTATTCCTGTACTTTACCCCCTGCCTTCCTATATTCCTCCACAAAGTGAAATCTTACTTGTCTCTAATGTAACCTTTATCTCTTCTTTTCACACAGGATTATCTGTTCTTTGTCATGGAATTCCTGAGTGGCGGGACTTTATTTGAACTGATATTAACTTTAGCTCCATTTGAGGACAGCATCATAAGGTAAGTCCAATGACGGCGTTGTGATGGAGTCGGGGGGCGGGGGGGGGGGGGGGTGGCTGACCACTGAGAACAGGCAGTGACACAACCAGGCCACTCCCACTGAGCCCCGTCCATCCAGACCCCTATGTACTATAGGGGGAAGTCTCTTCATCTTTACCTTTTATTGCTCTGTGATATTTTTGAATACCAATTCACATTTTTCCTTCTCCTTCAGATGTCTCACTGCCGAGATTATTTGTGGCCTGCAATTCCTCCATGCTCGTGGGATCGTCCATAGGTAAGTATTAAATTAGCTGACTAACAATCACCCCTTAGAATAGAAAGATGAAATGTTGGGACTTTATATGAGACCATGACTTTCCAGTACACAGGTCTCCATCCCTATTGGTTAGTACAGGAGGGGGGAGGGGGAAATATGGGAAAATGGGACTTTATATGAAACACAACACTTGGGGAGATCGAATCACTCAATGATCGTAAATAAAATATTTATTAATGACACAATTGAGTGCAATAGATAACATGATGGGTAGAAAAATAGATGATACAAAATAAAGATAAACTTGATTATTTTTATCCTTATTTTGTATCATCTATTTTTCTACCAATCATGTTATCTATTGCACTCAATTGTGTCATTAATAAATATTTTATTTACGATCATTGAGTGATTCGATCTCCCCAAGTGTTGTATTTCATATAAAGTCCCATTTCCCCATATTCCCCCCTCCCCCCTCCTTTACTAACAATCACCTCTTGGCTTCTGGTATGTTTTATTAAATCAGGAAGACTTCCCAGCTGTGCTGTCTCCTTCCATCTGCTGTACAATTCTCCCTGCTCATGCCATATTCTGCTTAATGGAGGATTTATATCAAATCCAGCAAGAGGAGTGAGACCTCCTCATGATGAATATAGCAGGTGGGCGGAGCTGGGAACTCCGGGACAGAGATCTTCCTTGTAGGCGGATATAAGAGAAGCCAATGTCCACCCATCAATCTTCATTCTTCTTTGTATACATGTATATTTGTATCTTTTCTTTCTTTATTATAATGTGGGATATGCAGAGCTAACGGTTCACTTCTTTTCTTCACAGAGATATCAAACCCATGAACATTCTACTGCACCGCAACGGTCACATCAGGATCAGTGATTTTGGTCTCTCAGTGGCCGGAGTCACTAAGAACGTTAAGATCGAAGGATGTGTGGGGACACACGGTTACATGGCCCCAGAGGTAAGATTCCGAATATTAGACTGAATTGTAATATTTACTACGGAATATAGAGAAGAGATAAAGGGGCTCCCCTTTCATTAAGGCCACATTCACACATGGACATTTTGAATCTTGACATCCAAATACCCAGGTGTGAATGACAAATCGCACAATGTACATTTAGGATGCCATTTATTTCAATCCCACCTAAAAACGCGGTGCAGTTCTTCCGCGATTGTCACGTGATCAACTGCGCTGCAATTGTGGTAAACCGCATTGCTTGAAAGAGTTCCTGAACTTTTTTTGGGGGGCGACAACCTTCACACGATGTGCAGCAAAAACAGGCCAATGTTTGAATGCAGACTAAAAGGCTAGGGTTAGACCCTCTCTCAGGTTTTTATTGGTGTCCTCGTAAGGGAAGTCACACTTTATGTGTACTGGTGACCATTGTTAGCAAGAAAGAAAATACAGCAGGATGCAAAATGTTTACAGCTGTCCCCAGAACAGGAATAGAGGAAAGTCTTCCAGTGGTGACACCTGTTTGGGGACAAGATCCTAATGCCGCGTACACATGATGAAACTTTCCACCAACAAAACCGTGGATTTTTGTTCGAAGCTTGTTGGCTCAAACTTGTCTTGCATACACACAGTCACACAATTGTTGGCCAACAATTACAAACGTGGGAACGCGGTGAAGTACAAGACGTATGACGAGCCGAGAAAAAGGAAGTTCAATAGCCAGTGCGGCTCCTTCTGCTTGATTCCGAGCATGTGTGAACTTTTGTGCGACGGACTTGTGTACACACGATCTGACTTTCCGACAACAACGTTTTGTTGGCGGAAAATTTGAGAACCTGCTATCAAACATTTGTTGGCGGAAAGTCCAACAGCAAATGTCCGATGGAGCATACACACAGTCAGATCTTTCCGACAACAAGCTCACATCCAACATTTCCCATCAGAAAATCCGACCGTGTGTACGCGGCATTAGAGTAGAGTTTCTCTCACTTTGGGAGAATTCCTTTGACTTCCTCTTGAATCCCGGGGACAGGAAGTGAAGGGAAATTCTCCCAATGGCACACAGACAGCAAAAATAAACTGGCAGGGGTCTCAGCCCTTCCGTACTCTATCCAAAACATATAAAACAAAAGTTTTGACTATATATAATTGGTAAGCCCCACCGCCAACATTCACAAGCTCCGCCTTAGTTTGATGCATTTTGAGCAAAATTTTAGGACTCCTGGGAGGCTTCATACATCATATATGTTAGCATGGAGTCCCGTCTATCCTTTGCCTGGAATAGGAATGTTCTCATCCTTTTTTCTCTCCTTATGTTTCTATAGATCCTAAAAGGGCACCCATACAACACCACAGTGGACTATTACTCCTTGGGAGTGATAGTGAATCAGATGTCCGTTAGCATGCATGAGCTCAGAGAGATGAAGAAAACCCAGGGGACTACACCAGGCCTTCCTTTGCACCGGATTCGTCCAAAGGACAAGGATGTTCACCTCAAGGATCTCATAGATATGGTGAGTATACACAGCTTTACCTTCTCTTTACAGACAAAACTCTTTCCAGGTTATACAGACCTTGTTAGGAGTTCAGAACACACAACTCTACATTCTTTCCACCACACATTCATGTGGGTCATAGCAATACTTTTATCACACTGACTGCTTAGTGGAAGGATCTGCCTTCACTTATAGTCCCCCTGAGCATGTACTATACCAGGTACCATGCTACAACCCGATCCAATCATAACATAGTGGTGGGTTTACAAGCAAAATCAAGAAAGCTGAAATATGTCACTGTCAGAATCAAAGATTACAATGAGGAATTCTATTGGTCACATATTGTTATTGTTCTCCATTTTTCTTATCATACTTCTTTCTTATTTTACAGCTCTTATGCGAAGACCGGGATGAACGGGCGCGCCTGGTACGTGACATCAGACGGCACCCATTTTTCAAGACGACTGACTGGGCCGAGGTGGAGAAAGGAAAGTCACCCGCAGCATTTACACCACAGCCGGTAAGTATATGAATAATGGAGGGGTCCGTGTATATTGGGGGAGGGGAGATTATTCAGCAGCATCCAAGATGTGTTTTTTGTACAGAACTCTCACATTTGTGATTTTGTGATCACCGCACAATCACATGGTCTGGGGACTTGTCTGAAGTTATCACCGTTTGTCTCAGGAAAGTACTGAGGCTGTGCTCAGTGTGGCCTCATAACTAGTCAATCAAGATGGCTGAAGAGCTGGAACCTAGAAGACGGTGAAGTGAAGATTTCGAGGGTGGTGGGGGGTGTGAGGGGAGGCGAGTATAGTTCCACTGTAAGTGGTTTAAGGCATGTCATTTAGACTCCTCCCCCATAGCCCGCTCCTCCTCCAAATTTTCTGCCAATTATATGTGCAGCAGTGACTCTGGCAGTAATTGGGATAGGTTTCTCCCTGGAGGGGTGGAGTTTGAGATCAGACCTCTTTCTAAATGGCCTTTTGGATTGTGGACCCTTGATGTTGGGGTCCCTTCTCTACATTTTGAACAATGTACAGGGAGATGAACTGGACATCCTAGACTGATGATTCAGGGATTATCCGATCGCCTTATGGGTCAGGAAGGAATTTTTCCTCCTTTGGAGATAATATGTCCATCAAAGCCCTAGAATAATTTCATTCTATGGATTTATCTTCAATAAAAATTGATTGTACACTAATTGTACATTTCACAAAATAATAACCCCTCCCCCAAAACAAACAAAAAACACGAGCAAAGCCCCGTGGCCTAACGGGTAAGGTAATGGCATCCTTAGTCAGGGATGTGGGTTTGAATTCCATCTGGGGTGCTTAATTCTTTTCTGAACATAAAATACAGACAGAGAACTGACACACCGCCTGAGAGCTTCATTAAATAATTAGAAACCATAAAGACAATTAACACATTGGTCAGGAGTCTACAGTATAATGTATAGAGTGTATATTGTATAACGTGCAGAGATAAGGAGTATATAATGTATAGAGTGCAGAGGTAAGGAGCAAGGCCTTTTTTCAGCTGGAACTTAGAGGAACTCAGCTCCACCACCTCCGGCTCAGACCCTCTGCTCCCTGCTCACCACTATCACTTGGCTTCTGTGTTTACAAGTGACAGCTTGTCTCCCAACGGCTCCCACAGATCTGATCTCCGGAGTGGATCCCACTTAATGCAGGATGGGGACAAGGAAGATGCAGGTGTCTGGGGTGCAGTGTAGATGCCAACCCCCCCCCCCCCCCACTGGATGATCTCCCTGCAAGTGTGAGAGGCAGAGACACCCACAGTGTGTCAGGAGATACCATAGGTGTGCGCAGCCTATTGCATTAGGGTGTGCACCTCAAAGCTCAAATACATATGCATGTGTATATGTACTGATGGTGTCAGTAGGGCAGTGGGCAGTGTCAGTAGTTGTATTTTTATTCTTTTAAAATTATTTTATTTTGTAACATTTTTTTTTTGGATGAAATATCAGTGCTCTAAACAGGGGGGAATATGCACCACACAAGGCGATTAGGGTGTGCCCAGGCACACCTGGCACACCCTGTGCGCACGCCTATGGGAGATACTAGAGTTGGCTGGGCACTTCGGGTTAATACAGCAATAAAAGTAAAACATGTGGAAAATGGTGGAGCTTTTATAAGGAGTGGGAATGAAAGTGAGATATGGATGGGGGATGCAGCAGCTGTGGAAGATGGATGAACTCTTCACTCTGTGTGCAGCACATCCCTGAACTCTGCACTCTGTATGCAGTGAAACCCCTGAACTCTGCACTCCCCTGTGCAGTGCACCCCTGAACTCTGCACTCCCCTGTGCAGTGCACCCCTGAACTCTGCACTCTGTATGCAGTGCACCCTTGAACTCTGCACTCTGTATGCAGTGCACCCCTGAACTCTGCACTCTGTATGAAGTGCACCCCTGAACTCTGCACTCTGTATGGAGTGCACCCCTGAACTCTGCACTCTGTATGCAGTTCACCCCTGAACTCTGCACTCCGTATGCAGTGCACCCCTGAACTCTGCACTCTGTATGGAGTGCACCCCTGAACTCTGCACTTCGTATGCAGTGCACCCCTGAACTCTGCACTCTATATGCAGTGCACCCCTGAACTCTGCACTCTGTATGCAGTGCACCCCTGAACTCTGCACTTCGTATGCAGTGCACCCCTGAACTCTGCACTCTGTATGCAGTGCACCCCTGAACTCTGCACTCCGTATGCAGTGCACCCCTGAACTCTGCACTCCGTATGCAGTGCACCCCTGAACTCTGCACTCTGTATGCAGTGCACCCCTGAACTCTGCACTCTGTATGCAGTGCACCCCTGAACTCTGCACTCCGTATGCAGTGCACCCCTTAACTCTGCACTCTGTATGCAGTGCACCCCTGAACTCTGCACTCTGTATGCAGTGCACCCCTGAACTCTGCACTTCGTATGCAGTGCACCCCTGAACTCTGCACTCTGTATGCAGTGCACCCCTGAACTCTGCACTCTGTATGCAGTGCACCCCTGAACTCTGCACTCTGTATGCAGTGCACCCCTGAACTCTGCACTCCGTATGCAGTGCACCCCTGAACTCTGCACTCTGTATGCAGTGCACCCCTGAACTCTGCACTCTGTATGTAGTGCACCCCTGAATTCTGCACTGTGTGTAACCCCTCTGAACTCTGCACTCTGTACATAATGCACTCCTGGTGTTTAATTCCTCCTACTGTTAGTGAAATTTGACCACACCCACTATTTGATGCGGTTTGGAGGGTGTGTGTGGAGAGGGGTTTGAGGAGTTGTGGTTCCAGCACCTATTTTCTGAGAAAAAAAGCCCCGTATATATATATATACTGTATATATATATATATATATATATATATATATATATATATATATATATATATATATATATATATATACATATACACAGTATATATACACACACTAGACATCTCCGAATAATCAAAAATGCATCCGAATTTATATGTATATATGAAATCCGTCAAAATGTGCTTTGTTTAATTGTTTTCTAATGAATTCCAACTTTTCAGAACGATTCTGCCTGCGTTTGAAAATGCCCAGGTGTGAATACAGCCTTATAGTCATGTCTATAGTATAGGAAGTTAATAACGTTGGTGATAAACATTAAAGTGATAAACGGAGAAGTGTTATTTCCCATAATTCATTCATAAACCATATACATCATGACACTGGATTTTTCTTCCAGACCAGCTAACATACATGTACATTACCTGTTCGGAAGCTTATATCGGGCGATGCTCAGCTGCAGGCATAAACCCGGTATTTTTATTTTTTTTCTTCAGCCAGCAGAGCTCTTTTATGTTAAAGCAATACTAGTTGCTAATTAGCCGCTGGATTGCTTTTAAAAAGCGGCATAAGGGGGTCCCCCTGCCTCCCGCCAGCCTCCAGTGCTTCTCCGGGCTCTCCCATCCCAATGGGGAGTAGACATGTGCACTGTTGAAAAATTTGTTTGTTTTCTTTCATTCTTTTTTTTTTGTGTGTTTTTCGGGTCATTCATTATGATCGAAATTCATTTTTTCGAATAAATTCGTCACTTCCGAAAAGTTTGAATTGGTTGCGTTATATTCGTTTAGATGCGATATTCGATAATTCGTAAAAATCCAAAATCCAATAATTGGGTTTTGGGGGGTTCACTTTTTTTGGGGGGGGGGTCTTTCTTTCTTACATAGTGCTTGTTTTATTTTATGTGATGTTGTTTGAATAATTTGTTTTGTAATGTTTTAATGTCGTTTGCATATAAAAATAAAAAGAATCTGATTTAAAAAAAAAAAAAAATATAACTAACTATTAAATTATTGGTATTGGAATTTCCTTTCAAATTTGGCTGTTAGTGAACATAACAAATTTAACCAAATTATCTGAAATAACGAATGCCGCAAATAAAAACGAATGGAACGTAACGAATAATAATAATAAAGTAATATTATTATTATTATTATAATTATTATTAACTTGTTACATTAGTTTAGATGCAGCATTCGTTATTTCGGAGAATTCGTAACTTCATATCAATTCGTATTTGTTACATTCACTAACAGCCAAATTTGAAAGGAAATTCCAATACCTATAATTTAATAGCCAGTAATAGTTTTTTTTTTTTTTTTTTTAATCAGATTCTTTTCATTTATATGCAAACGACATTAAAACAATACAAAACAAATCATTCAAACAACATCACATAAAACTAAACAAGCACTACGTAAGAAAGAAAAAGTGAAACCCCCCCAATACCCCACCAAAACCCAACCCATTTCTTGGAGCGCTAAAAAAAAACAAAAAACAAGAAATAGTAATTAAAAAAAAAAAACATTTAGTGCTTATTAAAAACTGGACATGGCTACAAAATACAGCTTCCGCTGAAGAAAAGCATATATATATTTACCTAGAAATACATATATTAAAATGGCCATATGCAGCCCAATTCTGATATAACAATATACGTACTACAGATTGATTTATACCGATGCCGAGGACATAGACTCAAGCCATTGTGACCAAGTGACCCACTAGTAATTATTAATTAGTTATTATTTTGGATTTTCAAATTTTGGATTTTCAAATTTTGGATTTTCGAATTTTCGGAAAAATTTGTTAAACGTTTTTTTGTTAATTCGAATATTCGAATATTTCTGAATTAATTAATCGAAAAAACGAATTTGGAACGAAAAAAATTGCACATGTCTAATGGGGAGCCCGGTAGACGTGTGCCGTCAATAAATTTGTTTAGTTTCGTTCCATTTCGTATTAGCCGTTAATTCGTATTTTCATAATTCGTGTCCGAAATTCAATTTGGATTCGTACGAAATACGAATTTTCGTTAGGTTCGTAACTTTTCGTAACAATTAAGAACATTTGCTATGATGAATTTAAAAAGCAAAAATACCTTTCTCAATATGGCAGTTGTCGGACTCATTATGCTCATTATGAGAGGCTCCCATCATTCCTGTGCTGTGCTGACGTCCTGGGTTTGTACCCCTGCTGTGCTCATTATGAGGGGCTCCCACCATCCCTGTGCTATGCTCATTATTAGGGGCTCCCACCATCCCTGTGCTGTCCTGACTTCTTGGGTTCTTAACTTCATCATAACGAATAATCGTAATTAATATGACATTAGTAAAACAATATTAACGAACATTCTTATTTTGTCCGATTCTGAATCTCTCATCGACTACCAGTACGAGTCTCCCACTCCCATCATTAAAAAAGGTCATTTTCCCAACCCTCACTCAGCAGCAGAAGAAAACCTCTGATTGGTCAACAAAACACCAGTCACGTTTCCGTTGTAACGGAATTTGGATCCGAAATTTGTCAACGAAATTTCGTATTTCGTATAAAATTCGGAAGCATAGCAATTCGTATTTCGGATGCTTCCGAACGTAGGAATTTTCGGAAAATTTGTACGAATATTCGATTCGTACGAAAGGAATCGCACATGTCTAGAGCCCGGCACTGAAGCCAGCATTTCCACCATAGAGGTGATCAGCGATCGGATCTTCCCCATCATCTCTATGGCATTAGAAACTGAAAGCGATGAGTATTTAGTCGCTTCCGTTTTCCCTGTTTTTTTTTTCGTTACTCATGTTTTTGATGCGTCTGCATGCAGTTTATTAGAAGGAGACTGGATTTTATACACAAAACTGCCAAAAACGCACTAAAAAGGCATGTACATGTGTTTTTACAGGCACTTTCCATGCAATCCCATTGAAGTGTATAGGGCTAAAAACACACTGCGCTGCCTCAAAAAAAAAAAAAAAGTGTAACAAACGATAATTACAGAACACCTGTCAGTTTTTTGTTTTTATTTATTGCTGTCTGTGTCCCAGTTAGGGAGATTCACTCTCTCTATTTCTTTATCATTAAAACTAGATGTAAAAGAAAATAAAAAATTTTGGGTTGCCCCCAGAAAAGTAATAGAGGGGACATATTCTAATGGGGACACTAGTTCTGGTGACCTGGGGGGGTCCCCAAGGGATTCCCTTCATTTGCAGGGATTTCCTCTCACTTCCTGTTTGACTATCAGGCAGGAAGTGAAGGAAAATCTCCCCAATGGGACAAAAAAAAAAAAATCTGACAGGTTATCTAAAATAATAAGAAATAAATTAAATAAATAAATAAAAAAAGTTTTGCCTATAGTTCTACTTTAACTGCTTTCCGCCCACCATATTGTACAATGATGGTTGGGCGGGGCCCCTTATGTTCTAGGAGGATGTTAGGCTCCTTACCACGTGATCAGCTGTGTCCAATCACAGCTGAGCACATGTAAATAAATGCCAGTTATCGGCTCTTTCTTTCCTCAGATTCTTTCCAGCTTTCGTGTGGTGACAGGGGCATTTACACTCATTATCAGTGCTGCATATCAGTGCCCATCAGTCCCGTCTCATCAGTGCCTATCAATGCCGCCTCATCAGTACTCATCAGTGCTGTCTCATCAGAGCATATTAGTGAAGACGAAAAATGACTTATTTGCAAAATTTTACAACAGAAACAAAGAAAAAGGGAAAAAAATGTGCACTTATGACTTTTTGCTGTAGGAGCCTGGAAAGCATTGCACTCACGATCAGTAGATAATGGTTGCAATGTGGGCTCCTGCAGACATGTCCTCCAATTTTCAGCCCATACCTCTAGAGGGGCTTCGTGTTTGAAAGCCGGAGGACATGTCTGTGGACTGCAAGAGCGCTCATCGGCACCCCCACAGACCATTGAAGCTTCAAGTCCGTCTGCTGCAGTGCCTGACAGTGCTTGTAGTTTATTCATTCACAGGACACAAATGATGTGTTTGTGTGGGCGGAGCTCTTTTTATAAAGTGACAGCAGGTAGAAGGACCCCCTCCCGCTGTCAAGGGGGAAGGTGGCAGGAGCTATAGATGGCAGCACTGATCAGTGTATCCTGATGGTGGGGAAGTCTCCCCGCTGTCAGAATACAATAGGTCAGTGAGAATGAATCCCCCATCCACCTCCAATGTGGGGATCGGGGAATTAAACTGACCCATCCATGGCCAACTTGGAACCACTTTACTGCTTTGAAAATTAATTTGAATGCAGCCTCACTTGTTATAAAGGTTATATTTATTTAATACAACATTTTATAGAAATACATTATTTACATGTTTATTGTAGAGTATTTTTTTTTACAAAAAAAAGAAAAAGAAAAAAGGCTTTACGACAGATGCAGAAATTAGGAATTATTTTTTCCTCTTTATATGCTGTAGACTTCTGAAAGGGATGACCTCTTCATACTCCAAATAGGATGCAGATGTGTGAAATGGTGGCTTGTTCCTTGCTTGGTTATCCTGTAGCTGTAAGTAATGGCACAGTGTGAATTATTTAAACAAATCTAATAATTGTAGCAGGAGAAGATGAGAAATGTATAACTTATACATACAGTATCTCACAAAAGTGAGTACACCCCTCACATTTTTTGTAAATATTTTCTTCTATCTTTTCATGTGACAACACTGAAGAAATGACACTTTGCTACAATGTAAAGTAGTGAGTGTACAGCTTGTATAACAGTGTAAATTTGCTGTCCCCTCAAAATAACTCAACACACAGCCATTAATTTCTAAACCGCTGGCAACAAAAGTGAGTACACTCCTAAGTGAAAATGTCAAAATTGGGCCCAAAGTATCAATATTTTGTGTGGCCACCATTATTTTCCAGCACTGCCTTAACTCTTGAGCATGGAGTTCACCAGAGCTTCACAGGTTGCCACTGGAGTCCTCTTCCACTCCTCCATGACGACATCACGGAGTTGGTGAATGTGAGAGACCTTGCGCTCCTCCACCTTCCGTTTGAGGATGCCCCACAGATGCTCAATAGGGTTTAGGTCTGGAGACATGCTTGGCCAGTCCATTACCTTTAGGCCCCTTTCACACTGGGGCGGGGGCGGCGTCAGCGGTAAAGCGCCGCTATTGTAAGCGGCTTTACCGTCGTTATTCGGTCGCTAGTGGGGTGGTTTTACCCCCCGCTAGCGGCCGAGAAAGGGTTAAAAACCACCGCAAAGCGCCTCTGCAGAGGCGCTTTGCCGGCGGTATAGCCACGCTGTCCCATTGATGTATACACCGCTCCTTCACCGCTTCGAAGATGCTGCTAGCAGGACTTTTTTTCCCGTTCTGCTAGCGCACTGCTCCAGAGAGACAGCAACGGCTGTTTCGGGTCAGTTTGCAGGCGCTATTATTAGCACAATAGCGCCTGCAAACCGCCCCAGTGTGAAAAGGGCCTTACCCTCAGCTTCTTTAGCAAGGCAGTGGTCATCTTGGAGGTGTGTTTGGGGTCATTATCATGTTGGAATACTGCCCTGTGGCCCAGTCTCCGAAGGGAGGGGATCATGCTCTGCTTCAGTATGTCACAGTACATGTTGGCATTCATGGTTCCCTCAATAAACTGTAGCTCTCCAGTGCCGGCAGCACTCATGCAGCCCCAGACCATGACACTCCCACCACCATGCTTGACTGTAGGCAAGACACACTTGTCTTTGTACTCCTCACCTGGTTGCCGCCACACACGCTTGACACCATCTGAACCAAATACGTTTATCTGGTTCCAGTAATCTATGTCCTTAGTCTGCTTGTCTTCAGCAAACTGTTTGTGGGCTTTCTTGTGCATCATCTTTAGAAGAGGCTTTCTTCTGGGACGACAGCCATGCAGATCAATTTTATGCAGTGTGCAGCGTATGGTCTGAGCACTGACAGGCTGACCCCCCACCCCTTCAACCTCTGCAGCAATGCTGGCAGCACCCATACGTCTATTTCCCAAAGACAACCTCTGGGTATGATGCTAAGCACTCAACTTTTTTGGTCGAGCATGGCGAGGCCTGTTCTGAGTGGAACCTGTCCTGCTAAACCGCTGTATGGTCTTGGCTACCGTGCTGCAGCTTCAGGGTCTTGGCAATCTTCTTATAGCCTAGGCCATCTTTATGTAGAGCAACAATTCTTTTCCAGCTCCTCAGAGAGTTCTTTGCCATGAGGTGCCATGTTGAACTTCCAGTGACCAGTATAAGAGAGTGAGAGCGATAACACCAAATTTAACACACCTGCTCCCCTCTCACACCTGAGACACCGGGGAGGGAAAATGGCTAATTGGGCCCAATTTGGACATTTTCACTTAGGGGTGTACTCACTTTTGTTGCCAGCAGTTTAGACATAAATGGCTGTGTGTTGAGTTATTTTGAGGGGACAGCAAATTTACACTGTTATACAAGCTGTACACTCACTACTTTACATTGTAGCAAAGTGTCATTTCTTCAGTGTTGTCAAATGAAAAGATAGAATAAAATATTTACAAAAATGTGAGGGGTGTACTCACTTTTGTGAGATACTGTATATACATTCAGTTCACATAACAATCAACATAATTTTAGTGATTCATTGCTGACAGGTCTGAGATTAAGAAAAATAAAAATATGGCATCTCCTGCTCTTCACTCTATTTGAAAGGGATGGTGGTTATCCTTCTAAAGTAGAAGTGATTACATTATATTGCTGGTTAGTAGAAAACTACCCTTTCATTGGTGGCCAAAATAGGTGGGAGGTGAATTCACCAAAATTTCAAAGGCCAGACTGGTAATTTTGAACGAAATTCAGTTTAAACAGAATCACTACTTTCCAACTTACCAGTATACAGATTGGAAAAATTATTATTTAAAACCCTGCAGATTTTGTAAGTATGTCCACTTACAAAGAAATGAAGGGTCTATAATTTTTATCATAGGTGTATTTTAAAGTGGGGTTCCACCCAAATTTTGAACATTATCTCTATGCATTCTCTTCCTTGCCTAGATGCTGACATGCTGTGTAAAAAAATTTAAATCGCCGTAATTTTCTAATCTTCTTAGCACTTCCTGGTTTTCCTCCCATGGGAGTAGGTGTGTCTCTAGCCTCTCCCAGACCTTCCACAGTCCCCTGGGAGCTAGTCTCAGGCTTCCCAGCATGCATTGTGCAACAGCGTCATCACAACATCTCTGCTCCCAGCATTCACCGCATCCAGGAAATACATGCTTGTGGGCTTCAAATGCCCACAATGAAGATGGAAACCGCCTTCAGTGAATTTTATAAGTTATTCTTTACAACGAAATTGGACACAGGCGGACTTATTACACAGAACATGTGAGTAGCTAATCATGAGAAGAAAAGTTTGTGAATGAACTCCAGAAAAAAAAAAACGATAGATAGGTGGACCCCCGCTTTAAGTGATAGAGACAGAATATCAACCAAAAATCCTGAAAAAACACATGATACAAATGTTATAAATTGAGTTGCATTTCAGTGAGTAAAATAAGTATTTGATTCCCTACCAACCAACAATAATTCTGGCTCCCACAGACTGGCTACAGTAGGTGCTCATGTGGTACACAGATAAGTCCTGTTAGTTTAAGTAGGAGCTCCTAACGACAACTCGCTATGTGTATAAAAGACACCTGTCCACAGAGCCTCTTTCTTCCATTCAAACCTCACCATCGTGGGCAAGACCAAAGAGCTGTCAAAGGGCATCAGGGACAAGATTATAGACCTTCACAAGGCTGGAATGGGCTGCAAGACCATCAGCAAGAAGCTTGGTGAGAAGGAGACAACTGCTGGAGCGATTATTCGCAAATGGAAGAAATACAAAATAACCATCACTCGCATTCGGTCTGGAGCTCCATGCGAGATTTTGCTTCATGCGGTAAGGATGATCATGAAAAAAGTGAGGGATCAGCCTAGAACTACACATGAGGTGCTTGTGAATGATCTCAAGGCAGTTGGGACCACAGTCACCAAACAAACCATTGGTAACACAATACTCTGCCATGGATTGAAATCCTGCAGCGCCTGCAAGGTCCCCCTCCTCAAGAAGGCACATGTACAGGCCCGTCTGGAGCTTGCCAATGAACATCTAAATGATTCACAGAAGGATTGGGAGAAAGTTCTGTGGTCAGGTGAGACCAAAATTTAGTTTTTGACATTAACTTGTCTCTCCGTGTTTGGAGGAAGAAAAATGCTGACTTTGACCCTAGGAACACCATCCCCTTCAGTCAAGCACAGAGGTGGAAACATTATACTTTGAGGCTGTTTCTCTGCTAAAGGTAAAAGCTGACTTTGCCGCATTGAGGGGCCAATGGACGGGGCCATGTATTGTAAAATCTTGGATGAGAACCTTCTTCCCTCAGCCAGAACACTAAAGATGGGTCATGGATGGGTCTTCAAGCATGACAATGACCCAAAATATACCGCCAAGACAACAAAGGAGTGGCTCAAGAAGAAGCACATTAAGGTCTTGGAGTGGCTCCAGACCTTGATTCTATAGAAAATTTATGGAGGGAGCTGAAATTTCAAGTTGCCAAGCGACAACCAAGAAACCTTAAGAATTTAGAGAAGATCTGTAAAGAAGAGTGGACCAAAATTCCTTCCTGAGATGTGTGCAAACCTCGTCACCAACTACAAGAAACGTCTTACCTCTGAGCTTGCCAACAAGGGTTTCTCCAACCAAGTACTAAGTCATGTTTTGCTTGGCGATCAAATACTTATTTTACTCACTGAACTGCAACTCAATTTATAACATTTGTATCATGTGTTTTTTCTGGATTTTGGGTTGATATTCTGTCTCTGTCATTTAAAATACACCTATGATAAAAATATTAGACCCCTCATTTCTTTGTAAGTGGACACACTTACAAGATCTGCAGGGGATTAAATAATTATTTTCCCCACTGTATATTGGAAACTTCTTATATACAGTAATTATAATTACAATTTATATGATTTTAAAATTTATTTTTTTTACCTTGGGTTAAAGTGACACTAAACATTATCCTTAATCTTTAAAATTAACCCCCCACATCTACTATTTAAAGTGGTTGTAAACCTCAGACATGAATAATGAACAAAGCATATCCATCTATAACAGAGATGCCCCAACCTTTTGAAGAGCGAGGGCCACTTAAGTGGATCATGTATAAATGCGTGATCCTGCGCAGAGCGGCCGCCCTGCAGCAGTAAAACTGCTATAGGGTGATCGGAAAACTAGTTTATGACTAATATCTGCATTAACACTATGTGGAAATTGTGTGGGGCCTCTCCAGCCCCTGCAAGGACCTTGACCAACATCAGGGCCGGGGAACAGGGAGCAGTTCCATGGATCTGGAGCTGAAAGACTTTGTAGCTTCAGAGGGGATTCAAAAATAAATGATCTGCTTCAGCACACCAAGGACAAACAAATAAAGCTCATTTGAGTTATTTAACTAGACATGTTCCTTTAAATAGGCATGGGTTAGTGACAGGGTCTCTTTGAACAATATAAGTACAAGAATTGAAGCTGTTAGGAAGTTTGTTACCTGGAGTTGTTCATAGTCCAGACATCTGTTGTCTGTCTGCAATGCTGCATAAGGACTTTCAACGACAGGTTTTGGATTATGGGACACCTACAAATTTTGGGGTACAGTTATTATTAGACTGCAAAGGTACGGCCAGCTATCAATTAGTCATTTTTGGCTCTGCCCTCAAGATTCAAAATACATGCAACAGTACAGGAGGTGACTCAGTACGAAAAGCAAACACCAAAGGGCTCCAAGGAAGTGTAGTATTTAAAATAAAGTTTATTAAAAAAAAATTTGAACGCCACTTCTCCACTTGTCTTTTTTATTGGGTTTTTTCAATAAAATACTACACTTAGCTGTCATCCTACTGCTAGTTGGAGATGTCCCAGAATCTATGAAAGGAGCTGCCAGAAGTGTAACCTGATGGAGTTCTATGAACCCTTGATGTACCCTTGATGCTTGGTCAGCCTATGTAAAGACTGTATCTCGTTATTAATAAAGAAAAAAAACAAAAACACAAGGGCTTTATGCCACCTTTATACCATTATCCAATATTGATCATATGGCTTAGCAATGGTGCATACAGTAGGTGCCAATGTATAATTAAGGCCTCTCTTAAGGCTGCATTCATGCCTGAGCGTATCATTTTCAGGCAGAAAATCGTGCGATTTTGCCGCAATTTTTGCCGCGATCTTGTACAGGTCAAAAGGTCACCAATGTAAAAAAGCAGAAAAACGCCTGTAATCTGCCTAAACAGAAGCTCTTGTATTTTTTTGAGCGACGGGCGTTTTGCTTCAGGCGACAGAACGCTCAGATGTGAACAGGGGCTATTGAAATGAATGGAATTTGGTATTTTTGGGCGTTTTTAGAGCTGAGGCTTACAGCAGAAAAATGCTCCAAAACACCTAGGTGTGAACGGAGCCTAAATGGTATTGCACGGAGCAGCCCCCTACCTCCTCTTCAGGGATTGGGGATTCCAACCTTAATCCCCCAGCGTTCTCAGCACCTCTTCTCTAAGTGCCACCATAGAAAGGCACTTGCTATGAGGGCAATCAGGTGGGCATGCTCCTACAGGAGACTCAGGTTAGTATATTGAGGGGGGAGTCTGGGGGAGCTGCTATTGAAAGGTTTTACCTTAATACAGAGCATGCATTAGGTAAAGAACCCTTTGTCTTTAGAACCACTTTGAGGATAGCTGCAGTATCACTAGTGGTTGGTTAAAGTGTATCTAAAGCCAAAGGCTTTAGTTTTTTCTTTATTTTTGAAGTAATGATGGGTTAGAAGTACCGATCTCTTGGCAACCGCCAAACCCAAACATGTCCATCAGATTGCCAGTCAAAGAGGTGTGATTCGTCACTCCAGAGAACACATCTCCACTGAGAGTTCAGTGGCAGCATGATTTACACCACTGCACCCGACACTTTGCATTGCACTTGGTGATGTAAGGCGTGGATGCAGCTGCTTGACCATGCAAACCCATTCCATGAAGCTCTCTATGCGCTGTTGATGTGCTGATCTGAAGGTCACATGAAGTGTATTGACTCTACAGACAGTTGGCGACTTCTGTGCACTTCATCATGCACTGACCCCGCTCTGTCATTTTACATGGCCTACCACTTTGTGGCTGAGTTGCTCTTGTTCCCAGTTGCTTCCACTTTGTTATAATACCACTAACAGTTGAGCGTGGAATATTTAGTAGCAAGGAGATTTCACGGATGGACTTATTGCATAAGTGGCAACCCATCACGGTACCACCTTGAATTCACTGAGCTCCTGAAAGTGACCCTGTCTTTCACAAATGTTTGTAGAAGCAGTCTGTATGCCTAGGTGCTTGATTTTATACACCTGTGGCCATGGAGGTGAGTGGAACACCTGAATCCAATGATTTGGAGGGGTGTCCCAATATTTTAGGCCAGTGATGGTGAACCTTGGCACCCCAGATGTTTTGGAACTACATTTCCCATGATGCTCAACAACACTGCAGAGTGCATGAGCATCATGGGAAATGTAGTTCCAAAACACCTGGAGTGCCAAGGTTCGCCATTACTGCTTTAGGCAAAATAGTGTAGATAACAAAAAGAGGCATTTATCCATTACCTACTCTTAAAAAAAAAAAAAAAAAAAAAAAGTTTGAACATTAGCTATCCTTTTTAGACAACCATAATTTTAATTGTATAAGGTTTTTTAATCTGGGTTCATAATTATGCGAATAAGATGTGGGTTTCCCCGCATCCAATTCGCATGATAGAAGAGTGTGGCCGGCTTTCAATGGAGCCAGTTCACACATCTCCGGGGCGGCCACGGAGCGCCCAGATGAAGGGTCCTGTGCGTAATTGGCTCCATTTCAGGTCTGAATTCATGCAAACACGCCACACATAGGGATTGATTTACTAAAGTCACATTTACTGTGCCTGTTTGAAAGTGCAGTTTCTCCAGAGCTTAGTAAAAGAGGGAGAGCTATGCTGGCTTTCATCATCCAATCATGTGCAAGCAAAAATGCTGTTTTTTTTAGATTCCTTGCATGTGATTGGTTGTTCTTTGTATCGTGAAGCTTTACCTCATTTACCACCCCTGGAGCAACTGCACATGCAGAGAGCAGCTGCACTTTCAAAAGTGCACAGCCAATAAGCCTTTAGTAAATCAACTCCATAGTGTAAACCGAGCCTTAAATAAAAAAACTGCAAAAAGTCATAATTATTCAAAACACACATACTGACCGTAACATTCATATAGAGATTGGTATCTCTGGAGGCTTCCTTGGTTGCTGCATTTGGTTGGCTTGGTTGGCTTGAAGCTCTTTTTCTTCTGTGAAAAGAAATTTGCTGTTGTATTCAATAAAATACAGATATGTGCAGAGGCGTAACTAGAATCTTCAGGGCCCCGGTGCAAGAAACCATGAAGGGCCCCCACCAGGGGCGTTGCTAGCTCTACAAAAGATCTCGGGCTAGAGCCCCTACATTAGGGTACCCAGAGAGCCTCCCTTACATCAGGGTCCCCAGAGAGCCCCCCTACATCAGGGTCCCCAGAGAGTCCCCTCCTTACGTCAGGGTCCCCAGAGACCCCTTTCCTTACATCAGGGTCTCCAGAGAGCCCCTCCTTACATCAGGGTCCCCAGAGAGCCCCCTCCATACATCAGGGTCCCCAGAGGGTCCCTCCTTACATCAGGGACCCCAGAGGGCCCCTTCCTTACATTAATGTCCCCAGAAAGCCCCCCCACATCAGGGTCCCCAGACGGCTACCCCCCCCCTCCTTCAAGAGGTTCCCCATGTACCTGGCTGGTGGAGGCGGGAGGCGGCGATTGGCAGCTCTATGGTGTCCACAGGCAGGGAATCTCCATGAGGCTTGTAGTTCTTCTCCCGAGTGTATACAGTGCAGAGGGGAGGGGCCTCTGACCCGGGCATGTATCAGCAGCAGTGTACAAGTGTATAATTGTGGACTTTTTGTCCTTTGTATACTTTATTTTTCTTTTTCTCACGGCATATCTATAAGACCAGGGCAACATCACCAGAGCCTTACCCAACCAGGAAGTGGAAAAACAGTAATTGCAAGTTGAGCAAAAAATGTTTAATTAATAAGACAATTTCATATCACTTTGTATAGCTTTTAATTATGGTAAATAGGGGAAGCTCCACTTTGAACCCACTGATGCATACATAGCTCCCAACTATCCCTGATTTCGAGGGACTGTCCCTGATTTGGAGCAATGTCCCTCTGTCCCTCATTCCTCTTCATTTGTCCCTCATTTTGGTCTGATCTATATAACTGTATGTAGCGCTGGTAGATTTTTGATCTACCATCTGATAGGTAAATTTAGTGGGTTGCTCGTTAGAGGAAGTTAGATTTGCCTCTGTTCCAGCTTGGCTGAGTTGCGTGTAGTTCCACACTGTGCCTGTGGGTGTCGCTGTTACCATTGGCTGGTGTTGGAAGAGCAACGCGTTGAAGCGTATGAGTGCTCCTCTGTCCCGGAGACAACTCGGTGGAGGTGGTCCTCCGAGTTGCATTTTGGGAGGGGGTATTTATGGGACAGACGCCATGTTTAGGGGTTCGTTTTCAGCCACCTGCTGGCCCTCCTGGCCGACAGGTATGCGTTAGGAGTACCACCTTGTGGTCCTCCGTTCCGGAGGCCCGCGTCGCTGCGGCGTGTGGGTGGGTCCAGAAGCCTGTCTGGGGCCTACCACAGCAGCAGAGGAATGGTCCTGAGCTGTCTTTCCTGAGTGAAGAAGCTGGACAACTGAGGAGTATATATATAAATGGGGTAGTGGCGCTCCCTAAAGTTTGGTTGGGCAGGTGAGTGATATAGAATACCAGTAGTAATTGGGACCGTTATACTGGCTCCACGGCGGGTCACTCCACCAGGGTAAGTTATATAAATAGATACCACACAACAGTGAAGTAACAACACTCCCTCTGAGGTATATACAGCATACGTGAGTGTGCAAAATAAATAAAAATAAAGAATAATGAGAAATAGTATAATAATGAAAATTATTACAGCCTCCTCGCCATAAGTGATAGTGTTGGTAGATATGCCTACCCTGATTAAACATACATTACATGTGAGTGAAACCATAAATAGCGCCTTATTTGGTATACCTATCGTATACGTGTACACACTTCAATAGTATGTAATACTATGCCTGTGACTAAAATACAAGCGTTGATAACCTCAAATTGTCAAAGGTACCAGTAAGCCTATAAGTGACCATACGGTTGAGCACCTAGATATATATTAGGCCTTTACCAAATTATAAATCCATAACCATATTCAGTGAACAAAATCATTTAAACCTTAGTTAGTTGTAAATCTTAATCACTTTTTTGGAGTGTTTATAAACAATCCACAATTGATAGACAGTCCGTAGTTGTGAAGAAGTCTTCAACGCGGTGAAAAATAAAACATAAAAAACAAAAACAAAAATCGTGACTTGAGTGCATTCAACGTCCTTGGTGACTTAGTGCTCCCCCTCAAGAGTCCCCACTCACCAGATCCATTCACCCCAAAGGGGTCATTTGTATATAGATTTAACCTCTACGATCTCCCTGCCGGCGTAATGGATGGATTTCCCAGAGGGGTCCTCAGCATACACCGGATGATGAAGCTTTGTCACTCCTTTTTCCATGTGTTCATCTCCTAAGCCATCATCTCCTAACCTCCTTCATCTCCTAAGTCACCAAGGACGTTGAATGCACTCAAGTCATGATTTTTGTTTTTGTTTTTTATGTTTTATTTTTCACCGCGTTGAAGACTTCTTCACAACTACGGACTGTCTATCAATTGTGGATTGTTTATAAACACTCCAAAAAAGTGATTAAGATTTACATCTAACTAAGGTTTAAATGATTTTGTTCACTGAATATGGTTATGGATTTATAATTTGGTAAAGGCCTAATATATATCTAGGTGCTCAACCGTATGGTCACTTATAGGCTTACTATCATCTTAAACTCCTAATCTCCTATCTTCTTTTTTACGCAAAAAAGGAAATCCTTATGAAGTGGATTGATTCTTCCCCTCCGTCAGTTGCGGCCTGGGAGGCACAGATTGAAGCAGCCATCCCCATGTACAGAATGACGTATATAAACCGAGGGTGTCCATGGAAATTTGAGAAAGTTTGGGCTCCGTGGATGGCCTCTTAGGGATATAAACTCCATCCTGTTTCCTAATGTATTTGGTGGGTGGGGGTGGATCTAGTGGACGGAAACTCAGAAGTACTTGGTTACTGGTATTGAAATTTCTTTTTACAATGCCATATTGGTATATATACTGAATGGAACATATTGTGGTAAAGCATGTACACCTACTATGCAGAGCTGTGTATAGTGTCAATTGGTATTCTGTAATTTTGCCTTCTTTGACAATAAAGCACCTTTGTTTGTTAAAAAAAGATTTACAACTAACTAAGGTTTAAATGATTTTGTTCACTGAATATGGTTATGGATTTATAATTTGGTAAAGGCCTAATATATATCTAGGTGCTCAACCGTATGGTCACTTATAGGCTTACTGGTACCTTTGTCAATTTGAGGTTATCAACACTTGTATTTTAGTCACAGGCATAGTATTACATACTATTGAAGTGTGTACACGTATACGATAGGTATACCAAATAAGGCACTATTTATGGTTTCACTCACATGTAATGTATGTTTAATCAGGGTAGGCATATCTACCAACACTATCACTTATGGCGAGGAGGCTGTAATCATTTTCATTATTATACTATTTCTCATTATTCTTTATTTTTATTTATTTTGCACACTCACTTATGCTGTATATACCTCAGAGGGAGTGTTGTTACTTCACTGTTGTGTGGTATCTATTTATATAACTTACCCTGGTGGGGTGACCCGCCGTGGAGCCAGTATATCGGTCCCAATTACTACTGGTATTCTATATCGCTCACCTGCCCAACCAAACTTTAGGGAGCGCCACTACCCCATTTATATATATACTCAATCCTGAAACACCTTGGGGAGTTTCCTTAGGGGGGCTGCATACCTTTACACCGTCCTAAGCGCAGTCATCATACTTTATTGGACAACCGAGGAGATCCCAGGGGAGGACCCGTCATGGAAGGATCATGCAGAGTGCTGGTCTTGAGAGGGGCCTGGTGACTCGGTTGGAGGACGTATCCTAAAGTAGTCTTACTGCATAGTACTGCCGGGTTGGCTTAGAGGTCCAAGTACTGTGTCTGAGGTTCACCGAAAAACCAATGCATCCTGTGGCAGAGGATCGTACGGGTTTATTTCAAGCAAGTCTGTGGCAAAGACTTTTGTTCGTGCTACGTACTGGCTGCTAGACAACTGAGAGAGGCCTATCCAGGCGAGCAAAGATCGTGTCCCACAAGAGGATTGGATCCAATTACAGTGTTCAACTCTAAAGGACGTTCTAAAGAATCCTAAAGAAAGGTATTTGAGCTTCCCTGCAGCTTTCCTCCTGCCTCTTTCCTGCTACTTCCTTTAACAAAGCATTGAAAACCTACTCAAGTGTTGGTACTTATATCGTCCGGAGGTAAACTCAACGGAACCCTAGACCCGGTGCTGGTGAAACAGAGGTATCGAGAATGAAGGTAACAGCCCACTTAAATCAGCAGCTTCACCGAGAGTTATTGCTATATGTATATAAAATGCACTTTTTATCTATCAAAAAGTGTTTTCCAGTGCTAAACCTTTCACCTGATTTCTAAATTGCTGCATTTGTAAATTCCAAAAGCCAATATAAAGGAATAGTAGTGGTAAAAAAAAGCACTTGTGGATTTAGCCAATCTTGTTTTTTTTGTACAGTTCTGCTTAAAAGGGGCGTGGCAGGGGGTGTGTCCTATGCCTGCATACTTTTGCTGATAGATGTCCCTCATTCCCGTCTCAAAATGTTGGGAGGTATGATGCATACCCTGTTTAGGTGAAGCTGTTCAGTTTATACACAGGCACAACTATGTTACATGTACTGGCTACTGGCAGCAAAATGAACAGCAGTGCATGCCAGGGGTGGACTGACCATTGAGCCACTCGGGCACTTCCCGAGGGCCCTGGGCCACTAGGGGGCCCCATCAGGGTTGCCAGCCTCAGTAAAACCAGGGACAGTATGTATAAATCTGTGTTTTTTTACATCTGTCTGTGTATACTGTGTGTACATGTATGTGTATACTGTGTGATTGTATACTATGTGTGTGTGTATACTGTGTGTACATGTATGTGTATACTGTGTGATTGTATACTGTGTGTGTGTATACTGTGTGGCCCAATAATCTCTGATTGCCTGGGGGTCCCATAATCTCCTATTGCCCGGGGGCCCCATGAGTTATCAGTCCGCCCCTGGTGCATGCTATATGATGACACTGTAGATATCGCCTTGGAGCTCTGCTTCCGTCTGCACACCTGGTGGATGGATACAGCAGCCATAACTGTGCTGGGGCAGCTGTAGAAACTGCTGAGAGGTGTCATAAGACTTTCCACAGCTCTGGTAGCATACTGTCCTCTGCCTTATGGAGAGTTCTGACTAATGATAGCTCTGCACAGACTCTACTGAGGTTGTGAAGAATTCATAGGCCCAGACTGTGATCCGATTCAGGCCCACTGCACTCATCCCAGGGTACCAACCAACCCCTCCCTATGAATGACAAACTGCCTTGGGAGATGAGATGACATTCACTCAATCCAGGCACTTCCAGGCTGACTGCATAATCTCATGTCTGTGGTATCATGCAGGAACCGTGTGTTCAAACTTCATAGATGTCAACTGTCCCTGAACAACCTGAACAACCTAAATAGCATCCAATCAGTGCTAATTTCTGAGAGGTTATCAACCCAAATACCTAATATATCCTAAAATTATCTCTCACACATCAGCAGTAAATCAATATTGCTTACCTGTGATTTATTTTTATAGATTCATGAAAGTTCATGTTGAGGGGAAAGTGGACAGGTTCAGGGCTAATACAAGCCAGAATGAGTGCTTGCTTGGTATGTCATTCATTTTGTATATCTCTACCGCTTGATTCACTCAAAAAGGCAGTCCACCTAAAACTGGCACATTCTGGAGAATTAAACTACCTGACAGCCTCTCCACTCTCTAGGAGAGATTGTTGGTGAGATCCTTGTGCTGAGTTCCCAGGTCTGCACACCAGCGGAAACCTGGGGTATCCCTGTTCTAAATTTTCAGCTATGCAGACCTAAGCTGCCCATTTATGAAAAGCTCCCACCATCCCTGTGCTGAGTTTTGGTTCTGCATACCTGCCGTGCTTATTATGAGGGGCTCCCACCATCTCTGCTAAATTTTACCTCATGAATAATGTAACAGTAGGTGTGGCAACATACAAAGGGTGAGCAGGAACACTGCTGGGAACTATGACAGGGAGACCCCACTATTGGGAATATGCAAGACCCTGGAGCCTAAGCCCCCAGGGCCACATGCAACCCTAATGCCGTGTACACAAGGGCGGAGTTTTTGTCCTGACTGGACCGACGGATTCGAATCCGGACGAATCCGTCGGACAATCCGACCGTGTGTGGGCTTAATGCAGCGGACTTTTTCAGGTGAAAATCAGAAGAATTTTAGATTTGGAACAGGTTTAAAATCTTTCCGACGGATTCGAGTCCGGTCGAAAAATCCACTCGTCTGTATGCTAGTCCGACGGACGAAAACCGACGCTAGGGCAGCTATTGGCTACTGGCTATCAACTCCCTTATTTTAGTCCAGTTGTACGTCATCACGTACGAATCTGTTGGACTTTGGTGTGATCGTGTGTAGGCAAGTCCGTTCGTTCGAAAGTCTGTCGGAAGTCCGCCGAAAGTCCTTCGAAAGTCCGTCAGACTTTTGATGCCGAAAAGTCTGCCCGTGTGTACATGGTATTAGGTGTTTGAAGTGTGGACATCGGGCTCTAGCAGTCAGTAGAGGAAACATTGATTTGTAAATGGGCCATTAATAACAGTGATCTCTTGCAGTTTCATTTAACATGTCTCCTGTCTCTGGCTGTCTAACACAGCAAGACTTCATCTCCAACCACTCCGGTAGAACAGTCTTTGGCCTTTTCTTCCAGTAAGTCTTCAGTCTATGAGAGTCTTCTGTAGCAGGACATATAATAAGGATTACTTTTGGCCCTTGGAGATTAGAGGGGCCAAATTTAAGTCCCCCTATACTTTGGAAATTGACAACCACCAACTCAAGCCATATAAGAAGCTGACTTGGCCTAATTAGCCTCACCCATAACTGCAATTTGAATTTTGTATGAACTGCCCCTTTAACAACCTGTACATTAGAAACAACAGTTTTTGGCACTTATGTATTTTATGGACTGACCAATAATTTGAGCCGGCCACATACTTAACCTCTCCCATGTATAGTCCTTGTACTGTACAAATCCCACAATCCACAGTCTCCCACTCCACCTGTATCACTTGTGGCTGCTGCCATCTTTTGCTACACCACCTGGGCCCCTCATCCTGCCTTCACTCTATTCCAGAGGTGATCCATTCTCTTAAGCCTCTGATAAGTCTTCATGGCTAAGTTTTCCTTTTTCACTGTCTGCTGCAAAAATGTAATCAAGTCTGTTACCCCTGATAGAATTAGAAGCCACGGGACCTGGCAAAGCGCAGCAGATTAATTGAAATTTGAGCAGTCTCCGAAGTAATATTTGCTACATTTTTTTTTTTTTTACTGTAAGCGCCCCCCAATTTGGGCCCCAAGCTGCCTCTGCACATCCGGCGCTCTATAAGATAATTACAGGCAGCTCTGCTATGCCGTCCGCCGTCATTATTTCTCTCGCCATCCTATGGCTGCCGGAACATCGCTCATACAAATAAGGTTAACAGAGGCTGAGCTGACACTAACAAAGGCTAGACTAATGCCAGCAATAAATAAATGCATTGATAAATACCATTTATAATAATTACTGCCGCCGCTGCGCCCTTCTCTCTAATCGCCTTCTGATTGTGCTAAAACAATAGAAGGGATGAGTATGAGCCTGACACATTACTGGACAAGGCAAGGCATACAGAGCTCTGTTCTGGACAGATGGCTGTAAGAGAGAGGCTCTAAAAGCCCCGGCGAGGGGGGCACACAGTATCAGTGACCTGTATCCTGTACTGCAGAAGCGTGACTATGAAGTACTACTGACCCAAAGAAACCCAAAGTGGCGACCAGGGTCCTAGGGCCCACTTACACGTGTGCATTGTAGAAGCGTGACTATGAAGTACTACTGACCCAAAGAAACCCAAAGTGGCGACCAGGGTCCTAGGGCCCACTTACACATGTGCATTGTGGAAATGTGCAGTATAACAAACTTGTTATTGGCAGTTGCCACAACACCTGCTCTATGTGTGGTGCATTGCGGTGCCATTCGCAATGTATTATACAGTAGAGCCCAATGCACTATGTCGCACTAAGTTGTTAAAAAAGGGTCATACGTGTTTTTTTCTTTAATTGTGGTGGGTTGGTAGCACATTTGCACCTTTGTGTTGCTATGATGCACATTTGTTAACAGGCCTTTTTTGCACTTTAATGCACATCGCACAAACACAAGTAAAGTGTGTTGCCCGATTCTTTTTTTTCACCCGTAAATGTACTGGAATGCATGCAAATGCACATAAACAAAACACAAATGTAACTCAGTACAAAAAAATAAAAATAAATCATAATGCCTAAATAATGCACTGAAAATGCATCAAAACCATACTGCAAATGTGCCACAAACACACCACAAGTGCATTACAAATCCATTTAAAGCATATGTGGATCTGCACACCGATTATGGGGAATGTGGTGTAAATGAGCCCCCTTAAAGCGAAAACTACACTCCACAAAATACTTATCTCTACTGTCCAGTGATGCGACCATTGGATCCTTCAACTATTCGCTGACACCTTCTCCCTGTGCTTCTTCCAGGTGCCGAGTCTTTGGTCTCTTGATTGGCTGAAGGAGGCTGACTTGACTCCTGCGCATGCACACAGGAGCCATTCATTCTGCCACCACTGTAGTAATGGGAATGCCCACTGAGCTGCACATGCACAGCTGTATTGTACATGTAACAGAAAATTGTGACCAGGCAGGTAAGTTTGTTTTATGCAGAAGAGACAGAGCATGCTCCTCTTGCAAGAAAGAGCTGCCCACTGGCAATTCTTTAAATTTTAGGCTTATTTTCTCTATAATGCCCTGTACACACGGTCGGACATTGATCGGACATTCCGACAACAAAATCCATGGATTTTTTCCGACGGATGTTGGCTCAAACTTGCCTTGCATACACACGGTCACACAAAGTTGTCGGAAAATCTGATCATTCTGAACGCGGTGACGTAAAACACGTACGTCGGGACTATAAATGGGGCAGTAGCCAACAGCTTTAGTCTCTTAATTTATTCTGAGCATGCGTGGCACTTTGTGCGTCGGATTTGTATACACACGATCGGAATTTCCGACAACGCATTTTGTTGGAAAATTTTATAGCAAGTTCTCAAACTTTGTGTGTCGGAAATTCCGATGGAAAATGTGTGATGGAGCCTAAACACGGTCGGAATCTCCGACAACAAGGTCCTATCACACATTTTCCGGCAGAAAATCCAAATGTGTGTACGGGGCATAAGTGTGAATGGGCCCCTAAATGAGTATGCATGAATTTTTTCATTTAAAAATGTATCTCTACCCAATAACCTTTTTTTAGTTTTGAATGGAGTAGGGAAGGATCAAAATTCCTGTTTTTCCTATTTTTTATTTTCTGTGTCACCAACAACAAGCTTTTCCAACACTTCCTGACCTAGAGACACAACAGGAAGCAGTCATCTGTCCATAGCGAAGAGAAGATTATGGAAGCCTAGTTGTTGAACAAAAGTCGGCACAAATGTGGTCTGATTGCATTGTCAGATCTGGATGGCCAATGTGTTTTATTAAAGCGGTAAATCTTCTGATGAGTTTCCAGCAGCAATAAAAAAAAATACAATAGGTTTATTATTTGTTGCTTTAGAAATATGCCACATAAAGCAGTGATACACAAAGAGCAATTATTTGTTCGATCTTTGTAAACACCCCCACACATCAAGACATTCATCATGGCAGGCAAAGCGTTGTCTTTTCCACGCGCCGTCAATGGGAAGACACAGAAAAATAAAGCGCCCACATACAAATGTTACATGTCTCGTGCACATATGCTCTTTCTTGCCACTGTGACATTAATAAAACGGAGCCATAAAGTCACCTGTGACTGATTCCGGGGGCCTCTCGCCTTGTCTGCTGCAGCAGGTGGCGTTGGAGACTCTGTCATATTAAAAGGACAAGGCAAAGGATTTCTAATCATAGGACGCGGCCAAATCCGGGAACTAATCTCAGGGAAAGGTGAGCTCCATTACGGGCAGATAGACAATGTAATGTGCTAATAAAATCCACTTAGCTGGCTGTGTGACAAGGCGAAGCGCAGTTCGCAGTCACGGCTTGGTGACAAGCAAAGAAAAGGACACGCTGGAGAGCAGCCGGGCTACCAATATTCTCTGTAACACAATGGTCACAGGATACGACTTGGAGGTCTGAGTGATATACCACACATTGCATGAGTCAGGGAACCACAAGTCCCAGCATGACTTCCAGCACCATCTTATACCTCTTACATCCACTAAGGGTCCCATCTGTGCTCTAATCCACTTTCATCTCCAATTCTGCAAGCCTTCATTGTGCACCTTTGTAGTGCATTCCTTGTTATCAGTGTAGCCAAGTCCCGGGCCCCTCCAGGCCTAATGGTGACCTCCAGAGTCAGGGATAGCTGACATCCTTCTATGTAGAGTGGGTTACGAGGCATGGTGGGTGTAATGCAAGGTAGATTCATGGGCGCCAGACACTTTTTGAATGCAAAAAGATTTATTTTCTCTAAACAGAACTGTAGGAAAAAGGGTTAGGGCCAGGACACCCTTTAGTAGTTGCAATGTTAATTTAGCAGATTCCAAGACTTCTATAGGCAGACAGTCATGCAGGGTAAGGTATCAAGCCAGGCAACACATCTGCATGAGTAGGAACGCTGTCTCCTATGGCAACAATCTTGAAACTGTTTCTAATACAAATTGTAACGAACTCCTTCGCTTCTTCTACAATCTTCTATTGTAGATCTTCACTCAACTGAGCTCCCAGTCTATCACTTATACCGCATACACACGACCGGACTTTCCGTCAGAATAGACTCCGACGGTCTTTCCGATGGAGTTCCGCTGAAATGGACTTGCCTACACACGATCACACCAAAGTCCGATCATTTAGAACGCGATGAGGTACGACGGGACTAGAAAAAGGCAGTTCAATAGCCAGTAGCCAATAGCTGCCCTTGCGTCGTTTTTGGTCCGTCGGAATAACATACAGACGAACGGTTTTCCCGATAGGAACTGATTCCGTCGGAAAGATTTGAAACATGTTCTATTTCTAGGTCCGTCAGAATTTTAGAAAGAAAAAGTCTGATGAAGCCCACACATGATCGGAATGTCCGACGGAATGATTCTGTTGGACCTTTTCTGCTGGAAAAAACGGTCGTGTGTACGTGGCATTAGACCTGCTGACCCACTGCCACGGAATCTCCTGAGTTCCTCAAATCTTCTCATTCAGTATCTTCCTCAAGCATCACCCCCGCGTCCCTGCTGGGTCCCTAGCTCGGCACTCACAGATACTCCTCAAGCATCACCCCACTGGCCTGCTTGCTCCCTGGCTTGACACACAATACTGCTCTGCAATTGTCACCTCCGCTGGCTGGGTCCCTGGCTTGACATCTGCTGAAGTTTCCAAATTCTTCACCGTCCCCGGTTGATGGGAATACTGCTCTGGTACTTGCTTCAGCTACTCATGGGTTGTCTCTGGTAACAAGGTGGATGGTCCCTTATGCTGCGTACACACGAGCGGACTTTACGGCAGACTTTGCCCGGTGGACGGGATTTCATCGGACAATTCGATCGTGTGTGGGCTCCAGCGGACTTTGTTTTCTCAAAAGTTGGACGGACTTAGATTTGAAACATGTTTCAAATCTATCCGACGGACTCGAGTCTGGTTGAAAAGTCCGCTCGTCTGTATGCTAGTTCGACGGACAAAAAGCCACGCTAGGGCAGCTATTGGCTACTGGCTATGAACTTCCTTATTTTAGTCCGGTCGTACGTCATCACGTACGAATTCGACGGACTTTGGTTGATTGTGTGTAGGTGGGCAAGTCCGTTCATTCAGAAAGTCCGTCGTAAAGTCCGTCGAAAAGTCCGCCGGGCAAAGTCTGCCGTAAAGTCCACTTGTGTGTACGCGGCATAAGTGGCGACAGCTTCCCCTGTACCCCCTGACCACATCAGGTTCTCTGGCCGGCAGAACCGTCACTTCTGGTTGGACTGCAAGCCGTAGTCCCAACCCTGCGCTGCTCTCTTGCTTCTCGATAGGCCCTCAGACAACCTAGCAGCCAGATGTGCCCGGGACAGGCCTTAGGCTCTGGCCTAACAGCCCAGGGCAGCACAACACACGTCCACCCAGACAGCCATCCAGGTGGCACAGAACCCCGATCACCTGACTCCACCCAAATAAATAGGCTCTCCCAGCAGGCCAAGGGATCCAAGAAAATCCCTGCCCATTGGCTGAGACACCCCACTCATTCATAATCTGTCCTTGCAATGCCCTTGTCTTATATAATGCCATCAGATACCCGGCCATCTAATGACAGAAGAGAGAAGTGCAGCAATTCCAAAATTAGGGTGAAGTCAATTAACCTCCTATCAATTGACCAAGGCAACTATCACTTGGCAGATAAATTTAACAGCAACCCTGCCTAAACATCAGGGTGTACATCAGATATACAGCACTTTTCATGTTACAGCTGAAGTTTAATCTGCTTATATATTACCCTTCCTGGTTCCTCCTTCTCCCACTCCTCAACATGTTAAGGAAATAATAAGAAAATATTTTTTTTCTGTTTTCATTACATACCCTTTATTAGTTTCTGTGCTTCTCTGTGCAGTGCAGGCAGCTCATGGCTGGTGGAAGAGGCCAAAAGATCCTCTTCTTCTGAGGTGCCCTACTAGCGCTCCTGGCTCCTCCTCTTCATCGGGTGCCTCCACGGAGAGCTTGGGGGCACTGGCGCGGGCACGCTCACGAGTCTGGCTCCTGCTGCTAACAATCTATCCAATGAGAATGGAAACAGCGGCTGAAGCTGCTGGGCTCGTGCTCGTCGCTGGAACGGATGTGTTCAGGTAAGAAAAAAGGGGGGTGGGGGCAGCTGCAGCAGAAAAGGTTCTTCACCCTAATGAGCAGTGGGCTGGTTCTTGGAAGGAGATCTGCAAATATTAAAATGCCTTAAAGTGGTTGTAAAGCCTCATGGTTTGCATTCTATGCATTAAGGTGAAAAACCTTCTGTGCTGCAGCTCCCCCCAGACCCCCCTATTATATTACTTGAGCCCGATCCGATCCAGTGATGTGCATGAGCCCAGCGGCTCCAGCTGCTGTCTCTCTCCTCATTGGACAGATTGATAGCAACAGGAGCCACTGGCTTCCGCTGCTGTCAATCAAATCCAGTGACACGGGAGCAGTAGCACTCCTGTGGCACAGAAGAGGCGCCTGTACAACTGTGCACAATTGAAGGGAAGGCTAGAGTTCTGCTTTGAAATGTAAAACCTCACATATACCCAGTGAAGTGAACAGCCTGATATGATACACAGAGACTAAACAAATCTCCCTACATAAGCTTTACATATATATCTGCTGTATTCAGCTTTATATATTCTTTAGAAAGTGAACAACGTGTTAGAGATTTTTTCTTCCTGTTCAGCACTGGGTGTGGATTCTTGGCATACACTGTGTGACAGCTGATTGGAGGAAATGCACACACCTCCACCCCACATAGGCAAAAGAAGGAATGTGCAGAGCTGTGCTGTGAATAGACCAGCTTTTTGCTAATCTATTTATAGCACCCACCCCGACACAAATTTCAGACTGGTTTTATCTCGGTTGTCAGAGAACTTGAACGGAGCAGCAGAAAGACAGGGGACCTAGGGCTTTGGAGAGAGATAAGAAAACACTACAGATATATGTGCTTAGGTCAAATTTCATGAATCTGGTTTACATCCATTTTAAGTGTATGCATGCTCAGCAATGTGTCAGTGTAACCCTTCCTGGTACAGAATACCTCTCCCAGAGATCACAGCAACCCCCTGGACACTGCCTTCATCTGCTTCTCACTCCAGAAGGATGGGTTACCATTTACATCCCAATGTGAAAGGTCCAGCTTCTCGCCTTGTGACTGTGAATGTTCAGTTTGATTGTTGGAGGGGAGAGGAGACTGAGGGAATGCTTCTTCCTGCCTGCAGCAGACCGATGACATCATCTCTTTGCCTCATGCATAGGCAAAGTCACTACATAGAGATTAAGGACAGCTTTTTAATATTAAAGTGGTTGTAAACCCAAGAAAAAAAAAAACCTGCAAGACAAAGGCATAATGAGCTAGTATGCATAGCATACTAGCTTATTATGAATTACTTACCTGAGATTAAAGCCCCTGCAGCCGTCCTCGTACACCGCTCCGGCGGCCGACATCGTTCCTTCCGGGTATCGCGTTACTTCCAGGTATCGCGTTACTTCCGGGTATCGCGGGCTCCGTCGCTGTGATTGGCTGAAGCCGCGATGACATCACTCCCGCGCATGCGTGCAGGAGCCGCCGGTAACGGCACAGTCTAACTGAAGCAACGGCACGTATGTGCCGTTGCTTCAGTTTGTTTCAGTGCAAGTAGACGTCGGCACATGCAAATAGAGGGATATATCCAGGGTAGCTACAGGTAAGCCTTATTATAGGCTTACCTGTAGCAAAAAGTGTGTTGTAAGGATTTACAGCCACTTTAAAAGGTGGAGCTTTTTAAAAAAAATGAAAATGCAGCTGTACATTGTGACATATCAGGAATCTATTTAATCACACCGGTAAAGTTATTAAAAGATCCAATTTGAGGATGCCACTCAAATTTCTTTGGTCATCAAAATCAATATTTCCAAATCCAGACCTGACCAACTTTTACCATGTTTACTGCTGCCAGTGTCATCCTCTCCCCTAATATCTGCATTCATGTTCCCATTACACTGTTCTAGTGGGTGGCAATATTGTACCAGGATGATCTAAAGCTGCCAGCCTCTTCAAAGTGGTCTTTGAGTACAAACACTCAAAGCAACCAATTAAGATTCCTTTTTCTACTGGCTGCATTTTATCAGACTTAGTTGTGATTGGTTGCTACAGATCGGTGCAATTAAGAACAAATACTCTTTATTGATTAATATTGCAATTTTATTTAATTGTAAATGACCCCTTTTTATGTTTTTCTCTTTAAACACAAGCAGTAGAAGTACCTGAATTTGACCTTGTATCAGCCTATTGCAGTCCCTGTACAGCAAAGCTCAGACTGAAGGAGGGAGGCATTTTCAGGGAGGTGGCAAAATGTGGACGTGGCTTAAAGGGGTGTGGTTTAATTGAGTCTGAGATTACTTACATGTTAAATAGGGAATGTACAGTGCGGAGTGTACGGCGGTGAGCAGTATGCGCAGAAGAGGAGTTTGGAGTGCATAGATGTGGGTAGTATGTGCAGGAGAGGAGTGCAGAGTGTATGTAGGTGGGTATAATGTGCATGTGAGGAGTGTGGAGTGTACAGCGGTGGGTAGTATGTGCAGGATGGTGTCAGTAGGGCAGTGAACAGTGTCAGTAGTTCTTTATTTTTATTTTTTTTTATTATTATTTCATTTCATTTTTTTGTATTTTTTTTCCATTTTTTCAAAATGCTTTTTGGGGGCCAGTGGATGGTGTCAGTAGGGCAGTGGACAGTGTCAGAATTTTTTTTTTATTATTATTATTTTTTTTTTCATTTAATTTTTAAAAATATTTTTCACAATTTATTTTTGTATTTTTTTTCACAATGATTGGGGGTGGGGGGATGGGGGGGGGGTAGTGGACAGTGTCAGCAGAGCAGTGGACGGTGTCAGTAGTTTTTTGTTTTTATTATTTTTTTACAATTGTGTTGTTTATTTTTTATTCTTTAATAATTTTTTAAAATATTTCTTTTACAGTGCTTCTGGGGAAAGGGGTGGGGGTGGAGGTATGTGGCAGTGGACGGTGTCAGTAGGGCAGTGGACAGTGTCAGTAAGGCAGTGGATGGTGTCAGTAGTTTTTAAATTTTTTACGTATTGATTTTTTTACAATTTAATTTGTTTTTAATTTTTTTCACAATGTCTTTTAAGGGGGAGGAGGTTGGTGCAGTGGACAGTGTTGGTAGGGGAGGGGGGAGTGGTGTCAGTAGTTTTTTATTTTATATATTTTCTTACAAATACATTTTTTATAATATTTTTACAATTACATTTATAGCATTTTTTTTTATCAGCCCTGTTGGTGGACTTTGGCTGAGGACAGACTTTCCCCAGTCCCCTTCTCAGCACTGAAGATGAATGGACAGGAGACAGTGGCTCCTGTCCATTCATAAACTGAAGCAGAGTAAACACAGTTTTCACAGGACACAGGAGTGAGCGGTAGCTTACTGTGTCCAATTCAGAAAAGGAAGGGGCTGGTAAATGACATATTTACCGGTCCCTTCCTCCGCTCTCCATCCTGACACATCCCCCCAGCAGCCGGCAGGAGAGGAGGGAAGTGGGGGATGAGGGGGGCGGAGGAGGAGGACAGGGGACCAGAGGAGAACATGGGGGGGCGAGGAGGACACGGAGGGGGGTTGGAGAAGGAGGACAGGAGGATAGAGGAGTGGCCGGAGGAGCACACAGGGGGCCAGAGAAGTAGGACATGGAGGGGAGCTGGAGAAGGAGGACACAGGGAACAGCCGGGAATGACTGGTGCGGCAGGCAGGACAGCTGTGAGCACCGATCTCCCTGTATAGCTTTTTAGCTGACAGCCACTGAGGGAGAGAAGAAGAAGTGGCTGTCAGCTAAAAAGCTATACAGGAAGATCGGTGCTTGCAGCTGTCCCTCCTACTGCACCGATCATTCCCGGTTGTGAACCCACTGCCACCCAGGATCGGCCCTGCAGCCGGGATATCACGCGACACTCGCGGGTGTCAGGGAGCCGTAGCCCAAACACGGGAGACCCCAGCACCTCGCGGGAGACCTGGGATGTCAGAGCAATGTGAACCCGGCCTAACAGAGAGATAAATAAGTCTGCTACTTCTCCTTTCACTGTCCAATCACAGGCT
The DNA here is from genome assembly GCF_042186555.1 of Aquarana catesbeiana. NCBI lineage: Eukaryota > Metazoa > Chordata > Amphibia > Anura > Ranidae > Aquarana > Aquarana catesbeiana. The sequence goes on along the minus strand of NC_133333.1, from coordinate 214,470,191 downwards.
GGGGGAGAGACAAGACCTGTAAGAGTTACTGAACTGTTGCAGAGGAAAACCTGGTCTCCTGCCCTGCCAGGCTGTGCTGTATGGCAAAACTGTGGAAATCCAGTGATTGGATGCACAGGAATGGAAGTACTTTGACAGGTAAAGCAGCTCCAATATATGTCTTTCTTCCATGTATTTAGTTGTTTTCCTAGAGTTCAGCTTTTAAGCAGACCCTCACATTTCCTGCACCTCCCAAACCCCAATCCATCACCATGTCCCCCAAGATTCCAGTACAACTTTTGACTTGCTCAATAAGCATGAATACTGCCAGCCCTGGACAGGCTGCAGTGATTGGAGACTGCTCCATCATCATATGAGGTCCGTCCCGCCCTGTAAATGTAATCAGATCTTTATGTCCACCCTAAATATGGACAGTTTCTCCAAGTAACGGGGACAGATCCAAAACAGGGACAATTCAAATCAATGAGATCATTCTATTCGGAGAAGGAGCCACATTACGCAGAGTTTTTGTATCACCATTGCATTAGCAAACATTTGTAGCAAAACCATCATGATCAGAAATTCTCAAAACGCCATTTATATGAACCTCCTGAAATGTGCACGGCTTTATCCAGACCCAAAGTAGTCGATAGAACAAGCAAATCTTTGAGACAATACTGCATTTCACTTTATCATATGGCAACATTACCCAGCGAGTTCAATTTCCTGATGGAAACAATACAGAAGCAAAATCAATAAACAAAACAGTAATTACTACATGTAACTTCCAATCATCCATTTATTACGGCACAGACAGTAGCTGGAACCTCCTTTGGTTTCAGATATTTGCTCGGCGAAGTCTGTGCAGAGAGATTTCCCCAGACACGCTGGCAGTAATTGTTATCTCCTGTGGTTGAGCTGCCTATAAAGAGAGATTCATCTTGATTTTAGATCGTTGGCAATGGCCAAATTGGCTGGACCAGGTTCAACCGAACAGCTGCTGCACAAATGGGGAGAGCTGGGTATACTCCAAAATGGTCTCTAGAGGTAGTGAAGCCTCTATCTAGCTTGGCACTCTGAGGCCTAGGCTCCCATCTCAGCCTGGCTTGGTACATTATCTGACCAGATGCACTGAAGCATCATTTCATATCTAGCTCTGTGTGGGCACAGCTGGGTACATCTAACTCTCTCACTCTCTCTCCCTCTCTGGAGACACCAAAGTCTGGACCCTAAAGCTCTAATTTCTTATCTTGCTCTACATATGCATAGCTGAGAACAGCTCTCTCTCTCTCTCTCTGGAGCAAGCAAGGTCCAGACTCCGAAAGTCTATGGGTGCTCTTATAGTCTCTAGAGGTTGCAAGGCCTTGTATGATGTCTCCATCTAGCTTGGCACCATGGGTTCTGGACTCCCATCTCAGTCTGGCCTGGTACATTATCTCACCAGAGGAAGATAGGCTTCTATGTATCCTGCTCTAGTTGGGCTCAGCTGGGTACAGCTATCTCAAGGCAGCAAGGTTTGAACTCCAGAGGCAGCAAGGTCTGAACTCTGGAGATCTCTCGAAGGTCTCACAGTTTCTGTAGGTGGCCAAGCCTCACATAATCCCTCTATTTAGCTTGGCACTCTGAGGCCTGGGCTCCCATCTCAGTCTGGCCTGGAACATTACCTTGCCAGAAGCAATAAGGCTTAATTTCGTATCTAATTCTACATTGGCATAGCTGGGTACAGCTCTAGCTCTGAAGAAAGTAAGGTCTGGACTGAAGAAGCCCCTGAGAAGTCTCCAGAGGTGGCAAGGTCTTGTATGATCTCTTCACCTAGCTTGGCACTTCGAGGGCTGGGCTCCCATCTCCTGCCAGCCTGGCACATTACCTTGCCAGAGGCAGTAGCGCTTCATTTCTTATTATGCTGTACACAGGCACAGTTGGGTACAGCTCTGTCTCCATAGGCAGCAAAATCTGGACTCTGGCATCTATCTAATCTGGCACAGTTGGGTATTGTTCAACTTTCTGTAGAGAGCAAGACTCTATTTCCTGTACCCTGGCACAGCTTGGTACACACCAGGTTGATCCAAGAACTGTGTTCATACCCAGTCTGTGCACATCTATAAATGGGGAAGCAAATATGACAACAGTGCAGATCAATGTATAACTTGCAAAAGGAATGGTGTACATGGGCAGGGCAATCAAGAAAACTATACAAAAATTCTTCAGCTTCTGTAACTGACTGTACTTACAAGAGGGCACATTCATAGTCTTCCTGTCTGTAGCTGGGAACGAGGAACACCTATTAGCAAAAGTATGTAGGCATAGAACACACCCCCTGTCACGCCCCCTTAAAGGAGAATTATACAAAAAAAGATTAGTTAAACCCACAAGTGCTTTTTTTTAACCATTACTATTCTGGGTTTTGAAATTTACCAAAGCAGAAATGTAAAAGCTAGATAAATGGTTTAGCACTGGGAAACATTTTTTGGAAAGATAAATAGTGCATTTCATATACAACTATATAGTTCACACTTTTTTCCCTAGGTGAATGGGTAGGGGGCTCCCGGATTCCGATAAGCCCCCGCTTGCAGACCCCGACAACCAATGGCCAGGGTTGTCGGGAAGAGGCCCTTGTCCTCTTCAACATGGGGACAAGGTGCTTTGGGGGAGGGGGGGCCGCAGGGCGCCCCCCCCAAAGCACCCACCCCCCATGTTGTGGGCATGCGGCCTGGTATGGTTCAGGAGGGGGGCGCTCGCTTGTCCCCACCCCTTTTCCTGACTGGCCGGGCTGCGTGCTCGGATAAGGGTCTGGTATGGATTTTGGGGGGGACCCCTACGCCGTCTTTTCGGCGTAGGGGGTTCCCCTTAAAATCCATACCAGACCTAAGGGCCTGGTATGCTCCCAGAGGGGAATTCCCTCTCGCGCCCGCCGCAATAGGAAAATGTGTTTTTCCTACTGCAGCCAGCGCAAGATGTACAGAAGCCTGTCGCCGAGAACCAGCGCGATGGGCTCGCGCTGGAAACATTCTCGCGGCTGTGTACTGTAGTTTGGCTTTGTGTGCACACGATCGGACATTGCTGCATCGGACTTTTGTTGCTGGAAAGTTTGTGCGTTCGCACAGCCAACAAAAGTCCCATGAAAACAGAAAAAGTTTGTCCGATGGAGCGTACACACGGTCGGATGTTGCTCCAAAACAGCTAATTTGCATGTTTGTTGTCAAAAAGTCTGATCGTGTACACGCCTTAAGACTTCGCACACCTTTGGATTGATACAGTTGGAATGTATTTAGCTTCTTTAAACTGCAAGTTCAATTGGGCTTTACATTTTTACCCCGTCATCCAGAGTCGCTTAGAGTTTGCTTTTATAATCTTGGCGGTTCTATTAGTGCTTGAAGATACATCAGGGAAATATTTATGGAAAAGTGATCCATTTTATAGGCTTCACTGATCGATAAAAACCTCAAACGTCCTGTATGACCACAAGGCCACAGAGTATAGGTTGGCTGTGGAAAAGTCGCTTACTATTTCATTGTGGGGGGGGGGGGGATTACATCTCATACAGAGGAGACATTATCTGGCTTCTTCTCTACAAGCCGGCAGTTGGTATTTCTGCATCTGACATGCATGGCCCCGGTATATTTTTGGAAGAGGAGCCGCGGTGACATCTCGCTGTCAGGATCTCACAGAGAAGCCTTGCTGCTGCTTTGCTCTCTTCCAGCTCTGATGAGGATCTTGTATGAATTGGGTGGGACAGACATGTCGCAATGTTCTCTATCACAGCAGGAGGGAGCTCATCAAGCACGGGGGCCAACAAAACGCCGTTTTATTACCTGACACATACAACTGGGGAGGTGTTGTCAGGCAGTGAACCTCCAGAGCTGTTACTGTCATCTTTATCTGGAAGTAATTTTTAACTGCTTATATCATGTTTTTGAGGTTGTGTGCGGCCTTCTCGCTCCTTTGTGGAATAAAAATGTAAATTAAATGAGATCTCTGCTGGTCTCAGGTTAATAAAGGCTACACAGGCGTGTATCATTTTAAGGGAATACGTCAAGTAATATTCTATGGCAAACTGTCAGCTGTAATTGTCACAATATTATAAAATAGCTTTTCTGTACTGATGCAGGGTACTGTGATGTTTTCAGGAAGCTATGTACAGCACTCTGCCAGCTCCTCCCACCAGCCATGATCTATGCATTGCATAGAGAAGCACAGAGACCCAATGATGACATAATCGGGTATAAAATAATGTAATGAAAACAGAAGGCCTTTATTTAAAAACTTGCCGAACAGCAGTTTAAGATACTGTTGTCCAGCAGCTTTGCTATTCCTACGCGACATACCTGTACATTGCGGAGGAACTTCCTGGTTATCAGTCGCGTGCACACGTGCGCCCCCTGCTGATCGTGCTATTGTTGGACACAGCATGAGTTTGTCAGCAGGCTCGCAGCCAATGATCTTGGCTGTGAACCTGCTGACTGTGGCCAACCACAGCACAGAGATCTCTGTGTGTTAGTAGACACACAACACAGATCTGGCTGGTTCTGCTTCCTGATCTCACTTATCGTTCAAAGCTGAGATCAGGAAGCAAAGTCAGCCAGTCCATTCGTAAAATCAGCACACATACACTTGTTAGGCACACAATTAACTCTCTGATTGCCCTCCTGATCACCCCTGTCACCCAGACAGTGTCATTAGTACAGTGATAGTTTATAGTATTATTATTGATCACTGTATTAGTGTCACTAGCAATGTCAGTTAGTGCAAGTCCCTGATTGCCCACCACACTATCACAGTCACACTCAGGGCTGCCGTCCGGGGGGGGACAGCCCATACATGTGTAGGGGGCCTGGGTATCCCAAGGGGCCCGGGCATCCCAAGCAGTGTTGCTGTGCAAAATGTCCGTGATGGGAGAAGATTGCCGCTTTAAAAAATATAGTTGTGCTCAGTCTACTAACAGCGCTCGCACGGCCTGCTAGAGTCCCGCCCCTTCCCCCCTCCCTCCCTTGTCTATTGGTTTCCCCGAGATGCCCAGGTCCTGTGCGTGGAGATGATTGGCCAGCGCAGGTGACAGTCATAGGAGTGTGGCTGGAGTGAGCACCCGCCTCCTCAGCCATCCGCAGCTCTGGGTTGGCTCAGTGGGTGGGCTGTGCCAGGCAGGGGAACATCAACAAGGCCGGCCAGCCAATGGGAAGTCTAGAAGAGAGTCCCATGTGTTCACTATTAGGCAATAGAAACTTAATAAAGGCTGGGGGAGGGGGACTGGAAGAGGAAGGGGGAGGACATGTGATGGGGGAGATGGGACTGGAAGAGGAGGACATGGGACTGGAGGAGGACATGGGATGGAGTAGGAGGAGGCTGACATGGAATGGAGGAGGAGAAGGACATGGAATCGAGGAGGAGGAGGAGGACATGGAATCGAGGAGGAGGAGGACATGAAATAGAAGAGGAGCAGGACATGGAATAGAAAAGGAGGAAGACATCGAATAGAAGAGGAAGAGGGCATGGAATGGAAGAGGAAGAGGACATGTGATCGGGAAGGGAGAGGACATGTAATGGGGGAAATGAAAATGGAAAAAGAGGATGTGGGATGAGGGAGATGGGACTGGACGAGGAGAACATGGTATGGAGGAGATAGGACTGGAAGAGGAAGACATGGGATGGAGGAGATGGGACTGGGTTAGGACATGGGATGGAGGAGATAGGACATGGGATGGAGGAGATGGGACTGGAGGAGGACATGGGATGGAGGAGATGGGACTGAAGGAGGACATAGGATAGTAGAGGAGAACATGGAATGGAGGAGGACATGGAATGGAGGAGAACATGGAATGGAGGAGGAGGAGGACATGGCATGGAGGAGGCATAGGACATGGAATGGAAGAGAAGGAGGACATGGAATGGAGGAGAAGGAGGACATGGAATGGAAGAGGAGAAGGACATGGAATGGAAGAGGAGAAGGACATGGAATGGAAGAGGAGGAGGGTATGGAATGGAAGAGGAGGAGGACATGTGAAGGGGAAGGGGGAGGACATGTGATGAGGAAAATTAAACTGGAAAAAGAGGATTTGGGATAAGGGAGATGGGACTGGAGGAGGAGAACATGGTATGGAGGAGATAGGACTGGAAGAGGAAGACATGGGATGGAGGAGATGGGACTGGAGTAGGACATGGGATGGAGGAGATGGGACTGGAGGAGGACATGGGATGGAAGAGATGGGACTGGAGGAGGAGGAGGACATGGGATGAAGGAGATGGGACCTGAAGGAGGACTGGAGGAGTGAGGACATGGGATGGAGAAGGGAGGACATGGGAAGGAGGAGGGAGGATATGGGAAGGAGGAGGGAGGACATGGAATGGAGAAGGAGGAGGACATAGGATGAAGGAGATGGGTCTGGAGGAGGACATGGGATGGAGAAGATGGGACTGGAAGAGGAGGATATGGGATGAAGGAGATGGGACTGGAGGAGGAAGAGGACATGGGATGGAGGAGGAGGACATGGGATAGGGGGAGATGAGACTGGGAAAGAAGAACATGGGATGGGGAAGATGGGAGTGGGCGGGCCCTGGGGAAAGTTGATGGTCACGCCCGAGCTGTGTAAGGGGCCCCAAAATTTCTGATGGCTGTCCTGGTCACACTAGAAACTTGATAGGCAATCAGAAAGTCAGACCTGCATTAAAAATTGTGGAAATTACAGTATAAAAAAGAAAGCTCTCTTTGTTTGCAAAAAGTGTTATCATTTTTATTTGGGTACAGTGTTCCATGACCGCGCAATTACCAGTTAAAGTAGCATAGTGCTCCGGGCATCAAGGGGGTAAAACCTTCCTTAGGTCAAGTGGTTAAAGATGTCATTGGCATGCTGATGAAGGGATGGGGGACTAGGGAAAGCAAAATATAATCAAATTAAACTTTTGCTTTAATATATAACAAAAAAATACTTGAAAATTGTAGAAGTCAGCCTGCACACAACAATGTTCAGCTAGTCGCTCACCGATTGAGTGTTTGTCGGGAAAACAGTGGAGAAGGAGCAAAGGGTACAACACCACAATTGGGTTGATTAACTAAAGCAGTGTGCTGTCAGTAGAGGCGCAAACACACATTTCCATTTTTAAGACATGGTGTACCGGTAATAGAGCTTGAATCCACCACTTACTATTGTGGTCTCGGCGCACGGGAGAATGTAATCTGCGCGCCTCTATGGACATGGCGCACGGCATCTCCAATTCAATATTAACATAAGATGGAGGTGCCAAAATTATGGGGTGATGTGAGGAAGTTTAGTAACAACTGCCCAAGTAACAGACATGCCCAAAATAGAATGAGAAAGTAACTTTTTCAGAGATAACCTGCTGCGCCTGCAAGTATGTTTAGAACTGCTTGAGATCCATGTAAGCAGTGCGCATGCGCAAGTGACTCTTGCGCCCGTTCACATGACTTTTTTCATTGTGCGCCCAAAATCGTAGTAAATGTTAAGCAAAGTACATGCAGTTGCATGCGTTGAAAGGGCGCACCTCTAATCTTTGTGGAAATACGTAACTCATGACTCATTTTTTTTATGCTGATTCACCTTTATTTTTATTTTTTTTATGAGATTTGCACACAGGTCATATGAGCATGTTACGTTGCCAACATGTGACATGTACCATGTTAATATTATGTAAAAAGACTCTCGCTCCTCTAGCTCCCTTTATAAGGCCTAAAAGGGCATGAGCTCCCCCCTCTAATGCATATAATTTCCTTTGGCTAACTTTTGCTTTTAAAGGGGAACTCCACACTCCACTCCATTCTCCAATGCTCTTGGCTCCCCCTCTAATCCCTTTGATTTACTTGGGCTAGCTTGCTGTGTGTGTGGCTAGGGGTTTGTTAGTGTTTAGGAGGGGCACAATCTTTTTTAGTTTGGGGTGGTAATTTTCACGTGGGGGTTCTCATTTAAAGCCTTAACAGACCCAAATGGCCTTGTATGTATTGGGGGGGCAGGCCATTTTTTTGGTTAAAATCTTCCAACTGCAATGTAGATTTGTAAGTTTTCTTAAAGTCGTACATCTTTGAAGCAGCATTTTGGATACATTCTACAGATGCACCACTTTTGCAGGCAGAGTAAGTGCCCAACCCCCCCCCCCCCCCCCAAGTTACTAGCTTTTAAGCAATTTGGCATTTTTAAAAGCACTTATTGTTTCGTTTTTGGGATTGTCAAAATTAGTTACATTGACATCATTCCTTTAGGGGGGGACCTGGGCCCCTATACCCATTTTAAGGATAATAACTAGAATGTAAGCCAGCCAAGTGGGGACTAAGTCAGTTCCCATAGACTGCAATGGTATTTGTTGTATAACTTTTGCCCATTTTAGGCTGTTTGTTTGCTCCCTGGACCGGGGGGTGTTTGTCCCATGTGTAATTTTGTAGCATGTTGGATGATGTGCCTAATTTTGGACAAGGGGTGGCTTATTTTGTGCTAACTGCATTTGGATTGGTCTGGGCATGCTCAGGGACTTTGGTTTTTGGGTGTGGCTTGTGGTGTGTGAAATGCATTTGGGTTGGTCTGGGCATGCTCAGGGATTTTGGGTTTTTTTTGTGCTTTTTGTGTGTGAACAGCACTTGGGATTTGTTAACCACTTACAGACCGCCCGTCGTCGTTATAAGGCGGCATTTTGAAAAAACGACGTGGGGGTTCCCCTTACGCTCCATACCAGACCGAAGGGCCTGGTATGCTCTTGGAGGGGGAACCCATGCCGTTTTTTTTTTCATCAGAGCTCAAGTCGCATACCAAAGTCGGATCAGTTAAGACGGCGATCCGACTTTGATCCGACTTCAGTGATATTCAATGGGCTGAAGTAGGATCAAAGTCAGACCAAAGTAGTGTAGGGAAAATTTTCAAAGTCGAACCGACGGCTCTCATAGGGAAGCATTGCTTTTCACACGTCATGCTTCATGAGCTCCCAATGTCGGAGTGTTTGTAACACATGTATTTTCTGTTTGTATTTTATTTGTTATGCCTTTGCAAAACAGATGTGTATTAGAGCAAGTATTTTTTACTTTTGTTTGTATTTATTTATTTTTTTTGGGGGGGGGGGGGGATATTTTTCCCTAAAATATTTTTGATGTTGTCAATGTGTATCGTTTGTAGGTTGTTAGTTTCACTTTGTATTAATTGTCTGTGCTGCATTATTTAGCAAAATCTTCCTCAAGATGTTGTGACTAATGTTTAAATCCTTAATGCAGATGCATGCTCAATCAGTGCTCTAAATCAGTGGTTCTCAACCCTGTTGTCTTAGATAAAATAGCTGTCCAAAATACCAAACCATTCACTCTGATTTAAAGTGTTGGGGGTACCTGAGGACAGGGTTGAAAACCACTGATTTAGAGCACTGAGCTAAAATCTAGCTCAAGACAATCCTATTATTCTAATTGTGGACATTTGAGGGAAACCAAGTGAGTGCTAGAACCTCTGCTTGTCTTTTTAGGTTGGGTTTTGTGTCCCTTTTCTGAAAATTGGCTTCACTTCCTGTAACATAGCCGAACAGGAAGTGAAGGTAAAACCCTACCAATGTCTTTCCTTGGGGACACACAGGTCAATCTAACTAGTGTCCCCATTAGGCAAGTTGCACTCTAGCACTTTGCTGTGTACACCCCCAAATAATTAGGTATTTTGGACTTTTGGGTTTATTTACTAAAGGCAACTCCAGTCTGCACTACAAGTGCACTTGGAAGTGCAGTCACTGTAAATCTGAAGGGAACACTGCTGATTTTATCATCCAATTATGTAGAAGCAAAAATGCTGTTTTTTATTTTCCTTGCATGTCCCCCTCGGAGCTCCAGCGACTGCACTTGTAGTGCAAAGGGATTTGCCTTTAGTAAATAAACCCCAAAGTCCAAGATAACTAATAATTTGGGGTGTACACAGCAAAGTGCTAGAGTGCAATTTGCCTAATGGGGACATTAGTTAGATTGACCTGTGTGTCCCCAAGGAAAGACATTGGTAGGGTTTTACCCTCACTTCCTCTTTGGCTATGTGACAGTGAATAAATTTGAAGGAGAAACCAGCAAAATTTGAGAGGTGTCTTCACTCTATCAGGGGTGCAGACATCCCCAAAAACTGACAAGACTTCAGATCCCTCTGTACTCTATCCCCACGCAAAAATAAGAAAGGATTTCATTTAGTTTAACTTTGCAAAGACACATGCCTAAGTTTAACTGTGATGCATGTCAATGGCCCATTTAGACCTTGTTTAATAAAAAACACCAGTTGCCTTTCACTAGAAACATTTGTTAGTCCAGTCCTGGAAATCTGCATCTGCTTTCCTATTATTCGCCAATAAAGTTATGGGCCTGCACCTAGATGCATGTCCCCGTGCTGCATATCTGGTTCCTGGAAGCGGTGGCCAGCACACAGGAATGACATCACGCCCCTCCAGGAAGTTGTTTGTACTCAGGAAACAGAACAAGGGTGCACACAGCGCTTCAAGCTTGTATATGGTTTAGTGTCTCATTATTTCCTCTTGTCCTTGAACAGTTTTTAAGAAGTCTTTAACAATAAGGATGACTGGTGTAAGGCTGATATGTTAGCTGCCCTGACCACTACTACCCCCATTTACAAACCCCTCTACTTAATCTTAATTTACTAATGAAACACGTAACACTGTCTGGATTAAATGGCCAACAATGGCCCTTTTATTAATTCCAAACAATAAAATTGTATAAAAATAACTTTCTTATTTTAATTATATATATATAACATATATTTATAACCAAAAACATTTTACTGCTATGTCTGAGGCTCCTGAAAGAAGGTACCACTATCTCATCAGCTGAAAACCACCACCACCACGGCATCCTGGCCCCTAGCTGCGATCCATCCAGGTCGGTGACAAATGCTTACCACCTTTTTGCACCTTCAGCTTGATGACTGATAGTCCATATTACCAGATAGGTACCCATACCAAGATAGATCCCAACCCGTACCACACCATATATTATAATATATATATATATATATATATATATATATATATATATATATATATATATATATATATGTAGCAATAACTCTCGGTGGAGCTGCTGGTTTAAGCAGGTCTGTTAGCTTCACTCTGCTTCCCTCTGTTTCACCGCCACCGGGTTTAGGGTTCCGTTGAGTTTACCTCTGGACGACACACGCACCAACACTGGAGTACGTTTTCAATGCTTTATTAAACACTTGACTTATGAAAATAGCAGGAAAGAGGCGGAAAGAAAACTGCAGAAGAAACTCAAACATCTTCTTGTAGGGTTCTTTTAACAAATGTTCGGGTAGAATTCAGATATTGTATGGAATGTGCTCCCCTCGTGGAACACACTCCTTGCTCGTCTGGATAGGCCTCTCCCACCAGCCTAGCAGCCAGTACGCAGCACGAATCAAAGTCTCTGCCACAGACTTGCTTGGGAACAAAATCAGCACGATCCTCTGCCACAGGATGTATCAGATTTTCTGTAATGAATGTCGGTCACAGTGCCTGAACCTTTAAGCCAACCCGGCAACACTATGCTGTATAGTTACTTTCAGATACGTCCTCCAACCGAGTCACCAGGCCCCTCTATAGACCAGCACGCTGCATGATCCCGCCAGGACGGGTCCTCCCCTGGGATCTCCTCGGTTGTCCAGCTTCGTCACTCAGGACCGACAGCTCAGGACCATTCCTCGGCCGCGGTGGCAGGCCCCAGACAAGCCTCCGGACCCACCCCTGCGCCGCAGTATCATGGGCCTCCGGAATGGAGGACCACGAGGTTGCTCCTTAATGCATACCTGTCGGCCAGGAGGGCCAGCAGGTGCGGGTAAAACGAACCCCAAAATATGGCGTCTGTCCCATAAATACCCTCGCCCAGAATGCAACTCGGAGGACCACCTCCACCGAGTTGTCTCCGGGACAGAAGAGCATCCATACACTTCAACACGTTGCCTTTCCAACACTACCCAGTGATAACAGCGACACCCACTGGTCAGCACGGAAGCACACACAACGTCAGTCAAGCTGGAACAGTGGCAAACTTAACCTTCCTAACGAACAAGTTACTAAATGTACCTATCATGCGGCAGATTGCAAATCTACCAGCGCTACATATATATATATATATATATATATATATATATATATATATATATATATATATAATCACCCCCATTCCGACCTTCAGAAACCAGAGACCCCTGCCACCAGTACCTGAAACAACAAAAACGCACAGAAAAAACACAACACACATCCATAGAGCTGCCTATAGGGAGGGAGGGAGGGAAATCACTAAGCTTGAGTGTTACCTCTTCCACGATTTGCGCCCGAATGATAAGCCCCGCCCTTACCTCATACACTAAGGGCCCTTTCACACTGGGGCGGTTTGCAGGCGCTATTGCGCTAATAATAGCGCCTGCAAACCGACCCGAAAGTGCCGCTGCTTTGTCTCCAGTGTGAAAGCCCCGAGGGCTTTCACACTGGAGCGGTGCGCTAGCAGGACAGGAAAAAAGTAGCAGCATCTTCGGAATGGTGAAGGAGTGGAGTGTATACCGCTCCTTCACCTCTCCTGCCCATTGAAATCAATGGGACAGCGCGGCTATACTGCCGGCAAAGCGCCTCTGCAGAGGCGCTTTGCGGTGGTTTTTAACCCTTTTTCGGCCGCTAGCGGGGGGTAAACCCGTCCCGCTAGCGGCCGAATACCGACAGTAAAGCGCTGCTTACAATAGCGGCGCTTTACCGCCGACGCCGCCCCCGCCCCAGTGTGAAAGAGCCCTAAGAAAAGACTCCAGGCACCGCCCTGAGTCCCACAGCTATACATCCCACTTCCTGCCCCTACTTCCTGGTGCATCTAAAACAACAGCGTCCCCCCGATCATGCGAGCCCTCCACCAAAGTTCCTTCTGCTCCGGGGCTGATCTTTAAATCACACAATTAGACTCAATTTGTTACACAGCGATATATGTGATTTATATTGGTATATATACATGTTTTTTCACTCATTTTTCTATTTTTGTTTTTAATACATCTCTTGCTTATATGTTTACATCATCTATTTTTATTTTGACCATTTTATGATCAGATGTTTTAGCATTTAAGAAATGTTTTTATGTCGGTGAAGTTTGGTGTTGATTGCTCTTTAACTACAGGTGTTTTGTGTTAGGTGTTTGATTTGATACACGTCTATAAATAGCTTGTGTTGTGAGCATTTCAATTGTTGTGAACAAGCACGGTTCTATTCGTGTGAAACGCGTCAACTGATCATCATTGCAATCTTGTCTGGCTCATGACAATAAAGAAATTTGTACAGCATCTTTTGGATTCAAGTGTGCGATCAATCTTTTCTTCTCTTCTTGAAGTTGTTTGTACTGCTACTAATTTCTTCCTACCACCATGCGCGGCTCACTGTTCTGAGGAAGAGATGATCCTTATTTGCAAATTTATCTTTACATGGGGTGGTGTTTGTGTGGGTCATGTGTGTATGTCTAAATGATTTGGCCTCAAAACACACATCTACTTCCTGTGTACAGATTCACTTCCAGGCCAATGTAAATTGCTTCCTGCTTCAGTGTGCGTGTGTGTACAGTATATATAGATATATCTATAGATGTAGGTTCTTGTGTCCACCAGCAGAGAGAAGTTGGGTAGATGCTACACTCCCAATTCTGGAGGCATAATAATGGTCTAGCATAGGGGTCTTCAATCTACGGCCCTCCAGTTGTTCAGGAACTACAATTCCCATCATGCCCAGTCATGTCTGTGAATGTCAGTTTTACAATGCCTCATGGGACGTATCCCTAGTCATTCTAGCACAGGGGTGCCCAACCCCTGGCCCACGGGCCCCATTTGGCACGCGGTGTGCCCTCTGATGTGGCCCGCCATGGCTCTTGGCTCGGCTGCACAAATCGCCGTCATGTTACTTTGCTTCTAGAGTTGGCCACTAGGGGCGCACGCGTGCCCCCTGCTCTCCTACGGAGCCAATGCGAGTGCCCGGCAGTCGCAGTCACTGCTGGGCTCCTACGATCGCTCGGGGCACACGGAGAACCAGGATTTGTGTGTGTAAACACACAGATCCCAGTTCTCTGAGGGGAGAACAGACAGATCGTCTGTTCATACGGAGTATGAACAGCGATCTGTCATCTCCCCTACACAGTCCCCTCCCCACTTCAGTTAGAACACACAATAGGGAACACATTAACCCCTTGATCGCCCCCTAGTGGTAACCCCTTCACTGCCAGTGACATTTTTACAGTAGTCCCTATAAAAATCGCAGATCATCGCCATTACTATCATTATAGACTATAGACATTACAAACTATCCCCTATTTTGTAGACCCTATAACTTTTGCGCAAACCAATCAATATACGCTTATTGCGATTTTTTTTTACCAAAAATATGTAGAAGAATTCATTGGCCTAAACTGAGGAAAAAAATAGGTTTTTATATATATTTTGGGGGGGATATTTATTATAGCAAAAAGTAAAAAATACTGCATTTTTTTCAAAATTGCCGCTCTTTTTTTGTTTATAGCTCAAAAAATAAATACCACAGAGGTGATCAAATACCACCAAAAGAAAGCTCTATTTGTGGGAAAAAAGGACACCAATTTTGTTTGGGTGCAATGTAGCACCACCGGGCAATTGTCAGTTAAAGCGACACAGTGCCGAATCGCAAAAAGTGCTCTAGTCAGGAAGGGGGTAAAATCTTCCGGGGCTGAAGCGGTTAAAGATCAAGATCTGAAAATATTAATTTATTGGGTTTAGAAACACTTCTCTGTTCTTTGTAATGTATTGCAAGATTGGGGTAAAAAAAATAAAAAACACATTTCAGAGATATATTAGTAAATTAGTAGGTGTTCTCAGTTAATTAACACTTTTGATGCTAATCTCATTCCTATTACTTCTTACAAGACACACACAATTAGATGAAATTAACCAATTGTATTGGGTGTGAGCTATTATCAATGAGAAAACCACAGTTACCCTAGCACCAGTTTACATATGCGGGTATTTATTATCGCTATTTGCTCTCCAACGTGCGCCGTGTGGTACAGGTGTGAGGGGGCCTAAAGGCCTACCTAACTGAATACAAATTTATGAAAAAAAGATTAGGTTTGTCTGCATATAAATTTGGGGGAAAATAAAAGGAGTTTAAACAGAAATTGCACAACCATATTGTATAGTGTATGGCCACATAAGTGAATCAGCCAATTTGAAAGGAGAAAGGGATTTAGGGTAAAAATCAGCATACCAGGCCTCATCTGTACATCTCTCAAAGGCCTGTACTCTGTGCTCAGTAAGGTCGCTCCTTGCACTTGACAAGCTGACCATCATCTACAGACGCACAGGTCACCGACAAAAAACACAAATCTGTTCATACATTACCCACAGCTGAATTTACCCCAGAAGGCACTTGATAAATCCCCTCCACTGCAATCAGGCGGATATATGTCGCCGCCGCAGAAACCGAAACGCCACTTCTAAAAAATTATATATATTTTTATCTCCGACAAACTCTTCAGCTTGTAGTATGATTTATGTGATCCAGTAAATGGAGATAACGGCTTATGTTTTTATATTAGATAAATAGTGTAATGTCACAAAGGCTTGTGCGCGGCACAGCGGCTCCCATCCGGGCTCATCGTAAAGGAAGCGTGACTGAAGTAACATATCCAAACACACTACCCTGTTATAAATAGAAATACAATAAGGTGTTTGTTAGTGGACTGAGACCATAGAAATATAGAAAGGAGCACCAAAACCAGAAGATGAGTCTAATGCCGCGTACACATGACCGGACTTTACGGCATACTTTGTTCGGCGGACCGAAGTCCATCGGACAATTCGATCGTGTGTGGGCTCCAGCAGACTTTTTTTCCCCAAAAGTTTGACGGACCTAGAAATGAAACATGTTTCAAATCTTTTTGACGGACTCGAGAGCGGTCAAAAAGTGCGCTCGTCTGTATGCTAGTCCGATGGACAAAAACCGACGCTAGGGCAGCTATTGGCTACTGGCTATGAACTTCCTTGTTTTAGTCCGGTCGTACATCATCACGTACGAATCCGTCGGACTTTGGTTGATCATGTGTAGGCAAGTCCGTTCATTCGGAAAGTATGTCGTAAAGTCCATCGAAAAGTCCGCAGCACAAAGTATGTCGTAAAGTCCGGTCGTGTGTACGTGGCATTAGATGCTTTTAGTTGTTCGGAATTCAATTACATAAAACACACAATGCATTCTGGGGGCCAAAAACTCCCCCCTTCATCAAAACTGAACCTAAATAACGAAGTAAGGACTAGACTTATAGGCGTCGTCAGGGGGTGGCTATTGAGGCTGTAGCCCCGAATCTGGAGCCCATAGCCCCGCGTCACTTGCTGCAGTGTTCCTGCCCAACCAGCGGGTTGCGGCTATGGCGGGCGTGCGGGCTGCATTAGAGGAGGAGGGTAGAGACGAGTGGGCCGACGAGCAGAGATGACATCATCTCTCTCCGCCCGCTCCACGTCACCACTCTTCCGCCTTCACAGCCGGGCCACTTCAATGTGGGAGCGATGTGCGGCGGGGAGCAGAGAGATGACATCATCTCTCACTGCCCGCTCTGCATCTCTTCTCTCCTGCCCTCACTAAATGGACCAGTGCTGCCAGCCTGCCACCAATGCAGCGACAATGCACATTTGGTGGCACTGCCTGGCATGGCAAGTAACAATCTGCATCAGGTGGCAGGTGACATGGCAAGTGACAATCTGCATCAGGTGGCAGGTGACGTGGCAAGTGACAATCTGCAAATGGTGGCAAGTGGAAATCTGCAAATGGTGGCAAGTGACAATCTGCAAATGGTGGCAAGTGACAATCTGCAAATGGTGGCAGGTGATGTGACAAGTGACGTGGCAAGTGACAATCTGCAAATGGTGGCAGGTGACGTGGCAAGTGACAATCTGCAAATGGTGTCAGGTGACGTGGCAATCTGCAAATGATAGCAGGTCAGAAAATAGAGTTAAAAGAGGAACCAGAGCAAGGACCTCTCCAATAGCGTCCTGCCTCTTTTGCAGAGAAAAAACAGACTATTGCGGTACCATAAAGAAAAGACTTAATTTAAAAAGCATACATTTATTTCAAAACATAGTAAAAAGTCCTACAAGGGACATCAATTGTACATATTCATGATTTTGACATACATAAACAATGATAATTGTTTTACAGCGTTGTTGATACTGGGTTGGTATAGCTAATGCCCACACAAGTACATGGACAAAAATGATAATGATAAAAATGATAGCAGGTGACGTGGCAATCTGCAAATGGTGGCAGGTGATGTGACAAGTGACATGGCAAGTGGAAATCTGTAAATGGTGGCAAGTGACGATCCACATCTGGTGGCAAGTGACAATCTGCAAATGGTGGCAGGTGACGTGGCAAGTGACAATCTGCAAATGGTGGCAGGTGACGTGGCAATCTGCAAATGGTGGCAGGTGTTGTGGCAAGTGACAATCCACATCTGGTGGCAGGTGACGGTGGCACGTTAAATGCTGCATCTGGTGACAGGTGATGGTGGCAAGTGACACGCTGCATCTGGTGGCAGGAGATGTGGCAAGTGACACGCTCAGGGCTCCCACTGATTCCGCATTATGGTGAGTTGAACCACTTCATTATATATTAGAATGTAACAATAGAAACAATGCACTTTGATCACCCTGACACCATATCAACCATGGTGCCATGATGATTGAAATGCCAACACCAGCTTTTGCCCACAAAAAATTGCTTATCACCCGCGTGCCCCGCTCCCCCCCCCCCCCCCCCGGCCTGCAAAAAGGTTGGGGGCTGCTGCTATGGGCTCCAGCCCCAGATCTTTCGCAGACCTAGCAACGCCCCTGCTTGTCCCCATCCTGCATTAAGTGGGATCCACTCCGGAGATCACATCTGTGGGAGACAAGCTGTCACTTGTAAACACAGAAGCTAAGTGATAGTGGTGAGCAGGGAGCAGAGGGTCTGAGCCAGAGGTGGTGGAGCTGAGTTCCTCTAAGTTCCAGCTGAAAAAAGGCCCTGCTCCTTACCTCTGCACTCTATACATTATATACTCCTTATCTCTGCACGTTATACAATATACACTCTATACATTATACTGTACACTCATGACCAAGGTGTTAATTGTCTTTATGGTTTCTAATTATTTAATGAAGCTCTCAGGCGGTGTGTCAGTTCTCTGTCTGTATTTTATGTTCAGAAAAGAATTAAGCACCCCAGATGGAATTCAAACCCACATCCCTAACTAAGGATGCCATTACCTTACCCGTTAGGCCACGGGGCTTTGCTCGTGTTTTTTGTTTGTTTTGGGGGAGGGGTTATTATTTTGTGAAATGTACAATTAGTGTACAATCAATTTTTATTGGAGATAAATCCATAGAATGAAATTATTCTAGGGCTTTGATGGACATATTATCTCCAAAGGAGGAAAAATTCCTTCCTGACCCCATAAGGCGATCGGATAATCCCTGAATCATCAGTCTAGGGTGTCCAGTTCATCTCCCTGTACATTGTTCAGAATGTAGAGAAGGGACCCCAACATCAAGGGTCCACAATCCAGAAGGCCATTTAGAAAGAGGTCTGATCTCAAACTCCACCCCTCCAGGGAGAAACCTATCCAAATTACTGCCAGAGTCACTGCTGCACATATAATTGGCAGAAAATTTGGAGGAGGAGCAGGCTATAGGGGAGGAGTCTAAATGGCATGCCTTAAACCACTTACAGTGGAACTATACTCGCCTCCCCTCACACCCCCCACCACCCTCGAAATCTTCACTTCACCGTCTTCTAGGTTCCAGCTCTTCAGCCATCTTGATTGACTAGCCATGAGGCCAGACTGAGCACAGCCTCAGTACTTTCCTGAGATAAACGGTGATAAGAGGAATGCAGGAGACATGCCCCCTCTCCTTCTGCATTCCTCTTGCCGCCGCTTGTCTACAGAGATTTCCTGTCTCCTTCCTAGCTATGTAGTCAGGCTTGGTGTCCCCACACTTTCCCCAACAACATACCTAGGAAGGGGATGTCCACTTTTCTCAGCTCTAGGCACTTTCCTGAGACAAATAGTGACAAGAGGAATGCAGAGGACATGCAAAAGGTTGAGAAACAATGCTCTAAGATATGGAAATTACAGGTAAGTCAAACTTCCTCTGATTGCAACCACTGACACCAATGGGGGTTATTATTGCTGAAATTGATCACTCATGCTGGGGCAATTACCGTCCCCACTAATACCAATGTTGGGGGTTATTATTACTGCAATTGATTACTCATGCTGGGGCAATTACTGTCCCCACTAATAACAATGTTAGGGGTTATTATTCCTTTAGTTGCTCACTCATGCTGGGGCAATTACTGTCCCCACTAATACCAATGTTGGGGGTTATTATTACTGCAATTGATCACTTCTGCTGGGGCAATTACCGTCCCCACTAATACCAATGTTGGGGGGTTATTATTCCTTCAATTGATCACTCCCTACATCCTGGTATAAGAGACAAGCAAGATATCGCCCCAGGTGGGACTCGAACCCACAATCCCTGACCGAGGAGGCCAGTGCCTTAACCATTAGGCCACCGGAGCTTTGCTATCTAGCTATATCCATCTATCTATCACCCCCCCCCCCATATCTATCCATCTAACATCCATCTATATTTAAATTTTTATAAATGTGGTGTAGAGGCGGGCTATGGGGGAGGAGTCTAAATGGCATGCCTTGAACCACTTGAAGTGGAACTATACTCGCCTCCCCTCACACCCATGCCACCCTTGAAATCTTCACTTCACTGTCTTCTAGGTTCCAGATCTTCAGCCATCTTGATTGACTAGTTATGAGGTCAGACTGAGCGCAGCCTCAGAACTTTCTTGAGACATTCCTCTTGCCGCGACTTGTCTCCGGAGAGTTCCTGTCTCCTTCCTAGCTATGTAGTCAGGCTTGGTGCCCCCACACTTCCCCCAAACAACATGCCTAGGAAGGAGATGTCCACTTTTCTCAGCTCTAGGCAATTTCCCGAGATATATGGTGACAAGAGGAATGCAGAGGGAATGCCCCCCCATTCCTTCTGCATTCCTCTTGCCGCTGCTTGTCTCAGGAGAGTACCTGTCTAGATATGTTGTCGGACGGCTGCAGGTGTAGAGGGTGCACTCCGTCTGACCTCATGGTTTTAGATTTTGAGGGCCGCGGGGGTGGCTTCTTCAATTCTGACTTCTCCAATTTTCGGTGTCTCCGTTGGAGCTTTCCGAGTCTCCGTTGGAGCTTTCCGAGTCTCCGGTGGAGCTTTCCGAGTCTCCGGTGGAGCTTTCCGAGTCTTCTTCTTCTTCGGCAATAAATTCCTCTATCTTCATGTTTAAATCTTTCCTTTGTCTTAAAATCTGGAAGGAGAAAATGACATTCGTCAGTGTTCCAGATTTATACAGTAAATGGTGACAAAGCTTGGTAAGCCCAACCCCGCCCAACCCCCCGAGGAGCAGCAAATACCCCAAGAGGGATCCTTCCCCTCTAGTGATCAGAAGAAGCACTGCACTGCAGTGACTCTGTGCTGTCGCCCCAGGACAGGAAGTATGTTTCTGGTGGGATTAAGCTGTGTGCCTGACACATACATAATAATTCTCACCAATAATAAACAGAATTTCTTCAGACAAGTCCCCAGACCATGTGATTGTGCGGTGATCACAAAATCACAAATGTGAGAGTTCTGTACAAAAAACACGTCTTGGATGCTGCTGAATAATCTCCCCTCCCCCAATATACACGGACCCCTCCATTATTCATATACTTACCGGCTGTGGTGTAAATGCTGCGGATGACTTTCCTTTCTCCACCTCGGCCCAGTCAGTCATCTTGAAAAATGGGTGCCTTCTGATGTCACGTACCAGGCGCGCCCGTTCATCCTGGTCTTCACATAAGAGCTATAAAAAAAAAAAGAAATATGATAAGAAACATGGAGAACAATAACAATATGTGACCAATAGAACTCCTCATCGTAATCCTTGATTCTGACAGTGACGTGAAGGCAGATCCTTCCACTAAGCAGTCAGTGTGATAAAAGTATTGCTATGACCCACATGAATGTGTGGTGGAAAGAATGTAGAGTTGTGTGTTCTGAACTCCTAACAAGGTCTGTATAACCTGGAAAGAGTTTTGTCTGTAAAGAGAAGGTAAAGCTGTGTATACTCACCATATCTATGAGATCCTCGAGGTGAACATTCCTGTCCTTTGGACGAATCCGGTGCAAAGGAAGGCCTGGCGTGGTCCCCTGGATTTTCTTCATCTGTCTGAACTCACGCATGCTAAAGGACATCTGATTCACTATCACTCCCAAGGAGTAATAGTCCACTGTGGTGTTGTATGGGTGCCCTTTTAGGATCTATAGAAACATAAGGAGAGAAAAAAGGATGAGAACATTCCTATTCCAGGCAAAGGATAGACGGGACTCCATGCTAACAAATATGATGTATGAAGCCTCTCAGGAGTCCTAAAATTTTGCTCAAAATACATCAAACTAAGGCGGAGATTGTGAATGTTGGCGGTGGGGCTTACCAATTATATATAGTCAAAACTTTTGTTTTATATGTTTTGGATAGAGTACGGAAGGGCTGAGACCCCTGCCAGTTTATTTTTGCTGTCTGTGTGCCATTGGGAGAATTTCCCTTCACTTCCTGTCCCCGGGATTCAAGAGGAAGTCAAAGGAATTGGTTTATAACTCCAGAGCAACATAAAATCATTTTATTCCTGTTTGTAGACTCCATTCTCAAAGCTGTTACACCAGCATGAGCTGTTCTGTTTTTAGCTCAATGACCTTTCAAAGCTGCTGGCCGTTTACTGAAAAATAACTGACACTTTTCTTTTTTTTTTCTTTAAACCACTTGGCACCCAGGCCAATTCTGACATTTCTCTCCTACATGTAAAAATCATATTTTTTTTGCTAGAAAATTACACAGAACCCCCAAACATTATATGTTTTTTTAGCAGATACCCTAGAGAATAAAATGGCGATCGTTGCAACTTTTTATCTCGCACGGTATTTGCGCAGCAATTTTTCAAACGCATTTTTTTGGGAAAAAAAAAACAATTTCATCCATTAAAAAAAAAAAAAAAAACAGTAGCTAGTTAGCCCAAACTTTTTGTATAATGTGAAAGATGACGTTACGCCGAGTAAATAGATACCTAAAATGTCATGCTTCAGTCAGGCATCCCAATACTTTTGGTAATATAGTGTAAGACAACAAAAGGCCTCTGTAGAAGTGATTAGTAATTGTTTATTTTTCTTTTCCTCTTCAGTCGTATCACAGCGGCCATTTTTACTTCTGGAACAGGTGACAGGAAGTTCTCAGGATACATCCATGATCCCGGGGTGACAACACTGGAAATACCAGTAATTGTAAGTGAATGGAAACAATGTATCATATCAGTATGTGGCGCTGTATGGGGGGGAAAAGTTCACTCTAATGCTGGGTTTACACTGATGCGATGCGGGAAACGCACAGGAATTATTGCGTTTTCCGCACCGCATAGCAATCGCACTGTGTTCATACCATCTGCTGCGGGTGGCAATTAAAACTTAAGGACGCCCCCAAAGCAGGTCGCAGAAAGCAGTGTGTTTTGCTAAAATCGGATCACATGGGTACAAACTCCCATGGGACCCGATTCCAGTGCGGATGCAGTGCGATTTGAGCCATGTGAAATGATGGGCTCAAATCGCGCTGCACATAATCACTTGTGATATGCACAGGAATGCGTTGCGATTCCTGTGCGAATGACATATGATGTGACGTGTCCCATCAGTGTGAACCCGTCCTATAGCCGACCTAAACTCATCCATTTAACTTTCCCAAAGCAGCTACATTTAGATCTGGTTCACACCGGGACCGCACAGAACTCATGCCGCATTCCCGTTCTGATTCCCGCGCACTCCCATGTGGTGAGACTTTTGAGGTGCAAATCTTATTGGGATGTGGAAAAAGTAGCACAGGGACTAACTATTAAAAAGAAAGCTGGGCATCAAATCGCATCGGTATCATGGTGCCTGCAATGTCACAGAACTGGCCTTTCCTGCAGCACATTGTGGTGTGTCGGCCTTTAGCCGGGTTCACATTGAGAGCTGAACTTCAGCTGAACTCGCACCATTTCAACCCAGCAATGCAGTCCGACTTTAGGGGCGATTTGACAGACATCTGTGCGGGTTCATACACAAATGTCTATTCAAATCGCCCCCCGAAGTTGCCAGAAGTAGTACAGGATCTACTTTTGGGAATCGGTGAGGCGCCGCACCAATTCGGATGGTGCCATTGCCGGCAGTAGCCACCGATTTGTCATGTGGTGTGACATGTCAATTTGGATGCCAAATCGGCCCGATGTGAACGTGGGATTAAGACATCTGGTGATTGATAACTGGCACATGATTGATAAATGTCTGGTGTCATCTCCATGGCATCTGAAGGTTGGTTAGAAGCTAAGATGGCCACTTCTTTGGCAGTAGGTGATAGGAGGGTTTAGTACAGGCATATTCAAAGTCCAGCCCTGCGTTCTGGTTTAATGCGGCCCCGCTGGTAATTTGAATATATATATATCTTTTATGACCCCCAACGAATCGACTCATTGGGGGGCCACAAGAGATATATACCATATTTATCGTTCGGGCGGCCTGGGAGGGGACAGGGAGGGGGGCGGGACGAGCGCCGTCAGATTACATACAGGAGAATCTCCTGTTTGCTCGGCAGCCTCTGTAATAGGAAGTCCCGTCTCCTGGGCTGGCATTGGACGACTGTTCTATCTATCATAGAAGGCATAGGAGGCGGGACTTTGTATTAAAGAGGCCGCCGAGTGAACAGGAGATTCTCCTGTATGCAATATGTTGGCGCTCGTCGCGCCCCCCTCCCTGTCCTCTCTGGGGCTGCAGATGGGCATCGATCAGGCTGCACTGATGGCAATGGTGAGGCTGCATTCATGGCAATGGTGAGGCTACATTCATGGTAATGGTGAGGCTGCACACATATATATATTATATACATGTGTATGCCCGCCAAAGTGTATGACTTTCCTTACTTAGCTGCTATGGGCTCTAGCCCGAGATCTTTTGTAGACCTAACAACGCCCCTGGTGGGGGCCCTTCATGGTTTCTTGCACCGGGGCCCTGAAGATTCTAGTTACGCCTCTGCTGTCAGACCTTCATGAACACAACCAAGAACTGCACAGGCATCAGGGTTTACATGATTGTGTCACCTCTGAACCAGCATCTCTGTCGAGGAAGTAGACGGTGACTCTGAATGATGCCTGAAAATAGATGGTGTGATCCTTCTGGAGATCCTTCTGGAGAGAAAAGCAGATGGAGGCATTGTCGGGGGGAGTACTGTGATCTCTGTGAGAGGTACAGATTATTTAACATGCATGGACTTAACATAAAATATTTATCTGATGCTAGGGCTGATTTAGGCATGCCCTTCGGGGCGGCTCACTATCCAAGGTCGTGCATGAAATCAAATGCATGAAGGCAAACAACCTTCAGCCTTTACAACCACTAGAAGTTTCTCCCTAACATGCCTTGGTTAATGACTGTTAAGTCTATTCACACTAAAGCTTGGTTCACTGCAGCGATGCGGGAACCCTGCGAATCGACTGTGGGTTCCCACATTGCTTGTCTCCTGGTGGTAGTTCACACTGCCCTTTGCAAACTGCTGGGAGTGTCAATTAAAGTTGACACCCCCATATCAGTTCGCATATCACAGTGCGATCTCCAATTTCGAACAGGAATTGGATCGCATGGGTGTGTGAACACACATGCAATCCAATTCTGCTGCAGACCAAAAAAAGGGTCCTGTGCGAGTTTGGTCCGAATGCGATGCAAATTCAGCCAGACTATCTGTATGGCTGAATTCGCACTTCACAGACATCGCATGTGATTTGCACTGTAGTGCGGTGCAAATTACAGTACATGCGATCTCGCACCACGCAGCAGTGTGAACTGGCCCTAAATCTTAAAGCTGCTCTTCACCCTTTCAGCACTCTTCCCTCCTCTCCACTCCTCCTTCCATTCTTAAATAGCACTGTCTTTTTTTTTTTTTTTTTTTAAATGTGTTCGGGCTGCCCGCCTTTACACGTCATTACCCTAGGTCAGGGATAAGCAATTAGTGGACCTCCAGCTGTTGCAGAACTACAAGCCCCATGAGGCATAGCAAGACTCTGACAGCTACAAGCATGACACCCAGAGGCAAAGGCATGATGGGACTTGTAGTTTTGCAACAGCTGGAGGTCCGCTAATAGGTGAATGACGTGCACTGTGCACCCTTTGTCTCCTGGGAAATGCATTTCACATGTCCCAGAAGACATTCATGGAGGGACATATGGGTCAAGTGGCGTGTCAGATGACGCCACACCGGAAAAATGGTGGGACCGAGCGGAGGCAAAACAGAAGAGGATCTTAGTGGGGCAACGCTAGATCCTCTGGGTGGGTGAGTATCTGATTTGTGCAGAAGACAACCTCTGGTAAGCAGGGCTTGAAAAAAAATTGCAGGTGAGGATCCGCTTTAAAGTAAAAAAGCGCATCAAGAATGAATTTTGACACAAAAAGGAAATGCGCATCGACAGCACACCTGCCTAAAGCTACAAAAATAATAATATCTATGTATACGCACATGGGAATGTGCACATCGCTGAAACATGCTGTGGCATGCGCTGCATGCATTGTTTTGTCCTTCATTTTGAATGGGGCCTAGACTCAAAAGGAATAACAACCAAGAGCATCTGTAATAAGTCTGACTTAAAGTGACACTAAAATTCTATTCTTTTTTTTTCCCCGCTGTGATTCAACTTCCTGTTACAAAGTGGCTACTGTCATTCCCCATGATCCCACTGTATGTAGGAGCGTAGCCACCCTCTCTTCCTCACTCCTGAGCAGTACCGGGACAGGGTCATCCAGTGCCCAGGGCAGGAATGCAGAACTGTGCCCCCCCCCCCCCCAATTAATATACGCTGTAGAATGGGTGTACCAGTCTGTGTCTATGTTTTGCTCCTTTGCTTTGCTGCGCCCAACACAACTGTCCTCCCTGCCCACCCCTTGTCCTGGCCCTGCTCCTGAGATAGACTAGGGACTATGGACGATGAGATTTGTAATGTGCATAGAGCAGTCCACAAGACCGCAACTAACATGTAGGGCCGGGAATAGGCAGGGGCAGGAGAGGCAGCTGCCCCTGGTGCATTCTTTTCATGCGGGTTTAGGGCAGTGTTGCCAACCTACCAGATTGAAATTTACTGGCAGGACACCCATAATTTACTGGCACAAGTCAAGTTTTTACTGACATATTTAAAAGTTACAAAATGACAGTTTTAAGTGACAATTTCAGTATTTAGGCTACAAACAAGTACAATATGCAATTAGCAAAGTGATTTAAGGTAGATATTAAGGCAAAAACATATTACTTATATTATTTTCGATACAGTAAATAAGTAGCTCAGGGACAGGAATCAAGAGGGCAAGAAATTAGAATTATAAAAAATAAATAAAGTGCGCTAATTATATGAAAATACACACATAGATGTGAATACATGTGGGTAGTAGTAAAAACCACAATCCACTGAGAGCAAGTAAATGACTCCATGAGTGGTAAAAATATATAAGTGCAAAACATAAAAACTCAAATAAAAAGAAGAAACAAAAAATGTGTACATGTGAAATACAATGATATTAATAGCATGAAAATCTGAAAATCGAACAAACTCAGTCCATGGGTTCAAATATAAAAAGTTCATCAGTGAAAAAAAGCTTCCATCCACTATACAGCTCAGCAGCAACTAATCCCCCTATGAGTGGATTGACAAGGGAGAGAGATGTGCAGGATGGTGCAAATCCACTGGCGGTGACTCCAATAAGTAAGAAAGTGATAAAGGTGGACTCTTACCCTCCGTGTTGGACCCCCTCCTTGGCAGGGTCTATCAGGCATGCAGATTTTTGCCCTCTGCAGGGACCATGTAATGAGAAGAAGAAATTAGAATTGGCGGCTCACACACATGAAATTGACTCTCCCAGTGACACTGACAGCAGAGTGCAGCAGCACAGATGATGATGACACCTCACCAACATGACACCTCCCCTCCTGAGTCACAGTGACCCTCTCTCTCTCCAAGCCAGGGGGTCCCTTCAGTCCACTCCCAGCTTGCTTTCCTCTCGTTCCACAGACCTGCACATGAGGCTCCGGCTGCTCCGTTCCCTTGCACCATGACTTCACCCGACATACTGCGGTCACAGTCCGAACACACTATAGCAGGCCCTCGGATGGTCTCGGCCAAGCGTCACAGCCATATTTTTTACTGGCAACCTTTTTCTTTCACTGGCATTTACTGGCAGAAGAAAAGTGCCCATTTTTTACTGGCTGCCAGTAAAAATACTGGCGGTTGGCAATGCTGGTTTAGGGGTGCAGTGTGGCTGCCCTGTCTTTTCCTATACCTTCACTACAGAAGAGGAGTCAGCAGTTGCTGCTCTGTTCATTGAGCTCACATTAGGCTCATTACTGCCACTTCTGGCCACTGGCTGCATGTGCATTCCTTGTGTGTATGCTCCCTGTGTTCTGTACTGTGATCGGCTCCAGCTCTTCTCTGTTTCTCAGCTGTGACATGTGGAAACAAGAGCTGGGACTGGGAAGATCAGCTATACAAGTAGGGGATGTGTGTACAAGTGAAGGAAGGAGGGGGGCTGGAACTGTGTATACAGATGTCTGTGAGGGGGGATGAGTGTGTACAGGTGTGTGTGGGGGGCTGAGTGTGTACAGGTGTGTGTGGGGGGGCTAAGTCTGTACAGGTGTGTGTGGGGGGGGGGCTAAGTGTGTACAGGTGTGTGTGTGGGGGGGCTAAGTCTGTACAGGTGTGTGTGTGTGGGGGGGGCTAAGTGTGTACAGGTGTGTGTGTGGGGGGGCTAAGTGTGTACAGGTGTGTGTGGGGGGCTAAGTGTGTACAGGTGTGTGGGGGGGGCTAAGTGTGTACAGGTGTGTGTGGGGGGCTAAGTGTGTACAGGTGTGTGTGTGTGGGGGGGGGGGGCTAAGTGTGTACAGGTGTGTGTGGGGGGCTAAGTGTGTACAGGTGTGTGTGTGGGGGGCTGAGTGTGTACAGGTGTGTGTGTGGGGGGGCTAAGTGTGTACAGGTGTGTGTGGGGGGGCTAAGTGTGTACAGGTGTGTGTGTGGGGGGGCTAAGTGTGTACAGGTGTGTGTGGGGGGCTAAGTGTGTACAGGTGTGTGTGGGGGGGCTAAGTGTGTACAGGTGTGTGTGTGGGGGGGCTAAGTCTGTACAGGTGTGTGTGGGGGTAAGTGTGTACAGGTGTGTGGGGGGGGCTAAGTGTGTACAGGTGTGTGGGGGGGGGCTAAGTGTGTACAGGTGTGTGTGGGGGGCTAAGTGTGTACAGGTGTGTGTGGGGGGCTAAGTGTGTACGGTGTGTGGGGGGGCTAAGTGTGTACAGGTGTGTGGGGGGGGATAAGTGTGTACGGTGTGTGGGGGGGCTAAGTGTGTACAGGTGTGTGGGGGGGCTAAGTGTGTACAGGTGTGTGTGTGTGTGGGGGCTAAGTGTGTACAGGTGTGTGTGGGGGGGCTAAGTGTGTACAGGTGTGGGGGGGCTAAGTTTTTACAGGTGTGTGTGGGGGGCTAAGTGTGTACAGGTGTGGGGGGCTAAGTGTTTACAGGTGTGTGTGGGGGGGGCTAAGTGTGTACAGGTGTGTGTGGGGGGGCTAAGTGTGTACATGTGTGGGGGAGCTAAGTGTTTACAGGTGTGTGTGGGGGGCTAAGTGTGTACAGGTGTGTGGGGGGGCTAAGTGTGTACAGGTGTGTGTGGGGGGGCTAAGTGTGTACAGGTGTGTGTGTGGGGGGGCTAAGTGTGTACAGGTGTGTGTGGGGGGGCTAGG
Organism: Aquarana catesbeiana; assembly: GCF_042186555.1. NCBI lineage: Eukaryota > Metazoa > Chordata > Amphibia > Anura > Ranidae > Aquarana > Aquarana catesbeiana. The sequence continues at coordinate 214,441,354 of NC_133333.1, read as the reverse complement.
TGTGTGTGGGGGGCTAAGTGTGTACAGGTGTGCGTGGGGTGCTAAGTGTGTACAGGTGTGTGTGTGTGGGGGGGGGGCTAAGTGTGTACAGGTGTGTGTGGGGGGGCTAAGTGTGTAGAGGTGTGTGTGGGTGGGCTAGGTGTGTGTGGGGGGCTAAGTGTGTACAGGTGTGCGTGGGGGGCTAAGTGTGTACAGGTGTGTGTGTGGGGGGGGCTAAGTGTGTATAGGTGTGTGGGGGGAACTACACTTATACGCACTTCAGCCCTGGAAGATTTTACCCCCTTCATGACCTGGCCATTTTTTGCTATTCAGCACTGCGCTAATTTAACTGGCAATTGCATGGACATACAACGCTGTACCCAAGCTAAATTTGTATATTTTTTTTCACACAAATAGACTTTTCTTTTGGCAGTGTTTGATCACCACTGGATTTTTTTTTTTTTTTTTGCGATATAAACGGGGAAAAAAAATCTAGATTTTTTACTTTCTGCTATAAAACATATCCAATAAAAAAATGAAACAAATCAAATTTCTTCATAAATTTTGGCCAAAATGTATTCTGCTACATGTTAGTAATACAAAGAAAATCCCAATAAGTGTGTATTGATTGGTTTGCGTGAAAGTTATAGTGTCTAAAAACACATATATACTGGAATTTAAAAATTTTTTTTTTTTTTTAATACTACTAATAACGACGATAAACGACTTATAATAGGACTGTGATATTGCTGCGGTCAATCTGACACTGACACTGACGCTGAGGGGAACTGACAAACTGCCACTGACATCACAAGTTTCATTAATACAGTGATCAGTGCTAAAAATATACACTGTCACTGTACTAATGACACTGGATGAGAAACTGACAGATTGCTCCCAGTGTACAGAGCTCTCTGTTGAATATCAACACAGAGCTCTTGGCTGTGAATGTACACAGCCGATCAGCAGGTCCCAGGCGTGAATCATTGGCATGTGAATCCATCTACAATCATAGTGGGAGCCGGTCAGGTTCCCTAAACCCGGAAATAGGCAGCACTGTACCAGTACATTGCTTTACCTACAGTGGCCACCCTTCCACAGTACGATGCAGGCGGATGGTCATTAAGTGGATACAGATGTGGAGCAGAGCTGTGTGTGTGTACAGGTGTAGGGGGCTGTGTGTGTACAGGTGTAGGGGGCTGTGTGTGTACAGGTGTGTGTGTGTGAGGGGGGGGGGACTGAGTGTGTACAGGTGTCACTTTGTGTGTGTGTGTGTGTGTGTGTATAGGTGTACAGGTGTGGTAGGGAGCTGTGTGTGCACAGGTGTGTGGGGGCTTTGTATGTACAGGTGTGTGGGGGCTTTGTATGTACAGGTGTGTGGGGGCTTTGTATGTACAGGTGTGTGGGGGCTTTGTATGTACAGGTGTGTGGGGGCTTTGTATGTACAGGTGTGTGGGGGGCTGTATGCGTGGGGAGCTGTATATTTACAGGTGTGGTGAGGAGCTGTGTGTGTGGGAAGCTGTATGTGTACAGGTGTGTGGAGGCTGTGTTTGTGTACAGGTGTGGGGAGCTGAGTGATTAGGCTGAAGGTGGGCACTGATTAGGCTGAAGGTGGGCACTGATTAGGCTGAAGGTGGGCACTGATTAGGCTGAAGGTGGGCACTGATTAGGCTGCACTGAAGTTGCAGATGGGCACCAATCAGGGCTGCATTGATGCTCACTGATCATTATTTTGCTTCAAAGTGGTTTATTTTTAAAAAAAAGTTTTTTTTTTCTGAAACTTCCCTCTTAAATTGGGGTGTGTGTTATACGCCGATAAATACGGTGTTTGAAACGTTATCACACTATGTGGAACTTTTTTTATTCTTTGGGTTTTACCGTGTGAGCTGACTTTCACCTCCTTGAGTGTCCTCCCATTGGCTGTATTACACTTGATGTCCGTTTGAACACATACTGATGCCCTATGCTGTGCCAAGTTAGGAATATCGATGTCATCAGGATTGTCAATGGTTTTTCATCAATCATGGTGTTTTGACACCTGAGCCATTTTGACTTGAGAGGTATATGCCCCTTCAAGTCCAACCTTTCTGGTAAGCCTTCAACCAATTGGTGGCAGTCTCTTCACAAGATTTCTTCACAAGGTTTCTTCACTTGTTGACCTGCATTGATGTTTACTGGTTTACATCTACTCATGGACAGTGTTCATAATCACTATACCAATTCAGTCTTTATGTTTATTAGTTTTCACATGGTGAACATTTTCACAAATGCCATTTATATGTATGTTTATTTGTTTATAAGCGCTGCATAATTTTTTGCTTTCGACACATGGTGGTAGGCATGAGGGGCATCTTCCCCGCACACAGTGTTTTCATATGAGGAGGGAGGAACCACGCAGCAAGCTGTTCCTTCCTCACCTCATGTGTGCTCTGCTATTTGTTTTGCCTCTGGCTGGTCCAGCGCTATTTACAGCCAGTGCAAGGAGACTGACACAGGCAAAGAACACACAGCAGGGAGGTCCAACAACATCACTGCGTACTTTGGGGTACACAGGAAACCTTAATGGTGGGTCTGAAGCTGTGCAGTGGAGTTAACAAGTGTGCTGGCAGCTGGGAGTGATATCACAGCTACAAAAGTCAATCATGTGGGAGGGATGCATTTTGGCATCTTCGAGCTGAGCGCTAAATGACCTTGTCCCGGTACTGCTAACATGCACTACTTATTCCAAACAAATGGAAGTGGGGGGGGGAAAAGGAAAGGTTCGGCTGCTCACAGAGAATGTCACAAGGAGGCTGAAAAGCACAAAGAGAAATAATTGACTAAAGAACTGATTTCAGGGCCATTAAAGAGGAGCTCCACGCTCCTGCAGAAAAGTTAAACGTCAGCAGCTACAAATACTGTAGCTGCTGACTTTTAATATTAGGGCACTTACCTGTCCATGAATCCAGCAGTGTGTGAAAGGGATTGATTACTGGTGGCCGACCACCCTTTTATCCTGGTAAATTCACCGCAGCCGCCATCAGAATTCTGGAGACCTCATTGACACACACACAGCAGGCAATGTGCAAAGCAAGTCTGAAACTTTATTAAGGGATACAGCTTATAAAGGAGAAAACAAGAGGGGAGGGGTGGATCAGCCTGGTGCAGGTCTACAATTTTGTTTCTGGTGTCCTTCGACAGCTCTTTGGTCTTCACCATAGTGAAGTTTGGAGTGTGACTGTTTGAGGTTGTGGACAGGTGTCTTTTATACTGATAACAAGTTCAAACAGGTGCCATTAATACAAGTAATGAGTGGAGGACAGAGGAGCCTCTTAAAGAAGAAGATACAGGTCTGTGAGAGCCAGAAATCTTGCTTGTTTGTAGGTGACCAAATATTTATTTTCCACCATAATTTGCAAATAAATTCTTTCAAAAATCAGACAATGTGATTGTCTGGATTTGTTTCCACATTTTGTCTCTCATAGTTGAGGTATACCTATGATGACAATTACAGACCTCTCTCATCTTTTTAGGTGGGAGAACTTGCACAATTGGTGGCTGACTAAATACTTTTTTGCCCCACTGTATGCACATACACATATACCTATATATATATATATATATATATATATATATATATGGCCAACAATGGCCCCTTTATTAATTCCAAACAATAAAATTGTATAAAAATAACTTTCTTATTTTAATTATATATATAACATATATTTATAACCAAAAACATTTTACTGCTATGTCTGAGGTTCCTGAAAGAAGGTACCACTATCTCATCAGCTGACCACCACCACGGCATCCTGGCCCCTAGCCGCGATCCATCCAGGTCAGTGACAAATGCTTACCACCTTCTTGCACCTTCAGCTTGATGACCGATAGTCCATATTACCAGATAGGTACCCATACCAAGATAGATCCCAACCCGTACCACACCATATATTCAATATTGTCTAATTATTAATATATATACATACACAAGTTTACTTCTTATTCAATGTATTTTAACAGTTTTAATAAAGCACAAGCAGACCTTTGCTTGACCCTGTCAAACTTAATTAATGTTCTGCACCTAACTTTCCCAAACCACCTGTTGTAAGGAGTTTTTATTGCTTGTCCTTGAAGACTTTTTATCTTTTCTCACCAAGCTATATTTCAACTATTATCAGAATATTCCTTGTCTAATTAGTGAACTTACAATGAACTATCTTAATACATTTTCGAGAACACCTGTGTACAAGTACTTGTCATAAAGCAGAGGTCATTTAAAGTTCAACACTTACAAGAACTGTAAAATGGAAGACAAAAGACAAAATAGAGTTACAGTTGATCATATGCTCTATAACAGTGTGTTCACCCAGGCCGATTTTTCAATCGGCTATCGGGTGCTGCCGCCACCATCTCCAATAAGGAAAACCAGCTCTCTAATTGGGCCGGCTGCGGGGGAAGGAGGAGGGGGCAGAACTTCTGTCAAACTCAGCTGGAAGTGGGAGTGGGTACCTGTCAAAACCAAGTACCCCCCCCCCCAAACAAAAAGGTGCCAAATGTGGCAGCGGAGGGGAGAAGGAGGCAGATAAGAGTGGAGTTCCCCTTTTGGGTGTAGCTCTGCTTTAGGTAGTGGATGTTTATGGATTATTTCTGGAGAATAATAAATGTTGTTAGGCTGCACCTTAGGGTTTCGTGAATGTCATTGGCACCCCAAATGCGCAAAAGACAAATTTATCGCTCAAAAAACTTGTGGCAAAACGCGCAGTTAAAAACCCACAAAGCTCGATGCGCAAAAAGGTACATCAGCTACTTTGAGCAAATTGATGTGATATTGATAAAAAACAATATTGATACAACTGATACAAACAAACGTACCTGCCCCTCAGCCATTGTAATGAAGAATGCAAGCATTGCCTTTGCTGGTTAAAAAACATTTTTTTTTTCTTTTTTGGCCCGTAGCCATCGGCACAGCAAAAAAAAAAAAAAACCTCAAAAAAAACACACACAAATTGTCCCTAATAAGCTCTAAATGCCATGAGCCCTATTCTGGCCAACATTTAATGTTTCTGTCTCTGATTCCCAGCCGATTCTAAAATCTGTCATACGCAGATTCTCTAGTGCCTGTATCACGTGGCGTTTGAAACTATTTTTGTGTTAGGATTCCATTTAGATTAATACCAACATTTTATTGTCTGTAAGACGGTGAAAAAAAAAAACTGATGGCAAGCTTAACATGAAACAGAAATATAACAAAAGCAGCAAAATGAAGCAGATTTGTACAGTATGCATGGCACAAAGCTTGGAAGTGTGCCCCTAGTGGATGCAGAAGGGAAGCACACCAGATTAAAAAAACATAACTTCGCCTTCTCAAGGATGAACAAAGAAGTAACAAGTTTATTTAAACAGCTGGTGGAGAGAGCGATATTCAGAGAGCAGTAACCTGTAGCAACCAGAGTTCAAACTTTAGAGAGCAAATAATGGGTGCTGATTGGCTACTCTGAATTGTTAAATAAAGCTTTTATTAATAATGTCAGGATAGATGCAAATAAAAAGCTTCCCATGACCTTGAGTTTTGTGAGTGTTCTATGTGCAGAAGAGCCATATAAAATATATAAATGTTCTTAATGTTTTTTTTTCCTCTAGAATTCCTCTAAAATGTTATTTATAGTGGCCGCCTGATCGTGATTTCCAGGAACGATGTCTGGCTCTGCAGTCTCAGGAAGTCCCTGCTTTCAGAGAGGACCGTGCGCATCATAATTCACATCTTATGAACTGTTAACCACTTTTTACCCCCTTCCTGACCAGGCCATTTTTTGCGATACGGCACCGTGTTGCTTTAACTGACAATTGCGCGGTCGTTCGACACTGTACCCACATAAAATTGATGTCCTTTGCTTCCCACAAATAGAGCTGCGTTTTTTATTTTTTGCGCTATAAAATGACCAACAATTTTGAAAAAACAAACAAACAGTATTTTTTACTTTCTGCTATAAAACCTACGCATTAAAAAAAATGTAAAAAACAAATTTCCTCATCAATTAAGACCAATATGTATTCTGGTATATATTTTTGGTAAAAAAAAAAAATCCCAGTAAACGTGTATTGATTGGTTTGCGCACAAGTTATAGCGTCTACAAACTTTGGGATAGATTTATGGAATTTTTATTTTTTTAATTGTTTTTACTAGTAATGGCGGCGATCAGCGATTTTTAGCGGGGCTGCGACATTGCGCTGGACAAACCTGACACTAAGTGACACTTTTTGGGGATCAGTGACACCAATACAGTGATCAGTGCTAAGAAAATGCACTGACACTGTATAAATGACACTGGCAGGGAAGGGGTTAACACCAGGGGCAATCAAGGGGTTAAGTGTGCTCCTAGGGAGTGCTTTGTAACTGTGGGCGGAGTGAATGCAGTGGACGAAAAGAGAGATCCGTGTTTCTGCTTAGCAGCAACACAAGATCTCTCTTTTGCTCCCTGACAGAACAGCGGCCTACCTTGTTTACCTAGGCAGACCGCCGTTCTGCCTCTCCTTCGAACGATCAGCGGGTCCTGGCGGCCGGACCCGCTGATTGGCTCCCGCTGTGATTGGACAGCCCCAGATTGTGTGCACAAAATCACGTACTGGTACTTGATTTTGCGCAGCCGGGCCGCCTTGCCGCAGTATATATGCGGTTAAAGCACTCTGGGCTCTTTAAAAGGTCAACCTGCCCAAAAGTGATATTTCATTTATAGGCGGAGTTATACTTCTTGTGCACCTTACCGGTAAACATTTTCCAGTCACAGTACTGGGCTAATTCACCTTGAACAGCCAGCTCCCCCAAGACACACATTTCAGTTTTAAGTGGATGCTGGAGAATGTGTTGCTGTAATTAATGTGCCCGGTATGTAATTCATTTCACATCTCTCTATAGAGCTTCCTTATCTTAAAAGAATAGTCCATGTAAAACTGATAATTCTGTGTCTAGTGGATACTGGAGAGTTACGCCAGCTAAACCTCATTTTTTTTTATTTATATAAAATTTACAAAGACGTGTGAACACTCCCAGTTGGTGAGAATAGGGACAGTGACTATGGCGGGAAGATCTCACTGCCGTATTCCTATAGAGTATAGAGTCACCAGATGCCGGGGGGGAGGCAACCAAATAGCAAGCTCCACCTACAGATACCATATCATCATTGGACTAACCCTTCTCTCTAATTCACCACAACATTTTTCAACAGTTTTTCAAACTAGCAAAAGTGCAATGTGAACAGTTACAATCCTGGAGTGGAAAAAAAAAGAAACAGAACGTGAAAAAAAAAAAGATAATAAAAAACCCCTAAACTGAAAATGTTCCTCATTGAGGGAGGTTCCATTTCTATTTCCAAATCCAATTCCAAGCTATAGATCTTTTTGAAGAATGAAGTGACTCACACCAATACTCAGCCTAATGCCACGTACACACGATCGGATTCTCCGTCGGAAAAAACTTGGATGGTTTTTCCGACGGAATTCCGCTCAAGCTTGCCTTGCATACACACGGTCACACAAAAGTTCTCTGAACTTTCGACCATCAAGAACGTGGTGATGTACAACAGTACGACGAGCCGAGAAAATGAAGTTCAATGCTTCCAAGCATGCGTCAAATTGTTTCCGAGCATGCGTAGGAATTTTGCATGTCGGAACTTGTACAGACGATCGCATTTTCGGATAGGAACTTTTTCCGACCGAAAAATTGAGAACCTGCTTTCAATCTCTTGCTGGCGGAAATTCCGCCAGCAAAAGTCCGATGGAGCATACACGCGGGCGCATTTTCCCGACCAAAAGCTCTCATCGGTCTTTTGCTGGGCGAATTTCCAATCATGTGTAGGCGGCATTAGCCGCAGTCCTGCAACAACCAGCATCCCAGTCAGCAGCAAGGCCAGCTGGAGATCAGCATCCAGAGAAGTTGCAACAGGCTGGTCTTCACAACCGGAACCGGTGAGGCAGAAGATTCTTTTATTTTTTATTTGAATTATTATTTTATTATTCACATTCATACATATTACATTTACAGTACTGTGCAAAATTTTAGGCAGGTGTGAAGACATTCTGTGAAGTAAGAATGCTTTCAAAATTATATATTTTAATTGTTTATTTTTAGCAATTTACAAAATGCAAGGTGAGCAAACAAAAAAAATCTAAATCAAGTCAATATTTGGTATGACTAACCTTTGGCTTCAAACCAGCATTAATTCTTACACTTGCACACTTTGTACACTTGTACAAAGTCAGGAGTTTTGTGAGGTCAGGTGTATGATTAACCATTTATACCAAGCGGGTGCTAATGATCATCAATGTCATACATAGGTGGAAACACATTAATTAACTGAAACAGAAACAGCTGTGTAGGAAGCTTAAAACTGGACGAGGAACAGCCAAACTCTGCTACTAAGGTGTAGAGCACAGTTTCATGTCACAGGTCATACACCATGGCTGGATTGAGTACACAAGGTATACTGCATCAGCAAGGTCTCTCCCAGGCAACATTTTTAAAGCAGACTGGGGTTTCAAGATGTCCTGTTCAAGCTCTTTTTTAGAAGCACAAAGAAATGGGCAACGCTGAGGACTGTAGATGCAGTGGTCGGCCAAGGAAACTTAATGCAGGAGATGAAAGACACATCATGCTTACTTACAATAATGTGTGTCTGCAGGCAACAGTGAGGCATGGTGGAGGTTCCTTGCAAGTTTGGAGCTGCATTTCTGCAAATGGAGTTGGAGATTTATTCAGGATCAATGGTGTCCTCAATGCTAAGAAATACAGGCAGATACAGTACATATCCATCATGCCATACCTTCAGGGAGATGTGTGATTGCCCCCAAATTTATTCTGCAACAGGACAACAACCCCAAACATACAACCAATGTCATTAAGAACTATCTTCAGAGTAAAGAAGAACAAGGAGTCCTGGAATTGATGGTTTGGCCCCCACAGAGCCCTGATCTCAACATCATGGAGTCTGGAAATCTCCAAGTTGTTTGGAACAACCTACCTACCAAGCTCCTTCAAAAAATGCAAGTGTACCTAGAAGAAGTGAAGAATTGATGCTATTTTGAAGGCAAAGGGTGGTCACAACAAATATTGATTTGATTTATATTTCTCTTCTGTTCATATACTTTCCATTTTGTTAATTGATAAAAATAAACTATTAACACTTCTATTTCTGAAAGCATTCTTAATTTACACAATTTTTTCACACCTGCCTATAACTTTTGCGCAATACTGTATATATTTTACTTATTTTTTTTAATAATAATTTTATTTTTATTTTTTATGGAGGGGAGCAATATTTATTTTCTGAAGTTGGCCACAGTTGTCCTAAAAAACAAAACAAAAACAAATGTGACCGGTTCGCCAGGCAGGGGCGTTGCTAGGTGGCAAAAAGACCAGGGGCTTCAGCCTGAAGTCCAAGGTCGGTACGGGGGGGTGGAGCTGGGAAGGGGGGCTCTAGAGGCGCTGGGTTTTTTGGTTGGGTGGTGGGGTTGTGTGGCGGGGGGTAAGCTCACTTGCTGGTTGCTGCCTGGCTTACCAGTGCCCATCAATGCTGACCACTAAACTGACCTACCTACCTGACAAACACACACTGACCTACCTACCTGACATACACTGACCTACCTGACATACCCACACTGACCTACCTACCTGACCTACCTGACATACATACACTGACCTACCTGACATACACTGAGCTACCTGCCTGACACACACTGACCTACCTGACATGCATACACTGACCTACCTGACATACATACACTGACCTGCCTGACACACACTGACCTACACTGACCTACCTGGCACACACTGAGCTACCTGACACACACTGACCTACCTGACATACACTTACCTACCTGACGTACACTGACCTCCCTGACACACACTGACCTACCTGACATACACTGACCTACCTGACATACATATACTGACCTACCTGACCCACACTGACCTACCTGACACACACACACTGTCCTACCTGACACACACACCTACCTGACACACACTGACCTACCTGACATACATACACTGACCTACCTGACACACACTGACCTACCTGGCATACACTGATCTACCTGACATACATATACTGACCTACCTGACCCACACTGACCTACACTGACATACATACACTGACCTACCTGACACACACCTGACACACACACTGACCTACCTGACACACACACCTACCTGACACACACTGACCTACCTGACATACATACACTGACCTACCCGACACACACTGACCTACCCGACACACACTGACATACCCGCTAGGTGGCAAAAAGACCAGGGGCTTCAGCCCGAAGTCCAAGGTTGGCACGGGGGGAGGGGGGTGGAGGTGGGGAAGGGGGCTCTAGAGGCGCTGGGTTTTTTGGTTGGGCGGTGGGGTTGTATGGTGGGGGGTAAGCTCACTTGTTGGTTGCTGCCTGGCTTACCGGTGCCCATCAATGCTGACCACTAAACTGACCTACCTACCTGACAAACACACACTGACCTACCTGACATACACTGAGCTACCTGACACACACTGACCTACCTGACATACATACACTGACCTACCTGACATACCTGACATGCATACACTGACCTACCTGACATACATACACTGACCTACCTGACATACACTGACCTACACTGACCTACCTGACATACACAGACCTACCTGACACACACTGCACACCCCTCTACACTTATTTAGAAATAAGCATTTCTTTTTGTTTTCTTTGTTTTATTTTTTACAGTTTCTTTTAATAATAGCCAAGCACACCTGATGGACTTTTTAGTATACACTTTTCAAAATCTCACAGCAGTTAGATGCACCCAAAAACATTCCAGATAATAACATTGTAATTTTAGACATGACGCGGTTTGGCTGGCATACATTCGGACGCTAGAATAGTACATTCTATAGAAAATCACACTTGGTAATAAATACTGTGTGTACACTACAGCCTGTGCGCACAGTAAGGCCTTTTGCACACGGATGTAATAACTTACTGATCCTTGTTTGCAGGGTCTTGCTGGCAGAGGCTAGCAGAAAAATCCTGAGTAAAATACACAAGTTATGTTCCATAGAGGAAAAATATCTATATTTGCTAAATATAAACCTTTCCAATATGTTTCCTAAAGTGGAACTTCACCCATATATGCCTATATCACATTTGGCAAATCATTTTTTTTTTTTTTTTTTTGGGGGGGGGTGGGGGGAGCGGGTACCCAGTTTATCCTAGGTGATCCAAGCAGACGTTGGCACTCATTCTCTTCACCTGCAGCTTTCTGGGACACATCACAGGTCACAGGGGACTGTGGGGCCATTCGAAAAGCACAACGCATCTTGCACATGCACAGGCGCAAGCTGTCACAGCCGACCTCCCACACACTAAAGATGCTTGCTTGCGCCTGAGACCCGAAGACTAATGAAGAACTAGCCTAGGTGAGAACGGCTTTGGTTTTGTGGACAGGTAAGTGTCCTTTTAATAAAAGTCAGCAGCTACAGTATTTGTAGATGCTGACTTTTATTTCTTTTTTCTAGAGTGCAGAACTGCTTAAGCCCTTGTTCACATTGGAGGGAGTTGTCATGCGATTTCACAGGTCAAATTGCGTGACAAGTCGCACCCTATTGTCGACAATGACCATGTTCAAATCGATGCAACGCTGACTTTGCGGTTCTGCATCGATTTGAAAAAGTAGTTTGTGCACTATTTTTGGTGACTTGCATAAACATCTGTGTATGAAGCCGCGCAGATGTCTTCAAAGTCGCACCTGAAGTCACACTGACATGCGGCTTTGAAATTGTGCAATTTCAGATGAAGCTGCACGATTTCAAAGCTGCATTCAATGTGAACGAGGGCTTAAAGGACCTTGCGTACGAAAACACGTACAGGCACGCAAATTGCGCGTAGGTGTCAAATTCTTCATCCTCCTTTAGCTGGCAGTATTTCCATGTATGCATATATGCTTGTGTGTACTTGTGTATACATGTGTATACGCGTAAATGACTGCACTCGCATGTAACATTTTCTTTGCATTACGGCTCTTTGTACAATGTCCTACAGACGATGGTGCACCGTTAAAAAAAGGAGAAAAAAAAAACGACCAAAACAAAAAATGCTACATGACTATAATAAATGTGGCATTTTTTTCGCAAGAGGCCCTAATAAATGGTGCGTATGTTTCGTCTTCGCCTTTTCGCACAATAAATTTGGTGAGCATACTGTTTGCTTGGTTGGGTGTGCCAGCGTAAATGCCTATCCTTTAGCGAATCGGCCCCCAGAAAGTGAGATCGCTTCTAAACGCTCAGCACTGAGTAATTTCAGCTCTGCCCCTGTCTCTGCCTGGAGGAGGGAGGGAGGTGCTCAGAGCCGAGGCAGCCACACACAGGAGAGAAGATGCTGCTGCTGCTGCACAGTCAGTGTGTTTGTGCTGCTCAAGAGCCGCCGAGGCTGGATGCAATCTGAGCCAAGCGCTGCAAGGATCCAGGGACCAATAACCCCCCTCCCGGTGCAGGGGGGAACGACTGAATCCGACATTGTTCTCTTGTGTCCGCGGTGATGCTGCTGGGGATGAAGCCTTGCCGGCTGGAACTGCTGCTGCTCACTTGTATCCTGCTCAGCAGAGGTAGGAGAAAAAAAAAATTCATCCTTTACTTTGTTTCAAAGTGAACTGCTGGATGAGGGTGTCTTGCTTGGCTCCGTGCCTTGCCGGGGGTTACGGCAGGGGGTGACCTTGTGCAGTTTAGAGTTACGGCGAGCTTTCGGGAGCTGATGTGTGTATGCTGGTGTGTCCTCTGCCTCCCTGTGCAGGTGTCTCCTCCAGCTCCGGAGGTTACAGAAGGATGTTGGCTATGTGGCATCTACCATCTGCTGTTGAGGAATCAAATTTGCATGTCAGTGCCGGTTGCTTTTGTACCCCAATGGTTCTGAATCTGTCCACCCACTGCTCTGCCTTGCCGAGCCTGGTCCTCAAGTTTGCTAGAAATGCATGGTGAGACAAATAAAAAAAGGTGCGAGTCGCTGATGTCTTCTGGCTGGCGAGGAACGGGGGCTGTGACATGGATGGATGAGGTGGTGTCACCTGTTGGAATTTCAGCTCAAACCCTGCACAGGGAGCAGAAATCTGCCCAAAGGGGGGCAGAGGTTGCTACGTACGCTGCATGCCAATGGAGAGGGCAGCAGCGGCACGCTGGAGAACATTGCTGTAGGTGCTAGGCTTCGTAGCCATGAGAGGGTGGCAGGCTGAAGAAGAAAGTGAACTTTCAGGAGCTGAAAGAGCAAAGGGTGCATGGAGGGTGCTCTGTGTGAAAATAAGACGCTACTTGTTGACAAGCTGTGTAGATATGTGTTGACTTAGATTGATAGGTCTCAGGAACTGGAATTGAGTTCAGGGGGTCAGTGAGAAGTCCTAGAGATGATGCCAAGTTTATGGCGCCAGGAGATGGCTGCTGACAAAGGATTTCGGACATTGGGTGGCAGAGGGGTTCCAAGAGAGAGATATAATGTTTGACAAGTATTTGGAGGCATCTGCCGGGCATGGTAATACTGGGCACAGATGGTAACGGGTGTCAGGAAAGCTGGGAAAAGGACCGGATTCCTGAGAAGAAAAGGATGCTTAAACCGGCAGGCAGAAGCCAAGCACTGCCCGCTCCAGCAACACCGCTGCTTATTTGGGCAGAGAGAATCAGGTCCTTCATCCCAGCTCCCTGCAGCCGACTCGGCCATCTCTAACAGAACGATGGCTCTTCTTGCAGAGCGCTAACAGTTGGGTTAAAAAAATCCATGGCCAGTGTCTTGTTATTTGTCCATTTGGTGTAATAGGACCTAATTACTTGTTTTAACCGTCAACGTCCCTTGTCATTCAGCCATCCCCACTACACAAACACAAGCTTGCCCCTTTCACCACACATGACCCTGTTTGTGTAGAGGAGACACTGGATGGCCATATAAGAAGAGATGATGTTGATATCAAAGAAGGATTCCCTGTGTGTTATTTCTAGATATCCTTCTGTGGATGACCCCCGTGGTCCCTCACAGAAGATTTTGGCCCGGTGCGGTGCCCCTGCTTAGAACTTTTAGCCACACAACTCCATGTTGGGCTCCGGGGGCCCCTGACTTTCAGCAATGGCTGGCCACCAATCTAATAACACACAACTGTCAGGTTCTGCATCTCTAGCTGTTATTTTGCACATCAATAAAGAAACGGCAAGATTAAACCTGTCTTCTTGAGGCAAGTCATAGGCAGGCAGCCTGGAATCGCGTTTAGTTTGATGTTGACGCCAGCAGACAGGCTGAATGAATAACCTGAAGTGTTACCTATAGGAATGTATCCATGCATCCCTCTGTACCAGTGTGGAAACGCTGTTCTGATTTTGTTCTCATTTTCTCCTGAGACCCAGAGTTTCAAAACCTTCCGCGATGTATGAAAGAGGATATCTACAGCGATCGCCCAGATAACACGGGAAGGAGGGATGGGGGGGTTCAGGGCTTTGTGACAAGTAGTGTACATACATCTCAGCATTTGATGTTGACTCCAGAGGTGTGTTGTGATCTGAACCATTATGAAGCTATGTGAGTTCTGTGACATTTTCTCATAACACGTTGCGAACCGCTGTAATCCTATTCTTTATGACCCTGATTGGTTGGAAGTTATTGGACCACATGGTGACCGATGGTTGTGACTCTGAATCCCATCACTGACCTGAGCAATGGAACTTATAATCTGTTTGTTTTGTGTGAAGGTATATCTAAAACTGAAACATTTTTGTTTCGTTTTAGGGCTTATTCACATCATGCAGCGCTCATTATCATGCATATAATGGGATGTGCGGTGTAAATGCATGTTGTGTAAGTGGCAATGCATTTTTTAAATACATTGCAGTGCTTTTTTTTTTTTTTTTTACTTTTTTTTTTTATAAGAAAAACAGTTTTATGTAAATCTATGTGCCATAGATCATAACGGTCGGAATGCGCTGGGCAAAAATGCAACATGTACTATTTTTATTCAGCAATACAAATGAAGAGATGTCCGTGTGCAAATCCAAACAACATATAAAACACACACACGTGTATATATATATATATATATATATATATACATATGTGTGTGTGTGTTAACCCCTTGCACACCACTATACACCCTTATGTATTTCCAGCAAACTTTTGCTTAAAACAGGGATATTGGTTCACATTTATTTACTTTCAGTGCACACTAATGCAGCATGTTGGAGTGAACTGAAGCTACAAGACATAAAGCAAATTGCCTTGTTCTTGCGTTGGGTAACACTGCTGGTATGAACAAGCCCTTAGGGAATGGTTTGAACCAATGTCAACTTTTGCTACCTGTGTCTCATTGGGGTATTTCCTCTCACTTCCTGTCCTCAGGGACACAACCAGAAGTGTAAAAAAATCTCTCCATAGTGAGGGGAAATCCCCTTTTAGCGGTCACCAGAAAAATCTCTCAGTTGAAAGATTCTCCTTCACTTCCTGTAACATTTTGGATTTCTCATCACTCTATGTCTCAGTGACAATAGTCAGCCAAGAGAACATCCCCAGCATGAGCCAAAAAAACTCTTCCCCGCTCTGTCCAAAACTAAAAAAAAATGTATCAAACACTTACCATAACTTTCCTTTCCTGGCACCAATCCATGGCAGCATACTTGTGGTATTATAGTGCCATGTTGGCACTAAGAAAACAACATTTTGTCTTTAGACACACACTACATTATTGATTAAAGGTCACATGAAGGTTGCTTAAAATAGTTTTAGGAATGTGGAGTGCGGGGCAAAGTTCTGTTTGAAGGGTGACAGTCAGGCTACACTGTGCAAAAGAAATTCAGCTAATGTGTAAGCAACCAGTACTCATGATATGCCACGGGGCGCAGTAGGCTGGAGCAAGGAGGCTTTTTGTTGTATATCTGTAGAGATGGCATCAGAATTTTTGCACACTGTTACAAGGTAGAGACATTATAAACAAGAAAATGTACTATGTACATGGGGTGACCCAGACAGAAGGGGGGGGGGGGTGACCCTGGCATGGGGACCGCTTTGGGCACCAAAGCTCATGTGCTGATAGATGATGAATCTGACCAAATGATCAATCTGAGAGGGCAGAATGTTAAAAATCTGCTGTTGCCCTGCTGCTCTCCGCAAACACACCAGATTAACTAACTTCACTTGCAATCACTCGACATCTCTCCGGCTGCAAAAGGCTACAGCATGTGCACCAGAGACCCTCCATCCACCCGCCATCCCACTGTGCGTTCCCAGCCAGGCTGAGAAGGTCAGACGGTCTGAGCTTGGCTCCCCCAGCGGAAGCAAAGATCTTATAGTTCCCATTAGAAACCCATACGTCTCTAGAATGAGCTAACGTGTGTGCTGAGCTGGCGGGTCCGCCGGGAGAGGGTGGAGTGGGTGGAATTTGATGTAAATGTGCCCGTTGTTTTCTCATGGAATCAGTCATTGGCAGGCAAAGCTGTGATTCCTCTCTTCCCTCTCCTCTTCTGATCAATCTCACTGAGCCTCTGTGTCAGGCAATTTATGGGTCGCCGTTTCTTATAGTTCAGGAGTAGAGGGTCGCTGTGAGCGGAGGTGATGAAGCAGAGATCAGATGACAGGTGCTCTTTGTTGGTACCCCACCATGATGCAGACCCGGGTGCCAGAGAATTACCAGGAATAAAAGGGGATTCAGTAGTAAAGCAAACAGCGATATCTGTAGGTTCGCATCGTCCAATCTAATTTCAGTTTGCTTAAACAAATTCTGGTGAGCATCTTTACCTTTTGCAATAATCAGTATTTTTATTGAAATGTAAATGATGTGTTTATTTTCCAGAATACTGGAAAGTCCTTTCAATTGACCCCGCTTTCCTAGTCAATCGTGTTCATGCGTTCTCATATACTGCAATCAATAGAGAGGAACTCCAACCAAACAAAGCAGATTTTCCACTGCCCCTACACCCCTTCCCTACCATACTGTATATAGTCAGTAGCATTGTCCTCCCTTTCCTTTTCTTTAACTGTAAGTTTATTAACCACCTCTCCCGATGCCTGAAACATGTTATGGTGACATCATTGTAGAATGCATTACACAATTTTGATCTTCAGTGTAAAAGTTTTGCGTAGTTATAAAAGCAGCATTTCTGCTACACATTATACAGCAGAGGGTGGTGTTGGGGGTTCAGGTGGGAATTACTACATTTGTTCATCATTATAAGGGTATCTTGTGATGTTCAGAATGTGGGTCACATGACCCTTTAGCCACCATCATGTTACATGTCTGTATCATTTTTGATGACTGACGTCTGAAGTTGGCACCCGAAGGCATAGCTGCCATGGCATTAGTTATGTGACCTTGAGCGAGTATACAAGATACCAGTGACCTTGGTATCTTGTGGTGACTAAAGACAGGTGATTCTAACAGATTCTTTTCTGTCCATTTAAAGCAGATCACGCTTTTGACTTTAGGTCCTTAAATGAAGTGGACTAAATGGTTCTTTTTCATGTTGGCCTGGAGCTGTGCCTTAAGCAGCCATAAGTAAAGTTGGCTGCCTTTTAATGATGTTAATTATCATGACTCTCCTCATAGCCGATTCTAGCTATTATATGTTATTAATGTGAGAATTTCTACAGGAACTCCATGTGGCGGGCGTATACAATAAAGTTTGTCAGCCCAAACTGATGCTGACACCCGGCCCATTCAGCGTCCGCTGCGCCCGTTGCCCCCTCTACTCCACATGATTGCCTGTAATCACCCCGTTGTGCTTGTCACTAAGTAAAGGCTTCCACATTCAGAGCCTGGCATCTGCTCGCCATTTTGGGCTCCTTCTCCAACTCGGAAGAGGGAGTTTAAGGAGCAATTTGCGGCGGCGATTTGCATTGGCCTGGTGGCTCTCCGCTGGTTTTTGTCTTTGTCTAATTGGATTTCATGCAGTAGGTAGAATTTTTTTTCCCCGGGCTTAATAGAGTAAAATGGAGACCTGTTGGTGGCTGGTCTGTAATTGCCTAGGAAGGAGGGGTTGCCAGCTGCACCCACACTACAGAATGAGGCCGTCTGGAAATGTGAGAACTGCAGAAATGAAGACGGCTTTGTGTTGGGGCTTTTTTGTCCCCCCCCCGTGATAGTGGTGAGCAGACGGAGAAGGGGAAAGGCAACAAGCGTGTCATATCAGACTTTGCAAAGTTAATTTATCTAAAGGGAAAAGACACAGTTACATTGTTACAGGTCCATATGTTTACCAGGACTTACACAAAAATTTGCTGCTTATTCGCCAGCTAGAATTGTTGCACATTCACGCTATTGCTACCATCTACCAAAAATTTGTATCCTTCATTTAACTGGGGAAAGACAGAAACGTTGGCTGTATTAATACATCTGCCAATGTAAGGGACGATTATTATTAAAGGTGAACATCACAAAAAAAATGTTATATGGAGTATACGTATGCTGACAATGTTACAATCTTTCAGTTTATTTTTTTACCAGGGCATTTCATTTATAGATTTGGTAACTGCATTGGCAACTCCTATGATAGAACTATTCTTACCTAGGGGCATGTTCATATAGTGGCAAATGACTATTTCAGCAATTGCTCACTACTTAGCATAGAAAGATTTGTTGCAGTTGTATAGCTAGTTTACCAACCAGATTCACAAGGATTGCTTTGTATATTTCTTTAGGACCTGTGCAGTAATCCAGTGTGATACTTTCCCTCTGTGCAGGAGCTTCCTGTAATAAAGACCAGTCACTGCTACTCTCTCCTTGCGCAGGGTGACTGGTCTTGTTTCCGCCCCCTTCCTGTAGTTATCGGCAGGCAGCCTATAGTGAGTGGTTCCTGCTTAGCCCCTCCCACAACCATGCTCTCTGAACTTGCTATGTACAGCATAGCAATGATGTCATGGCTACTTCTACAAGGTAATACCTGGGTTTGCAGAGGCATTTGGTGTACACAAAGTTATTTTATATCCTTTGTGGCTGTTGAGGAATATACTTAAATGAACATTTTTATGCCCGGAGGTCAGTTTTGAAGTTGTAAATTGTCCAATAAGAGCAATTTATGTCATCACACAGGAAAACAATGCCACATAGAGATGCTTCAACCTATAACATTTCACCCTAACCACTTCATATCTGTACAAGAATGTCATGCAGAGTGCACGCCAATGTATAGATACATACATACAGGCAGCTGACAGAGAGACGATATAGACAAAAGGCACAAAGAGCTTGATTCAGCGGTAATACAGTCGTCGAATAAAAGAGCTAGAAGTGATCGGTGAGAAGGTTAACACAGCCTGATATTGCTGCCTTAAATGTCATGCATTAAAAGCTTCACAAATAGACACATTTAGGAGCCAAAGAGGTTGAGAAAGTGCAATATTAATTTAAATAACATATTGTGAATGGAGAATAAAAACGATTACACAAGCTGGCCGCGCACATTTCAATCCAGTTGTACAATCTATTTTAGATTTACCAACATCTGTACAGTGGGAGGATCTGATTGGGGATACATTGAAGGGGTTTTTAAAGTGGACCTGTTAGTAACTTTACAAGTCTGCATGCATAAATCTTATGCATGTTACAACATACAACTAAAGTATTCAGAAAAGCTCCACCTTTTTTTTTTTTATGGGAAATGAGCACCTGCGACTTTGCTTAGGTTGAGATAATGTCTGTCAGTCTGCAGGCAGGAGGAAGCATTTCTTCAGTCTCCTCTCTGCATGTGATCAGACTGTAACATTGTAAATTTTCTAGCAAGTCACAAGGTGAAAGGCCGCATCAGAAGCTGATCCGGTGTCAGACTTTTGTGAACAGTGTCAGTATTTGTGTCAACTCCGAGCATACATCCCAGTCCAGGATGTAGGTGGTGACCCTGAACGATGGCTAAAAAAATATGGTGCCATCCTCTCTGACAACCTGATGATGAAATAACATGAAGCATTACACTGTCCATGTCTTTCTTAGCATTTACACACTTAACACAAAAATTATCTAATGACAGGTCCACATGAGGCAGACTTTTGCTTCATTTAGTTGTTAAATCCAAAGGGCATTGTGCAAGGCAACTAGGATTTCCAGTGGAAGCAATGACAGGCAAGTAGTATCTCCATCATGCAGCAACAGTGAACTCCTTATTTCTCTCAGGACATGTTACCTTAAAGGGAATTCAGCAAACATAATATACTGTGGGGAATTCCCACTTTTCAGTTGGCTGGTTTTTGTGGGGTTTTTTTTTGCTTGGACCTTCACAGATTAGCAGGTGGCTGCCATTTGCCATCCATCGTTCCAGGAGTTTCATCAATTTAGTTATCAGATGAGGCTTCACCATCAATGGTGGTCATCCATTACTGCCTGCTTCTGGTTGCCTGGTGTCTCTGGCTTCCATACTTTAACAGTCACTAATCGGAACAAATTTTATAACCTTGGAGTGAATGATCTGCTTCCTTGTTCTGGGTCAGTGCCTCAGAAACGAGTGAACCCACTGGATTAACATGAAAGCCAGACATCTAGCTGAGATCTGAGGTAGAAGTGCCACACCACAAGTTAAGAGTCCAAATACAGTTTGAATATAATGTGAAGGAAAGTTGATGGCCAAATGATGAAGCCAAGATGATTTGGGGGTCCCAAAATTACACCCTCCCTTTCATAAGGTCTAAGAAGACATAACAAAAAAACCCAATGAAGGAGGCACGTTTAAGCACATTAAAAAAAAAACAGCTTCCTCATCTGATCTTCCACCTGACCTCACATTGGAATAAAACTGTATCTGGACTATTAACTTGCGGTGTGGCTCTTCTATGTCAGATCCATTGATTTACATTTCAACTAAAGGAGGTTGTGGGGATCTTCTGGATTGGTGTGGAAGCTGCCAGTATGCAGATAACCTAAACCACCCCCTATAATAGTTTTGGATAGTATTGCCAACAGAAGAACTATCTATCCACTGTTTTAAGACTTCTAGCACCGACAGCCACTATATCCTCACACTATACGTTTCCTTTAAGTTCTAATAAATGATTGCTTTTGTAGCTAGGAGATTCCGTTACAGGCATTCTAACTCAGATCTTACAGAACAAACCCAAAGTGTTGCCTTCCAGGGTCAGCAAGTCAATCTATATTTTGATTGACAGATTTAACAGAAGGCCCTGTTGAAGGGGAACATACATTGTACATGAACGTCCTCCGAGAGGGTAAATTAGAAACATTCAATGGCATTGTGTTTTGTTCTCTCTTGTCATCTTGTGTATGGAGCGCGCTGTCACAAACCGGCGTGTGTGTCCAAATTAGAGAACCTGATCCGATTCCCCTCGGGATAAAACATAGATTGGCCCTTAGTGAAAGGAAAATTGATGGTGTCGTTCACCAACTCTGATCTCTCTCTCTCTTTCTTTTCCCCCCCTCGTATCTCATCCCAGTTTCTTCCCCTTTGTAAAGCAACGTAGGCAGAGTGTGTCAAAAATAGACAAGAAACGGAAAGGGAGATAAAACGACAAAGATCAGATCAAATGATGGGAATGGGCGAGAAGAAGAGAGAGATGATGAAAAGGAGGGGACGGGGACAGGAAGCCAAGACTTTAAGAGGCAGAAAAGGGAAAGGTAGGAGGATCAGGTGGAAATAGAGAGCTGCCAAGATGCAGGGAGGAGACCGAACAGCGAGAGACAGAACGCGGAACAGAGAGGAGACGGCGGAGGGGAGTGGAGGAAGGCTGAGAACAACGTCTATAGATAGTTATGGGAAAATTTCCTCTGCTGGAAATGTTGTGTGAAATGACACAACAACACTCCGTTAATATAAAATATCTCTATTAATAATGGATCGTCTACATTAGGCGAGTTCATCAATATTAATGGTGTCGGCGGAGTCCCTGGCCGGTAAATGGGGCATTCTGTTGAAAGTGTTCATTAACGATACCTCTCCCTGACTGCCTGTGTCATAAAGATCAGGGCACATGCATAAGAGTTGCTAGATCTCCTATTGTTAATACGTAACTTTATGAGTGATTGTTTCATTGACTATGCTTACTCGCTTTGATGAGGCTATGAACATGTACTGGTGCACCCCAACAAAACAAAGGTCCTGGGAGACGTCCAAACATGTAAAAAGCAGTAACGCTGCCAAACCAATGGTCATAGAGTCCAGAATGGTGCTTAATTAAATCATTAATGGAAAAATAGATAAACGCTTATCGGGGATATCCCTTCATCAGGGCTTATATATTATGTGACCTCTAAAAGGACCAGACTCAGTAGGATTTTGATAATACTTGTAAGTGTAAAATTGGATAATACCACTAGCAGGATGTCACACTGTACAACCTACCTACAGAAACAAGCACAAGTCCAGTCGTTTTTAAGGCCACATAACATACAAGCCCTGATGAAGGGGGAGTGTCTAAACCCCCAAAAAGCATTGAATGTCTTTTTCTATTATTTAGGACCATTCTGGACTTTATGACCACTAGTGTGGCGCCCCTACTGCTTTTTACATAGTTGTACAGATCTGAGTGTCTGACTTACAGGAATTGTAAACCCTGAATGGAAGACATTTAGTTTGCTCTGTGTAATGGTGGTCATCTCTCTTGTACAGCGGTGGGTCAGGGAAGGGAAAGTCAGAATGTGAAACACAGCTGCTTTATAAGGTCATGCTGCCCAAAACTGACATGTTTGTTCGCTAGATGCTGGAAAGTTAAAGCACCTAATCTTTTCTTACATCTCTTGGGATTATACCATGTCTGCATTTGATTTCCTAGGTGTACACACTACTAATAAGGGGCTGCTACTCTTCCTGCTGTAAACTGAATTTATTTTGTAAAGTGGAGAGTGCAGAAGGAAGAGCTGGGAGACATTAAATCGCTGAGAATGGTAAAGGAATTTAAAAAAGAGAACCTGTCGGCAAAAAAATATTATTGCAGTGCTCCACATGTAAGCTGCAGGTCAAGTTTTTAGTACACAGACACATTTTTCAGGGTGTCGGGTCCTGGGCTGTATATTAGCTGCCTCCATAGGCGTGCACACAGGTTTTCCAGATGTGCCTGGGAACACCCTAATCACCCCATGCGCATTAGCATTATCGCTGTGTGGCGTTAGGAAGATGGGAAAGATCCCCCACTTACCGGCTCTGTCATAAGAGAAGTGTTTACACACTTATCTTTCACTGTGCTGGCAGGGAGATCAATATGCCAGGGTCATATATATGTAGACACACACACGTGTTTGAGCTTTAGGGTGCACACTCCAATCCAAAAGGCTGCGCACACCTATGGCTGCCTCCAACACATAATAAAACAATATCTCGCTCCTCCATTAGACAATTTTTGTACATATATTTTTACTCTTTGAAGCAAGGGCTGGTGGACCAGTTGCTGTGGGCTAGAGACCAATTCTTCCAGCCATTCTATCTATTACAGATTAAAGTTTTAAGTTCTAATCACCATGGCCTATATGCCAGGTGATGCATTTTGCCTGAAGGCTAGGGTTGCCACTTTTTATTCAAATCAAACCCGAACACTTTAGCGGCGCACAGTAAAAATATTTTTTTTAACATACACTATAGGATTATAACAGACCTGGAACACCTTTGAGCACACCAAAGAGAATAGTAATGTGGCGTGCATAGTGCCCCCTCACCCTCCCTTGGGGCCCTGTTCTGAGCCACATTCCTGTCTGAATATTGTGTCCGGGTTTCAGGTGGACTGAAACCCGAACACATGATTCAAAACCCGAACTGTCCGGGTGAATCTCAGACAGGTGGCAACCCTACTGAAGGCACAAGGCAAACACATACCTCCCAACATTTTGAGATGGGAATGAAGAACACCTACTAGCAAATCCATGTAGGTATAGGACATGGCCCCTTTAACGAGAATTAACAAAAAAAAAAAGGTTAATGAAATCCACAAGGGCTTTTTTTAACACTACTATTCCTTTATATTGGCTTTTAAAATTTACAAATGCAGCAATTTAGAATTTGGATGAAATGTTTAGCATTGGGAATCACTTTTTGAAAGATAAAAAGTGCATTTTATATACAACTAAATGGATCAGACCACAATGAGGCAAATCAGGGACAGTCCCTCGAAATCAGGGACAGTTGGGAGCTATGCAAACAATGCCTCAAGTGGGAAAGTGACTGAAAATAATAAACAATGGCCTGTCCCCTTTCTCCTGTTTCTAACTCAGGAAGGAAGATAAATCTACTCTGTGGGCATCACAGACAGGTCCTCTTCGACTTTCATATAGTATCTGTAACATCAAGGGGTTGTTTTATGAAACAAAAACCTCTGCTCTGGGCAATAGCTCCCATATCTGCTTCAGTGCTCGTAACTTCCCCCAGTGAATTTCTGATTGCCCTACAAGAGTGACAGGTCCTCTTGAATCCCCATTGTTCATGTACTCTGCTGGTGACTTATCAGCTCTGTCTCGCAGTAAGGAGTGGCTGAACTTGGAGTATAATCCTGATCTCTTTCAGTGAAGAAGGGATTTCGCTGATAACCTGAAGCTGGTGATGACTGAATGTCACCAATGACGGGGGGGGACTGGGCACACATACAGCATAAGGCTGCATTACTATACAGATTGTTAACAGCCAGCTACATTCTGCCAGTATCCACTTTCACAGCTTTACTTTATTTACACGTATAGACCTGCTGATGGCAGCAGTGACTGCATCTGAGGTCCACACTGCACACAGCCTGGGCTCCTGTATACTCAGGTTTACTGATTCAGGACTGAGGATGTAGAAGCATATTCCAGGACCTGGGTGCTCAACCTATGGCCCTTCGGCACTTTTACTGCTGTCCTCAGGGGTCCCGCAGAGAGTAGTCCATGTTTCCGTTACCTAGGTGATCACTCAAGCCATTGAAGGAAAATGATTCTTTAGACTGACATCCAGCAGTTAAATAGTTTGGGTTATTTCATTCATACTATTTTGTTTTTTCTCCCTCATATCTTGTAGAATAGATCTCGCCAAGAGGAAGATCAAATGTGGCACACACTATTTTTTTAAGGGGGCTCTAGGTAGTACAAATGTGTAGCATTGATTTGTAATTGGATTGAACTATAGCAGTCTCATTAATTGTGTCTCCAGGCTAACATTTTCTGAAGCATACGTCTAGTCTCCAACAGCTCCTATAGTATGTTAGCAGTCTCTGGTCATCTCCTGTAGCATTTCAATAGTCTCTTACCATTTCCTGTTACATGTCTGCAATCTCTGACCATCTTTTGTAGCATTTCAATAGTCTCTGACCATCTCCTGATACAGGTCTGCAGTCTCTGGTCATCTCTTGCATTGCAAGAGTGTCTGACCAACTCCTGGTACATGTCTGCAGTCTCTGATCATCTCCTGTAGCATTGTTATAGTCCTCGATCATCTCCTGTACCATGTCTGGAGGGTCTGACCATCTCATGTACCATGGCTATATTCTCTGACCATCTCCTGTTACATATCTGCAGACTTTTATCTCATGTAGCATTGCTATAGTCTCTGTCTCTGACCATCTTCTGTTATATATCTGCACTCTATGACCATCTCCTGTAGCACTGCTATAGCCTCTGACCATCTTTTGTACCATGGATATGTTCTCTGACCATCTCCTGTTGTATGTCTGCAGTCTCTGATCATCTTCTGTAGCACTTTATAGTCTCTGACCATTTCTTGTACCATGGCTATCTTCTCTGACCATCTCCTATTATACTGTATGTCTGCAGTCTCTGACCAACTCCCGTTATATGCCTGCAGTCTCTGACCATCTCTTGTACTATTGCTATAGTCTCTGATCATCTTTTGTTGCATGTCCACAGTCTCTGGCAGCTTTCTCTAGTATTACATTTACTGATTATTATGTGTGGCCCTTAATTGATGAAAAGGGCCATGTTTGAGGCCCTCTATATAAAACAAATGGACCATTGCTACTCCAGGAACACCTTGCATGTGAATGGTATATTTGTGTTTGGCTGTCTCTGGAACATTACCATTGAGTGTGTGCTGGAAGGAGGTGATGGGTTCCAAGGCAACATGACCTCTCTGCCATTATAGAGAAGGAAAGTGTACAATTAGTATCCTCTTCCCTGATGTAATCACATCGACAATGGTGCTGTATAAAGGAATTAAAGATGGGAAGATTGCTCCACTAATGAGTGTAAAAATAAGTATGAGAAAAGAATTATTCCTGAGCCACTCACCATAGCACAAAAACAGATACGCATAAGAGTAAGCAAAAAAAATAAAAAATAAAAGAAAATTATTGCCATTGAGAACAACTAAGCCTTGTTTATTTCAGGGCAGCCTTACAAAAGGTAGCTTATAACAAAGTGAGGAGGAATGTTTAAGCATCAGCCTACTCAGGGTAGCACTTGAAACATTCCTTAACACTTTGTTATCAGTTCTCAATGGCAATAATCTTTTTTTCTTGCAGTATAAAAGGTAATTGCCAGTGTGGGAACTTTGCATGGTACAACAGAAGAGAAGAGTAATGATAGCTCTGGGGCAGGGCATCTGGGCTCAGCCTTCCTTGGCCCTGGCCAAATTCCAAATTAGACAAGTTTTATCTTTGGTTCCCTCTTTTGTGTTGAAGGTAGACAGGTGCTCAACAGAATGTTCTCTTGGGGTGGTGTGCACCAACAGCAGCATTGATACTTTAAGTGGGGCCATGTTGTTCATGTGACTGCACACAATGCTATTATTTCCAGACCACTATCTTCATAAGCCTATTGCCAATACAGCAATAGAAGACTGTTACTATAGGTGGGGCTGTGGTATGATAGGTGGACATGGTGGAAGAAGGTGCTGGGTCAGGCTCTCTCTTCTACAGTCATTCACCTGTGAGTGATGTAGTGTACGGGATTATTTATGGGACCTCTAGGTGGGCACATGTAGACTCTAATGAGCTAAAGAATAAAGTGCCTTGCTTGAGTTGTACTATGATATAAAGGCTGAACATCCAGTCAATAATTTTGTGGAGTGCTGGAAAGACTGTTCCTAATGCTCTCATAGGAGATGTGGTCAGCGTTGACAGTGTTGGGGAAAATAAACAATTCTCTGCATAGCTCTTACAAGGAGAGACTGAAGGAACTCTAATTGGAACCTCTAAGCATTGAAGCCTTGTCCTAATGGATAGAGAAACCGTGTAGGTGAGTTTGAGTAGCAACAATGCAGTGCTTGGTCTGTAAGCCTCAATTTGAACCCAGTTAGGTCACCAATCCAATGGATGCAGGGCCAGTGCGAAATCGAACATGGTCCTTAAAGCTGAGGGAGGTTAGATCTCCAAGTTTGCTGCTCGCTTCCTTCAGGCCGCAAAGCTAACCTATGAATGTATGTATATAGGCTTCTTGCTTCTTCTGTCCAGCCACGGTCGCTATGGTTTGGGTCTTTTCCCTCTTGCTACAGTCCCCGAGCTGGAATTTTAGGCCTGGCTGTGAAATTTGCAGCAGCTACTACATAGCTTCCTCTGCAAATTATACTTCCAGATACTTTGTAAATTTATAAAATTGTTCTGTCTCACAGCATGGCCAACACGTATTGCCTTTTTCATATCTGATCTGTAAATTTTTCATCGAAGAAAAGAGAATTATAGTACTTTCCAAGAGCAGGCATAAATATTACACATTCATGAGCCTCGCTCATAAACAAGGAAAGTTGGGTCAGTCGGATTCCTAATTCACAGTCAGTCATCGTAATTCTAGAAGATTAGATATGACTGGGTCCAGGTAGGCTTTATTTTGCTGTTTATTCTCCAAATAAAGACGTTTTAATGGGAAAACCTGGGAGAAGTGCTAGACGGCAGGATGATAAAAAGTCGCAGCACAATGAGAGGTGCTTGACAGGTCTGCAAATTCAGCAACACTCTGCCGTTAGGAGGGTGGTCTCAAGACAGACAATTGAAGGGAATGAAAGATTACAGATAGCGATGGATTTCTCAGGGACCAATTGTCATGTTTTCTTAAAAGATTAGAGGAAAGTATCAATTTACCCCCAGCTCCCAACAGCCCTTTGGTTTTCCCAATTACAAAATTGTGTCCTCATTTTACAGCCCCTGCTGAACTCACAAACAATACAGGGGGGAGGTCGAATAAACGCATGGAAGGTCATATTTAAAGAGGAAATTCAGCATTTTTTCTAGTTTTGGATACAGAAAGAAAAGGTCAAAACCAATGTCAGGTTTGTATTGCTATCCGTGTCCCCAGTGGGGGAATTTCTCCTTAATGCTCATGCAGCCGGTGCAGCGGTCAGGGGATTTAAAACCCCTGCTCTTTTTCCTCTTCTTTCTCCATCGCTTCCTGGAGCGATGTTCTGTACTGGAGATAACCAATCAGAATCTCCTTGATCCATCCTGGAAGTGTTGCAGAAGGAGAAAGGAGATGAGCGGGGATTTAAAATCTTCAGACCGCTGCATGGGCATTGACCGGTCATCCTCCACAGAGTAAGTACAACAAAGACCAGGTGGGTGGGGAGGGTGTAGGGCATCCTTTCTCAACCTTTTCAACACAGAGGAACATTTGAAATAACTTTCCAGGCTCATGGAACCCCTGATAAAAATGACTATATATTCAACTCACGATACATTAGTGTGATGGTCAGTGGGAAGAATGCTCCTTACACTTGTGGTCATCGGGATGAACTACCCCCTTACAGATAGCTAAAAACATCAATGGTGTCAGTGGGAACTTATCTGAGGGTAACAAATTGCTCATTACTCAAGGAACCCCTAGCAACCTCTGGAGGAACCCTAAAGTTCAATGGAACCCTGGTTAAGTTTACAATCTCCTAAACCAAAAAGACATGATATTTGGTTGCCTTTGCCTTATCTGCCTTAAGTTCAATGGAAGTCTGTGGCAGGTCTTTTGTGTCTGAGCTCCGCCCCCTCAATTTCATTATAATGTGATGGAGGGGAAGGAATTCAGACACATGCAACACAACCTACTGCTTCACAGGAAGAAAGTTTATTTTTTCTTTAATTTTAGCCCCTAATTGTTGAATTCTGCTACAAGTGTACGACTATTACAACCCTGGAAACTTACCAAAAAAGTTTTTTTTTTTTTACATTAATGATTGCTGTTGTTCTGGAAGTATATTTCTAGATTTGTAGACCTGAAAGAGGGAGGTTGCACAATATGAGTGGCAAGAGGCTGCAGTCCTGTACACACACTTTTTGAAGCACTATTGAGGTTAGCAGTGGGAACATTACTCTGAATTGTGACTTAAAATTGGGATTTCTGATTTTGGTGCTCTGGCAATGCTACCTGGGGAGTATGGAAGGAGTCTGAACTCCAAGGAAAAGCAGATTTTGTCTAAATACAAGAGCCATGTGTATTTTTACTTGAATCTTGGCGTGCATTGTGTATTTCTTCCATATCTGTGCAATAATCCAGTGTGAATCCTTGCCTCTGTGCAGGAGTTTCCTGTAATAAGGACCAGTGACTGCTGCTCTCTCTCCTTGTGCAGAGTGACTGGTCTTGTCTCCGCCCCCTCCTGTAGTTTTCTGAAGAAAGCCTCTAGTGGGAGGAGCCTGCTGGGCTCCTCCCACTGCTCTGCACTCTGCACAGGCTACAGTATGTGCAGTAATGATGTCATGGCTACTTTACAAGGTAACATCTGGGTTTGTAAGGAAATGTGGTGCACACAAAGTGAATTTATATCATTAGCAGTTTTTAAGGAATTTAGTTAAAAATATTTATGCTCAGAATTCAGCTTTAAAGCCTCAGCATTGGTCCACATTTCGCAATGTCTGCTTCCACCAGGCTGGGGTGGAGGAGTGTATTCTCACATGGCTACCGTTCCACGGCTCTATTGTTCGGCGGTATCTCCCGATAAGGGGTTTATATGGCGGTGAGCTCTGTGTAATCCCGTGGTCCTTGCTTGCTGCTATTCACACTGGCTCAGCTACAGAAAATAAGAGGAGCGCGCAAGAAAGCAGTGTAGACAAATTATAATCCTATTATCTGCAGCCGCATTCTCTCCGAGAAGAAATCTCTGCATATTTGCATTTTATTTTATTAGATGCTGTGTGTGTGTGCTTGATTCAAATTGAAATGCCTTAAATACATCAAAATATTAATGAGTGTTTGTGGAACCGCCTCCCGCCGCTCTGTGTGTGTTTAAGAAAAAAAAAAAAAAACAACAAGATAAAATAAGTGGCGTGTATGTTTTTCACTCAGTCAGATTTGCAGAATTTTGTTTGGCAGAGGCAGGGATTCACGCAAAGGTTTTGCAGGGGCAGTGCCCACCCGGGACTTCACAAAATCGAGGTCACATACATGTAAATCACTGGCTGCAGCTACTGTATATGTCAGACGGCTCATTGATTTTCTGAGGCCACTTGTATGGCAGATAGTGCAGTTGGCATCCATGCTGAAAGACAGCTTTGAGGGGAACAAGAAGAACAGATCCTGAGAATGTATTGTTCTCCAGGCTAGGATAAATACACAGAGATTAATCTTGACTGGTAAATATGAAAATAAATAGCACCTCTCTTAACATCCACTTAAAAGGCACCTGAAAAGTGTGGAGCATCTTCCTCAGACATCTAGGAATGGTGATTGTGACATATTAGCACGCTGCCCTTAATATGCAAAAAAATATACATAGGCCCACTTTAATTTGTACAGAGGCTGTTGGCTTATGATCATTTCATCTTGTGTTTAAAAATCCCTCTATGTGTGCTTCCTCTGAAAAGGTATTAGACCATTTATTCCTTAGTAGTAAAGAAGAAGCTGGTGGCCGGGGTACAGCAGGGCACGGGGATGCTGGCTCACTAATCCGCTTTGTTCCTTTTTTTCATGGCTGGCAACAGGCCTTCTCCTGCAAAGTCACTTTGGCAATTAAGATGAAGAGGAAGCTCCCCCACCTGCAGATTCTTGTCTCTGGGCTCCTGGGGACACCATTGCCGGCCTTGACTCTGCTTTACTGCAGTGAGAGGACAAAGATATTTACTTATTCTCAAGTCCTTGTACCCCACTGAAGACAGAAAAAGAAAAAAGATCTTAGAGATTTCAAAGCGCAATTGCCTCTGTATACCCCAAGATACATTGGACACGTTTCAGGGTTCAACTACTAGACTATACAAAGTGATTAGAATGACAGTCTTTTGTTTTAGCCAATATTAAAATAATCTCCAACCCGGGTCACTTGGAACTTACACGCTGACTTTTCTCCCTAGTTTTGCACACATGTTTAAAAAATCATTTTGAGGCTGAAGATTGCATAAAACCCCAAAAACATTATTTATTTTCTGAGACATCCTAGAAATTACAAAAATACACTAAAGTTAATTTTAGAGCACACAGATGCCATATATTACCCAATTTATGGTACGGTATAAAAGATGAAGTTGCATCGAGTAAATAGATACCTAACATGTTAAACCTTAAAATTAAGCGCGCCTGTTAAATAGCGACAAACTTCAATACCCTATATTTTCCATAGGCGACACTTTAAAATCCCCCACAGGTCATCAGTTCAGAGTTAATCATGAATTATGGGGCTAGAATTATTTCCTTCACTTTGGCGTGCATATGCAGTGAAAATGATGTTTTTGTTCATAGGCGCCCCCGACTCAAGCATTTATGTTCGTAAACATGTGTATGGGGGGGAGACTCGAAATGAAAATTTTTATACTTGCTTAATTTTCTTTTTCATTACATAGAGGACAAAACGAGGACAAAACGTCCCTTACGTAATGATTTTGTTTTGGTGACAGGTTCTCTTTAATGAGACATCAGGGGTCTAAAAGACTCTAGATGTCCCATCTGCCCTCCAATGAAACTATTTATTGTGCAGATCACACTGCATTAGTGACATGAGGAATGAGGACCCAGAAGTGACGACCCCCCCCCCCCCCCCCGCTGCCACCTCTGTAAATTGTAGATAGATAGCAGTGAAAGTCTTAAAGGGGCTGTAAAGGTTCAGATTTTTTAAAATAAAATTAACAAACATGTTATACTTACCTGCTCTGTGCAAGGGTTTTGCACAGAGCAACCCGGATCCTCCTCTTCTGGGGTGCCCCACCATCGCTCCTCCCCTTCATCTGGTGCCCCCACGGAAAGCCGCTTTCCCTGGGGGCAATCGTGTGGGCACTCTCCCGAGTCCTGCTCTTGCGTCCATTGACTTGGCCCCGCCCCCTGCACCGTGTCACTGGATTTGATTGACAGCAGCGGGAGCCAATGGCTTCTGCTGCTATCAATCTGTCCAATGAGATGGGAGCCAGGGGCTGGACTCGTGCATGGCACTGGAACGAATGGGCTCAGGTAAGAAAAAGGGAGGGGGGGGGGGTTTCACCTTAATGCATAGAATGCATTGAGGTGAAAAACGTTGAGACTTTACAATCCCTTTAAAGTGCACTATGGACAATAATTATGCCTCGTTTCCACTGAACGGATCGGTTCAGGTCGGTACAGTTTGGAAGGCCTAGAATGGTCTGGCCTATTCAGGTGAGCATTTCCATTGCAAGTTGGACCGCCAGGGGACATACGTGGGTTTAGAAAAAATGCCTAGCATGGCGTCACAATTCTGCCAATCAGTGAAATGTATCGTAGCTCCGCCCTAACCGAACCGTACCATTTTCTATGGCCCCACATCTGAAGCAGGACCCAGAATGGTGCGGTTCGGTTGTATGGGCTGCTTTCATAATGGAAACACTCAAAATAGCGTACCGTACCGAACCGAACCGATCCGCTCAGTGGAAATGAGGCATAAGTGATTACCATATTCTTAACATGCTGTGAAATTCATACCTGAACTCTTGTAAAGCCTAAACCAACAGAAGAAGCGCCAGCCCCAATGGAAAATAAAACCCAAATAATTCACACATAAAACATCCAACACATTTCAGGGGTCAAACCACTCCCTCTCAGGGCTATAAAGTATATAATATAAATATTGACAATGTAATGAGAAATCTCCATGAGATTCTATTCACACCATCACACCATAGGCTCTATTCACACCATCGGGCCTACATGCGGAAAACAATCAAAAGAAGTCCCTGACCCTTATGAGAAATCACACAGCAACAAAACACATGATGCTACAACACCGTGCTTTGCGGCATGCACAAAAACACATGCATTTGCAGATACCTGGGGATACCATTAAGAATTAATGGCACCACTATGTGTCTGCAAAAGGGGATCGCATTTCGGAGAAAGCGTGCGATTTTGCGGGCAATCCCACATCGCAGAAGTGTGAACATAGCCTACATAAGTATTGAAGTCCAGCTGCCTTTTGGACAAGTCCCTGTGGAATCCCTGACCTCTGTAGCTGCTTGTACTGAAGTACCGTATTTATCGGCGTATAACACGCACCCCAATTTAGGAGGGAATTTTAAGGAAAAAAAACTTTTAGGAGGGAAGTTGAAGGGAAAAAAACTTACATTTAAATGCCCATCATTGCAGCCTTCTCAGTGCAGCCTTGCCCCAGTGCAGCCTTGCCAGTGCAGCCATGTCAGTGCAGCCTTGTCAGTGCAGCCTTGTCAGTGCAGCCTTCCCCAGTGTCCATTGCAGCCTTGCCCCAGTGCATCCTTGCCCCAGTGCAGCCTTGCCCCAGTCCAGCCTTGCCCCAGTGCAGCCTTGCCCCAGTCCAGCCTTGCCCCAGTGCAGCCTTGCAGCTCGCTGAGCTTCAAAATCGCCGACCGCGATTTGAAAATGGCGCCGAAATACACAGAGCCGGTCCTCGGCTCTTCTCGGCGGCTCTCGTTAACTTTCGGCTCCACTCGGGATGGGCGTGACGGTGAGCGGAGCTATCCGAACCTAGCCGAGTACACTCGGCTAGGTTCGGGCGGCGCTCGAGTGAAGCCGAAAGTGCCCGAGAAGAGCCGAGGATCGGCACTGTGTATTTCGGCGCCGGCGGCGCCATTTTCAAATCGCGGTCGGCGATTTTTTACATCTGACAGCTCAGGATCGCAGGGGATCGGCGTATAACACGCACCCGCGATTTTCCCCTGATTTTAAGGGGAAAAAAGTGCGTGTTATACGCCGATAAATATGGTAATTCACCCGTTCACAACATAAACTCTGAAGTTGTTTCAGTCTGTTCCCAAGAGCCTAGGAACACCTGCTGTGTGTTGACATTAGAGGCCTGCCGGCTGACAAGTTTCTGTTCTCCATAGAGAATAAAGGACAAAGGTGCTGGAATTTCAGTGCCTACATTGTAAAACTGAAGATGAATTTCTCCATAATACCTACAGCTAAGCAGGCGAATCTGGGCATGTTTTAAAGTGCTTTTGCTACTTTTTTGTCGAACATGTTAATAATTTATTGTGCATAGCTGAAGACAGGTTCAATTTAAGTCAGCTTGTTGCTTTTCCCTGCATGGGCAGTTAAAGGTTGGTGAATAGTTAAGCCATATATACAGACAGAAGAGTGTCAGTGTCTGCATGGGAAAGAGATTAGACAGGAGATGTGACACCCCGCTGCAACAATGAAAGGGTTAGATGCGGTGACACACCAGAGTTAGAAAGATAATGTTCCCTGCTGAGTCTGCACTGCCCAGACGAATGGAGTTGTATTAGGGAAGCGGAGCTAATGACACCAAAGGCATTACACGCCACTGGAAAAGGAATCAGTGGCAGAACAAGACCGGTGACAGAAGACAAGGTGCATGCTCTACGCAGCAACAGCAAACAACAAGACAGTTGAGAGCTAGTGATACAGTTCTGGGCTGTTCTGTACATGTACATCACCATGTGACACGGGTCTACATGTAACAGACATGTGACCTACTGGGCACCAGATAATAATACTGCAACGGCATCAATTCACTAAACAGGAATGTCACCACCATCTGTTATTGCATCTATTGATATCTATGGAGAATTGAACATGTTTATGCGATAATGATCGATTGATAAAATAACAAGCCTGCTAAAATAAAATCCGGCACAGATTAGTGAATTGACTGCAATTTGCCGAAGAAGCAGCCAGTCAGAATCTACCTTTTATTGTCAATCCTAGAGACTTAAAAAAGAACAATGATTGGTAGTTGTGGACAACACATGCAGCTCTGCTTTCAGTCACTTATATAGTTATTGAAGATAAGGAGGGGACCAAAGGAAGGAAAGATTAAAAGTATTTTTGCCTTTAAAGTTACATTTTCCTCGTATTCTTCTTGGCAAAGGAAGTTGGTGTCTTGGAAGCTTGCAGTGATTCCCATTCTAGTTAAATGTAAGTCACCTTTCTTTGATCCATAACAGTCCATTCCCATGTTACATAGTTGTCAGCATTGCACTATGATTTAAAGAGACCCTGTAATGTGGAAATTACGTATTCACACCAATTGCGGTCCATACTAACTGATTTCCCCATTATACCCAGTCTTTAGAACCGATTAACAAAATTCTACCTGCATTTTAGTTGCTGGATTTCAGAGGGTATTAAAGATAAACTGCCTGCAGACAGCACAATACACAGATCAATTTCATACACATGGACTTTTGCAGCCAGTCTTGTGAACCAGGCTGCCATACAACTCAATGGCATTTATCTGAATCTGCCTCTAACTGCAATTTACTCAAAATTAAACCCAGGATTAATCACTTGTCTAGAACCATTTTGCACATTATTTAAGCCCTGATAAAGCCCTGTGTGTATCCTTTGAAACGTGTTGACTGTCAACTCCTTGAGACCCTTTTATTATGACATATGAAAATGGTATATGGGCAGATCTCTATGTCTCGGTGTTCTTATGCTTTTACTCTACTGAGCCAGGAACCTAAAGTTTCTTTGAAAATACAATCTCTCTAGAGTGTTAGAACCAACCCCCTGGCTCCCAGCATGAATGTACCCAGTAAGCCTTGTAGAAGGAGCTTGCCCATTTTTTGCTTCAGGATCTTTGGCATCGCTCTGGAGGCTGGCTGTGGAGTCATAACGGTCTTTCTTCCTGGTCTTTAGTGCAAATATTAGTTATTTCACCTCTGCACAGGTTGACGTTTATGAGCCCCCCCCCTTCAAAAAAAAGAGGTAAAGATTTGTGCTAATGAGCACTGTGCTTTTCCAGACAACCAGTAACTTCAAAACAGTCAGAAAGGGATCAGAGTTCCAATAACAGCTACGGGAATTTAAAATGTCTCTCTCGAAATTTTTGTCCCAGTCATATATTATCCTATATTTAAACATTCTTCATGGACAAACAGCCCTGGTCCATCACCACTGAAATGTGATACTGTAATGCCGCGTTTTCGTCTACAAAAGTCCAACGGACGCCGACGGACT
Organism: Aquarana catesbeiana; assembly: GCF_042186555.1. Taxonomy (NCBI): domain Eukaryota; kingdom Metazoa; phylum Chordata; class Amphibia; order Anura; family Ranidae; genus Aquarana; species Aquarana catesbeiana. The sequence continues at coordinate 214,405,188 of NC_133333.1, read as the reverse complement.
AAAGCTGGCTGGTAATCCGATCGTGTGTGGGCTTCTCCGGACTTTCAGCAGACTTTTTCAGCCTCAAATCCGACGGACTTTAGATTTGAAACATGCTTCAAATCTTTACGTCGTAACTACGACGGACCCCGAAATCCGCTCGTCTGTGTGCTAGTCCGACGGACAAAAACCCATGCTAGGGCAGCTATTGGCTACTGGCTATGAACTTCCTTATTTTAGTCCGGTGTACGTCATCACGTACGAATCCGTCGGACTTTTGTGTGGTCGTGTGTAGGCAAGTCCGTTCGTTAGAAAGTCTGCTGCAAGTCCGCCGAAAGTCCGCCGGAAGTCTGTCGGACAGGCTGTCGGACTTTTGTAGACGAAAAGTCCGACCGTGTGTACGCGGCATAAGAGGACTTAACAAGCTGCAGAAGTGCTCTGTGTACTTGAAAGATGGCACGTAGTAACCCTGTGGGCTAACTGTCTTGTGGCAACCCAATTATGGCAATAGTAATAGGATCCTACAGCCATTGGTAGTGTGTGAAAAGCTTTTAAAGGACTTGGCTTGAGCAGACACCTAAATAAATAAGGTCTGAAATGAGCCTACTAGACAAAGTGAGAGGCTGAAGAAATCACAATAGAGTTCTCTGGTTATTATTACCATTATGTCGGATGAAGCTCTCATGCTACAAGGCTTCATCAACCTGGCAAGCTCCATGACGTAGCCATGTCAAGGGCATCCTCTCTCTCCAGCCAATTGTTTAAAGAAACTCTAGCCTTAATTGTAGGTAATGTTTTACATTGGATTTGTAAGATACAGTTTTATCTTCCTTCTGTATGGAACATGAAAAATGATGGGACTTTTCTGTATCTATTTACTCTATAGCCTACCTAATCATAATGACAAATACAATATGATGACTTTTTGGGGGTCCAGCACTGTTTACTTTTTGATTGAGGCTCTTCAGAAATAGATTGCTATCCTAAAGACCTTACTTGCTGTTACTCTCCTGGGAACCCTAATACTCACTCTATCCCTACCCTTAATTCTTATCCTAGCCTCATCCTGAACCATCACTGTAGCCCTACGTTTAATTTTCAGAATGGTCCTAACCTTAACCCTCAGCCTAGCCCTAACCTTAAACCTCACTCTTGCCCTACCTTCAATTTGTACCCTTATTCACTAAGCAGCAAATGATATCACCTGTGATGTATTTCAGTTATCTTGCAAACCTGGCCTGTTAGTGGGGCCTGAGGACAGGAGCTGAGAACCACTGCTTTATCCTCACCCTAGCACTATCCTTAACCCTCATCCTGTATTGAAGACACCCAGCCCCTGAGAGGAAAGATACCAGTCCCAAGAGCAGAACACCAGTAACTAGTGACCATGCCAACTGCTTCACAACTGAACCAAACCAGTTATAGTATACACAATCCTTCTAGGACACCGACAGGGTGCTGGTAAGGCTGACAGATGAACTTTAGGAAATATAGAAGGGATTTGAGGGAGAGGGTGAGAAACTATAGGTGGTTTCAATGGTTAATACGAATAGATGCTACACATGGATGTTGAGTCCATAAACCTTAAACACTGGACATAATTATCATACACAATGTTATTACAGCCCTCATAAACCCCAAAACGTGTTGGCTCTATCTTGGGTTCTGTCCCATGGCAATGATAAATAAAGTAGATAAATACTAACGCATTACCAGGTGTTCATTTTTTGGCACTTTTTAAATCTAGAATACATGTAAACGTGAGTGTTCCCTGGCACATCTGGAATCCGAGAAGGCTAACAAAATTTATTCCTTTGAGCTGACATACATTTTTCTTTTGTAATGGATCCACTACTACAATAAAAATAAATATAGAGGTACTTAGCAGGTAGTATTCTGCATCAGTTATGTGCAATATCATGTCTAGCTGTAGCATTCCTCTAAATATCAACTCTGGGCAGATAATACGGTTCCAAATAACGCACCTCTGTATTCATTAAAAAATCACTGAATGTATTTTTTAAATGCAACTTGTCTAACTACCTGAATGTGACTTGGTATCAGCCTGTTCTAATCCCCCCTATACATCAACGCTCAGAATTTGAGTGGGAGAGGCAGAACCGGGGGTGAGGTGCATGCACATGTGCTGGTCAGGACTGCTGATAGGAGGAGAGAGAAGAGAGATGAGCTTGTCAGTCTGCTGCTGCTACTTTATTGTTCAGTCACAGGCCAGGGGAAGGGAGATGACCAACCTGTATTGTATTGTAACCGCATTGGAGGAAAATCGCCTATCTGGCTGTGTAAATCTCAGGAGTTCAAAAAAATATATTCACAATGTTCTGAGAGTTCAACACTTATTCATTCCAAAGAACTGAGAGACCATAATGATTTGAAGAAAAAAAATATATATATATATGGATAGATATATACAGTATATAAAGTTGTATTAACCACTGCGCCGCTTTAACTGACAATTACGCAGTCATGCAATGTTGTACCCAAACAAAATTTCCATCCTTTTTTTCCCACAAATAGAGCTTTCTTTTGGTGGTATTTGATTACCTCTGCGGTTTTTATTTTTTGCGCTATAAACAAAAAAAGAGCGACAATTTTGAAAAAAAAAAAAAAACAATATTTTTTACTTTTTGCTATAATAAATATCCCCAAAATTAAAAAAAAAAATTCTTCATCAGTTTAGGCCAATATATATTCTACATATTTTTGGTAAGCGTATATTGATTGGTGTGCGCAAAAGTTATAGTGTCTACAAACTATGGGAAAGATTTATGGCATTTTTATTTTTATTTTTTTTTACTAGTAATGGCTGTGAGCTGCGATTTTTAGCAGTACTGCGAAATTGCGATGGACAGATCGGACACTTTTGACACATTTTGGGGACCACTGACATTTATAGAGTGATCAGTGCTATAAAAATGCACTGATTACTGTGTAATTGTCACTGCCAGTGAAGGGGTTAACACTAGGGGGCAATCAAGGGGTTAAATGTCTGTTCCCTCAGTGTGTGCTAATTGTATGGGGACTGACTAGAGGAGGAGACATATTGTTGTTCCTACTTACTAGGAACAAACGCTATGTCTCCTCTCCCATGACAACTCACACAAATACCCGTGCTGGCTCTCGTGCACGCGATCGCGCGTGGACGGTGGTGATGGTGCCCGTTGGCCATGCGCATCGGGTCCCCCGCTGCTAAAGGGAAGGACGTACCCATATGGGATTTCACCCAGGAGAGCCATTCTGCCGCAGTAAATCCGCGTGAGTCGGTTGGGAACCGCTTAACTACGATGAATCTAAAGTCAGCCATACATGGATTGAAATTTGTCCGGATTAGCAGGGACAAGCCGAATTTCGATCCATGTATGGGCAAGCTGATTGTACCCAAGTCAATCCCTCAAACAACTTGGGTACAACAAGCCTGTCCAATTTTTCGACATACAATTACTGCCAGGTGTTTTAGCTGCTAGCAGTAACCAATATATTCTGTCGGCTAGGAACGCTCCCCGTGCCCCCCACTGGCAGAATGCAATAGCACTGCGGGAGGCATTCCCCCATCAACACTGAATGTGTTGATGATGGAATCGAGTAATCTATGGCTTGCCTAAGGGCAGTTTGAAATATTTGCTGCAATCCGCCTTATTTTACTCTCGAAATTCAGCAAATTACAGATTTCTCCTGTCATCTACTTTGTTGATTTGAAGCCTTGTCAAGCTATTAAACCCTGATGAAGAGGGGGTGTTTTTAAGTTGAAACATGTTGGCTGTTGTATGTGATAATTTTATAAACAATTAAAGTGATTTTGGACTCTTTCACCTTTGTTTGGTGCTCCTGGTGTAAAGTATATACAGTATATACTGTATACTCTAAATCTCAGGAATGGTAAAGCCTGAAATTCTTTGGGCAGGTAAAACTGCTTTCAACTATATTTTTTTTTCTTCATCCCAAACACTCATCATGTTTTTTTCACTTTCCACATTTTTTCCCTTTTTACATATTTTTCACACACCTATATATATTTTTTTCAGAACACTATATTTGCAATTATCCGCACAAATGTGGAATGTGTTGTGGCGATCGAGTATGCTATGTGGTCCCTTGCCTCAGCCCTGGAACAGACAACCATTTTGGGGTCCCATCTCTCCTGATGCTAGCCAAGCACAGTGCTTTAGATCCCTTTCTCCCCATGAGGTTTTTTCTCCCCTTATGGGTAGAATATATGAACTAATACTACATATCTATTTGTATTTACAGTTTATTTCTGTACCCAACTCCTGATGAATGGCATATAGCCATGAAACGCGTTGAGTTTCCATGGGGTGCTCAGTCAAGTCTGGCTCATGATCTAGTTACTGGCCCATATATACCTTTTATACATTCAAAATTCATCGAGTACTATGTAACTATCTATGTGTATCTTCATTTGTTTTTATAGCAGCTCTGTTGCATATGGTGTACCAATGCCTGTTAATAGGAAATATCCTATATTATATCTACAATTAATCATGCTCAAGATTAATATGTTTCACCAAATGCCATTTCTATGACATGTTACATATTTGTATTTATACCTTTTGATCAATATTCAAATACTTCTCATGTGCTGCCAAGCTGAAACATATGTATCCATCATGTTCATGCCATGTGTGCATGTGTATGTGTATATATATATATATATATATATATATATATATATATATATATATATATATATATGAAAATACTTTTTTACTTGTTTTCATACTATTGTTACTAATAAACAATGTTTACCAACTACTCTACCTCCACAAGTCAATTGCCTCATTTAAAGTCCCACATCCCTTTCTTTTTTTTACCTGAATCAGGGATGGAGGTACATTTATTGTGCCTCATTTAAAGTCCCAAAAACTCCCCCCTTTTTATTGCTTTCTACTATATATATATGTTTAGACTGTGCTTGGCTGGAGTCCAGCTTTAACAAGGCTGGCTGTTCTTCAGTGCGGTCATCTGACTCGATCCCCGGCAAGTACCAAACCCGGCTTATCCAGAAGGTTGCCTAAGGGCTGCTTAAGCCTGGTTTATAAAACTCAGACAGCACGTTGGCTCACAAGTCCAGGAGTTCTTCTTTTTAATGGATATATTGTTACACTTTATTAGTTTTAATGACTAAGACAAGCTGTGTTACTATGCCTAGGAAGAAAAACACTTTAATAAGAAGTCAGGGAAAAATGGAGTGCCGCTTGTAATAAATTATTGTTTCATGTACTTTGCTGCTGTCTTGAGGGACCCATTCTGGGCCGGTTTAATCCAAGAAGCTGCTGGATACTGCATACTGCATTTATATTAAGAGCCGAGATGGGCTGGCTTCCTATGCATATGAAGTTTGTGGCTCTAACCCATGCCTGGCGCAGCCAGGGAACATCTATAGACTTTGTTTTGCTGTGTAATGAGGGAAGCCTTCATGCACAATTCACTGAATACATTCCAAGGGAGAGGGAGCAAAGGGGTCACTCTACCTGAATCCGTGATTATTTTTAACTGCGTAATTCCTGGATGGTTTACTATCGCTCAGCAGCGGAGAAGCTTTCAGGCCTCAGAGATGTGATGGCTCCGTGGTTTTCTTTATGTGGTTCTCCTCTAAGGCTCCATTCACACTAGCGCGTTTTTTGATGCATTTTGCAGAAATGCATGGGAATTTTTTAACATGGGTTCCTATGGAACATGTTCACATCAATGCCTTTTTGTTTCTCTGCATTTTTGGAAAGGGTCAGGGACTTTTTTTCATGCAAAATGCAGCGTTTTGCATGTAATAGAATTCAATGGACAAGCATCAAAAACGCAAGTGCACCGTTTTTGCAGCGTTTTTGCAGCGTTTTTGATGCGTTTTTGCCTTTTTTTTTTTTTTTTAGACTAAAAAAAAACTGTAAAAAAAAAAAAGAAAAACGCAAAATGCAAATCGCGGCAAAAACGCGGCAATAACGCCGCAAAAACGCTGCTCAAAAACGTGGCAAGCATGAAAAAAAAAACCTCCAAAAACGCCCAAAAGCAACATGCATAGGTGTGAATCCAGCCTAAGGCTGGATTCACACCTATGCATTTTTTGTGCTTTTTGCATTTTTCAGATTTGCACTACAGATCGTGTTCCATAGGAAACCATGTTAAATGGACTGTAGTGCAAATCTGAAAAATGCAAAAAGCACAAAAAATGCATAGGTGTCAATCCAGCCTTAGGCTGGATTGACACCTATGCATTTTTAGTGCTTTTTGCATTCTGCAGATTTGCACTACAGTCCATTTACCATGGTTTCCTATGGAACACGCTCTGTAGTGCAAATCTGCAAAATGCAATAAGCACTAAAAATGCATAGGTGTGAATCCAGCCTTATGGTTTTTGGTTCCATAGACTTCAATGGATCAAAAATGTGTATTGAAAAATGCACCTAGAATATGCAAACTGCAACCTGCATAGGTGTGAATCAGGCCTAAGGCTAGATTCACACCTATGCATGTTGCTTTTGAGCGTTTTTGGAGTTTTTTTTTTCATGCTTGCCACGTTTTTGAGCAGCGTTTTTGTAGCGTTTTTACAGTGTTTTGCGGCGTTTTTGTGGCGTTTTGTGTTTTTTTTTTTTTACAGGTTTTTTTTAAACTGTATGCAGTCTAAAAAAAAAAAAAAAAAATGCCAAAAACGCTGTAAAAACGCTGCAAAAACGGTGCACTTGCGTTTTTGATGCATGGTCATTTCTTCTATGGGTGTCATAGGGACAGGAAGGGAAGAAAAATCTCCATAATAGAAAAATGTTAAAGTGGAACTTTACCACATCCCTGTCTGGCAGGACAGTGGGACCTGATTTTTCTCTGTTGCCCTTCAGAAACACTTATAGGTCTTATCCCTCTCCCATCTGTGATTGGACAGAAAATAGAGAAGCAGCAGACTGATGAGCTTGTCCCTCTGCTCTCTCCTCCTATCAGCATGTCCATTATTAGCATATGAGCACTGCTGTACAACTGATTGCTGCTTCACCCTCTCCCTTTGTTGAAGAGGCAGTGCTGACACCAAGTCAAATTTACATGCTTACATTTAATTATGTATTAATGATTACAGAGCTGCATTAAAGTCCAACTCAAGTATTTATGAAAAAAAAAACACCCCCCCCCCCCGGCTTGCAAGGGTTCAATACTCATTATGTTTAGGGGTATAGGAAAAGGCAATGTTACTTACCCTACTCCGAACCTCTTCTACCCAAGGCTCTGGTCTGTTGGTGGTTCCTTGGCATCATCGCTTACAATGCAGGAACACACTACAGTCCATTTAACATGGTTTCCTATGGATGTAGTGGTATATTGTAAGTGGTGAGAGTGAGTGTTCGACCACGGCCTGTAACGCCTTAGACAGAGGACTGTGGGTGACCATTTGCAATGCTGGAGGGACCTGGCCCTAGATGAAAGGAACATTTAACCTCTGCAGTGCATGGGGGTCCCCATTGCCAGGGTACATTTTTTTCCATTAGAATCAGGCTTTGTTTGTGTATTTCATATCTGCCTGGAGTTCAGCTTTAATCTAGCAATGGGCATCCAATGACAGTTCCTTGATCTGGATGTTTTTTAGCTTGATCAGGTGACAAGCTCACTTCTTATGGATTCTTGTTGTTTGACATCAATCAGGTTATAACACATACATACCTAAAAGGCATGCATAAACTCTGCATATACAACAGACCGCAAACACATTAAAGAAAACCATAACAACGCCTGGCAGGACACTGATGCAGCTGGTCGGGCTCATTAAACATCGCCCCCGCGTACGCTGACCCTGAGTGTGAGTGTCGGGGAGAGGAGCAGTATTCCAGTAACTTCTCTCCGACTCTGGAGTATGGCAGATGGTTTTAACTGCATGCAAATCTCGCTGTATACTCTGAGCTGGCACATAAAACAGTTTTAACTAATTATCCCTCGTTTACCAACTAACAAGACCAATACCACAAACATCTGCTTATCTCTGAAATCGAACGATGGGCGCCAGGATTTTTTTGGAATGCACAACACCTTCTGAATAAATACAGCAATATTAATAGATGATAGTCTTTTAGCTATCAGTGGGCCCTGGAAGCGTCACATGATATGGAATGCGCGACAGGAGGGGTCTAAGCTGGTGAGATGACCCTGTGCCCACTAGGGGCCCATAGCTTGCTGGGCAGCCGCCCGGGCCATTTTATGGCTGCGGTACACATCTGGGATAGAGAACTTCACATGCAGCTATAAATGGCATTAAGCAGGATAGTGCTCAAGGGGCAATTAAAAGTGTTACGGTATAACGGCGTCCTGCAGAAAAGGTGCGAGGAAAGGGGGAAGTTTGCCAGCCATCACTGCCAGCTTCTATATTGTTTTATAGCCGACAGAATGTGGAACGCATAAAGCTGCCGTAATGGAGACCCTCTGCCCTGCGGAAGGTGCTTTGGATAACTAAGCTTGTGCCATCTGCTTGCTACCAGCCTGATATGTATACCGATGCCTTTCTCTTACCTATCAGGAAGTAGGGATAAGTCCAAGGTTGGCACGTGTGTGTGTGTTGGGGGGGGGGTGGGGGCGATAGTGGCGCAGGGTTTTTTGGCTGGGCGCCCTGGGGTTGTGTGGCAGGGGGGGTAAGCTCACTTGACTTGCTGGTTGCTGCCTGGCTTACCAGTGCCCATCAGTGTTGACCGCTAAACTCACCTGCCTGACACACTGACCTACCTACCTGACATACACTGACCTACCTGACATACATACACTGACCTACCTCCTACCTACCTGACATACATACACTCACCTACCTGACATACACTGACCTACCTGGCATACATACACTGACCAACCTACCTACCTAACTAACATACATACACTGACCTACCTACCTGACATACATACACTGACCTACCTCCTACCTACCTGACATACATACACTGACCTACCTGGCATACATACACTGACCAACCTACCTACCTAACATACATACACTGACCTACCTACCTGACATACATACACTGACCTACCTACCTGACATACATAAACTGACCAACCTACCTGACATACATAAACTGACCGACCTACCTACCTGACATACATACACTGACCTACCTAACCAAGAGACAGACTTCATGTGCCCTGCAGCAGCTCTGCTCAGCCGTGGTGTGCGGTGCGCCCATCATCATCGCAGCAGGCAGCCAGAGGAGGAGAGGAGAGTCGCCCGCCCGAGCACCGAGTGGGGATCTCACAGTGATGTGGCGCAGCGGCTGCAATGTAATTCCCGCCTTCTGGAGCCTGTGGCGCCTATGATGGACATCACATGTCCCGCGGTCCCAGCATTGGACCAGTGGGACGTCCATCATAGGCGCTGCAGGCTCCAAAAGGCGGGACCTGCTATGTCACTCGACCTCACTCGGCGGCGCTCGGGATAAGATCAGTCCCCGCTCGGTGGCGCCAGCGGGGTTCGGGGCTAACAATGGAATGGTGCACGCCTGAGACCCGGGGCTTGTCGGGGACCCATTCGGGGCTCCAGCCCCCCTCCCGACGCCACTGGTAACACTTCCAGGTATTTATTACACACAGATCACAGCAACCCCCCCCCCCCCGTCTTCATTTGCTTTTCTCTCCAGAAGTACAGAGCCATCTTTGCTCAGCTGTCATCCAGGATTACCTTCTCCTTCCTGTATTGAGATGCTGGCTCAGAGATTGCATGATCGTGTAAATTTTGGTGTCTGTGCTCAGCTGTGTTCACAAATTTCTGGAACAGATCAGCCCCTGCTGCGGCCTCTCAACTTGTGACTTGCAAAGCTACAATGTACAGTCTGATCACTGGGGGAGAGGAGACTGAGGAAATGCTTCCCCCTGCCTGCAGCAGACTTATGACATCATCTCAACCTAGGCAAAGTCACTGACTGGAAAACAAGGACAGTCAGTGATAGAAGCTTTTATAATAAATTACATTGTTACTGTATATTTTGTTAGGTATTTACTTATGCAGACTTGTAAGGATACTGATAGGTCCACTTTAAGCCCGCAGAGTCCCTTCAACTCTTTTAGAATCCATGAAGCACTGAAATATTACGTTTCTTGGTGTCCTGCGTGTAACGTTTAAGCTATAGATCCCTCAGCGCACTGGACCTGTACATCATCCTCTTTGACTGTCTCCCCTGCGGTGGTTTACACGCGGCCATATAAATCCCACCGGTTTAGCGATAGTCTTCATCCACAATGAAGCGAGAGAGCAAATACAGGGACATAAATGGCGGAGTGGAGAGGGGATAAAAGTATGAAAACGTCCCTGTGAGAATTTAAAAGAGAGAAGGAGATGAAAGGAAGCGCGTGGAGACCATTGTTCCAGGACTCATAAAAAGAACACGACATTAAGATGATATTCTAGCCCAGCTGAAACAATAAAGCTTGCGCCTCTATTGAAAGCTCAGCCGGCTCTGCCACTGATTGGCAGAGGTGCCATCCTGCACACATCAAACAGCCCTTTGTAGTACACGGACAGAAAAATACGCCCGGCGTTCCCATTTGCATTGTGCCCTGGTGGCTCCACGCTGCTCACGGCCCTTGTGTAATACTTAATGGGCAGGAATCGTATCGCTTTGGTTTAGTTAGTTAAAGTCCGATTCCATCTTTGATTTAGCTTTCAAGATTAACCGCTGCATGATGAAAATGCCTGTTTTACTTAATCGCTTACAATGATTTGCAATTTCGCTCTGTCACCTCTGCATGAAAAATAATGTTCATTGTTAAGGTTCGCCAGTGTGCATAAAAAATGATAACTTGTGTCTAACATGTGGGAACCTTTACATTAATGGACAGAGCCATTTGCTGGCTCTTAAAACATTTCTAAACCCAAGAACAAAAATATAGTATACTATAGTGTCCAATCCTTAGATGTAATGGCTGCATTAGTTTTTTTTACTCTATCCTTTTACCTTTATTTTCACAGTTTAATCCCGCCAGTAACACGCTTCCTGTCCTAGGATGACATTGCTTACTCATCATGCTTTATCAATAGAAGAGCAGCACTGTCATTCTAGGGCAGGATTACAGAATTCCTGTCTCTAGCCTTCCCTACATACAGGGCTGGTGCTACCACTAGGCAAACTAGGCAGCCGCCTAGGGTGCCCTGCTGCCTAGGGTGCCCGGCCACTGGTGTTTCTACTCTCGTCTCTCTGCAGAAAGCAACTAAGTCTCAGCATCAACAGGCAGCTCCATTGATGAGGCTGCATTGATGGGCACTGGTAGGCTGCAATAATGGGCACTGGTGAGGCTGCATTTGATGGGCACTGGTGAGGCTGCACTTGATGGGCGCTGGTAGGCTGCATTAATGGGCACTTGTGAGGCTGCATTTGATGGGCACTGGTGAGGCTGCATTAATGGGCACTGGTGAGGCTGCATTTGATGGGCACTGGTGAGGCTGCATTAATGGGCACTGGTGAGACTGCATTGATGGGCACTGGTAGGCTGCATTAATGGGCACTGGTGAGGCTGCATTTGATGGGCACTGGTGCGGCTGCATTTGATGGGTACTGGTGAGGCTGCATTAATGGGCACTGGTGAGGCTGCATTAATGGGCACTGGTGAGGCTGCATTGATGGGCGCTGGTGAGGCTGCATTGATGGGCGCTGGTGAGGCTGCATTTGATGGGCGCTGGTGAGGCTGCACTTGATGGGCGCTGGTGAGGCTGCACTTGATAGGCGCTGGTGGGCTGCATTTAATGGGCACTTATTCAAAAGGTGGGGTTTACATGAACAGGAAAAAGGGGGTGGAGCCAGGGGGGTGGCAAAATGAGGTTTTCGCCTAGGGTGTCAAAAATCTTTGCACCAGCCCTGCCTACATATCATGATGGGAAGTGTCCTGTAGCCCTCATAGATTGCTGGGAACAATGTAACAGGTAAGAGTGCAACAATAGCAGAGAGCACAGAAAGTTATCAGCTCACTGGATTTCTATCAGAATCTAGTTTGTTTTTACATGATCAAACAGATGTAACAAATCTTTTTTTTCATGGTATATTACTCAGACCATAAGAAGTTCATTGTCATGGTGTACATACTTTTTCAATGATGCCAGTTGGTGTTTACATTAAACTGATTGGCACATCAATCGATTTGCCCGATATTGATGAAGACAACCCCCCCCCACCAACAAGATTCTCACACTGCGATCCATGTGACCACACACTTTCCCTATCGCATTGGTATTGCACAATAGTAAAATCAGTCTGTATATGCAGAATAGCATGTTTGTTATACTCACTGTGGAACTTAAGGGTTTAATCCTTTGTATTGTGTAAAAAGGCTCTTTGATCCTGTATGCACAGATCCTCGCCCCTCCTGCAGGGTCTCTCTTGGCAAGGTAAGACACAGTGAGGGTAGTAAAACTGCACATGCTCAGTTTGGTCTCTTGCTGGAGAGAACATTTCCTTGTTGAGCTGAGATTTTCAGGTCATATGATTTTGACATCACACACGTGGGCGTGTATACAGATCCTAAATGACAGCCCAGTCCCTCCCTCCTCCTTCATGCCAAGTAACTAAAAAAGAACACAGTGGGTGGAATGTCACATCTTGATTGATGGATAATCCGCCTCCCATAACAGCGTGAGGACACAGGCTGTAGTGGAAATCTCCTCCTACCTGAACGCTCAGCACTCGGGCAAACCCTGCAGTTTATCACATGAGCCTGAGTTCACACAGACATCGCATGTGATTCACACCCGCATTGCTGTGCCAAAAACATGCAATGTCTGTGCACGAGTTCAGCCATACAGTTGTATGGCTGAACCCGCATTGGATTTGCATAAAAAAGGTGCAGGGACTTTTTTTTTCCCATACTGGAATCGGATCGCATGGGTGTCCACACCCATGCGATCTGATTCCTGTCTGAATCCACAGTTCACACTGCGATCTGTGAACCAATCTGGGGGTGTCATTACCGTTGTATTGACACCCGCAGTGGTTCGCAGAGGGTAGTGTGAACTGCCTGCGGGAGAGATGCTGGAACCAGCGCTGGAATTAAGCTGGCTCCCGCAACGCTATAGCGTGAACCCAGGCTGACCGCGGTATACAGATCAGCCAAAAAGGTATATAGTATCAGTACTTTAATGTAGTGGGCATTGCGGTGGGGGGGTGAACTATTTTCATATTACTGGGTTTAGTAACACTTAAGGCTGGGTTTACACCGCAGCACCACCTCCCTCTCCTGCTGCAGTGTATAGAGCCTCAGAGCGTGGGCAGTGCTGGAACCCTGGCTTGAATGTCAAGGCCATTTAGAAGGTGAGGATACCAGTGACCACAGGGATTTAGGTACCAATGCAGCCAATTTCTACAAGCCTAGTGCCAGTGGTAAAATTATAGCCACTTCACAGGTAGAGTCGTCCCTCAGGTCAGGTCAACTGAAACCCCAAGTTTGAATGGTGTGCTCCTTGAACATCTACACCAAGCCCGTGTTAATATTCTTTGTCTGCAGAGTGAAAGTTTTGATCATTTAATGCTTATTTATGGATTAGGTGACTGGCTAATACCGCATGGCGGAACGTCAGATGAAATCAGACGGCATAAAAAATAAAAAGGGGGCTAATAATTAATGCATTATCTGTCTATACGGCACATCACAGTGCGGAGAAATCCCTCCTTGGGCTCCGGGAAGAGCGCGGGCTTAGCTGCTAAATTCCTTCGGCGGATTCTCCCCTGGAAGCGAGTGTCACTTCCAATGCTTAGACATGTGGAAAGAGCACTGATGGAAACACGAGGAGACAGCCAGACACGGGAGGAATGACAAGCTGCGTTAGATGAATCGGTTCTGATGCTCCAATGCTTCTCGCCAAGAGAGGGATAGCGATCTGGAAGGGATGAGCAAATGAGGAGAAAGAGAGAGGGGGGGGGGCAAACACCATGGGGCTGTATTAGGAACATCACATTGATCCAGTGATGGGCAGTGACACAGAAACACGGAGTACAAAATGGAAGCATGGCTGTGTTATGTGCTACCTGTATGAATGTCGGGGAAGGGTAAAGTGGAAGTGGTCACCCCACCAAAACACACAGACAATGCAAACTTGAAACCCCTGGCTGTGGAGAAATCAAAGAGACCCTGGAGATACAAGACAGAGCGCAGTCACAGACCGAAAACAGGAAGATATTTTGGTCATCTCTGGTCATCACACGCCCACATAGAAGCAGCCAGGAGCATTGGTAGATTCTTCTACAGTAAGGCCTCATGCACACAGGGTGTTTGCTTTTCCCTCCTGAATGCCAGAACTGGCAGGAGCAAAGCTGCTTAAAAAACACATCTAAAGCTGCATTTTGCACACGAGTTTAGGTGCATCGAGCATTTTGGTTTAATGGATTCCATTGACCAGAATAATAATTTATTCTGGCCATTGCAATGCATGAATGCTCAAATGCGCCTAAATGTGTGTAGTTTGGAGTTTTTTTCTGTTCTTCAGTTCCTTTCCTGAATGTACTTTTGATGTTGTTTTTATGCCTGTAAACAATTGAAACTAAAAGTCCCCTTTAAGATTTATTATTTGGGTAAGAACAACTGAAAGCGCATCTTTACTCATAACAATTGATAAAAACGTTCTTTAGCAAGGAACATACATTCCACAGTAATAATTATGCCACTATAAATTTGTGTGCGCTGTTAATTGCCTCCAGCATTGCTCCTGTTTCTTCTTGCTGCAGGCTGCCATTTTGTTGAAGCCCAGAGCCCCTGAGCAGCAGTTAAAGTGGAGTTCCACCCACTTTTACAACTCTTCAGCATCCCTCACTAAACTGTGCACTGTAAACAATTTGGATATTTTTTAAATTTTTTTCTCAGCACATACTGTATATCTGCTGTATTCATTTTTCACTTCCTCCTCCCTGGCCGCGGCCCATCGCATCATTTCCTGTTTGCAATGCCTTCTGGGAAGGGGCGGCAACTTCCTCCGAAACTGCCGTTGCTATGGAAACCTGACCTGAAACCTATTACACTGCTTGTGCTGCACTGAGCATGTGCGAGATCTGCAAGGATGAGATCCAGGAAGAAATACAGTCTGGCTTCAGATGCCCACACTTAAGATGGCTACGGCCTGCTGTAAGTTTATAAAATAACAAACTACTGCTATAAACTAACAAAACAGACTTTAGTTTACAGACTAACTTTACTAGAATACATTCAGCTTGTGTATTATAGGGGTATTTTTATTTAAAAAGTATAATTTCGGCCGGAACACCACTTTAAAACGGAATTAAACCCTCCTATCCTTTTCAGCCAAGGAAGCTGCTTCGGTTTGATTTGCAACTGCCATGTGATCCGTTATGATCAGTTATGACACCAGCCATTTGATGATTTGACAGTTTGGTTGAGAACACAAGCATGCCGGGAATGTAACTGTTTTTTGAAACTGTTATATCAATGTGTTTAGTTCCACTTTAATCCTTAGGCTGCCAGCAGATCGGCCCCTACAAATTTGGCACAGGGCTGAAAAAAAGAGAGAGCAACTGAGCATGTGCAGAGCAGGGTGAGACAGCGTATTACTGGATTTTAAACAGTATAGGCACTTATTTTTAATGTTTTACATAACTATACATGCAAGAGGGACCAGCACGGAGTTCTCTAGGACTTTTCTGACTAACATTCAACTTTAAAGTACTCTATAACTAAAGGCAAAACTTTTTTTTAAACTTTTGCATATAGTGGAGACTGGATGGAGGGATGGAGGGATTCAATTTAGATTTCCCCTCCATTATTGAGTAATAGAGGGGAAATGTTCCAATAGTTCCACTCACTGTGTTCATTTACAACGGAAGCATAGTAAACTGTGTTTATTATTCTTCAGTTTGTGAATGAACAGGAAGCCGTACAGCACAGAGCACTATCCCGTTCATTCACTGTCCCGTGCAGCTGAGGCTGCAGAGAAAGACATGTGTGTTTGAGCTTTGGGGTGCACAGACTAATGCAATAGGCTGCGCACACCTATGGGAGTATTATATATTTTTGGATTGGCTTTAGTGATACTTTCACCACTTCCCTCCTGGCCTATAGCAGAATGACGGCCGGGCAGTGGTTCAGTTATCCTTACTGGGCGTCATATGAGGCCCTGCAGGATAACAGTCGCTGCGCGCCCGGTGGTGCGGTGTGTCAGTCTGACGGAGGCTCTTTACCACGTGATCAGCCATGTCCAATCACGGCTGGTCACGATGTAAACAGGAAAAGCCGTTGATCGACTTTTCCTCACTCGCGTCTGTCAGACGCAAGTAGAAGAGAGACGCTCAGCGGCTCTTCTGACAAGGGGGGTCTGTGCTGATTGTTTATCAGCGCAGCCCCCCTCGGATGCCCACACTGGACCACCAGGGAAGCTGCCAGGACCACCAGGGAAGCCTCCAGCATGTGGATGGCCAGGTATGTACCTCATGGCCATCCACATATAAAAAAAATGCCCAATACATACCAGTCAGTGCCCTCAAATAGGCACTGACTGGCGCTATTACAGAAATGCCACCCACCAGTGTAATCAGTGCCACCCATCAGTGTCCCTCAGTGCCACTTATCTGTGCCCATCAGTGCCCACCTATCAGTGCCCATCCGTGCCACCTATCAGTGCCATCCATTAGTACCCATCAGTGCCACCCATAAGTGCCCATCAGTGCCGCCTATGAGTGCCCATCAGTGCCGCCTATGAGTGCCCATCAGTGCCGCAGACCAGTGCCACCTATCAGTGCCCATCAGTGCCACCTATCAGAACCCATCAGTGCCACCTCATTGGTGCCACCTCATCGTGCCCATTGGTGCCACCTTATCAGTGCCCGTCAGTGCAGCCATATCCATGCCCGTCATTGAAAAAGAAAACATACTTATTTACAAAAAAATGTAAGAGAAACAAAGAAAAACTTTTTTTTGTTGAAATTTTTTGGTCTGAAAGGTGAAAATTGGCTTGGGCAGGAAGGTGTATAAGTGCCAGGTATTGAAGTGGTTAAGGGTAGGGTTTAGAAAAAAAAATGACATTTGTTTTTGCCCAAAAACCCAACAACTTGGGGAACCAGGAATATGTGTGCTGATTTGAAACCCATAGTGTGTTTGTAACAAAGTATCAGGACTATTCCAGATGATTGCATGACAACCTTTTCCTCTTGTCGGTGGATCGCTCCAGAGATTGCTGTGTGGCCACAGATGAGCATTTTGTAAACTGATGGCTTTTGGTGACAATCACACCTACAGTCAATCCACAACCTCTGCTGCTTGTTTAGGAAGTTGGCAGATTTCTAAATGGCAGAACCGAAGGAATAACAATTTTTCAAACTGGAAATAACAAAACCCAATCACAAAGCCCCAAAGCGAAGCGGGGGGAGATATTGCGGCTTGCCCAAAAGTGGTTTGGAATCTGATTTGATACTCGGGGGGTGATGGAAACAAAGTTACTGGAGGCTTCGGCTGCCAGAGTCTCAGAGATAATTACAGCCGGTCGGTTTGCTGAGCCGGGGATTCACGGAGGAGGAAGCGTCTCTCAGGGCCAGGCCTAAAGCAAACATTGTCAGTGTGACACGGATGTGTGTGAGCAGAGCAACTGATTGCTGGCCAGAGAGCCCGGCTCAAGTGGAATAAATCTACCCAGGACTCTGCAAACACTTGCCAGATACCATTCGTCAAAGCAAACCTTGACTGCGCTATGCCCTGTGACTTGGCGGAAGCTGGGACTCCAGAACAAAATACTGGATTCTGTTACAGAGAAGGTTGTTTTCTATCTGTATTAGAATGAAACTCTAGTTCTGGGGATGAAAAATTCCCCATTGGGGCAGCTACTTGTAATGCAACGATCATAGCAACCTTTATTGTACATCCTCACCTGCTTCTGTGCTATAGATAATGAGATAGTCCATGAAAGATATCTAGCTTGTTCTGTGTGCTGTGTACCATTTTTGCTTTAATAAAATGCTTGTATTTTTACCGTTTTTCTCATCCACCTTGCTACCAGTTTCCTGTAGCTTCTTCCTGTCTACATGCAGGAAGATGTAGCGATGGCTACATGGCATATTTCAGGGCCAGTTTCCTAAAGATGACAACAGTATACTATGCCTGTTTAATGTGTTGAGACAGTCACTTGTAGTCTCCATCGGAAGCCTGTGTGACAAGGCAGGAGCACAATTGGGATATGGGTAGAGTGCTGTACACCTACCCCAGGAAGTGCCTGAACAACCATCTTATAGCTGAACTTCAGTCATTTTTTTCATCTTTCCATCTATTAAATCTTCTGCCCTTGTTGTTTTAACTTTGGATAGTAAAACATTTTTTTCTGCCAGTAAATACCTTATACAGCCCACTTCCTGTTTCTTGTCTAGGAAAAAGCCTAGGCTTATGACATCATGCACAGCTCTCTCCCTCACTCTCGTGAGAGTTTGCCAGGAAGGGAGGGGGGGGGAGTCATAAGAGGGCCGATGAGAGCTGCAGAGCTGGAGGTGTGCCTCTGTGTGTCTCTGTAAATCCAGGAAGTGAACAGGCAGCAGCTTCAGCTGCCCACAGTTAAAATGGTTGCAGCCAGACTCAGAGGAGGGAGATTCAGAATGTTTGGCAAGTACAGAGTCACAGTATATATAAAATAATATGCATAGTGGTTGGAGGGAAGCTTTAGCATGGCAAAGATGTTTTTACTACAGATTATGTGAGCAGATTGCAGTTCCTCTTTAACCTCCAGCCAGGAAATGAGGAAGGCTCTTATCTGCCTTACTGCAGCTTCTGATGCACACTGAGAGCAGCTCACAGTGTACACTGAAATCAGAGTAATGCCGCGTACACACGTCTGGACTTTCCGTCAGAGTAAACTCTGACGGTCTTTCCAATGGAGTTCCGCTGAAACTGACTTGGCTACACAAGATCACACCAAAGTCCAATCGTTTACAACGCGGTGATGTATCATGGGACTAGAAAAAGGAAGTTCAATAGCCAGTAGCCAATAGCTGCCCTTGCGTCGTTTTTGGTCCGTCAGACTAGCATACAGACGAACAGTTTTCCCGATAGCAATTGAGTCCGTCGGAAAGATTTGAAACGTGTTCTATTTCTAAGGTCCGTCAGAATTTTATATACCAATATGGGTATTCTGAATGCTGCACCGCCCTTTATTTAAAGATACCTCCACTGCGCCACTAAATGAAGTGTAACTAAATACAAATGTAATTAAGTGAATAATCTCCTAAATAATATAAAAATATATATATATGAAGAGAGCTGCCCCTTTAAAAAAATTTACATATAAATATTATTTGATCTCATATATCTGTTCACCCATACAATCCTACTTCCAGATATAAAAGAAAAAATAAGAGGCGCTCGCACCCCCCAAGTGATAAACAATTAAGTGAACTTCAACTTTACTTAATGTTACAGACTAAAATCTGGCACATGCATTAACACGTGAACCTAATCACATCCACAGTGATTGCACACCCAATCTGTAATCATACACAGATCATTTCACCATGTGTTAAAAGTGGAAAAATATATACCATTGGTGTACTATAATAGTTCATATGGTGTAATAAAAAACATATAATGTAAAAAGTCCATAAAATGTAAATAAAAATCAGTCCAAAATCATGTGACAAAAAATAGTGATAAAAAATGTGACAAAAAAAATCTTTAATAAAATGCTGAAATCTTGATAAGTGAATGACCTCCACGTGTCTTCCACCTCACCACCGTGAAACGTGAATCCACTCCCAATAGGGACACACTCACCGATTCCTATTGCCAGCACTCTCATGCACGGCAAAAATCGCTTGTTTACCACACTCCAGGGTAATCAGATAAATAGGATATCCCACAGTGTTTGATAAATCGGTCCACATGAAAAATAATTAAAGTGCTCACATAGTGTAAACCAGCACAGCAAGTTTATTAAAACCACTACAATCTTCTAGAAAATCACTCACATTTTAAAAGATTCAAAACAGCAGCAAATACAGTGTAGCTCACAGCAACTTCAACAATCAGTGGATAAGCTCAAAACACTAATGCCCCGTACACACGGTCGGATTTTCCGATGGAAAATGTCCGATCGGAGCGTGTTGTCACACAAAGTTGGAGAGCAGGAGATAAAATTTTCCGACAACAAAATCCATTGTCGGAAATTCCGATTGTGTGTACACAAATCCGACGGACAAAGTGCCACGCATGCTCAGAATAAATAAAGAGATGAAAGCTATTGGCCACTGCCCCGTTTATAGTCCCGACGTACGTGTTTTACGTCACTGCGTTTAGAACGATCGGATTTTGCGACAACTTTGTGTGACCGTGTGTATGCAAGACAAGTTTGAGCCAACATCCGTCGGAAAAAATCCTACAATTTTGTTGTCGGAATGTCCGAACAAAGTCCGACCGTGTGTACGCCCTATAATGGTCACGGCGGACCCGAGGTGTGTTAGTGCTTGGATTTCCAATCTCACCCCCTTCCTCGATAGTAAGCCGTGTAATCAAATCACCCTTCCTCCGGTGCGGCTATCACCGCTGCTCGTCACATCTCACAGCCACGCCCCCGACATGTTTCATCATAGATTTGACTTATTCATGGGATTGGCTGTATAGGTTGCCACTCATCCCTTATATCTCCTCCTAACTAGTGTCCCATAGGCTAATTAGTCCGCATGTGCACACCTCGTGTCTCCGCTCTAATGATTCACCACTGTTCAGAGACTACGAAGCGCTGCTAATCAGAGATGAGGGCCGCCTTGGAGTTCCGCTGAAACGGACTTGACTACACAAGATCACACCAAAGTCCGATCGTTTACAACGCAGTGATGTATCACGGGACTAGAAAAAGGAAATTCAATAGCCAGTAGCCAATAGCTGCCCTTGCGTCGTTTTTGGTCCATCGGACTAGCATACAAACAAACGGTTTTCCCGATAGCAATTGAGTCCGTCGGAAAGATTTGAAACATGTTCTATTTCTAAGGTCCGTCAGAATTTTAGAAAGAAAAAGTCCGATGAAGCCCACACACGATCGGAATGTCCAATGAAATGATTCCGTCAGGACCTTTTCTGCCGGAAAGTCGCGGCATAAGTCATTTCAGTACAGGAGAAGAGCCTGTACATTAATGCAAGACTGAAGGAAAAGGCTGGAGGTCAGAGTTAAAACTCCCAATTCTGGGGATGCCACCGCTCTGCCCTTGACCTCAAGTTCTGGGCAGACATCTGGCAAAGGAAGTCACAGTCCGCTGTGTGAGCATTATGGGAAGCCCAGCCTGTTGCCACGGTTGCAAGGAAGAGAAGTTTGAATTTTTTTGGCAGTAACAGAAATCCTAGTTGGCCGCAGCTTGCATCTGAAAGGTAATTTTTCATAACATTGCATTACAAAATTGTTTGTGCGGCAATGATAAATATCGGTCTTGTCGTGAGTCATGGCTTTTATTTTTAGAACAGGGCAAAATGTTTGCAGAAAAGGTAGAAATGGAGAGAGAGCGCAGTATGGAGTTCTCAGCTGAAAATAGCAAACAAGGAAAAAAAAAAAAAGGATAGCATTTCATAGGGAATAATAATTAGTGTGACGTCCTGTTCTTCCGTGTGCGTATCAAGGGTTACCGGCTTCGGGAGAACGCCAAATACAGCCGGCCTTGACAAAGACAAAGACGCAGGAGATGTATGCTCGCTGCTGATAATGTGTGACACTGAGATCTGTTAAATGCCACGCAGAATGGTAAACTGTGGAAATTGAAATCTTTTAAGTGAATGTGAAAGTCAGCAAGAATTAGAGGAATGCAAAAGATGAAGACTCCGAGAGATGGTCCTCTGAGGATGGAGGCATCCCTATGGTTGAAGAGTAGATTCTGGAGTTGTATGCTATTTCAGGAGACCTGCAATGAGAAAAGACATGGAGGCTACCTCTGAGGACTTCTATGTCATGCTGATCCGGTGGCTTCAACTCTACCCAGAAAAAGAACTCTGATAAGGACTTTTCTCTGTCTTCCTGATCTGCATAGTTCTTCTGGTTCAGGGAGTCAGAAGGCAAAGAAGCCAGAGGATCAGCATGAGAGCCTGGCACATAACACTTCCACCAGAAGGTCATTATGAATAGGCTGCCATCGCACCGCAATGGATTAGCAAAATGTACAAGACCCTTTTTTTAAAAATGCATCACACCATAACATGTGGTATATGATCTCCATTGGAGATCACAAAGGAATCTTGTGCCAGTTGTAAAACCTGCTTGGTGATTTTTACCTACAGGTAAGCGTATAATAAGACTTACCTCTAGGTAAAATTAATATCTCCTAAACGTGCACCGTTTAGGAGATAATCACCCTGAATGCAGCCAGTTACCGGCATGTGCGCTCTGAAGGTCCGGGCACACCTTGCCAGAACTTCAGAGCTTCGTGGACCAAGGACTCCAGAACGCATACGTGGGAGTGAGGTCATCCTGGCTTTCGGCCAATCACATACCTGGAAGAAAGACAGGGAAAACACGTCAGCCCTCTCAGCAGTGACTTTACAGCGCTGGAGGGCTTCGTTCCAAGGTGAGTATTTCATAATGTGCTAGTATGCATCGCCATTGCCTTGCAGGTTTTTTTTTTTTTTTTGAACATCCACAGTTTACAATCGCTTTAACCTGTAGCTGCTCTCACATAACGCAAATGTGCAGGGTGGGCTTTAAAGTATATGTACACTTTCATTTTGTAAAAAAAAAAAAAAAACATGCATTCAAAACATTTATGGTATTAGGGTTTGAACATGCACTACAGACACATATTTAGGCATTGTGATATATAACCAATGTTAATTTTGACGCCAAATACCACACTGCGGCAAGGAACAATGGAAGTAGGGACGGGTACCTGTCAAAAACAGGTACCCGCTCCCCCTCCCAAAAAAAGTGCCAAATGTGGCACCAGAGGGGGGAGGAGACAGATGAGCGGAGCTTTCACTTTTGGACAGAACTCCGCTTTAAGGCACGCTACAATAAAAGTCAACAGAGGATGTTGTAAAATGTAAACACCTGCTGAATTCTGCAGGCAACTCAAATGCATGCCTGTGTACAGCTCTATTGTCTCCTTGTTTTAAGGGCTTGTTTAGACCAGATGCAGTCAAATTCTTTTTTTAAATGCAGTACGAACACATATACAAGAACAATTATTGTATTTCAGTGAGCCTAGTTTACACCATTACAGTGCTTTCACATGTGTTTAAAAAAAAAGTACAGCATGCTGCATTCATTTTGCATGTAAACATACAGGAATGCACATAAACACACATGCATGCCCCAAAAACACATGTAAATGAAACAATAAAAAGAAAAAAAAGGAATAAATAATGCCAAAAAAAACACTACATATGTGACAAAAAAAGCACAAACACATTACAAATGCATGGTAAATAGCCCTAAAATGACCGTAATAAACAGTGTTGTTAGGTGGTCAGGAGGCAGCAAAAGCATGGCCAAACTGCCCGTTTTTACCACCTGTGTGAATAGGGCTTAAATGGGAAACCTAAACGGATACATTTCTTCTTTTTAGCCTAATGATGTAACTTGATGCTACTATATAAAAAGCACAACATAATTACACCACAACCAAGTTTACTAAACACGGGTTAACGAGGAGTTTGGGAACCCAATAAGCCCTTTTGTATAATTTTTGTGTCCCCAGAAACTATTTCACAGTGTTGGCAGCTATCTGTACTTCTTTAGGATGTTGGCAGCCATTTGTACATCTGCGTGAGATTTCCCCTCAAGGATTTCCGCTTGTATACCGCGGCTCATATAATAGATAGAGACATCAAACAAGTACAGAACACCGTGCTTTTTTTTTTTGGCAAGGATGGACTGCAAAAAACAAAACAAAACGTGCAGCATATGAGACTCGGCCGCACCCTTCTCGTGCCAAGTGTGCCAGCTTGCCTGGGATTTTGTGAACTTGGCACCTTTTGTGCAGTTTATTGAGCCAGGAGCATCCCAGTAGGCCAGGCCCCAGCCTCAGAGTGCAGATGGATATCACCACGGGTTTGTCGCGGCCAAGACAAATCATAAAGAGACCGAGAGTTAGGGTCGATGAGCGAAAAAATTTTAAAAAAAAAGCTTTTCCGGATGGGGAGACAGTGAGTGTGTCAGGACACGTTTGTCACCACAAAGCCCGACTTGGAGCGAAGAGAGTAATGGAGAAGCCGAGGCAGATAGGATCTGTCAGGGAGGTTTAATTTGTGGAGGAAGCGGGAGAGGCACTGAGCGAAAGGACAAGAATTCATTTATTGAAGCGGACAGCTGAGGGGTGGGGAGGTTCTGAGAACGAGTCATGGATGTGAAGGAAGAACTAGCGATTCAGCAACTTGTCTGAACAGTGCCGCTTCTTCGCTGGGGAAAAGGGAACATTATTAGTGTGACAATGCCAGTCGGTCAGGGAGGATGAGATGGAGATTTGGCCTTGGGAAAGGTGAAAATTAGACTGGCAAAGGATTCCTGAGACAAAACCTCAAAACAGAATGGCATTCTTAGGAATGTGAATGGCGTAGGGCGTAACACTTTCACTGAGAATCACCAAGAGCGTGAGGAAAGCTGGAGCCCCGTCAGTTTTATCATGGCCGCCTTTTCACTCCTACCATGTTGCTTGTCAATCTTTTCTTCACTCGTTTAGTGTTATATATAAATATCTGTACATCTTCACCATGCGGGGCTGGATAGATCTCAAGAGATATGGAAAAAAAAATGACTTCTTGTTCTTGGTCGATGTTAATGGAAAACAGCTTTGTTGGTGCCTCAAAGGGGTTCTCCACTTTTGTAAAGTGGAAAACCAGAGCGGATGCCCCCCAGTGCCATCGGATCAGGTCTCTTCCTCAGAACTGCTGCCAGTCAATAACAAGCATTGTCAACCGCCTCGAAAGCAGGTACCAATCAGAGAGATGGTTGTCCTTTCTGAGTACTGGGCACCCAGCTTGAAGGTTCAGTGCTTTGCCAAAGCAGGGACATGGCACCACACTGAAAAATATTGGAGTCCTGAAATTAACTTGTGCCCGATAATATGAGCAGTTATCACAATGGTGGCAGTCTTGAAGATGCCCGCTGGTGTCATTAACACTGACTGGAAGGACCGAGCAGATGATTTCAACAAACTTGATTTGCAGTGAAAGCAGCAATTTTCCTATGTGGCACTGCTTGGCTAAATTTCCTAGTTTCTGCATGATATGGTTTTGTTAATAAACAAAGCCATATGATCATCATGTCAGTTCTGACTTGGAGATACTGTAGATGGCTTGATGTGTTTTTCCTAGGTGTTCTTAATGTAAAACTAGAAATAATTACTTTTCTTAAAGAAGAAAAATCCAGAATGAGGAAGCACTTAGGACCCATCCAAAGGCCTTTCCACCCTTAAAAGCACCTCAACCACTTGACCTTTGGAAGATTTACCCCTTCCTGACCAGGCTCTTTTTTGCGCTACGGCACTGTGTTACATTAACTGACAATTGCGCGGTCGTGCCATGCTATACCCAAATAAAATTTATGTCCTTTTTTTCCCCACAAATATAGCTTTCTTTTGGTGGTAATTGATCACCTCTACATTTTTGTACTATGGGAGGTGCTTTTAATAGGCGAAGGCATGGATCCATGTGCCTGCTTTGCAGGAACACAGGATCCACGTCTTCCCTACTGACAGAACAGCAGTCTGTCTTGTTTACATAGGCAGACTATTGTTCTGCCTGTGTAACGAATGATCGGCGGGTGCCGGTGGAGATCAAGTCAGCAGTACCCACTGATCGACTCCTGATCTGCATAATCACAGTGGGAGCGAGGCGCAGGCGGCGCACATATGCGCCCCCTCCCGCGATCTGCATCTGTATATCTGTATATATACGTGATCTGGCGCACAGCTGCCTCCCTGTAGCAGTAAAACTGCTATGGGGCGGACAACAAGTGGTTAAAGTGATAATAAACTCTTACATATGTCCACTGTAGTGACTAGCCGTGGGTGATACACAGTGATAAATTAAATCCTCCTATATAAACAGTACCTGTTTATCTACAGCCTTCTTTCCTCCACAGCTTTCCAAAAAAAATAGTTTAGATGGTATTTCTTAGCTTTCAGGAGGAAGGGGGCAGGGATCTGATGTCATGCACAGCACTGAGTGTAATCTGAAACCTGAGTGGAGGAAAGGACACACCCAACCCTACACAGTCTCACTAGGAAGCATGCACATCTGAAGATGTCAATCACCTGCTGTGGGCTATGGGAAGGAAGGACTGTCTCCAAGGATTGCCTGGTGTCTAAAAAAACTGTCAGATGTGACTCATGCAGATAGCAGAGGAAGGAGAGAGAAGACAGAGTCCACACAAATTGCTATGGACTGAGAAAAGTACACACTATATAAGGCTATGCATTGTTCAGTTTTCATTTCAGAGGTGTACAACAACTTTAATTTCACCTTCCCTGTTAACTCCATTGCTCAGTGGAGGTGGAGTAACAGATAGGCTGTATCTTAAAAGGTTATCTGCATGAGAGTGGAATCCCCTACAAATTGGACGTTCAGTTTTCAATATACTAGTTAAAGCGGAGCTCCACCCAAAGGGGAAGCTCCGCATGTTTGCACCCTCCCCTCGCTCCACTACCACATTTGGCACTATTTGGTGGGGAGGGAGTACCTGGTTTTGACAGGTACCCTCTCCCACTTCCCGGTCGATCTACAAGGAAGTTCAGCCCCTCCTCCTCCCCCCCGCAGCCCAATAGCTAAAAGAAGTGTCACTATCCCTTTAGGAGCCATTTAAAGCGCAATGCACCCTTAAAAACTTCCAAATACACCTTCATTTCATCTTCATCATTGACTCCAATGCCCTTCAGGGAAATGAAAACTCTCAGCTTTTCTCCTCACTAATAGGGAAAGGGGGTATGAGTAATGCCCGACCGTGCACCATAAATCGGGCCTGCGTTTGACTAGCAGTGACTGCGGCCCTCGCTGCAAGCGATGCATCCTTTTTTTATGAAGCGATATGTTGTTTTTTCTGGACGCTGTGGGATGCAGGAGGTTAAGCATTTGGTGCTGTTGTGAGCATTTAATTCAGCCACTGAGATAAGGAGGAGTCGCACAGCGGCCTCCAGCCCCGAAGCTTTCTTCTCACTCTGGCCGTTCAGAGCGCTTATCGGAGACGGCAGTTAGACAGCCAGGTGCCCCGGGGAAGACGCAGGAGATGATAAGAAATGACCAGTCTCGGGACATCATTCTCCCAGGCACAGCCACACAGGAAGAGTCTCTAGTCAACCAAATAAAGTTACTGAGGGGCTCATCAGTCAGAAGCCGCCCCATCTGTACCAGGGAGAGGGGCATCAAACTGAGCATCGCTTAACCCCTTCACTGCCACCCAGAACAGGGACTTCTTAGGAAGCTTACTTACTATATCACACCAAAGGAGATCTTTACTGTGGTCACCTTTGTTCTCCCTATGACCCCTTTTCCTGCAAGCAGTCCGTCTGTTAAATTACACTGATTATGCTTTTGACCACCCACCACCACCAATCAAGTGATATTCAGATTATAGTTTAAAAGAACCCTCATGACTTATTTTTATCTTTTGAATGTCCAGTGTGATATCCATAATTTTTCTTGTATGAGTCACATTTACAGTTACGTTGTACAATATATTGTGTTTGTTTTAGCCCTGATGAAGGGAGGGGGGGAGTTTTTTTTTCCTGGCCTCTGAAACGCGTTGGCAGTTTTTAGTATGAATAAATGAATTGGACTCCTTTATCCTTACATAGTTACATAGTTACATAGTGGGTGAGGTTGAAAAAAGACACAAGTCCAACCTATGTGTGTGATTATTATTATACTATTATACCATTACTATTATTGTGTCAGTATTACATTGTATATCTCTGTATGTTGCAGTCGTTCAGGTGCTTATCTAATAGTTTTTTTAAACTATTCTCACTATCCTCACTCAATCTAGGTAATCTATGGCTAGGGATATTTTTTGAATATTGCTACTTTAAACGGTCGGTTGTTATGCTATTTGTATAGGTAATTTTAGAAATATGTATGTGAAGTGTTGATTTTAAATGTGTGGGAGTTTTCCTCTTTTTTGTAATTTTAGTTGTGGAATTTTTGACAATAAATCAAATCTATCTATTCTTTGGTCTGGCACTGTTTACCTGCTGGGGTACCCACTGGAGGATAGCCTTGTCTGTTCTGAGCAGTCTAAACCTTAGCCAGTGACAATGGACAGCAAAATCTTTTTTTATAACGCCTCTCATGCAGGTTGAATTGGTGCAATCACATTTTGATTGTTGATACATGCACTCTAACCCCTACTGTTGCAAAAGGTACCTGAATGCCCTTCAATGCATTTTGGAGTTCTAGGAGTCCAACTTCAGCATCATTTAGCCAACTCTTGAGTTGAGTTTGCTGGGCCAACCAGTCCTGAAAAAAATAGCAGTTGTTTAAAATCTACACCAACTGTTGATTATTTTCCTCTCCATGGAATGATTTTGCATCATTTGGTGATCCTTTTAAATCCCCTGCAAGACCCATAGGCATCCACAGCTTTTTTTTAGAAGGCCTTAGAGAGCTCCTGGTATTGATCCTAGCAGGATGACACCACACATATCAATATAAAAAGAACAACAGACCCAGAGGCTTAAATAAGACAGGTTCCACCAACATACTCTCAAATTAATGTGATGTGATGTATAATATTCATGGTTTATGACTGTGGTCTCACACTGTATGCCAGGGCTGTATAAACGAATAATACTAATAATAGTGGGTGACTGTGGTGGGACATCAGAGTGTAAGCTCCTCTGGTGCACAGACTGATTGGCTCATTGTTCTCTGTACAGCACTGTGGAACATGTTAGAGATAGATGAAATAAGCTTTTTTTTTTCTCTCACTATCAGTCGTCTATACTCTCCTGTCCCAACTCAGGACATTCAGAATGATTCATCTCAGAAACTGTTCTCCCTAAAATCCTTCCGTGCTGGAACATATTAGCGAGCGGATGAAATTAATCTGCTAATGAGGAGGTAAAAGACAATTTTTTTCTGACTGATTACAAAACAATGAAAACAAACTAAAAATCCAGATGGTAATGTTGATTTACAATGCTAATTGTCGGTAAATGACGCCATTACAAGTCACGGAAAAGGACTGGCAGAGGTGAAAGGAATGACAGGCTCTCTGCAGCACATCGCACCCAGAACGTGCTAATACGATAATGGCTGTAGCAGGCGGCGCACCTCGTCTCATTGTAAGGGGAGAATATATGTCTTTGCCACGTCTTTCCCCGCTCACAGGGGGAGGGGGAAATCCATGATTGATGCCTGGAGCAAGCTTAGCCGCAGCAGTGTTTTCATTTCATATTTATAAAACCTGATGGAGACATCGATCAATTTACGCTCAGCTTTTTTGTGATGCTGCGTCCAGCTCTTGGCTGTGAGTTCAGATTAAAATCAGTCTTGTTTTGTTAGCGTGATGCTGGCAAAGGAGCGACGGCATGTGACTCCATTTTTTTTTTCTAGGCCTCAGGCTGGAAACCTCTCACCTGTTCATGACCTGCTACTATCAGAGGGCAGCTTTACCCAAAGAAATCGGGCATTTGCATGTATTAAAAACTCATAAATTCCCATGGACTATTCACCTATATAGGTGGTGTCACCATAACCAAGCATATAATAAATTACAAAAAAAAAACAGATAGACAGCTGCCCGGAAGAACTAGGGGTCACTTTTGAGACAACCGAGTCATAGTAGGGTTAAGTATAAAAATTGTAAAACCTGTAAAATCAGTAAACTTCCAGCAACACCAAGTCACTTAGGTAAGCTAAGACGCCAACATGGCAGTGTTTTTTTCAAGATATTAAACATAAAACAAACATTCTGATAATTGTCCAGACGCCAGATGTCCAAATACACATGGGATGTCACGAAATAATCATTGCTTCATTCTATCAAGTATGGTACAGGACCAACGTATTTTAAAGTGGCAGTCGGTGTCTGTATGGCCCTGGGGGGGGGCAATTTTTCTACTTAACCCTATGACTTGGTTGTCACAAAAGTAACCCCTAGTTATTCCGGGCAGCTGTCTACCCATTTTTTTTTTTTATAATTTATCAGAGGGCAGCACAGGAAACAAAGCAATGGGGTAATCTAATCGTTTATATGTTACATGTGTGTTGGAAGCCTGGTTATGTTTTTTTCTATAGACAAAAAGCCTACCGGTGACCTTTCCAGAACCTGTTTTTGAACCCACATGACATTCCAAATTAGTGTTTGCACCCCCCATGAAAGCTGCTTTCAGTACTGGCAGAGTATACTTTCAGACATCCAGACTATAGAA
Organism: Aquarana catesbeiana; assembly: GCF_042186555.1. Lineage (NCBI taxonomy): Eukaryota > Metazoa > Chordata > Amphibia > Anura > Ranidae > Aquarana > Aquarana catesbeiana. Next base: position 214,374,922 of record NC_133333.1, on the reverse strand, counting down.
AGAGTGCCCAGTTCTAGAGGGTGCTCAGACAGTCAGACTATAGAGAATAGAGAAAGTGTCCAGTTACAGAGAATGCTCAGACATCCAGACTATAGAGAGAGTGCCCAGTTACAGAGAGTGCTCAGACATCAAGACTATAGAAAGAGTGCCCGCTTCTAGAGAGTGCTCAGACAGCCAGACTATAGAAAGAGTGCCCGGTTCTAGAGAGTGCTCAGACAGCCAGACTATAGAAAGAGTGCCCAGTTACAGAGAGTGCTCAGACATCCAGACTATAGAGTGTTTAGGCATCCAGACTTTAGAGAAAGCACCCAGTTCCAGAGAGTACAGAGACAGCTAAACTATAGAGAGAGTATGCAGTTACAGAGAGAGCGCTCAGACATCCAAAATACAAAAAGAGTGTCAGGTTATACAGAGACATTGCTAAAATGTCCAGTTACAAAGAGAATGTCCAATTGCAAGCTGCACGGTTACAGAGCGAGTGCCCAGTTTAATTACAGAGAGACTATCTAGTTATAGAGACAGCGCTAAGTTATAGTGTGCATATCTAGTTAAAGTGAAGCCAAATAGTCACGGAGAGAGAATGCTCACTTGCAAAGTGCCCAAGCTTCCAGAAGGGAGGGCGCCCATTTAAAGAGACATGCTTAGTTAGAGAGTAGCCAGTTCCATATTGAGTGCCTGGTTACAGAGAAGAAGAAGGGAAGAGACCGTGCCCAGTAACAGAGTGCCAAAATGTGCATTTTAGAGAGTGTGCCCAGTTTTAGAGAGAGTGCTTAGTTACAAGGAGGTTGCCTCTCACAGAGAGGGTATCTGGTTAAAGAGGGGCTCCCCCCCCCCCAGACTTTTTAAGCTACACAGAGAGTGGTCAGTTACAGAAAGAGTACCCAGTTAAAGAGAGAGTACCCAATTACAGAAACAGTGCCCAATTACAGGGAGAGCACCCAGTTATGGGGAGAATGCCCAATTACAGAAACAGTGCCCAATTACAGGGAGAGTGCTCACCTATAGAGAGTGCTCAGTAAAAGGGAGAGTTTGCCCAACTATAGTAACAGTGCCCAAAAACAGAGAAATACTTCCAAGGTATGCCTTGTCACATAGAGCCTGCATAGTAACAGAGGAATAGATAGTGAGAGGGTGCCCAGTTACAGAATGTCAAGATTTCAGCCACCAGCTAGAAAGAGGGTGATAATGAATTTGAGGGTAATAAAACTGAAATATTGAAAATTGAAACAGAGATTGTACTGTGTCAGAATAATGAAAGATGATTTCTTTTCATCCAGCTTTTTCTCCTGTGAAATACACATGAACAGGCCAGTCCCCTCTTGCCGGAGTGTAATAATGGCTGCTTTGGATTGCAGAGTCTATTTTAGTAATAAATCCCCCTCTCCTCTCTTCAGCAACGGCTTATAATAACCACACATCATGTATCTGACCATTCAGTATAGAGCAGTGACATCCGGCTCGAGCTCGGGGCCACTTGCAGCTCCCCATGGTCTCTCTGTGTGTCAGGTAAAAAAAATGAATTATGCTAATATTGATTTTTGCTCATTTCATTCACCGGCAGCTTTCCGGAATGACGGACAGGAGACGAGGCCAGAGAGGGTAGCAGCTGCAGCGTTCACATTTTATTGGGCATCAAGGGTGTCATAATGGGCACTGCTGATATTATCTCATGGCATACCAACACCTGGTATAAGGGAATGTCACATTGCCCATGATTCACACAGACCTGCGATCCTTGTCACCAAAATCAATTTTATATTACTGCACATTATGGCCCATACTATAACAAATATGGAAATAATATACGTCCCGTTGGAGGGGTGAATATTTATATATTGCCAACAGCCCCTCGCTCCTGGAACCAAATACCTTTCCTCTTTAAACGTCCACCTGTTAGATGTGATATAAAGACCTATATAAATAAATGTATTGTTACCTGCATAAAGTGTTTTTATTCCATCAAACATTTCGTCTAACCTTCGAGTCATCACAACAGGTATAGTAAAGCTAGTATAAGGAAAATAAGGGTATTATTACACTTTAATTCTCTATAGTCTATATGATAACGCCTACACATACAAAGAGAGAGTGTCAAATCTGTGTATATAAAATTTTGCACTTGGATGTGTCCATCATTTACATCTAAGAAGCAGTGGCGGCCCCCCTATACATGCGTACAGCCCCCTAATCTACATGCAGGGCGCCAGATGCATGGATCCCAATGGGATTTTTTTTTTTTCTGAAGCAGGTGATTAGAGGCTATAATAGGCTTCAAAAAATTGTGATTTCAGAGCCCACCCAGTTGTGTGACAGTAGTGAATGAACATTCGCTACTGTCACACTGATTCTCCTCCCCCCAATCAGGAAGCAGGTATCGACCCGACCGACCCACGGGGGGGGGGGGGGGCTGGGTGTGTGCGTCTTAACCCAACTGACGGGGCGGGCTCTGGGTGCATTGTTTACTGCCCCAACCCCCCCCCAAAAAAAAACACACCAGCTGCCCCTGCTCAGAGGGTTGGAAGGTATGCATTTGAGACTCCCAAAAAAGGTTGAAGACACAACTGTAGAGGATGCAGCTTTAAATAAGGGGCCTATGTGTTTCATACTAAGTACAGCATGCTGAGTAAGGCCGGCCATAGATGGAGCGATTTTCTTTCCTGCAACTAGTCAATGATGTTGGGAAAATCCCTCCTGCTGAGCCATTGTGTTTTCCTGGTGGGGGGGAAGCCATAGGGGAAGGGAAGGGGATCGTCGCTCCAGGTGGAAATTTGGATACAGAACTCTCTTCGGAACTGGAACACCAGGTGCTGGCTAAGCATATAGCAACATGAGGCAAAAAGGAAGTTCTGGACAGCCGCACTCCGGAATATAGCCTTTATTTGTAAAAAGTCCAACAGATACAAGCCACAGCAAAAAATGGGACCAACGAGCTGACGCGTTTCACACTTAACAGTGCTTAGTCATAGCTGCCCTACCACCAAAAACAATGCAATATATATACTAAAATGTTTCAAATATGTGACTTCATGTGTAGTTAATTGAGTGTAATTTACTCAATTAGATCTTCAATTGAAAGAAACCCTTGATTAACAAACGTGTTCAACGCGTATGAGTTGGGGGGAATACACATGAATGTGTGAATTCAGTGCAATGATGAAGCCATCCCTGCTGGGAGAACACAGCGATTACTACTAGCGGCTATAACAGCCACCAGCAATAATTGCATGTAAAGTCCAGCAGGCTGGTTGTACCCAAGTTGATCGATCAACTTGGATACATTCAGCCTACCCATACATGGTTCGAATCTCAGCCGCTCCCTGCTAAACAAAGCGTCTGTGGCTGGCTTTTATATGTCGGTGTAGCACTTCCTGGTATTTATTACTTGCTACAGAGTTGCAGTGTTGAAGTCTGATCTCTGGTGGAGAGAAGACTGGGAAAATACGTCCTCTCAGGTGGCTCAGAAGCCTCACAGATGGCTTTTTCATGATAAAAGGTGGAGCTTATAATAAAATAAAAGATAACGTAGCTGTATACTGTGTTATGTGAGAAATGTATTTATGAGGACTTGTAGAGTTCAGATTTCAGAAAAGATTAATGTTTTTGCTGTTTACTTTAGTTTTAACTTACAGTGGAGCAAGGCAAGATTGGAGGGGTCTTTGCTTCTGCACATGCCTCTGGCAATGAGCCCTACTCCCCCTGGAGAATAAAATGGAACCTCTGATTGTTATGGAGACATTTTTCTCCCTCCAAGTTTTAAACACGAAGTCTTGTGTCCTGCAGACGGGATCTTTAGGTCATCTGCACAATGGAAAGTCACATTAGCATTGGTGAGCCACGTCTCTGCACCCTGCCAGCCGATTAACCTTCTCCTGGAAGTTGGGTCCACATTCATGTCTTCTGCTGTGTGTGTTTTTGTTCAGCTCATCTGAATAGCAGACGGAATACAATGTACAAAAGTGGAGGGGCTGGAAGGCTGTCAGCAGGAAGATGGATGTTGCCGGGGTCAGTGTAGATGGGCTTCTCACTAAAAAGCATTATTTCTCTTCTCGTGCCCCACAACTGTCAGACGATAATTTGGCAGCACTTAACGACTATTATTTTTTTCGTTTCTCCAGCAAAGATTTCTTCATGCTGTTTTTAGTGGAACTGGCCCAGACACATTGTGGTTGTTTACAAGCTCTGATAAAATCTCACATAATTCAAAGCCATATCAAGGCAATGCCCTTTTAAAGTCCAACGCCACAAAGTTCACATGTAGTCAGTTGCAGCGGCAATGCAGGTGGAGGAGGAAGTTGAGAGAAACCTAGTTCCTCTATGGTTTCGTCAGTCAAAGAGAGGCAGCAACTGACTGGATGCAGATACCCCATGTGACTTTGGTGGCCATCTTGGTTCAGGCAGAGTCTATTTAAGACCTTGGTTCCCAGGTTTGGCATGCATTTTGCATGTGGCTAGAGTAGGAACATGTCACCTGTCTGTCAGGGACAGTGCTTAGCATTAGGGAGAGGTTCAAGACAAGTAGAGAAAGTGCAAGGACACGCCATCCTTCCTGGAAGCGGTCCGCCCCTCGAGACAGATGCTATCTGCACACCTGAGACCTTCTGCTGTTACTCATCGCTGTTACATCTTGTGAGTGTTCCCAATAAGGTGTCTTCCTGCTGGGCTTGTTGTGTATTGCCAAACTTAAATTTCAATACACAGTTCCATTTTCTGCAACTGGATTCTCTCCATGCACATCATTAGGGTTCAAAGATGAACATTTTTCTAACAGTACAGACAGAGGAATTTGGATCCAGAAAAGTGACTATCCCTTCAAAGAGTCTCTGGGGCTGATTTACAAAGAGTGGGGAAATAATTGTTTGTAATTTTGTCAGGCCTTGTCGTGATGGGCCCCTAAATTTTTTTTTTAACTTTATAAAAGTTTGACATTAACTTTCCACCACTTTGAGAAAGGTTTTTCTTTCTCCTATGTAGAAATAGAAGGCTCTAATGCTGGCCATCTACATGGTAATTTGATAGAACAATCAAACTTTTTATTCCATTTTTGGTCAAAATCTCAAAGCCATTGGTGATTGCCACACACAATAGTGGTTTTGATCAACTGTAAGGCCCCTTTCACACGGGATGGATCCGTGTTGATCCGCCCCGTGTTTATCCGCTGCTCAGCGGGGATCGCTCCGTTTTCCCCAGCTGAGCAGGCAGATGACAGGGCGGGACCCGCACACTGTGCAGGGACCGCCCTGTCAGATCTCCGCTCTCCCCTATGGGGGATCGGAGGAACACGGACCGTCTGTCCGTGTTCATCCGATCCGCTCTGCAGACGGATAGAAAAATAGGATTTTCTTCCGTCCGCAGAATCGGACGAGAGCGGAGCCGGACAACATCGGGTGTTAGCGGATGTACATCCGCTGACACCCGCTATCCCATAGGGATGCATGTATGTCCGTATTTCATCCGAAAACGGATGGATGAAATACGGACATACTGTCCGCATGTGTGAAAGGGGCCTAAGAAGATGGGAACAAAATGTCAAGCATGGTAAAATAAAAAAGCTTTTGACAAATTTGCCATTGTTTTCCTGTTTCAATTTCAATTTTGGAGGCCGATTGAACACATGGGTGAAAGATTGCTTCATTTTTGGCAGATACTTGTGATCGTATATGAGATTTCTGGTGGATGATATTAACTTAAAATTACCTCAAATATAGCTAAATTTAGTGCCTGCATGCCTTTTTAGCCAGAATATGGGAAGATGGATCTGGTAGCTCTGTGGAGGCTTAACATAATTGTAGCTGTTGCTCCTAAAATTGTATAAAACATTTTTTTAAGCAATAATGGATTGTCCACAGCAAACCTTGAATCACCCCAGAGATAATACAGCTAAATATGGCTCCTGTATCCCAAGGCCAGCCTGCAGGTCTGTTCTTCACTGCGCACAGCCCTCCATAAGTCCAGACTCTGGCTAATGCCCAGTTAATAATGCATTAACTTCCAATGGCTAAGATAAAGGGTCCTGAATTATTAAGCAAGGGTTATCACACTCCTCATTCTACCGACGTGGGGGCTATGTATGACCCTTCAAAGTGACCCCAAAAGCAGTTTATCAGTTTTCAATTAAGAGCCTCTCACCAACCCCACCCCAACAGGCACATTAGAGCGGTGCTAAATCACCGCTTAGTTAATAGGCAAGCGGAAGAAATACAGCTTAATCTTCTGGGGATTTTCTTATTTGGAATAATCTTAGAACGTAAGGAAGGCTCTTCCGCAGAACATTTGGAAAAGATAGTGTAGATAATAGTAAGCGTTAATCATCCTAATCATTAATTCATGCGCAGTGTAGGCTTGGGATTGTGGCAGTAATACAGCTCCCAATCAAACAGTATTCTAAGAAAATTGTGAATCGTTTTTTTCATGGTTCAATGTCCAAAAGTAACCAACGACTTGAAAGAACCTCTTAAAGTGAACCTGTCAAAGGCATGTAATGCAAAATACACAAGCAGAGGGAACTTTAAATAAAAAGTGCATGTGAAAATAAGCAATGGATCCAGAGCTTAAAGCAGCTGAGGTTATATCCACATCTTGACTTTTCCTATAAAAGTCAACCCTGGCCTCCTTCTCTACTGGTCCTGTAATGTCATAAGTTGAATCACCAACCTAGGGAGGCTGATGGAAGTGGATGGATCCAACTTTACAGAAAAAGTCAAGATGCACATGTAACTTTAATTGTCTATATTGTCAGGCCTACTGATCAGTTTGATGCAGTATTCACTAAAGGCAACAAAAAAGATGAGCACGATTGATTTCAAAATTCCTGATGTTGGTGAATGCTTAGACAAAACCCGCTGGAGGAAAAGTAATCTATTTTTTTCCCTTTGTTTAGTGAAGTGGTTCTTAACCTATTTTGAGTCAGATACCACTATAAGAATCTGATGAAAGGTATGGACCCCTCCCCAGAAATATTAAGATGGGGGTTGTGCAGAGAATGATGATACAAATTTAAACATGGGCCAACAATGAGGCAGTTGGTGCTATAAGCAGTGACAGAGTGCATTTTCTTTCATTTCTTTCAATGGGAAACCATTGGTTGGGACAAGAGGGAGGCCTGTATAGTGAATGTAAATGTTACTTTTTATATGACCCTCACGAACCCCCTGAAAACCAGTGTGTGTGTGTGTGTGTGTGATTGGGTAATTGCGATAGCATATTTGTATACTTGTGTTATGTTTTTTTTTTCTATTCCTATTTTTTTTTTTATTTAACACCGTGTACTTTAGCTTTAAATATTTTCATTAGGTTAATGCTGTTCTATTTCTATTTCTGTGAAACAAAAGTTAAATAATGAGGTTAATGAGGGGCCGAGATAGTTAAAAGGAGTTTCTGTAACCCTCAGGAGCCATTTAAAGGCCATTACACCCTTAATAAACCAACAAAACACCCTCATTTCGCCTTCTCAATTGGGTCTAATGCACGAGGTCCCAAAAAAGATGATATTTTGGCAAAATCACAGATTTTTTTAAAACTCTGCAAATTGAGGACTTTCAATTTTGCCAATTCCTTGGGACCAATTGAGTAAGGGAAATTCTCACCAACATAAAACATGAGGCTGATTTACTAAAGATTTTGAGAATGCTCACACAAGCTGTGCAGATGAAATAAGTAAACTGGGATTTTCGAGAACATTCTCGTATTCTTTAGTAAATCAGCTTCAAAAAAACAATACAAACATGAATTTCTAACTAGTCGCAACTCTGTCCACAAACTGAAAAAGAACAAAAAAAAAGTTAGGCCATCGTATTCAATGACTTCACAAGTCCATCAAAGGTTGCTGCGTGTGAATTAACGGTTCTTAGTAAAAGATCTACAGGCTCTGTGACTTCTTATGTCAGTAAGAAATGTCGTTGTTGTTAGTACATGTGGTGACATTTTATAAGATGTGTATTGTGTCGGGAACAGTGACTACCAGCAACGCTGTCTATTTTTAAGACTGCCTGTTACCAGCCACTTAAGCAAACATTTCTGCAATATGGAATCAGGAGATGTACCTTAATGGCACTAAATGCAGTATTTTTTTTATTAGTTTACATTAATGGGGCTACACATTACTGGCAATTAACCTGCCTCTATTAGCTCACATTGTTTGTTATAATGCAACTCTTTGGTTTGGTGGTTAATTAGCTTCTCACCTTTCTTTTATCTGCTTGCATGCTGATGCTGCTTGGGGTGTCACTCTTCTGTCGCTCGGCACTTACAACCATAATGGATTCATTGATATGGCCTGGGTGTATGCATGGTGACATGGACAGGAGCAGGTCTGATGGAATAAGGCGGCCTGAAAATAGTAGCACATTGGAGGAAAAGATACTATGGGGAGTTTATTATGGATTAGGATGTGATTCGAGAGGACTGCAAATGAATGTTTTTTCATGTTGTCAGCCTGTCAACATTCCACTTCAGACCGCGTCATCACAATTAGTCTGGTTTCTAAGGCAAGTAGGTAGATGTATGAACTGTGTGTACACAACCACATTGCATCCTCGCTTTATTTACTTTGTGCCTTGATGTGCTACATCATATGGTTTGCTATGAAATTTATGATCTGAACGTATGTCAGCTATACAGTGCTGTGCCTAAAATACAAATATATTTCCAATACTTTGGGGTTTTATATCCACATGTCATGTAGGAACTAATATCATTAAAGGCAACTGTAAAATAAAAACAGTAAAAGTAAAAATAAAAAATAAAAGACAGGAGGTCGTATGCTTGAAGCATCACAGTGCCCATGCACAGATATGAGTGTTGTGGCCATGGCAAGCTTGGGTAAACCATTCAATACGCTGCTGCCTAGAATGGAGGGTGCCATTGAAAAAATACCCATACATACATACGCTGCCATTTCTCTCTGATAGCATAACATATCAGGCTTTTTTTAGACCTGCTGTTTGCCTAGTGTGTTCACATTTCACTGCTTAGTATGCCTATTCAAGCTTCCAATGCAAGTGTTCCATTTATTCCTGTTCTTGTTCATTTCCTTTAGTAATTTGGCCCAGGGGGATCTAGGGGTGTACTGTATATGCTATGATGCAGACCAACAAGGGTTTATATTGTGACACAGAACAAGCCTTCCTCTGTACGGCTTTACACTGCAACAGAGAACAGCGCTATCTATTCTTGGCCTGTCTGCAACCTCATTAGGAAAAGCTCTGCCACCCAGTGTACACTATATGGCCAAAAGTGTGTGGACACCTGTTCATCATAACTACTATATGGCCAAAAGTATATGGACCCCCCCCTCAAACCCTCCAAATGAGTTTAAGTTTTTCCATTAAAGGGTACTGCTAATATTACAGTATACAAAGATATTTTAGACACTTGTGCTCTTCCGACCTTGTAGTAATGCCGCGTTTACACGAGCAGACTTTTTGACCGGACTGGTCCGACTGACTTTTCAACGGACTTTCTACGGACTTCCGACGGACTTTCCCTACGAACGGACTTGCCTACAGACGATCACACCAAAGTTCGACGGATTCGTCCGACGGATGACGTACACCGGACTAAAATAAGGAAGTTCATAGCCAGTAGCCAATAACTGCCCTAGTGTCGGTTTTCATCCGTCGGACTAGCATACAGACGAGCAGATTTTTCGATAGGAGCTGGGTCCGGCGGAGTTCCGACGTAAAGATTTGAAACATGTTCCAAATTTAAAGTCCATCAGATTTTCGACCGAAAAAGTCCGCTGCAGGTCCGATGAAGCCCATACACGGTCAAATTGTCCGCCGGACTCGGTCCGTCGGACCAGTCCGGTCAAAAAAGTCCGCTTGTGTGTAGGCGGCATAATGCTGTGTACACACAGGCAGACTTTTCGGCATCAAAGGTCCGATGGTCTTTCCGACAGACTTTCGACGGACTTCTGACGGATTTTCGGACTTGCCTACACACGATCACACCAAAGTCCGACGGATTCGTACCTGATGACGTACGACCAGACTAAAATAAGGAAGTTGACAGCCAGTAGCCAATAGCGATGGTTTTTGTCCGTCGGACTAGCATACAGGCGAGCGTATTTTTCGACCGGACTCGAGTCCGTCGGAAAGATTTGAAACATGATCCAAAGCTAAAGTCCGTCTGATTTTCGACCGAAAAAGTCCACTGCAGGTCCGATGAAGCCCACACACGGTCGGATTGTCCGACGGATTTATTTCGTCAGACCAGTCCGGTTGAAAAGTCCACTCGTGTGTACTCGGCATTACAGTTTGTGAAAAGGCCAGCTCCATGAAAACATGGTTTAGCCAGATTGGTGTGGAAGAATTCAAATGGCCTGCTCAAAGCTCTGACCCCCAACCCTACTGAACACCTTTTGGGTAAATTGGAAAGGTAATTGCAAGCTAGGTCTTGTCATCCAGCATCAGTATCTAACCTCACAAAACAGGCACAGACACTCTCCAAAATCTTGTGTAAAGTGATCCTAGAAGACTGGAGTCTGTCATAGTCACAAAGGGGAGAGGGGTGCTACATAAAACCTACAGTGAACTTCCTAGGAAGAGTCTTCCATTCCAACAGCAGCCAAAGAGTATGCAGCCCGTATTGCTGCATGTTAAAATTAACAGGATGATTTAAAATAATCAGTGTAAGTTGAGGAAACAGTTGTGCTTTGTAGCGATCAGCGAGGAATCCTGGAAAGAAAGAAGGAAATGGAGGGTGAATGAAACGTGTACGGTAAATTAACAAAAGGGACAGGAATAGACGGCCGTTTTTAAGGTCTGATGACTTAATGGATTCATAATGACTTTCAAATCCTCGGTCGGGTAAGAAATAGCATTCATTTTATAATTGCGTATAATTACACTTTTTTCATAATCTCGAGCAGCCTTGCAAATGAGATTTCTGGCTATATTATCAATCCTTTTTAAGAGACGGGACCCCTGCGGTATTATTTAGAGGTGACACATTCACCCTCTCTTTGGTATTAACTCAGGGGTGGCCGGAGTTAGAACCACCTAAAGACAGAGAAATAGTAGAGGCGGCGGGCAGGGGTGAGGGCAGAAAATTTTACATGCAAGATGCCAAGCTGCCTTCTTCCTGTTCATCCCTGCAAAACGTAGAAAGAATGAAAGCGGCACAGAAAATGTGTAAACTCGGTAAATCTTTATTTGGTTCTACAAGTGGCCAGAAAGTGAAGCCAACTCGTTTCAGGGGCTCAACATCTCTCCTTGATCAGGGCTTAGATGCCGCAATGAATGGAAAGATGTCTGGTCAACAGGTTCTAAAACAGAAGATAAAGTTATCAATGCTGTGCGCTGTGAATGGTTCCCCTTTAAAAAGATGAAAATAAACATCCAGCGGGGCTTCTGTAACTCAGGGCTTGGATGCTTAATCTTGGAGAGGACTCATTTAAAACTGAATGGATTTGATGAACTAACTGGCAATCATACAGTGCATTAGTGAAGCAGCTGATTCTAAGACATGTCCAAGCCCTGATGAAGGGGAGTATCAGAGCCCCTGAAACGCACTAGATGACCCTATGACCTTTATTGTTGGACTCGTATTGCATTTTTTTACCTCTAGATTTCTACTTTTGTTCCCACTGCTAGGGGCACCCTGTTTAATGAAAGCAGCCTCACCAGAGCTAGTGAGCTCTGCACACTGAACTGGTTTCCTCTGATCTCGAGATATTAATAACAGAATTTTACCAATTTTTCAAGGTTGTTCTGGGTTGGTTGATGGTAATGCTGAGCTCTCTGATGCCCCCCCCCCGTATACATGCTATTCAATTACGCAGCTCAGCACTGGCGCACTAGGCAGTAGCAGAGCTATAGATGGTAAACTTCTGGAGCTTGCCAGGGCACATTGAGAGCTCAAAGCGTACAAAGCGGGGTGCACTGCATGACATATAACCCGTGTGGGTGTCATGAGCACAATGCTAATGGCTTTTTAAAAAGCTCATTTCCTTTGCAGGCGATAAGATAAACATGATGATAGCTGCCGCTTGTATCACCCATCTCCTGGTGCCTCGCCAGCCTCTCTTCTGAAAGATGGGAACGCGCAGATTGCTGGAGAACAACTGACCCATTCTGCCAATATCTAATTGTTATTTTCCAAACAACGGAATGGAAAAAAACACATTCAACCTGTGAAATGATCCCGCAGGACTCCAAGGGACTCTCTGTACAGAGATGATAAATATCAGCCATCCCGTCCTCAGCTTTTTTTATTAGCAGGCTTTATTATATATATTTATTAAAGTGCTTAAAGGGAGACTATGGTGACTTATTGGTTTTTAGTTTGAAAGTTAAAAAATGTTTTTCTATACTTGTTTTTAAACTATTTATGTAAACTTTTTATATGTTACATTTAAACATTTTATATACGCTGCATTGATGACACTCAGATTACAAAGAGTGCTGGGCTTTCTAAGAAGGAAAGCCAGCACTGCATAAAAGCTATCAGGCTTCTTGTATATAACTGACTAAAGCTGGATACACACTATACAATTTTATGTAGATTTTTTCCTTCAGATTTACCAAAACCATATAATATAAGGTCAAACCCTTAAGCCCTGTACACACGGTCGGATTTTCCGACGGAAAATGCGTGATAGGACCTTGTTGTCGGAAATTCCGACCGTGTGTACAGGGCATAAGAGTTTCAAAGTGTATGCAATCAGGCAGGCCCTTGCATTATGTGGTTTTGGTAAATCTAAAGGAAATCTGACAACAAAAGTTGTATAGTGTGTTTGGGGTCTAAGAGGCCCCTCTAGGAGGCAGGAAAGTGGACTGTCTCCTCAATCAATCAATTTGCTGCATGTGTCTACGTTAATCACCCCTGCTATTTAGATATGCCATTCATATGTACCTGACTGTTCCTAATTGTACTCTCAGGAGTTTTATAGAAGATAACTGAAATTAAGCTCTGGTCCTAGGGGTGGGACCCTTTGGAAGACAAAAGAGGGGATTTTCTAAAGGCAAATAGACTGTGCACTCTGCAAGTGCAGTTGCCCCAGAGTTTAGTAAAATAGATGACAAGTTACTTTGCAAAGAATACCCAATCACAAGCAAGGGAAAAAAAATGCATTTTTGCTTGCACATGATTGGATGGAAGTCAGATGGCAGAACTTCCCCTCATTTACTAAGCTCTGAAGCAACTGCACTTGCAAAGTGCACAGTCTTCTTGCATTTAGTTAATCCACCCCCACTGCATGCAGCCTCAGGCAAGACTCAATTTCTTTTAGTCCTGGGGCTAAAAAAGAAGACAAAAACTCTGACCATCTCAGTCTCTCAGTAGTTCTGCAATCTTACTATGCTCTAATTCCAAAAAAGTTGGGATGCCGTGTAAAATATATATAAAAACAGAATGCAATGATTTGCAAAACCATAAACCCATATTTTTTTCAAGGTAATCTTGAAATTGATGGCAACAACATATCTCAAAAAAGTTGGGACAGAACCATGTTTACCACGTTGTAGTATCGCCTCTTCTTTTAACAACACTCTGTAAATGGCTGGGAATTAAGGAGATCAGTTGGAGTTTTGGGAGAGGAATGTTGTCCCATGCTAGCCTGATATAGGATTTTAACTGCTCAACAGTCCTAGATCTTCTTTGTCGCATTTTTCCTTTCAAGATGCACCAAATATTTTCTTTTACAAAGGATTTTATTATTAGTCAGTCAAATTAACTGAGCCATTAATTGGACAGTTACATACAACAATGAATAAGTGTGAGCGTGAAAAGCCCACATAAACAGTATACTGAGCCATACAGTATACAAATAGAAGATTTGGGTTAATATAAAGATTTTAGCAACATCAGCATGAAACGGTATATCAAATGATACATATGCATAGACTTTAAAGTGTAATGTTTAAGGCTTGTTTCAGTGCCAACAGTGAGGATTGTACACATTGTAACTGTCTAGGCCAGGTCTACACCTGGCAGCTGGGCAATCTTAGTAACTGAAAATAAGAAAACAAAGGAAACAGAGAAGAACAGGAGCTAGAAAAATAAGAGAGAAAGCAAAGAAAGAAAAAGAGGAGGAGTTCCAAGGATTTGCAACACAGGGCTGTTAGAGCGACAAAAGAGCATTGTCAAATCGAGACAGCTGAGCATGGGGGCAATCCAGGGTTGCCACACCCGGAGAAATTCCTCATGGGTGTCTGACAATATGGCTGTTAGTTTTTCATTGTCCATAATGTTGTTTATGCTGTTTTTAACAGCTTCAAAACTAAGAATTGGGGTTTTCCAAGGCCTTACTATGGTCAATTTAGTTGCAGTAAAAAGATTGAATGCCAATTGTCACTCAGGGCAAAGTAATTCTACAATTGGTTTACAGAGAAGGGCTTTGTATGGATTCCGCTTGAGGTTGATATGAAGCAAGGTGCGGAGTAGGGCATAAACCCTGACCCAAAGTCTACACACCTTCGGGCAAGACCACCAGATATGTGTCATCGTTCCCATCTGTGAGCGTCCTCCAAATATTTTTAATTGGTGAAAGGTCTGGACTGCAGACAGGCCAGTTAAGCAACCTGGACTCTACAAGAAGCCATGCTGTTGTCAAAGATGCAGTATGGGGTTTAGCATTGTCCTGCTGAAATATGCCAGACCTTCCCTGAAAAGGCAATTGTCTGGATAGGAGCATATGCTGCTCTCAAACATGAATATATCTTTCAGCATTGACGGTGCCTTTCTTGTTGTGCAAGCTGCCAATTTCATATGCACTAATGCACCCCATACCATCAGAGATGCAGGTTTTTGAACTGAGAGCTAAAAACAAGCTGGAAGGTACCTCTTCTCTTTAGTCCGGAGGATGCAGCGCCCATGGTTGACAAAAAAGAATGTCAAATTTTGATTCCTCTGACCACAGAACAGTTTTCCACTTTGCAACCAAACTTTTTAAATGAACTTTGGCCCAGAGAAAACTGCGGCGTTTCTGTATCATGTTCAAATATGGCTTCTTCCTTCCATAATAAAGCTTTACTTTGCATTTTTGGATGGCGCGGCGACCTGTGTTCACAGACAATGATTTTTGGAAGTATTCCTGAGCCCATCCAAGGATGTCCATCACAGAATCATGCCTGTTTTTAATGCAGTGCCGTCTGAGGGTCCGAACATCACAGCATCCAATATTGCATTTTAGCCTTGTCCCTTGCGCACAGAGATTTCTCCAGATTCTGTGCACTTTGCAAGAGCAGTTGCACCAGAGCTTAGTAAATGAGCAGAAGCTATGCTGACTTAATCCAATCATGTGCAAGCAAAAAAGCATTTTTTTAAATTTTCCTTGCATGTGATTGGGTATTCTTTGCAAAGTGAAGTTTTACCTCATTTACTAAACTCTGGAGCAACTGCCCTTGGAGAATGCAACTGCATTTTGCAGAGTGCACAGTCCATTTGCCTTTAGTAAACCAACCCCTCTGACTCTGTAAGATGCTCTTTTTATAAACAATCATGTTACTGACCTGTTGCCAATTAACGTATTAGTTGCAAAACGTTCTTCCTTGTTTCTACCACTTACATTACCAGCTTTTTGTTGCGCTGTCCTAACTTTTTTGAGATGTGTTGCTGTCATCAATTTCAAAATTACCTTAATTTTTTCTTAAAATTGTACATTTTCTAAGTTTAAACATACGATAAGTTTTCTATTTTCTTTTATGAATAAAATATGGGTTTATGAGATTTGCAAATCATTGCATTCTGTTTTTTAGGTAGATTGTAAACAGCATCCCAAATTTTTTTCAGAATTGTGGTTGTATGTAATGCTACAGATGACTGTGGACATGCTACAGGGAATGGTCAGAGAAATGAGATACTCTACAGGCTAGCCAGTGACTTGGGCCATGGTACACGAGACTGCTAGACATCATTCCCCAAACAGTCGCTTTACAAATCAATGCTTCCACTACTGCTGGGGTTCAAGGGCCAAACACATGTAATAAAGGTTGCATGTGGCAGCTAGTTAGGCACCAGGATGGTAGAGAATTAGATTAAGGTACAATGAGTGGAGTTTTTAAGAAGACAAGGCTCTATGGGTAGAACTGGCAGGTAAAATAACTTTATTGCTTCATGCGACTTTATTATTGTTGTGATAATCCCCAGAATTACAGTAACACAACCCAGAAATCACCTGTGTGGCAAAGCTCTGACTTGAGGTTTATTGGTCTTTTATTCGGTGTAAATCAAAGTATGGACGCTCCTCACGAATAGGCGTGAGTGGTAATTTGGGTTATTTAAAATCTTATATCCACACAATGTGCCTCCGGTTAAATGCACGTTTTTATTTCCAGGGATAAAAGTGTTTTATAGGCTGCCTCTTGGACGGTAGCCCTGAGTTAGCGTAAACTGTTCATTTCAGGCGTTGAAATCTGTTCTCTGGCTGAATCTAATAGACGCACATGTGATATCCTGCCTATTATATGTTAAAAGCTTGTCGGTTGCATTCGTAGAACTGGAGCACTGACAGACTGAGAATAAATGTTCTTTTTGAACCATCTGTTTGGATTGAGTCCCAAGGTTCTTTTTTTCTCCCCTGTGACAATAAAGAGATAAAACGAAAACACAATCTTGATGCCAAAAACGGACAAAGATTCTCATTCTTTCAAAAAAAATGCAATCAAGACGCCTTTGTAGACTTCCCTTTCTTGCAAGTTTTCCACGATCTGGGGGTGGATAGCAGGCCTGCTGATGGCTCCTAATTTTGACTGCCTGTCCCAGCGCTCCCACCAACTGGTGTTTACAGCTTGAGATTTCTAAATGCTCTAAGAATGCGTCCACACATCAGAAACTTTTCCTCTGCACTGCAATTTGCATTTTCTGAACTACCCAAAATACGTGGTTGAATGTGTTCCAAAATTATAAATACATCGGATATCATTTGAGCTCTCACATGTTCTGTATTAAACACAAGGGATAATAAATAATGTAGCAAGAAAAGTTAAAAAACAATGTCTATCTAGTTTAACCATAAAAATAAAGAAAACTTGCATCTTCACAACCTTAAACCCCCAGTTTATCCAGAAGAAGGCAAAAAAAAAGAGAAAAAAAAGGAACAAAAAAAAATTAAACAAATATTAAAAATAAATATAGAAAATAATATAAAGATAAATACATTAATAAATAAGAAACTAAAGTGCAGTACAATTTAGACTGCCAGGGAGAAATGCCTTTCTGGTCCTCAAAGACAAATCAGATACCTCCCTGGATTCTACATTTTTATTTCTTGTAAATATTTGTAGCCATTTATAATTTGTCGATTTAGAAATGAATCCAGCAATCTATGTGATGTATGAAGACCAGCTCTTGTGGAAGACTATTCCCAAATTTTTACCAGTTCTTACAGTGAAGAACCCTTTCCATAGACGGCGATAAAACCATTTTCCACCAGTCACATTCATACAAAATTTTATGTACTGGCCATTTATATATATTGATATACACTTATCACACCCCCTTTGCCTCATCTTATGAGTTAATGCATTCAATTTAGTTACTATTTCCTCATACTGTAGCTTTATGGGGTTTTTTTTATTAATTTCATTGTTCTTCTGCACCATTTCCAGTTTAATGGCAGCGATTTTGTAAAATGGTTTCAATAATTAACTGCCTATTCAAGATGAGGTCAAGAGCTTTCTCTTTCAGTTTTCTGCACTGAAAAATTCACAATAAATATTATTGAGCAAGATAGTATCTCACTTTCCTGACAGACTCCATGGCAGCCTACGTGTGGGTTAACCCCACCTCCTCTCCAATGCTATAGGACCCCATTCCCATAAAAGAGTACTCACCACTAGCTACTGCGTTCCTTTTTTGTCCTCCTCCAATGGACCTATTCAAGTTGTTCACGTCCGGTCGGACGGATCCAGGATTATGGCATACTTCTTGCGGTGCAGCTCAGGGCCCAGCCACGGGCGGGCGAGTAGCGTTTGAGGCTGAAGATTTTCCCCTTGTGGTGGAGGGATGGTTGCCTCTGTATGCTGAAAACTTCTGGACGTACCAAACGGCTGGCAAGGTCGGAAGCATGTTTGTCTCCATGGCAGTGTTTTCTATGTATCCTGTCTTTCCCCAGGTATCTCCGGTCTCTGTATCAGCGAGACCGGTCGTTTTGGGTCCTTTTCCGCCCCTCATGGCGGCTGGAGCGCTGGTGCGTTCCAGCCTGCCTCACTACTTCCGGGTACGGCGTTCTCGCTGTTCGCGTATGCGCAATAGCCTCCTCGAGACCGAGGCTTGGCTCGCGCATGCGCAGTACGGCATAATGCCCTGGAACCGCGCGTGCGCGGTACGATCGCTGACCCATGGCACAGGCGCGTCATGGGCGGTGACGTCACGGGCGGGGAGCTTTAAATGCCGCTCTGAGACTCCCTCACAGTGGGATTTCCCTCGCAGTGAACGGGAGTGCAGCGGTCTTCCCCATGCCCAGCACTGGTCAACTTTAGGTGAGTGTTTTGAGCACTTTGGTAAACTTTGTGCGTGGAAATGTAGAAATGCATATACTTGTAAAAAAAAAAAAAAAAACAAACAAAAATATATATATTTTATATTCAAAGTTTAAAAAAAAAAAAAAAAAAAAAAAGGAAATAATATAATATAAAATAAATTAAAAAAAAAAAAAAAAAAAAAAAAGAAAAAATATATAATATATATAAATAAATTTCTCCTTGATATATGATGAGATGTTGTGACTCTTTAGGGGCAACGGACTCCTTCTTACTGGTTTGTTGGCCCATCTAGGCCATTTTTTCTCTCTTTTTTGCAGACCAGCTGCATTGTATCGAACTTCTTATAGAAGAAGCAAATTATGGATAGTTCACCGCCTTTAAGTGGCCAGCCCTCTCGCACAAGGTATGTGCTTAAGAGGGGAGGGGTGGAAGGTCAGTCGCATGGTATATGCGTTTTCTGATGACGGTCCCATCATTTTCCCTTCCCTATTGTGCTTTTTTCCAGCCCTTCTAGATCGGACCCTCAGATTCCGGTCCAGAATGTTAAAGACCTTGCCAGGCCACAACGCCAGTCTCCTTCAGATCCAGACGAGACTCTGCTTCTGGAGACCACCACCAGAGGAGACGATCTCATTCCTCCTCCAGACACCGCTCCCACCGCCATGACAGCCGCTCTGATCGTAGAGCCTGCTGGGGATGTGGAACAAGAGTTCCGGAGGGCAAATCACTATGTGACCGGTGCTATGCCCGGGCGGTCAGGGAAAAGGAAACAGAGACCCAGCATTTGGAATCTCTAGTTAAACGTGTGGTACAGCAATCCCTGAAAGAGTTGGATTCACCCCACACGCTGAGCCAGTCTACGGTACTGTCTGGCCCCCCGGCTGATGAGGCCCGTGAAGACCCGGGCACGTCCCAGCCTTATGCGGCCTCTCTTGATTCCTCAGATGATGATCTTCGGGAGGAAGAGGAAATCGGAGGCTTTGACTTCAACATGGTGTCACCTTTAATTAAAGCAATCAAAGAGGCCCTTAAATGGGAGGATCCCGCTACTCCCCCGGCCAAGCAGAAGAAATTCTTCAAACACCTCGGAGAAGAACGTTCAAACTTTCCGCTCCTTTCAGAGCTGAAAGATATTATAGATGAGGAATGGAGCAAAACGGATAGGAAATCCTCTATGGTTAACAAAACCTCCAGATTGTACCCCTTCAAGTCAGAAG
Organism: Aquarana catesbeiana; assembly: GCF_042186555.1. NCBI lineage: Eukaryota > Metazoa > Chordata > Amphibia > Anura > Ranidae > Aquarana > Aquarana catesbeiana. The sequence continues at coordinate 214,355,283 of NC_133333.1, read as the reverse complement.
AGGTGAAATACCTAGAGAATGCTCCCCTTGTAGACGCTGCCCTGATGCGGCTGGCTAAACATGTCACTCTTCCCCTGGAGGATACGGTATCCTTCAAGGATGGTCTCGAGAGAAGGATTGACCAGGATCTGAAGAGAATCTATGGGTTGGCAGGCACGGCCTGTAAACCAGCGTTTGCTCTGGCAGCCATGTCAAAAGCCATGGAGGCTTGGGCGGAAAATGTGGATTCCTTCCTTAAGGGAATTTCGGAAGAACTGGCGGGAAGTTCAGCGGCCGCAGAATTAAAGCTAGCGGCAGTCTTCTTGGGGGAGGCATCCATTGATTTGATACGCCTGTTGGCGCGAGTTATGCTATCATCAGTTACGGCCAAACGGGCATTATGGTTACGTCCTTGGCTTGCTGACCCTATTTCCAAACAGGCCTGGTGTAAAATTCCCTTCGAGGGATCCTCACTGTTTGCCAATAAACTCGATGATGCCATATCACGTGCTACAGGTGGCAAGTCGGGCTTCCTTCCCCAGGATAGACGCCTTCTTGGGCGGAAGAAACCTCAGTTTAGAAGACGTTCCCCAGAGCGCTCCAGGGAAGCTCGCTCTTACAAGCCCAGCAGGGACTTCAGGAAGAACTGGAGCAGAGGTCAAGCTTCCTTTCGCAAGTCCGCTAAAGGCCAGACATCCAGTGGTCGTGAGCAGGCAAAGTCCTTTTGAGATTACGCCCGCCCAGGCGGGTCGGGTAGGGGCACGGCTAAGCCTCTTCCGGCACGTCTGGGTGGCCTCGATCTCGGACTTTTGGGTGATAAGAACAGTTTCAACAGGTCACAGATGGACCTTTTCCAATATTCCTCCCCCCAGATTTGTCTCCACTCTTCTTCCCCGGTCGGAAGATCAAAGGAAAGCTCTTCTGTCCTATGTGGACCTTCTGAAGTCTCAAGGAGCAGTTGTACATGTCCCCAGGGACGAATGGTTTCAGGGGGTATATTCTCCCCTTTTCTTAGTTCGAAAAAAGAGTGGCTCTTGGCGCCCGGTCATAGACCTGACCTACCTGAACGAGTTTATAGAGCAAGGAAAGTTCAAGATGGAATCTCTGTCGACCATTCAGCAAGCCATTCAGCCAAACGATTGGATGATTTCCATCGATTTGAAGGACGCTTACTTCCACGTCCCAGTAGAGGAGCGGCTTCACAAGTACCTACGTTTCCAAGTAGGGCAGGAGCATCTGCAGTTTATTTGCCTCCCCTTCGGGTTGACAACCTCCCCCCGGGTCTTCTCAAAGATCCTCTTAGCCACGGTGGCCCTCATAAGGTTAAAGGGGGTGCGGCTCTACCACTACCTCGTCGACCTCCTGGTTCTATCTCAAAGCAGGGATCGGCTGCTGGCCCACCGGGAGTAGGTGATCTCCGCTCTATCCAGCTTCGGGTGGCTTCTGAATCTTGCAAAGAGCCACCTAATTCCGACTCAACGCCTAATATATCTGGGAGCACAGTTCGACACCGTAAGAAGCACTATTTCTCTTCCACTACAGAAAGTTCCGGTGGTCCGGGACAGAATTGCTCGGGCTCTACATGCCTCACACCTGAAGGCCTCTCAGTGTCTAATAATCATCGGCACGATGGTCTCCACGACTCCCATGGTCAAATGGGCCTTGTGGAGATTACGTCCCTTCCAGTCAGGGTTCCTGCAGCAATGGGAAACAGGGGACAAGAATCAGGTCATCCGGGTGACATCATCAATGAGAAACAGCCTCTTCTGGTGGCTCCAACGCAAGAACTTACTGACATGTCATTCCATTGCTCCCATCGCCTGGATCACGGTTACGACCGATGCCAGCGGGACGGGCTGGGGAGCCCTCTGCGGTTCGAACCTTGCACAGGGCAAATGGGATCCATGCCTGCCAGTCCCGGGTTCGAACGTCCTAGAGCTCAGAGCGGCCTGGTGTGCACTGCAGTCCTTCTCTCACCTACTGAAAGGGAACTCAGTATTGCTAAGAATGGACAACACAACGGCAGTCGCCTATGTGAAGAGGCAGGGGGGTACCCGGAGCCTCAATCTCCTTCGGGAAGTCGAGCCCATCCTTTCCTGGGCACAGAAGAACCTATGCAATATCTCGGCAGTGTTTGTCCCAGGGGTCCAAAATACCCAAGCAGACTTCCTTTCTCGCACCAAGCTGGACAACAACGAGTGGTCCCTGAATATGGAGACATTCAGATGGGTCTCATCACTGGGGATCGAACCCGAGGTGGATCTATTCGCCTCACGCCACAACTGCAAGTTGAAGAAATATTATGCCAGAGGTCATTGCAGCCAGGCTCTCGGGTCGGACGCACTGACGGATCTCTGGAGATTCAACAAGGCCTATGCCTTTCCACCGCTTCCAGTCATCCTGAGGTTCCTGCAGAGGCTCAGTTCGGAAACAGCCGAATTGTTGATGATAGCTCCATACTGGCCGAACAGGCCATGGTTCCCTCTCCTTGTCCAGCTCAGCTTCAGGGACCCGGTGCCTCTCCCTCTCAGGCCGGACCTTCTTTCTCAGGGGTCAGTTCTGCACCCATGTCCGGCAGTACTGAGACTGATGGTCTGGTTCTTGAGAGGGAGAGGCTAATCTCGCTTGGTTGCGCTCCCTCAGTGATCTCAACTCTTATGAGCTCAAGAAGACCTAGCACGAATGAAGTCTACAGTAGGATCTGGTCCAAGTTTGTGGATTTCTGCTCTTCTAACGGCAGGTCTTGTAGACACCCGGAGGTGCAAGACGTCCTCAGCTTCCTTCAAACAGGTTTAGACCTACCATTATCCATCAGCTCGCTTAGAGTCCAGGTATCTGCACTGTCTGCCTTCTCAGGGTCCTCTTGGGCAAATAATCCGTTAATCCGGCAATTCTTTCGTGGCGCTTCAAGGCTTAAGCCCCAAAGAAAATCCAGGTTCCCCAAATGGGATCTGCCACTAGTTCTGGATTCAATCTCGGGACTCAGTACTAGCGGGCCTTCCCCGCTCTCTATTAAGGACTTCTCGGCAAAGGTGGTCTTTTTAGTAGCCGTCACATCGGCAAAAAGGGTCTCTGAGATTGGCTCTCTGGGTTGTGAAGAACCCTTCCTGACGTTCTTCCCAGACCGGGTAGTACTCGTCCCTATGCTGGGTTTAAATCCAAAAGTGTCCTCAGTGTTCCATGATAATCAAGAAATAGTCCTTCCCACGTTTAAGTCTCCAGGATCTTCCGAAATTCATCCTCTGGATGTAGGGGAAGCAATTAAAGAATACCTGAGAATAACTTCTCCCTTCAGACGTTCTGACCATTTATTTATTTTACACTCAGGAAGCAATAAAGGGAAAAAAGCTTCGATTAGGACACTCGCTACTTGGATTGTTCAGACTATTCAACAAGCATACAGGGCGAAGGGCTTGGCTCCTCCACAGGCGGTGACAGCTCACTCCACCAGGGGAATGGCGGCTTCATGGGCGGCAGCTCGACACGTGGCCCCGGACACCATATGCAAGGCGGCCTCGTGGGCCTCTATCAATACTTTCATGTCTCACTATTGTATTGAGCCTGCTTCATTGTCCTCTGTAAACTTTGCTTTGAGAATCCTATCGGTTGATAGGGCAAATTAAAATTTTTTGGTTTGACTCAACATACCCACCCGTGTGGTCGGCTAGTTATTTCCCACACGTAGGCTGCCATGGAGTCTGTCAGGAAAAAGGAAAATTTATTATCAAATACTTACCGTAATTTTCCTTTCCTGATGGACTCCATGGCAGACGGAGTTCCCACCCATTGGTCATAGAGTAGGCTAGTTACGGAACGCAGTAGCTAGTGGTGAGTACTCTTTTATGGGAATGGGGTCCTATAGCATTGGAGAGGAGGCGGGGTTAACCCACACGTAGGCTGCCATGGAGTCCATCAGGAAAGGAAAATTACGGTAAGTATTTGATAATAAATTTTCCTTTTTCTCTGGAAGCTGCAGATTGGCAATGTTGTTATTAAAGTGTATGTAAACTCTAACAATGAACTTCGTATATTTGCTGAAAGTATTTGGTATATCTGTTTGATACGTGCAAAAAATACCTGTTGATCCTGCCAGAAATCTTGAAAGCTAATAACTTCCTGTGCCGTTATCAGTCACATTATTCCAAACTCTCTCTGTGGATTACAGGAAACCTCCCCACTATGTTATGAAGAAGAGGCGAGGGGTGGTCTGTAGTCCTGCCATAGGGTGACAACACTGCTCCTTCATAGATACAGAAGAGCAAGTGAATGCTGTCAGCCTTGAACAGAAAGAATGCAATACTGAATATTAAGAAAAAAAATCCTGAAAAAAAAAAAAAATCTAATGCAGCCACCACCACTAAGAACTGGTACTGCCTTACAATACATGTCCTTGGGTTTAGATACAGTTTAAAGTGATACTAAATACACACACATTTATATTATCCCTTCTCTTTCTGTATGTGGATGATGGCTCTGTAGTTAATTTAATTAAAAAAATGTAAGCACTTTCTTTCGTAATCAATATACAGCTGTCACATGATCCAAATTTTTCCCAGCCTGTCTGCAGGGAAACATAAGCAGGAGGTGGTTCCAATCCTCTGCTGCTGACCACATGTTCAAATTAAAAAAAAAAGCCTTTGTAATATAGAACAAAAATAAATAATTAATATGAATAAACTGTCTGAAATTGTCATACAAATATATATTTGAAATCAAATATTTATTATTTTTTGGCAATAACATGGTGTGGGCAGATTTCTGCCAGTCACAGGCCCCTCGCGCCCCTCCGGCCTGTGTCTTAAAATAAGAAGGAGATAAAGTCCCCATCATTTAAGATGTAATATCCCACCCCATTGTGTTTAGCTGGTTAGTATGCATGGAGGAGAAGGGGGGGGGGGTGTGACCAGTCATTTACCACTGTGTATACACCCACATATGCGACTCCATGGTCACATGGGCTACTCAGATGTGATAGGGAGGAAATGCACAGGCTGGAAAATACACTGAAAACTGAGCATGTGCACTAGCTGCCAACACTGCAAAATCCTCAACTGTAGTGGGGACATGGACGGGAGGGGGAGACAGAGGACAGCAGGACCAACCAGGTTTCTTGCAGAATACAGAAAAAAAATCCCATAGTGACTGAGTAAGTATGAACAGCGTGTAATACAGCATTTGTTTATAGTTTTTAATGTGTGTTTAATGACACTATGGGGTTTATTTACTAAAGGCAAATACACTTTGCACTACAAGCGCACTTGAAAGTGCAGTCGCTGTAGATCTGAGGGGGACATGCAAGTAAAATAAAAAACAGCATTTTTGCTTGCACATGATTGAATGATAAAATCAGCAGATCTTCTCCTCATTTCAGAGCTTCCCCTTTAGATCTACAGCGACTGCACTTTCAAGTGCACTTGCAGTGCATTTGTAGTGCAAAGTGGATTTGCCTTTCACAACTAACCCCCTTTAAGTCTTTTTTTCTACCAGGACGTTCAGATCCTTCTCGATCATTAACTGGCCTCGTTTTTACTTCCCCTAAATCGTATGATCCATTTATGTGTTTTACCTCTGAGTGTCGAACTTTACTTTATAACAAATTTTCTATGAAGTGTCCCGGTCAGCCTGTAAGCCAGAGACATCTCATAGGGACTTTACTTTATTACATAGCTTTGTGTCATATGCAAACACAGAAAGGGTACTTTTAATCCCAAACTCTATATCATTAATAAACAGGTTAAATACTGGTCACAAAACTGAACCTTGTATGCCATTTACAACCTTTGGCCGTTCAGAGTACAAATCATTGATCATGCTTCTCCGGATGCGGTCTTTAAGTCAGTTTTCTATCCATTTACAAATTGAATTTTCTAAACCAATAGACCTTAATTTACACATTAGCCGTCTGTGAAGATCCGTGTCAAATGCTTTAGGAAAACTCCAGCTTTCCTTGTCCAAGATTCTGTTCTCTATCTCTGTGGAACAAACTACAAATGTCTGACATAATCGCTCTCTTATAGATCCATGCCGGCTATCACTTATGGTATTATTTATTCTACTAGATGTTTTTGTCCCTAGTCCCTTACCACTTCTTCTGTATCTTTCCTGCAAGAGGAATTAAAAAGGTCTTTACTCTACTGGATGAAGATGTTCATCCTTTTCGGAATTTCTTTTCCGGGAGTATTTAAAGGAGTTGTAAAGGCAGATGTTTTTTTATCTTAATGCATTCCATGAATTATGATAAAAAACCTTTTGTGTGCAGCAGCCCCCCTCAGCCCCCCTAATACTTACCTGACGTCCATCTTTGTCCAGCGATGTCCACGAGTGTCTCAGCGGTCCGAGATGCTCCCTCCAGATTGGCTGAGACACAGCAGTGGTGCCATTGGCTTCCGCAGCTGTCAATCAAAGTCAGCTAGCCAATCAAGGGAGAGAGGGGGTGGGACACCAGGAGCTGTGACTCGGCTCTGGTGCCCCCATAGCAAGCTGCTTGCTGTGGGGGCACTGAACAGGAGGGAGGGGCCAGGAGCACAGAAGAGGGACCCGAGAAGAGGGGGATCCAAGCTGCTCTGTGCAAATCCACTAGAACAGAGCAGATAAGTATAACATGTTTGGTATTTTTATATTTGAAAAAAAAAACGAGACTTTACAAGCACTTTAAGGATGATAGTTGCAATCTGAACAAGTATTGATGAGAAGGGTGTATCTTGTATTTGTGAATGTTTCAGCTTTATAGTAAAGTTTTCAAAAGTCCCATTGGGGCAGAACATACAGAAAAAAAAATAGCCACGCCATTTATTTGAAATGTCAGCATTCAGAATAGTAAAAAATAGTATTAAAAATGTGGTAAAATCAAAATGTTCAACATAACTAATACAATTAGTAATCTGAGATTTGTGACTACCTTTAGGTAAGTTGGTACACTTAAGCCTCATACACACGATCGGTGTTTTCGCAGACAAAACCTCAGACTTTTGTCTGAGGGGCGTTGGCCAGGAACTTGTCTTGCATAAAAACGGCAAGGAATTGTCGGCCAACAAACAGGAATGTAGTGAGGTACTAGATGTACTACAAGCAGATAAAGAGGAAGTTCAATTGTCATGCACCACCCTTTGGCTCCTTCTGCTAATTTCGTGTTAGTAGAAGTTTGGTGAATGTTGATCTGCGCTTTTCATTTCGCGCTTTTCAGTTCGTGTCTAAACGGCCGTTCGTTAACCAGCCATGTTGCGGAATCGGAGGAGATAACGTGTTATTTATTATTGGCCTTGGAGTTATTGCTTTGACCCAAGCCCAGTCCAGGAGGAGGAGGATTTCTTGGACCAAAATTTGTGCAACTGCACTTGTAAAGTGCACAATCTGTTTGCCTTTAGTATACCCATCCCTTACAGTGGTGTACAAGGATTGGTGGGTATGAGCTGCTATAGAAACAGATACTGTAACAGCAAATCAAATGTATTGCTTAGGCTTTGTTCACGTGTGCAGCTAGGGGGTGGTATACCCAGGAGACTGAGCTACGGTGTAAGTGACCCACCCCAACCACCAGCCTAAACCAGGGCATGCAGCCACTCAAGGCTATATACACGTTGCAGCCAGGGTGCTATGCTTCATGGCTGCTGCACAAATTCAATAGCATGTTGCATTCACCAGGCATTACTGCTGTTGAACGCAACCAATGAAGGTCCATGAGGCTGAGCCACAACCATGTGCAATGCTTCTTCACCACTGTGCTGCTTTAGCACCTGTCAAACTAGAGATTGTTTTTCGGAGGGGTGGCAGGGGCTGCCATATATGTGAACGAGCCCTAAGAAGTTTCTCTCAACCACCAAACGTGTTTAAACTTTTTTAGAAGTTTAAATGTGTTTGGTGATAGTGAAAGCAGTAATAAAGTTACACTGCACAGGCTTGAAGTTATAAGCTTGCAGTGACCCTATGAGGAGACATCTGGATTCCTGCTGCAATGGATTACATAGAATTTAGATAGATGAAATGCTGGTAGCACATTAGCAGTGTTTGCTGGAACGCAATCTATAAATAAATAAATAACATCTTTAATTGCTACATTCAGGGGACACTGCAACAGTAAAAGAAAAATAGTAAAGACAAAACCAAAATAATACAATGAAACCTTGGATTACGTGTAACGAGGTTTACAAGTGTTTTGAAAGACGAGCAACTTTTTTAAAAAAAAATTTGCCTTGATCTGTGAGCGTTGTCTTGCTATACGAGCAGTTTTTTGTTTTTGTTTTGTTTTTTTATGTAAAAAAAAAAAAGAATTATACTCACAATGTGAAGGAGTCTGCTGCTCATCCATGTAAAAGCCGCTGTGTATATGTACAGTGAAGTCGCTGGTGTACAGCATACAGTACAGCTTTGCATGTGGCCAGCGATGGAGGCTCCCAGCGCTTCTTGGAGACACTCAGACACTCCCAACAGGAGCGGGCGTACCCGGAAGTGATGTCAGTTCCCGAGTTCTCTAGGAAGCGCTGTGAGCTGAACCTGTAGACATATACAGCGCTGTACTCTACACCCGCGGCTTTAAATAGATGAGCACCAACCTCTGGCCACATACAGAGCTGTGTACATCAGTGGCTTTACTCTATTTACAGTATACACAGCGGCTTTAAATAGGTGAGCACCAGACTCCTTAACATTGTCACTGTGCACATTCTTTTTTTACCTTAAAACTTTTGCAACACAGAGCTACAATACACTATTCCTACTATTGTACAGTACTGTATTTTGAAGTGCAGTTTTATATATGTTTACAGTACACTTTATGCTGTATTTTTTTTTGCCGTAATCATTTTTATATGAATAAATGGTTGTGGAACGAATCATCGGAGTTTCTATTATTTCCTATGAGGAAATTCGCTTTGATAAAAGAGTGCTTTGGATTACAAGCATGCTTCTGGATCGAATTATGCTCGCACACCAAGGTTTCACTGTAATCTTTATTTTCTCTATCAGCCGGATATTCGAAAAATACAAAGAGCTATCTGAAACGAACCAGCATTAAGGAGCGTAAAACAGGAACTCTTTAATGAAAGAAAAGAAAATCCGAGGACTGGAAGAGCTTAATAATAATTAAACCTGAGAGCTAATGAAGTGCTTGCGAACGCATGAGGGGATTTTGTGATAATGCCATAACTTCAATTTTCTCCTGTTGGTGCATTTGGAATCAGGCGAGCGGGAGGATCCTACGGAGGGGCCTGTGGTTTTCCATTTAAAGGTTGAACATTTGCTGCCTTGCAAAGCAACAGCTTCCACTGGTAGATTATTTGTAGAAATCAAGGCTTATTTGTGACTTTTAAAGTGTGCTATGTTTAAGTATAAAGGCTGAAACTACTTTTTCCCACTGACATACGTTGCAGTAGGACATGTTATGTGTGTCAGTGCATTGTGGTGTCATTCATTTTTAATGGCACCCCATGCACTAAGGCAGTGCAGATCCGATGCACAAGTGGCTTGGAAGGAGATAGAGCTGAAGCCTACATATGTGATTGGGTGGTCTCCTGGTCCGCACTTCTACCCTTCTGTTTATAGCTTGTCTATAATGCGAGATGGGCCCTTTTGAAGCTAGCACCCAGCGGTGTTTGGAGTCACCGGGTTGAATATTGTGAGGCTTGGGGCAAGACTTTGATCAGTTCCATTGCACTTGTGTTACGGCGCCCCAAAACTCATGGTGTGCTCTGTTTGCAATATGTTGTATATGCATTTTCTTGGATGTTTTGATGCATTGCTAGCTCATTCAAGTTCTTTAAAAAGCACCTATATAAAGCATTGGTCTGCGTTGCTGCAGTTTTCTTTATTTCTCCATCGACTCGCTCCCCCCTTCTTCATATAAGGGAACGCCGCCATGACAAGGAATCCGCTCAATCTGTTAGCACATTATGGGTATACCCTCAGTGCTGGCATTCATTTGCTGCGCATAATAAACTGTCTTTATAAGACGTAATGAAATAAAAAGCAATCAAGATTAGCATTTGAACCCAGTGAAATGATCTGTATTTGTGATACACATCTGCAAACAGTTAGATCCCAATTCTGTTGTGCCGACTGCTATTAATTGCAGCTATTCTCTTTCTAATTGTTTGGGAAATGGGGGAATTAGGACGCTCTGAGTCAGCGGCGATAAACAGTCTGGATCCAAAAAGGTGCCGAGCTTTTCATGAAACCTAAAAACTATCAGTAGGATTACAATAGACAGGGATGTATAGGAAGAGCCTGGCAGTTTTATTGCTGGAGGAGACAAATTTATAGACAGCCTGAACTGGTGGTGTGCCTCAGAGCCCAGTTCCTGAGAGACGAACAGAAAATCTGAGAGTCCCCAAACAAAGTGTTTCATGTGACTTTTATTGCATGTTGTTGTATTTCGGTCTGAAGACCTTTATTTTCGAGTTTTGCAAATCTCAGATTAAAACTTTACCACCCAATCTTCTCTACCAGCTCAGAAACATGTAGTTTATATATTGGATTCTACACCAATACATAGGAGGAATAATGTCTCATTCTGCCTTACCAAATGCTTTGGTGAGTAAATAGTAGCCTACAACCAGGCCAAACAAGTTACGATTTAAATCAGAACCTAAAGTGTTACCAAACCCAGGACCCTGCATTCACTATATCTGGTCTCACAGAATATGGAAATGCAATTATTTTAGTAAATATAAACTGCTAAATACCTTTTCTCATCTTGTGACATCTACCAGTGCCCAGCCTAGCACTAGTTAAAGCTTGTAGGAGGAGTTTTCATATTGCACTGGCTGTCCTATCAGGATGCAGGACCCCTGACCCTCTGGACAGTGCTGATTGGTCCTGTGCTGATCACATGCACTCTCCCAAGAAAAAAAACACCTCTCTAGCAATACACACCAAACTGAGCATGTGCAGCTTGACTCCATTTACTCTGTCTTATCTGGACATGTTTTGGAGACAATGCAAGAAGAGGAGGATCTGTGCATACAGGATCAGACCGCCTTTTTACACAATGTAGAGGATTAACCCCTTAGGTTCCACAGTGAGTATAACAAGCATGCTTTACTGCATATGCAGACTGATTTTACTGTTGTGGGTTTAGTAACACTTTAAAAAGACACAAAATAATGCAGTTTTGTATTCAAAAGTTCATAATTAAATGCATGCTGTGTAAGTACCTGAGTTTGACTTGGTATTAACCTCTTGCAAGTCCTTGTATGACAGGACTTAAGCCCCTTTCACACGAGGCGGACTCCGTTTCTACGGAGCCCGCCTCGGTCCGCCGGCTCAGCGGGAGATCTGTCCGTTGATCTCCGCTGAGCCGGCGGATGACAGGTCCTTCTCTGCTCACTGAGCGGGGAGGGGCTTGTCAGGCGCCGCTGCCGCCTATGGAGGGATCGGATGAAAACGGCCAGCATATTTTCATCAGATCTCACCCGATCTGCCAGCGACGGACCTGGACGTAGATCCATCCGTCTGCTTTTAGCGGATCGGACCGAGTTGGATGTCAGTGGACATGTCTCTGCTGACATCCAACGCTCCATAGACTAACATGGAGCGCCGTTCAGGTCCGCTGTCAAAACTGTCAGGCGGACCTGAACGGTCCGATCGTGTGAAAGGGGCCTTAGACTTGGAGAGGGAAAAGCACAAATAACCAATCAGTTCCTAACCTGGAATGGAGAATGCTGATAGGAGGAGAGAGCCGAGTGACAGAGAGATGAGCTCATCACTGTTCTAATTTCCCTTCACTGTTCAGTGATAGTCTGGGAGAGGTACCATGACAGCCTGGGCTCAAAGGAAGTGGCTCAAAGTGACCACCAATCCATCCAGAAGCCTGAGGGCACCCAATGGTAGAAAATAAGTACTACAGGGGATAATATTTTAGCAAAATTTTTGTTTATTTTATATTTTCATGAGCTATTAAAATGGAAATCCACTCTCTCAATCAACATTGACTATTTTTAACCCTTTTGCTGTTAGCATTAGTAAATAGGTAGGAAGGCATATTATGTTTACTTGTTTTAAGTTCATTTTACATTTCTTCAGGTTCTTCCAGGTTTCTAGGCCTCGGAAAGTAATGTCATACCTCTCAGGAGTCTTCAGGGGGAGGGGCTTTCTCAGCAGAACACACCCTCCTGCCTGCATGCCTGCGCTAACGGCAGATGGATTCCAGGAAGTATATGATACATGAATCATTTGGCCACAGGTAGAAATGCTAGGTAGGGTTTTTTTTTTTTTCAAAATGATTTCTCAGCAGAATAAAGCATTGATACATGGATGAATGAGTGAGTTTGCTTTGAATATTAAAAATTAATTCAATTTAGTTTTTGGTGCTCAGATGCAGTGTAGTTTTGCGTTAAGGTTTTCTTCTTGAATTTTATTCTGCTTTAAAGCTGAACTCCAGGCATAAATACTTTAATTTAAATATATTCCTTAAAGAGGAGTTCCACCCAGGGGCTCCATTAAAAAAAAAAAAAATTAAAAGTCAGCAGCTACAAATACTGCAGCTGCAGACTTTTAATTGGACACTTACCTGTCCCTGGGTCCAGCGATGCGGGGGATCGAAGCCCCACTCACCCCCCCCCTCCGCTCGTCGGTGCCGGCATTTCAACTGTGGGCGCCGGGCTGTGGCTTCACAGCCTGGCACCCACTGCGCATGCGTGAGCGGCGCCGCGCGCCGTGATTGGCCGCTCAATCACCTGGGACCTGTAATGGGTCCCAGATGATTGACAGGAGGGAGGGAGCAGAGCCGAGCCCTTCCTGTGCCTGGGGGGAAGTGATGTCACCTGCCCAGGCAAAGGAAGAGGCAGACTACGAGGGACCACCTAGCAACAGGCATTTAGAGGTAAGTAAAAAAAAAAAAAAAATATTCAAATGTTTTTTGTTTTTTTTTGTTTTTTACAATTTTTTAAGTATTTTTGTTTTTTTGGGTGGAACCCCACTTCAATAACCAATATTAATCAGCTTTGTACTAAATGCTTTTGCAAACCAAATGGGTCCCAGTGGGTTCATTCCTTACTGGCTTCCTGCAGAAAACTACAGAAGGGGGCGGAGACAAGACCAGTCACCCTGCCCAAGGAGAGAGAACAGCAGCTATTTGGTCTTTATACAATAAGGCACAGATAAAATATCTTGATTACTTGATTACTGCACAGATACAAAATAAATACACAAAAACACCCAGATTAAAGATGTATGTAGACAATATTTGCTTGTTCTGGGGTTCAGCTTTAAGTGCACCATGTGATTTACCTTTCCTATTGTCCTTTCCAATGTCAAACTAAATTCTTGGTATTTTCTAGTAGTGTTCACTATTTCCTCATCCATTCTACCACCCCCCCCCCCATTTATTAGCTAAACCAGTTATTGATTTTTGCACTTGCTACACAGTGCAGAGTTTCATATCCCCTGCTACAGAAAGATAAGACACCAGAGCCATGATAATCAGGCTCCTCAGTTTCTTTATCGGTTTTATCCTCTTCCAGCACTTAATTTTAATTAATGATGGAACTTTCAGGAACGTAATTAGAAGAAGAAACTTGGTTTAGCTTTTTACTAGGTATAACACATGACAAAAAGATTGAAATCCAATTGAAATCTTGGAAGGAAAATCTTGGAAATCCAGGAAGGTGGCTAACGTAGACACCAAGAGAAGGTCCTCTGGTGCGGTTCTCACTAGTAAAGGGGTGAAGTAGTGCTACTTCAGGTAAAACACAACCTAATCCAAAGAATTCTACTTAGACTCCTTGCTGGCCTAAACCATTATTTTTCCAGCCTGCCCATATCCATAAAACCTGCTCTAAGTACATTACTAACAGTGTTAATTTCACCGCCAAAATTAATACTATTTTAGTCAACTAAAACAATTCAGATGACTAAAATATGACTAAAACTAAAAAAGCATTTTAGCCAAAAGTCTATAGGTTTTTGATTTACTAAAGGCAAATAGACTGTGCACTTAGTAAAGTGCAGTTCCCCCAGAGCTTAGTAAATGAGGTAAAGCTTCACTTTGCAAAGAATACCCAATCACGTGCAAGAAAAATAAAAAGTAATGCATTTTTACTTGCACATGATTGGATGGTGGAAGTCAACAGAGCAGAGCCTTTAGTAAATCAACCCCTTTGACTTAAACTAAATCAAAATTTGATGTCAAAATTAATACTGGTAACATATCACAATGGCTAAATCTGTATCTGTAGTGCACGTTCAAACTTTAATAGCATGGTACTGGATTTTTACACCAGGATTATTTAATGAGTTTGCCAATTCTAGAGAAATGCTTAATGCATTACAATTTTACTCATTAGATGTTAGTTGACTAAAATGATTGTAGTCGACTTAAATGTATTGAGGAGATTTTCGATGACTAAAATATGACTAAGCTAAAACAATTCAGTTGACTAAAATGCAACTAAAACTAAAATTGCATTTTAGTCAAAAGACTATGAATAAAACTAAATTCAAAATTTGACGTCAAAATTAATACTGATTACTAAGCTCTTAGTATCTACATTAGAGAGTATACACTGCTATTGTGATGTTAAGACAAATGGACAAGAGTCCCAGGGTCTTTATATACTACAGCAACATGTCAGACATTCTCCAAAGGAATCTAAGAAATATATTTACAAACAGTAAACAGAATTGGGTTATCCAAGGTTAAAGTAGAACTATAGGCAAAACTTTTTTGTTCTTCTATAGAGCAAGGGAGGATTATAACCCCTGTCAGATTTTTTTAACCATCTGCCTCTGATTGGGGAGATTTACCTTCACTTCCTGTCCTATAGCCAAAACAAGAAGTGAGAGGAAATCCCTGCAAATTTAGGGAATTCCTTGGGGACCCCCAGGTCCTCAGAACTATTGTCCCCATTGGAAGATTTCCCCTCTATTACTTAAGTGGGGACAACTCAAAATTTTGGATTTTCTTACTTTGACTTTCAATGATAATGGGGAACATGACAACTAGAGAGGGTGAGTCTCCTTAGGAGGGGCACAGACAGCAATAAAAACTTACAGGTGTTCTATCCCTCCCCACCCTTTCACACTGGGGCTATTTTTAGGGGCGCTTTACCCTCGTTTTTGCGGGAGTTTTCGGCCACTAGTGGGGCGGTTTTAACCCCCGCTAGCTGCCGAAAAAGGGTTAAAACAACCCTCAAAGCACCGCTGCAATGGCGCTTTGCCAGCGGTTCGGCAGCGGTGCACATTCAGTTCAATGGGCAGGTGTATACATTGCTCCTTCACCGCTCCAAAGATGCTGCTTGCAGGAGTTTTTTTAACGTCCTGCAAGTGCACCGCTCCAGTGTGAGAGCACTCGGGCTTTCACACTGGAGACACAGGAGAGGCTCTTTACAGGCGCTATTTTTAGCGCTGTAGCACCTGTAAAGCACCTCAGTGTGAAAGGGGTTAAAATTATGTGGTGGTGGTATTTCCCTTGCATCTGACAACAGCTTGTAATGCTTCTCAGATTATTCACAGTTCATTGACAGGTGCATTTGTCCTATATGTGACCTCCTCCTGACCTGCATTTGACTTCCTTCTAAACTGCATCAACCTGTTTCTAGCTGCTTTTCCATTTTTATTGACCCTGAGGGGTTGATTTACTAAAGCTGGAAAGTGCAAAATCTGCTGCTCTGCATAGAAACCAGTCAGCTTCCATTTTTTTTTTGTGAAAGCTTAAAGCGGGGGTCCACCTATCTATCGTTTTTTTTTTTTTTTGAGTTAATTCACAAACTTTTCTTCTCAGCATTACATACTCACATATTGTGTGTAATATCTCCGCCTGTGTCAGATTTCGTCGGAAAGAATAACTTATATTATTCACTGCAGGCGGTTTCCATCTTCATTGTGGGCATTTGAAGCCCACAAGCATTTATTTCCTGGATGTGGTGAATGCTGTGCTCCCAGCATTCACCGCTCGTTCCTGCACATGCTCAGTGGCATCCTGGGAAGCCTGAGACTAGCTCCCAGGAGTCTGGGAGAGGCTAGAAACACGCCTACTCCCACGGGAGGAGAACCAGGAAGTGCAAAGAAGAATAGAAAAATAAAAGGTAATTACGGCGATTTAAATTTTTTTAAACGGCATGTCAGCATCTAGGCAAGGAAGAGAATACATACAGATATTGTTCAAAATTTGGGTAGAACCCCGCTTTAATTGAACAATCTGAAGTTTAAAAACCTGATTGGCTACCATGCTCAGCTGCACCAGATTTTGCATTCTCCAGTTTTAGTAAATCAACAAAGGAGCCAGTAGGAAAATTGTGGGCCAAAACTGCTTGTGTCCGGGCTCGGACATCTGTCCCACTACATGTGAACAGCAGTGGCCGCTGTCAGCCCGGCATTAGTTTAAATGGGCTGGGTGGCCACTGCTGATCGCATAATCTGGTCATTCCAGCAGCAAAAATCTGTAGATTCTTGCCATAGGAATCCAGCAGCCACTACAAACGGGCCGCGTGAAAAAGTCCTAACACTTCCATCTTTTTATTACCTCTCACAAAGATCCCAGTACTCCCTCTGACAATGCATTTATTGGCTTTTCTTTTTATTTAGGCACCATCCAGGGTCAGAGATTACACAGTCATGTAAATCCTGGTGCCTGTGCAGTTCATAGCTACACTTACAAATGTTAGACAATTATTTTACAGAATGATCATGCAGTGGTGAGGTTTTCAGATCTGTGGGCGGTTTAAAGTGGTTGTTTACCCTAATTTGTCATTTTTACCTACAGGTAAGCCTATAAGGCGGCTTACCTGTAGGTAAAAGTAATATCTCCTAAACCTGTACGGTTTAGGAGATATTCCCTTTGCATGCAGCTGAAGATGTCAGCAGCGCATGCCCTCTGCATGCCTGGTTGAAGGTCCGGCAGCGTCTTGCCGGGAAGAAGACTCCCGTGCGCATGCGCGGGAGTGACGTCATCGCGGCTCCAGCCACTCACAGTGCCGGAGCCGCAAACCCAGAAGAAACGCAGAGGGCAAGATGTCAGCTCCCTCGGCGTGGATCGGGCTGCAATACAGGGTAGACATGTGCGGTTTGTTTCGTACGAATCGAAAATTTGTACGAATTTGCAAAACTTTGTTCATTCGGAAGCATCCGAAATATGAATTTCTATGCTTCCGAATTGTATACGAAATACAAAATTTTGTTGACAAATTTCGGAACCAAATCCTGTTACAACGGAAACGTGACTGGTGTTTTGTTGACCAATCAGAGGTTTTCTTCTGCTGCTGAGTGAGGGTTGGGAAAATTACCTTTTTTAATGATGGGAGTGGGAGACTCGTACTGGTAGTCGATGGGAGATTCAGAATCGGACAATGTTCGTTAATATCGTTTTATTATTGTCATAATAATTACTATTATTCGTTATGATGAAGTTAAAAACCCAGGAAGTCAGCACAGCACAGGGATGGTGGGAGCCCCTCATAATGAGCACAGCAGGGGTACAGCCCCAGGAGGAAGTCAGCACAGGGATGGTGGGAGCCCCTCATAATCAGCACAGCCCAGGGATGGTGGGAGCCCCTCATAATGAGCACAGCACAGGAATGGTGGGAGCCCCTCATAACGAGCACAGCAGGGGTACAAACCCAGGAAGTCAGCACAGCCCAGGGATGGTGGGAGCCCCTCATAATGAGCACAGCAGGGGTACAAAACCAGGAAGTCAGCACAGGGATGGTGTGAGACCCTCATAATGAGCACAGCAGGGGTACAGCCCCAGGAGGAAGTCAGCACAGCACAGGGATGGTGGGAGCCCCTCATAATGAGCACAGCAGGGGTACAAAACCAGGAAGTCAGCACAGGGATGGTGTGAGACCCTCATAATGAGCACAGCAGGGGTACAGCCCCAGGAGGAAGTCAGCACAGCACAGGGATGGTGGGAGCCCCTCATAATGAGCACAGCAGGGGTACAAAACCAGGAAGTCAGCACAGGGATGGTGTGAGACCCTCATAATGAGCACAGCAGGGGTACAGCCCCAGGAGGAAGTCAGCACAGCACAGGGATGGTGGGAGCCCCTCATAATGAGTCGACGACTGCCATATTGAGAAAGGTATTTTTTGCTTTTTAAATTCATCATAACGAATGTTCGCAATTGTTATGAAAAGCTAACAAACCTAACAAAAATTCGTATTTCGTACGAATCCAAATTGAATTTTCGGACACGAATTACGAAATACACATTAATGGCTAATACGAAACGGAACGAAACAAATTCGCACATGTCTAATACGGGGGCTTTGATCTAAGGTAAGTAATTCATAATGAGCTAGTATGTGGTGCACTCTAGCTCATTATGCCTTTGCCTTGCAGGGTTTTTTTTTTTTTTGTTTTTTTTTTTTTTAGTTGCGCGGGTATACAACCGCTTTAACAAAGTGCCTCTACTGCAGCTGCCACATCTCTCAAGCTTCCAACACGGCTTTCTTTGCCCTATCACAAACTAAAACAGAGATGATATAAGCAATATAAGAAACAATATTACCTACCCACACAGGAAGTATTGTTAACCCCCATAACTTTGACATAACTAAAACAACTTATATAACTGTGTATTGTGCACATAAACAACAGGACTGCTATTTCAGCAATGGAAGCCGGAATATAACAAAGCACACCTCCGCTGTAAACATTGTTTATTAATACTTTAGCATCCTTAGCTAAAGCACTTATATATATATCCCACTTTGAAGCACTTATTTTTTTTTTAAAGCTCAGGAACAGGAATGTACTATGTAGAATCCATTTCTAAACACCTGCGTGGCAGCTGATAATACACTTCCAATTCAGCGATTGTAAAATGCAGGCCTCTTCTTCATAAAGCAAGCCGAAGCCGAGGTAATTGTATTAAATCACAGTCACTTCATCTAAAGAGCAGGCAGACACATATGTGCTAAAAGCTGCATGCAAAAGTTTCCTGAATTTTCAAAGGCCAGGAATGCAGCGCTGTCATTTTGTATAGAAATGAAATGAATGGTGTTTTTACGTCCCGGCATTAAAAGCAGAATAGAAAGGAACACTTGCACTATTGAAGAGCTGAGCGGCTGCATTGATTCCAGTTTAGGAGACCCAGAATAGCCGTAATCTAGGCAAATTGTCCGCGGTGCTTCTCTCCCCGAGAGGATGGGAATATGGAGCGGAGAAGAGAACGCAAGGCTGAAGATTTGATGAAAAAAACATCCTTTTAATGCTGGTGTCATCAAATTATGCCTTAGTATAATTTACATGGTAGGAATTGGAGGCCACGGACTGTATGTGCATTTGCATTCAAAGCAGGAGAGAGTAAATAAGGTTGTTTAAGTCCACCATGTCTCAGAATGTCCCTGCGAGGACAGAACTGGGTGACAGAAAGGGAGCCTGTCAGGTGAGAAACCTGAAGGCTTCCATTGTTGAGCTTTTCTTAGAAAAATGCTAACTGGCTGGCTGCCATGCTGATGTTTATTTTTTCTTTTTATTTAATTACTTGCAAAAATATTAACAATGGCAAAAAAAATGTTACATTATAGAATAAACACCTGCATAACCTTGCTACACACAAATATAAAAAGAATGTAAAACAAATCTTTATAGATGACACTGGCCAGGAGTTGCTCTGCCCAAATATTGTAAGCTAAAGCTGCTGTACTGTTGGGTAGCAATGACAAAATCATATAGCAGTTCACTGTTCAGGGAGGAAAGCACACCAAGCCAATTACTGCCGGTTCACACAGGGGCAACACGTTTGGCAGGCCGACTCACCGAGGCGACCTGCACACGACTTCAGCGGCGACTTGCAAAACGACTTCTGTATAGAAGTCAATGCAAGTCGCCTGAAGTCGCCCCAAAAATACTACAGGAACCTTTTTCTAAGTCGGAGCGACTTGCGTCGCTCCTATTAGAACAGTTCCATTGTACAGAACGGGACGCGACTTGTCAGGCGGCTAAGTCGCCTGACAAGTCGCCCCTGTGTGAACCAGGGCTTAGAGTCCAGAACATTTTTTTTTTAATTGTTTTTTTTTTTTTTAACTAATCAATAAAGTTGTTTAGTAAAGTAAAAAAAAGCCAACACATTTCAGGGGGTATTACTGAAGATCCCACTTCATCAGGGTTTAAATACGTACTCTGGAATAGTGGAGCTGTAGTGGTCCTGAGGGTGGTATTTAGGAATAAACAGAAAAGTCTGCTCCAGTCCCTGGTTTGGCAGGTTGTTAGGTAGCAAAAAAACTGATAATCACCCTGGCAGCTCACGCAACAATGCTTTTAACTACTCCAATTTTGTAAGTGGCTTTCTTATTACTCAATAAATATGTTTGTCAGTATTACGCTATGGTACCCCTCTTTTATTTTGGGATACATCTGAATATCACCTACATCTACCTATACTTGGTATCTGTGATCAACGAGTTTGGCGTTCCCTGCCTGGTACACAGATCAGCCTGAGGGTTCCTCCTGGTATCTATCTTTTGGCTCCTGACCGGATAAAGGACCTGGCCGGGTATAGGTCGCAAGCTCTCACAGCTTGCCGTCTGGTAAGCGAGCAATTTGTGTGTTTAGCACTGATGGTGCGGTGGAGGATGAAAATTGAACTTTCAGATCACATTTCAAGTCTGGTTTAATCGTTTGAGCACTGTTGATTTAAGAAGATGGACTTTTTAGTTTAAATCACTTATTCACACAATTTTTACTGCTCTGTACTGTTCTATTTTGGGGGGTTCAGCGCTGCTACTCCTTGATTTATAGCTCACGCAACAACACTGACAGTCCTTCCCGTGTCCAATTCCCCTCTCCTATGGTAGTCTTCAATCAAAGCCCAGCACAGCTATACTGTATATGTGCACTGTACCCCCCCCCCAGGTCCTGTGTGGATGGGTCTTTTTTATTTCTTCATTTTCTCATGAATTAGAATGTAAAATGCATCCTTACTGATGAGAAAACACAGAGCGGGAACCTATGATCAGCTCCTCCTGTATACGCCCACTGGCTACACAGGAACAGTGCCACTCCCTGGAAGTGATGTCACTAGCTTTCAGTAACCACACCCACTGGCTGCTTTTAGACTCAAAAGGAAATAGAATTGTCATGTGACGGCACCGGATACTGCAAAATAAGGTTGAAAGACTTTTTTCATTTTACTTAATTAATAATTGCAGGGGAGAATTTAAGTGTTAGGGTGGACTTCCACTTTAAAGCAGAAGAAATGATTTTGCAGACAGTCAGCAGACATCAACACAATTTAAAAATACATTTCTCCTGTTGCTTCCAATCCAATATTTCTAGTTTGAGGCTTTAAAGATAGCGAAATACGCAGTCACCTGTGTACAAGGGATGAGGGTTGGCAGTAAAGAGTGAAGGCACAAATGAAATTTTGAACTGGCGGCCCCAGGATGGGAAGAGTGTAATAGGAGACGTAATTGCAGGTGTGAGCGGGGAGGAGGCCGGTGACAGTTAAGCGCAGCTCTTTAGTATTACACGGCTAATATGGAAGCATAATGACCGCATATTTTAAAGTATTTTATTGGCGGGGGGAGAAAGTTTCTCTCTCTCAGCCAGATGATCGGCTGTAACCAAATTACTTCAACACAGAGTGTACATTACCTGAATCTTTTTAACATAAGTGGCAATAAAAAATAAATTGGTTCCAGGCACTAGGGTCGCCAGGAAAGCAAAATGCGAAGTTAATAGTCCATTTTTTTTCCCATTTTTTTTCTTTGAGCAGCAGTTACTTGTAACCTCTTCATTACAATTTCTAAGGAGGATTCTTCCTACAAAGAGGATCTTTGATTGAACTCCTGGGGGGTCATTAAACTCCCAGCATCACGCATGAGGTTAGAAGAGCTGCAGTGCTCCTCAGAGAGATCATCCATTAGAATTCCCGGCTCAGTCAATGCCAGGGTGTCCTCACAGAAAAGCAACAAATGTCACTGGCCACAATGGTATCTGCTCGTGAAACACACTAGCTTTCTGATAAAATATATACACAGCATTTAGAATTAAATTATTTTCAATTATTTGAAATCTGCAGCTTCCATTAACTGCTTTCCTGATGGCCATATGCATATACAGTGTGTGGCAGCATGGAAGTGGGCCTTATTCTGCAACATATCAGTATTGCTGTTTGGTGTCAGAAGTGCATAAAGCGCACGCCCCAGAACTGTGACTGTACGGTCCCCAACAGCAGGACTGGCTCCCGGACCACATGATCATTGTGACAGCCAGACTCGTCACATGATCAGGAAGCCCATGACATGCCTCACCTCCCGCACTATTGTTTTCTGGACCTACTATGGTGGCTAACAACAAATAACACACACGTATGTCTATTCTCATGTACGGTAGGAGTAGGAGAATTTATTTTGCGTTGCTTTTTGGTGGTGGGGCATGATATTGCCAAGAAATTATCAGTTTAGGATTATTATTTTGGATCAGTTTTCCAAAAGAAAATTAAGAGAGATCCATTAATATTTACCAACAAATGAAGGCCCAATTTGTTGTGAAAAAAGCAAGGTACAATTCACCTGAATACACCAAGTAGTTGCAAAGATATGTACAGTTTTACTAGCACATGCCAAAGTTTCTAAATCAGGATTAGATGTCAAGGTTTGTTTTACCTTACACATTAAGGGGTAAAAATAGTACCTTTGGATCCTGCCAAGAAGGTCCTTCAGGCACTTTTTATTAAAGGGTGACAACGCCCTGTCCCAATTGTCCCATCAAGGCCATCACAAGGGGCGGGCAGGAGGGGAAGCTGCCCTGGCCGCAGACGAGCAAAGAATAGATGCAGGGTGGTACACTCATTCTATGGCATGTATTAACATTGAGGGAGTGGGGTGCAATTCTTGATCCTTGCCATGGGAGCTGGGCGACCCTGTCCCAGTACTGTATCTCATTCACACTTGAGTGTCTTATAGCGCAAAGCTCCAAAATGTTCAACATCCAAAATCCCATGCGTTTCAGTGGTGCAGTAAGACACCTTTAGCTTGATGCTCCAAAAGCTACATAAGCTACTTTTGAAACAGAATTTGGCATTACTGGCTCTATAGCCATGAATAGGAATGCATGAAAATTTGCAAACTGAACATTTTTGCTCATTTTTCAACCTCTAAGCACCAAGGAAAAAGCTAAATCAGCACTACACCACAAGGAGAAATAGCTGCTAGCAATAAAAGAAATACACAATCCTTAATCAAACAAAATTACAGCGATTCCAACAATTAGACACAGTAGTCCATACATAAAAGTCCATAAAAAAGTGAGGTGCTCCTTTAAATGTGCAAATGGGAGAAATGGCAACTCACCAGAAGCAGGCACTGTCTCATTCAAGAGAACAGCCAACACACTTTCTGAAATTCAATGTAGATGTAATTCTCAGTGTTATCCACATCTGGTATCAAATGTTGTCACCTCCTCAGAATCATGTGCAATGATATCCAACCATACAAAAGAAAAGTCACATAGTGTAGTAATTAGTAGGTATTCAATAGACTAGTGAAAGTAATCACCTGTGATAGTGGTAAATGTTATTAAATTCGTGCTTCACTCCGCCTTCCCCACATGCAAAAAAAACTCTCCAAAGGGTGCATATTGCCATACAGTATGCAGCCAGCATGCTCAACAAGGATGGATGGATGGATGGATCTGGACAACACCACCTGTATCCTCTATCAGGGTCTCACATTCAGATATCCTTAGGGGACATATAGCCGCTCACACCACCCAATGATACTATTAGACAGAAGAAATAAGGTATCATGGTGCAGTCATTTTATCGAAGCAGCTTAAGATCAATACACCAGCTATAGACAAAACAGCAGTATAAAATAATAAACAATGCCGCTTGTACCTCACCGCCGCCACAGCAAGCAGTAGCGTGGCAGTGTGACATCACGTGGAGAGCGCCGCCTAACGGCGTTTGCCAGGCAATGTGCGTCCTCAGGGTAAATAACCTCTAAGCACCGACCTCATTCCCCAGTGCGTTCCTTGGCAAGATAAAAACAAAAAAAAAGTGAAGCTTGGATACACATGTGAAATGCTTGAAACCTGCTTCTAAAACACTGATATATGTATGCAAAAGGTATGCCTGAAAATCGCTCTGCTTAGGTGTAAATGTAGCCTAAGGGCTACCTGTAAGGTCCAAAACATGATTTGGCCTTGGCACTAGCCCTAGACCACCATACAGGACCGTGAACAGAACAGTTGCTGGTTGTAGTGTCCTTATTTCTGTTATTTGTATAAATCATTTTGCACTTTAAACGCTGTTTCCGCTGTGGGAATTCTTCGTTTGGTAAACAAAACACCCGGGAAGATAATCCGCATCTTGCGGACATGCAAATGCCCCCGGCCGTAACTCTGGTGCAGATGTTTGCGGGATAAACAGCAAAGTGTAATTACTTTGTATCTTCTGTCTTTTCTCCCATGCTGGCAGAGCTGAGTCGGTGAGGCTTACAAAGGCCGATCGGTTGGGCAGCGGGCTCTGTGGGCAGGGAAGGGATCTGAGCACAGCAGATGTCTACTGTATACGGGGCTGGGAAGGGGGGCGGCTGGCGGATTAACAACAGATGTCTGAATTTTCTTATCTCCCCACTTGTGATTCTGTTTTCACTTTCATGCAGGGATGTAATATTTTGCTCCTTTCTCCTTCCCTCTTTCTGACTGTATTCAGGGCTGATACATCCTTTGCATTAATAATAAAAATAGTAATAACATTAATAATAATAATATTTCTATAGAACTTTTATCGCTGGGGACTCATACTGTTAAAATTGGCCTTGTATTTTTGAAGAGAAGGATTTGTGAGGTGATGTTACAAGCCTGAGTGAATAGAGGTGTTCTGAGTCTGCTTTTAAAGATATTCAGAGAGGGTACTTCCCAGACAATGAATGGCAAAAAGCTCTATATTGTAGGTGCTGCATGAAAGAATGCATAGGATCCAAAAAGATTTTAAGATGACTCTAGACAATTCCTGAGGGAGTGCATAGGAGTATGGGTAACTAGAAGTTCTATAAGATGAACTACACCCAAGTTATTTAGGGTTGAGTAGGCCGTTTTTGAAAAATATCCTTCATTTAAATTGGAAGCCAGGATAAAGACCGGAGAATTGGAGTGAAGTGGCAGTGACGGGGTTGGTGGTTGAATAGGCTAATTGCTGTGTTCTGTACCAGCTGTAAATGTAGCTCTTCCTCAGGTAGACCATAGTATTGGGGCCTGCAGTAATCCAATCTAGATGATACAAAACCATTGATTTATTTTGGCACATCCTCTGATGGAATCAGATGTTCCATTCCTATAACATTTTTGGGATGGAGGAAGGTGGACCTGATGGTAGCTGATACCTGTTACCTAATTAGTAGGTCAGTGTCCAGGACCACACCCAGGCTTTTTTTTTGCTACTACTTGGTTGGTAGCCTCTGCCTTCCAATTGCAAACATTTCTGTCTTGTCTGGGTTCGGTTCCAGCCAAGTACAGTTCATCCACACTTGTATGTCGGTAAGACACCTGTTGATATTGGTCACAGGGTCACTAGTGTCTGGTTTGAAAGACATGTAGAATTGTGTGTCATCTGTATAGTAATGGTAGCCAAGACTATGGCATTGAACAATATTTTTTCTCAGTGGGATCATACATTTGCAATTGCACCAACTGTACTGCTGACAAAATGAAGCCCTATGGAACTCGGTCATACAATGGAAACAAAGAGAAAAAGTGTCTCTCTTCACAAATCGTGACCAAGCATTTATTGGTACAAATACTAATAGGCTGCCTTGTTGTAGCAGTTTGCCCTACTTCTCCATCTTCTCCATAGAGTGGAGCCATCCTAAGTTGTGTTACTAGCCAAGTCACCTAGTGAAAATAAAGGGGGGAAAGATAAAAAAATTATAGATTTCAACTTATCAATCCTTTTATTTTTTATTTTTTGGATACCAAAAAATAAATAAACACAATTCTCCTCACATCTGACTACATAACCCTGTCCTAGTTCAGTAACATAGAACATCTTCGCTTTCTGTGAGAAACAGTCACTGTGTTCAAGGTGCTGAGTCTCTATGGAATGCTGTAAGCAGGCATTTTGAATCATTTTAAAGTGGACCTGTCAGAAAAATGTATAGGTCTGCATGAATGTATTCCTGACATGTCACCATATACAGCAACAATATTATTTATATAAAATATCCATCTTTTATCATTATAAACATGTCTTTGAACTCCAGTAAGTGACTTTACCTGGGCCAGGATGGAAGAAGCATATGCACAGTCTCTTCCCCCCATAATCAAAGTGCAACATTGTAAGTATTTTTTGTCCTTTCGTCCTCAAAAGAATACACCTTTTCCTTGTCTGCCCCCCCCCCCCCCTTCACTGCCACATTTGGCACCTTTTGAGGGAGGGAGTGGGTACCTGGTTCTGACAAGTAGCCACTCCCACTTCGGGCTCAGTTCATTGCGGCAAGCTTGTCCGGCCCCCTCCTTCTTCCCCCACAGCCGGCTCATTCACAAAGCAAGCGCACTTCGTGCATGCGCAATAAGAAACCGGCTATTAAGCCATATGGCTTTATTGCTGGTTTCCCTTAGTCAAGATGGCGGCACCAGCACCTGATAGCCGATTGAAAAATTGGCTTGGGTGAGGAGGACACCACTGGATCCCTGGACAGGTAAGCACCCTAATACTAAAAGTCAACAGCTACAGTATTTGTAGCTGCTAACTTTTAATTTTCCCTGAAGGAGCGCGGAGATCCGCTTTAAGGTGCAGGAAGGCTGCTTGACCTGTAGAACGTTCCCTACTAAGTTGGGCTATTCGTTTGTTGAGTGGTGGGTCTTTTGAACGCACATGCTTCTGTGTGCCATCAATCCACTATATGACAGAGATAAGCAAAGGCAAACATGTTTGAAGTCCAGCCTGTGTGACAACCATGGCAGCTACTATAAATACAGTGGAGAAATTAATGCAGACATGAATAAATAGGAAGTGTGTTATCCACAGGATCCATAAGATGGTGAAAACAAAGAAACAAAAGCCTGAAAACGAATGCAGCCACCACATCTAAAGATTTGTAACCTGCAATATATTACATTTTTGTTTTGGGCTTTACATATGTTTTTATTCAACACACCGTAGACCATAAAATATTAGAAAAATGTATATATATATATATATATATATATATATATATATATATACACACACACACACACTCTCATACACATGGTACATATAATAAGTTATATAGAAAAGCAAATATGGAGACGACTATAACTTTTCCACAGAGAGTAGCATTAGGCAACTCTGTCCAAACTTTTCTGCATGAAAAGATCACACGACTTTTCATTATTTTACAACATCCAAAGAATTATTTTCATGACATTTAAAGATTTGCAGCTGAGAAAGGACATCACACACTCCAATATAATATTTATGCAGCATAGAAAAGGCACCTTTTACCCCTGTGACAAGGAAAATCTATTTCTGACCATGAAAATGTGTGAGTATTCCTAATTAACGCTTCGGGTAGTGCTCACATTAAATTCTGATTTTTGTGTTCTATTTGTCAGTCTCTCAGCCCACCAAAAGTCACACGAAGGCAGATGATCATTATCGGAGAGGGTATTGTTATCACCATTCATGTACAGGCTCATGAAATATCCAAAAGGGTTGATTTACTAAAACTGGAGAGTGCAAAATCTGGTGCAGCTCTACATTTAAACCAATCAGTTTCTAGTTTTTTTTTGTCAAAGCTTAACGGAACAAGCTGAAGTTAGAAGCTGATTGGCTACCATGCACAACTGCACTAGATTTTGCACTCTCCAGTATTAGTAAATCAATCCCATAGTGTCCCAAAACCAAAGAAGCGTGCTTCTTCCAATTCCAATATCCCCATATGCTCACACACAGAATTCCAGGTGTCTACAGATCATTCCATACTTCTAACTAGAATGTGGACAGTGCACATCGAGTGCAGTAGAAAGTGCAAAAGCCTGTACAGACATAATGGAACAAAGTAGGCTCTAAAAACAACAGAAGCTGGTTTTCTGTTCTGTTTGCCTAGACAGTGTTTATGGTCATGAAGGATGGGGAAATAATTGTTTTCAGTTTCAGAATTGACGTATCGCATTCAGCCCTATATAAAAAGGCTCCATAGATACCAATAAATCTGGAAACTGCGGGAAGGATGACTTAATGGGAAGGGGTTAACAGCAGGATGGAAGTTAGCTGAGCTGCACAGCTGTCACAATGCCTCTGTCGCAGGTAATTAGGACGTACAGTTAATTTGGGAGTAAAACATACATATCTCCTTTGTATACATAAAAAGCCTAAAAACTGCCTGGGGCCTACAAGCGTAAGTCACAAACACAGTGCACAAAGCCGAGAGTGAGCGCCTCATACTTCTGTTGTTCTAAGCGACTATTTCATTCTTCTGAAGTTTTTATTCTGCTAGACATGAGGCTTAATATTCTGTATGTGCGTCCTCTGGCAGACTGGCACCAAACCTTCTGGCTGTGATCCCAATGTCTGTACGCTGGGGGCCCATTCAGCCACAAAACTCTACAGAGCTCCAAGAATTATAACCAATACATTTGAAAGTTGGCTGTGTTTGCTCTGATTGACCAATCCTTGGTTAACCAAATTAGTCAACCTTAAGTGTCGGTTCACACTGAGGCAGCACGACTTGCAGCGCGACTGCCTCAGGCGACCTGGACACGACAGGAGGGGCGACTTGCAAAACGACTTCTGTATAGAAGTCAATGCAAGTCGCTCCCAAAGTCGTACAGGAACCTTTTTCTAAGTCGGAGCGACTTGCGTAGTACAAAACGGGACGCGACTTGCCAGGCGGCTAGGCTGCCTGACAAGTCGCCCCTGTGTGAACCGGGGCTAAGTAACACGGGCAACTTGCCTGACAGCTTAGAATGGTTGTGCCTGTTATTATGCCATGTATAAGGCAAAGGTCCATTCTGATCAATGCTGGCTGATCGACCATTATTGATATTGATCATGCATAACTTGCTCCTCTGATGAAAGGAGGATAATGCCCATGAATGACTAAAGATAAATCCTCTAAAACAATTCTCATTGGTAAACTGCATGTGCATCCCTGAAAAAAGTGGACTCTGTTGCGAGAAATGCGCTGGATAAAAATGAGCATATACAAGGTAATAATAATACATATTGTATAGCAATAATGTTGCAATGTGAATGTCAAAGAACTTTCTTTTATGTGATAAAGTAAAGCATTGATATAATTATATATACACTCCATAAATACCCCTCATTTTTTTCTATATATTAGGTTTGTGGATTAATTACTGGGGCCGATATAGACATGCATTGTGTTAATTATCTCTTCTGATTTCCAATATTTTTATCTTCTTGTTAGTGATTTATCTGTAGGTTAAGAGATTTTGGACAGAAAAGACAGACGCTCTCCAGAAGCTGCAGCTACCAATAACACACGGACTGCAAACTTTTTTTGTTGTTATAGCTTTATGTGTTTATTACGCTTTTAAGTGGAACTGAACTTAAATAGAGAAGATTTGCTACATTAGAGGGAACATCTAGAAATGTTAATTGTGCAAAAAGCAGTGTCCCGAAAAATCTAATTTTGGCTAAAACTCCTCTTGAAGAATAGCAGAGCATTAACTGGTATATGACTGTGCCTAGGCACTCCTGTGCCTACAGTTGTATATCTGCAAATGTGAGATCTAAGGTACTGCTGCCTTTGACCCTCTGAAGATCTGGAGTGAGATTTGGTGATGTGACTGTTGTGCTGCTCACTGCTTGCTGAAGGTTCCGACAAGTGGACAAGTTCCCCATTGACAACATCACATATAATGAAACGCGTCTGGAGAAGGATACGTGCTGACGTCACCACGCTGTCTCGTTAGGAGGACGGGAGTTTGTTTGTAGCTGGTCGGCTCTGTATTTTATTCGCGATTTTTAAACATCTACAATGTAAGTGCAATGTTGTTTATTACTTGAATAAATATCCAATTAGGCAATATTACACTATGGTAGTTCTCTCTTTCTGGGTTTACTGCTGAGTGGGTTGCTGAATTAATGGTCCTGGATTGAGCAGTGTCATCGGTGTTTGGATATATCTATGCAACCATCCATACAAAGCTTATCTTTACAATCTTCTGTGCAAGCAAAGGCCTTGGCTGGGCTATAGCCACATGCCTGGTTTTGCTTGCCATCTGGTAAGCAAGTTTTTCTTATGGTGGTGACACACTTATTGAATGAACTCACTGTGGTGTTAATATTAGAAAAATTTGATTCCACAGTTTTATTGCCATATGAGAGATGATTTCCATTTCTACAATCAAATATTTACAAATTGGACGTTACTAGTGCGGCTTCTTCTTTTATAAGTGGAAGCAAAGTATTGCCTCTGCCAAGATGGCCACCTCCATATAGAGACAGTCCTATGACCTTAGCCTCCCTTTTTTGGGCTAATTCCAAACTGCCGTTACTCTTTAAAGCAATGTAATATAAGCTTCACTCCGGGGTTCCAGAGAGGTTGCAAGTAGACACAGCCATACCAAAAATTCAGTTAGGAAATCGCTGGGAGGCAAAAATACCAAAATATTTCTGTGTCTATTTTAAGATATATTTATTATATCTACACATGATTCATTTTTATTTTACAGTGGTTCTAAAGTCCAAATTCTTTTTTACCTTAATGGATTCCCTAAATTAAAGTAAAAAACACTCCGCTATCTGCCTCCCCCTCTTATCCCTAAAAACTTACCTGACTCCTACCACCCATCCAGTACTGCCCCGGCTCTAGCACCACTCTCCTCTTCCTGGATTCACAGGAGACACCAAGAGCAGCGGGAGCCTTAGGCTCCTGCTGCTATCAGTCAAACTCATGTGACGAGGGGGCAGGGGCATGGCTTGCCAATGCGTGTGTGTCTATGGATGCACACAGTCCAGCTCAGGAGTATGCAGCTGGCATGCTTAATAGTACACTTTCAAAATATTCAAGGGTCAGTCCACTTACTGTAGTTTCTGGCTCTGCTACTGCCAATGCTGTGGTATGACATCACTACCTGTTGTAATTTCTATGCAATGGTGGGGGTCCTTTGTAAAGGGCACAGCAGGTGTACAGACATGGGAACTCAGCACAGAGATGATGGGAGCCCCTCATAATGGGTACAGAAGGTGTGCAGAGCACAGAACCTCTCAAAAAGGGCATGGCAGGGCGCAGACCCAGAAACATTGTGCAGGGATGGTGAAAAACACTATAATGGGCATAGCAAGTACGTACAACCAGGAACTCAGCACTGGGATGGTGGGAACCCCTCAAAATGGGTACAACAGATGTTTAGGCTAAGAAACTCAGCAGAGGCATGGTAGGAACCCCTCATAATGGGCACAACAGGTATTTGAGCTCAGAAACTCAGCAGAGGTATGGTAGGAGCCCCTCATAATGGGCAAAACAGGTGTGCATACTCAGTAACTCAGCGAAGGAATGGTGGAAACCCCTAATGGACACAGCATATGTACAGGCTCAGGAACTGCAGTGATCTTACATCGCATAGATAGTCTCAGGTGGGATTGTCAGTTTTTGTAGAGTGAAATTCAGAATTCTGGTGGAGCTATGGGCATAAAGGATATATATATAATGCAATCTGATGCAGCAGACCATTGCAAGTGCCCCAGCGGTGTTATATGGTTTTCCCCAACCCCTTTAATTGTCACTTTTTGCTTGATCTGTATGTAAATGAATAGAAAATATAAATAATGCAACAATGGCATGCATACAGTATACTGAATACTATTATTACAGGTATTAACACCATACAGTTACCAGAGTACAATATCTTTTAATATCTTTCCTTATAATAGGCCTTTAGAATGACAGCCAGTAGTTTCCCTTGAAGGGATTGCTAAACAGGTTGCCAGAAAATATTTCCCACCTACCCATCCACCATGTCATCTTCTCATCTGACACTCTTCTGACATATTTATACATAGATGTTGTTAAAACATATCAACCAATCTACTTTTAATTAATGTGCTAATTAGGAATGACATTGACTAGGAGTATTTAACGCAGACAAACAAATTAAAAACTTCTTTAGGGGACCCCTGGTCTGGAAGGTATAACAGCCCAACTGAGCTGGCTTCACTCTGCCTTGTCCCTGCTACGTGTCCCGGAGTCAGGGGGACACATAAATTTGATCCCTTTACCTAATAGAGAGCTGACATCAATACACAGCCTGACAGCGTGTTAGTGTATGATTGAGTGCCAAGCTCTGCCCTGCTCATAACCATCATAATCAACCAACCAATTATCCTCCATAAATGAGGAAATCTGCATTTGTAGCATAATAAAGTGTTAATTGTACCAAGCCTCCTGGTGACCCCATCCGCATACAAAGAGATAATTGCAGGTAGCCGAGGATTTACTATCTTCAGGAGAATGACTTATACTACGCCTGCATCCCTGACTACCACAATCCATCATGGCCATGTGTACCCCATTTCCCCTGCTAGATAGATAGATAGATAGATAGATAGATAGATAGATAGATAGATAGATAGATAGATAGATAGATAGATAGATAGATAGATAGATAGATGCCAGGATCAGGAAGCTTTGTTTGTTGTTTTGTATGGTTCTCTGAGAGTCGTATACCGTTTACAATTCCTCACTAGAAGTAAAATGTTCTCAGTTCATTTATTTATCGATCTTCGTTGTTGTTGCATTTTTTTTGCCTTTTTGTGACACTCTCGAGAAAGCTAACATTGCTCCGAATGCTCGATGCTTTTCTATTCTGTAGAATAAAAGGGCAGAAAAAACACTAAAATTCCACACTTGGCCTTGCCTGAAAAAATGCTTCTGTTTTTTGACTGGAGTATGCTTTTCAAGGAAGCATTCAGAAGGACAATTCTACTCTAATTTTATAAGAGGAAATTCTATCAGCCGAAAAAATGTGACATCACAATTGTTAAATTATACAGCAGTAATGCGGCTTGTGTAACGTAAATAACTGAAGCTCAGCTAAAAATAATAATAATAATAATAATAATCACAGCTTAGAAATCAGAGACAGCTGCGCAGGGGATTACTGCAGGGGCTCTTATTCTCTACAATTCCGTCTTTTTCAACCAGACAGGCCTAATAAATCCATAAATGTTGGACAATGGGGAGGAGACTGAGCTGCAGCCAAAAACTCCAGCTCAGAATTCCTGGAGCGCAGTATGGAGATGTGGATAACTGGAGTGAGGATAAACAAAACTGTATGACCTGTATCTTTTCTCCTTGTCCTAGGCCTTGTCACAAAGTTTTATTGGCCAATTTTCTTTAGCAGGTAAATATATTAATATTTCCATTTTATATACAGTGTATATATACATTATCTCACAAAAGTGAGTACACCCCTCACATTTTTGTAAATATTTTATTCTATCTTTTCATGTGACAACACTGAAGAAATGACACTTTGCTACAATGTAAAGTAGTGAGTGTACAGCTTGTATAACAGTGTACATTTGCTGTCCCTTCAAAATAACTCAACACACAGCCATTAATGTCTAAACCACTGGCAACAAAAGTGAGTACATCCCTAAGTGAAAATGTCCAAATTGGGCCCAAAGTGTCAATATTTTGTGTGGCCACCATTATTTTCCAGCACTGCCTTAACCCTTTTGGGCATGGAGTTCACCAGAGCTTCACAGGTTGCCACTGGAGTCCTCTTCCACTCATCCATGAGGACATCACAGAGCTGGTGGATGTTAGAGACATTGCGCTCCTCCACCTTCCATTTGAGGATGCCCCACAGATGATCAATAGGGTTTAGGTCTGGAGACATGCTTGGCCAGTCCATCACCTTTACCCTCAGCTTGTTTAGCAAGGCGGTGGCCATCTTGGAGGTGTGTTTGAGGTCGTTATCATGTTGGAATACTTCCCTGCGGCCCAGTCTCCAAAGGGGGGGGGATCATGCTCTGCTTCAGTATGTCACACGTATGTCATACATATGATGGGGAGCAGCCATCTCAGCATCTCAGTGGCTCGGGATGATGCGGTGCCTGGACTGACATTGGTGACGTCAGCAGAGAGCAGACTTCAGACCGCTCTCTGCTGAAAAAGGGTCACAAGAGTGCAAAACTAATTGCACTCCTGTGACCCTTAGGAGAAGCCCAGCCAAACAAGCTCAGGCTGGACTTCTCCTTTAACAGGATAGACACAGTATAAAATCAAAATGTATCTTTGAAAAACCTTGCAGGTTTTAGAAGAGATCATCCATGTCCACAAGACCATATATTATCAAATGTTTTGGGGGGGGGGATTGTGACTTAGGAAGGTGCACATGTACAACAGACGGGGCAAATTTACAAGTACTTTTCATCCTGAAAATAAGATGGTATGGGGCAGGGTCAAAAAGCTTCCATCAGAGAAGTATTGCCTTGCTTGAATAGCAATCAACATAGGTACGTGGTAGCTTGTATACTTAGGCACACAACAATTGCCTGGACATTGGTAGGTCTAGATTGTCCATCAGTCCCAGAAGAAAGTATTAATTCCATGGGCTAGCAACCATTTTATTAATGGTGTTGATAATTTGCAGCCAGTAGTTTCTGATCAGGGGTCAAGACAATATCATATGAATAAAGAAGCCAATTCTCCTACCCAGCAAACTACAGAGCAAACAATGCCACTGCAGGACTGATTTCGGCTGAAACAAGTAAGCAGTGATATTACCTAGTAAAATAGAAGAGGGACAGCAGAGTGCTGTTTGATCATTCTATCGTAGAAATCATATCAGTAATATGCCGCATTTCTACATGAAAAAACTGCTTTGAATACTAATAGCAACTCCTGGAGTTATTCTGATTTTGTTTATGGAGAAATAACTGCATTTTGCCTATAAAAACATCAAATGGTCTAAAAAAAATCCAAAGCAGTAGCAGCAACCTGTTAAAAACGTTATTAGTCAAGAATTAATATTAACTAAAGACAGGTTGATACAATTTAAAATAGTGCACAGAATTTATTTTACACCGCAAAGACTACATTGTATCTACCCTAGTTCCTTTTCTTTCTGTTGGAGGTGTTCTAGCGACCCATATCTTTTGGGAGTGCCCTCAGATTAGTAGCTATTGGCGAGATGTTTCCCAGTTCATATATACTCTGACATG
Organism: Aquarana catesbeiana; assembly: GCF_042186555.1. Lineage (NCBI taxonomy): Eukaryota > Metazoa > Chordata > Amphibia > Anura > Ranidae > Aquarana > Aquarana catesbeiana. The sequence continues at coordinate 214,320,244 of NC_133333.1, read as the reverse complement.
CATGTCCCTGTAAAGGTTGGAATTTGTCTCCTGGGGTTAGTTGACTCTTTGGCCGTTAATAGGGCTATGCATATTTTATTGGGTCTCTTATTATTTTATACCAGGAAGGCGATAGTGCTCAAGTAGAAATCAGCCACGGCCTCTACTTTGTCCTTCTGCAAGCATCTAATCAATAGGGTTGCAACCCTATACAAAGCTACCTATTTGTCTCGTGGTTGCCCTAAAAAAATTGAGGTCTGGCACTTGTGGACAGACTCAGACTATACAGCTGTGGATCAGGAGTCCATGGACTGAATCTATTCACCCCCCGATATGGTTTACCCTAAGATATATATGGTTTTACTCCTTTGCAGTGACTCATGCTTCATTTGATCGGGTACAAATCCAACTATGAGTAAATGTTCTCCTGATGTATCACTCTGTTGGTTGAGAGGGAGCAGGAATCTCCTTGTAATTCATTAATCCTTGAAATAAATTATTAGAATGACCAAGCGCAGTGTATGAAATGTTTTGTTCTTTGTATTTGATAACTTGTATTATTTAGCAGTTTGTGTTATCTGTATTTGTTAGCCGGGGAATGCCCAAAGGCTATGTTCTGTACATATACAAATCATCTTCAATAAAAATTAATTTAAAAAAAAAAAAACGTCTTCATAAATAAATTCCTGAAATGATACAATATGCAGCAACAGTATATAAATAAAAAATATTAAAAAAAACATATAGAATAAAAAAATATAAATAAAGCCACCCCTGAGCTCCAGTCTATGACTGTGCCTAGGCTGAAATGATGTCATCAGTCTGCTACAGACAGAGGAAGCATTCTCTTAGTCTCCTCACCTTAGTAGTCAGACTGTTCTTTCGAAAATTTGAAGTCACAAGCTAAGAGGCTGTAGTAGAGCAGATCTGTTTCAGGTATTTATGAACACAGCCAAGAATTGCACAGTCTCTAGGTTTTACATGATGGTTTCATCTTTGAGCTGGCATCTCAGTCTGGGAAGTTAATGATGCACTTAGAGGATGCTTGAATAAAGATTGCACTGTCCTTTTGGGGAGAAAAGCAGATGAAGGTATTGTTAGGAGGAGTCCTGCGATGTGCTTATTTTGTCAAGGGGTTGCATCTGCTACACACAAACACTGTCCAGCGTGTCCGCCCACACCAGCAGTCTGTGCTGTCAACAACGCAGCTATCCAGAGACAAATCCCACTAGCAGTGCGTTTAGAGCGGATCATATATTAAAGAAATTGCCCCGAGTCTAGTAGTTGTGTCTTTCAGAGTAGACTTTGACTCATCGCAGAATTGACACAATGGATGTAACAAACTAATTATTAGCTTTTTTTTTTCCTTGGTTCTTTTATCTGCTTTTTTTACAGCAGCTCAGAAAACACAGCCAGTGGGGACTTGTGATACTTATTAATGCAATAAAGACACATAATCTTCCAATCCTTGCCTATTCATTCCCTGCATTATTTACGGGGGAGACGGCACTTGAGTCATTTAGAGAGGATTTTTCTGCAATATTTTCCTAAAGAAACTGCTGAGGTAAAAGGAAAGACAAAAGAATGGTCTTAAGCATAGGTCTACAATAGTCAACTGTGCCCCTGGGAATCTATTGTAACACTTGACCTCCGTGTTAGGCTGATTGCCAAGTGTTTATCTCAGAGAGGTTTGGCGGTGGACCGGTGGTCGTCAATATTTAATAGGTGGGTCAGGCGGTATATTCAGGCTACATTGTGTTGTATAGTGATGTGAGAACAAGCTTCACTTCACCAGTTATCTGAAAAATTCACTCACAGATCAGATTTCCATAGTGGATCATCGGTATTAGGTAGGATGGTAAAGGGTTCCTTTGGACCTCCTAACAGATCACTTCCATGACTTGTGTTCCCTTTTCACACACCCATACTCAATGACCTCCACTCACATAACAGGGACACAGGAAACTGCCAATTACTAGTTAATTTTTCAGTACAAAAAATGGTATTTGCATCAGGGTGATGTGTCTAGCTCATAAAGCTGTGTGCCACATGACCAATATAAGATGCACTCACCTACTGGTCTGTCTTAGTGATCCATGTTCCACATAGAGGAGAGGACCGCTGTGCACTCTGCACTTGAACTTGTAACGGGTCCAGGGGAAACCTTTATTGGTTCTCAAAGGAATGGTTTTGTACAGCAACCATCTGACTGCCTTTGAATGGACTTTCACCAGACCTTCCAAATCATCACAGGTCCTCTGAGATACCAGTATGACGTCAAATGATGTCAATAGCTTGGTTTTACTTTACATTTGAATGGCTAAGAGGAGAACAGCTGAAAGAAAGGATTTTATCATATTCATTAATATATGTGCAGCAAATCACAAATACACAAGCTAACTACAACTAGTGCTGGTTTTGTGCAATCAGAACAATGTTACGCAAATGTCATTTGACACATCAATCCCATTTATTCACTTTGAATTCAGGTTTGACTCCGGACACTTATAATAAAAAAGTATGTGCAAGGGACAAACTGAGGGGTCAATCTAACTCCAACCACAGCAACATATCAACAGGCAATACTAGGTGATGGAATGATCTTTGTGTTGAATAATCACTTTGTGGTTGGTGGCCTCAATCTGCATTGATAATGGTGATAGTTAATAATCTAATGCAGCCTTTCTCAAACTTTTCACCACAGGGGAACCCTTAAAATAACTTTCCAGCCTCAGGGAACCCCTGCTAACAATGGCTATATCTACAACCTATGATACATAAGTATGATAGTCAGTGGAAAGGATGCTCCTTACATGTGTGGTCATTGGGAAGAATTACACCCTTACAGATCAAAAAGATCAATGGTGTCAGTGGGAACTTATGTGAGAGGCAGAAATTGCTCATTGCTCAAGGAACCTCTAGCAACCTCTGGATGGACCCTAGGGCTCCATGGAATCCTAGTTCTGAAACCCTGATTTAATCTAACATTAAATTGTATTTCATTATTCAGAGACCCAGTTCATACCTCCATTATTTGTTTCTAATAGCTACCCTTGGCTAAGAACCCTTGCTCTAGAAAAATAAACAAGAGAAGCAATGGTGATAAAATGGCACATTCTGAACATTTGTGAACAATCTTATTTTCTACAGTTTTTCAAACTGACCCAGTTGATGTGAAATCATGCTCCTGCTCTTCCTACAAAAAAAAGAAAAGGGAGCACCAACAGGTAAAATTCATCCAGACACCTTAAAAGTCAATATGATTTTACAAGAACTTCACTATCCACCACTCAAAATGTAGACATATTTCAAAGTGGAGAACATCTTCTTGGTAAGGGAACAGCCATTTTTCCACATCACCTTAATATCATTATTTTTATTGCAGAATATATTTTCTAAGCAAAACAAAAAATATTCTAATTAATGCACTGTGATTATGCAACAACATTTAGCAAATCAAGCATGAATGGGGCAGGGATACTTATCAGAATCGTCTATGTGTTGGTTTCATGCAAATGACCGAAATCACCATTTCATTACTCATTCATGGGAAATTAAAACATTTAGGCAGCCTAAAATTTGAATAAAATAGATAAAAATGTCTTAAATAAACAACACATTTTTACACTGACTGACATGAAAATGCTCTGGAGTTCCATAGCATTTTCAGGCTCCATGATATAAATTTCACCAATGGTGGGGAACTAAAAAAAAGGGAAGGAGACACTGCCCTGGGATGGTGGAGTTTCTCCTTTAAAATACCTTCACAGTTGCCAGGCTGACACGGCGGGGAGCTGATGTTTTATTTTGCATAATGCAAATTTTATGACCTAGATTTACTTTCATGATAAACAGTGAAAACCTAATGGGTATATAAATCAAGGCACAGGATCAATGTCAATCAATAAAGTCAGCCATGTGATACAGCACTGAAGGACTTCATCTCCCCAGCATAGTCTTCACAATTTAATAACAGAAAATGGGCCAAATTTATTATTGAATGACTTCTTCCATTCTGCAGCATCTCATTCAGTTCAAAGGAAAATAAGTACTGTCTGTACTGTCCCATAGTAACCAATAAGAGCTCTCGTTATCTCCACTGTCCTTTATTTTGTAAAGGTGTGAATGTGATTTCTAGAAGGGGTGAGTGAAATTGAGAGCTTTCGCTTTTGCCACAATTTTTACATTTTGCCAAGTCTAATGCCCTGTACACACGACCGGTTTTGCCGTCGGAATAAACTCTGAAGGTTTCTCCGACGCAACTCCGACAGAATTCCATTCAAGTGGTCTTGCCTACACACGGCCAAACCAAAGTCCGACCAATGTCCGACCATCAAGAACGCGATGACGTACAACACGTACGACGGGACTAGAAAAAGGAAGTTCAATAGCCAGTACCCAATAGCTTCCGTCTCGTTCTTACTTCAGAGCATGCATCGTTTTTGGTCCGTCGGAACAGCACACGGACGAGCGTTTTCCCGATAGGAATTGGTTCCGTCGGAAATATTTAGAACATGTTCTATTTCGTGGTCCATCAGAATTTTCTTAAAAAAAAGTCCGATGAGGCATACACGTGATCGGAATATACGATGAAAAGCTTCCGTCAGACTTTTTCTGTCGGACATTCCGCTCGTGTTTACGCGGCATAAGAGGAAAGCTATATTACAGTGACCCTGCCACTACAAAAAAGATCATCCCTGTAAAAGAAGAGGCAATATGCTTACCTTTTCTTGAAATGCCACTGATTCAGTGCTCAACAGCAGCCGCAGGCATTCCACATTTCCAAGTATGAAGAATTCCTTCTCCTACTCCTACCGCAGGCAGTGGTTTCTACCTCTGACTTGAACATTACAACAGGAAGTACAAGTCGGTAGGAGGATTCATCAAGTGCAGCGGGGGGGAGAGGTTTTAGGGGTTTCAAGACACATACCATCAGGATTATAAGTAAATTCCCTTTTTTTAAAGGACTAGTCAATCCTTTGTAAGGAGCCATATGATGAGAAGGTCTCTTGAAAGTGTTTTAGTGGGTTACAAAGCTGAACTCCAGGAATTATCTGTATATCTCATACCTGATGGGCCACTGTAGAAGCTGAAAATTACTGTAGTAGTTAGCACTGTTACATTGATAGCCACTGTCTTCCGGGTTCAGCTTGCCCTCTGAATACTGGCAACATGGGGTCAATTGGCACTGCCGAGTATGTGACCACCTAACTTTGCCTAAGCAGTCTGCAACAAGAAATTTGCGATACATATTGACTATAAATTTCATATGAAATCAGTTTTGGCAAAATCACTCAACTCAAGTTGGTAGTTATCAGCAAAATATTTTACAAAGCTGTAACTCACGTGTTATTTGCCATGGTTTTTAGCCACGCTGTTACAATACATATGAATCATTGTTTAGTAAATTGAGTCCATAGTCTGAAATAGCTCTTTCTTCTGATATTGTGGCAATAGAAGCATGTGGCCCAACTGAAACCACAACGTGGAATACCAGCGCGCTGATTAACTAGTGGACTGTGAAAACAATATGTTCCTGCAATCACATTAACCATTGGTGTGTGCAGCCTATTGCATTAGGGTGTGCACCCCGGAGCACAAACACACCAGCGCGTATATCAGTAGGACAGTGGACGGTGTCAGTAGAGCAAACATTAATGTCAGTAGGGCAGCGGACGGTGTCAGTAGTTTTTTATTTTTTATTTCATTATTTATTTATTTTATTTTTTTACAATATTATTTATTTTAGAAGCATGTGTGAAATATCAAGAGTCCAAACAGACCCCTGATGTCTCACTTTTGAGACAGAGAAAGAAACTGAGGGCAGAGATTTCTCAGTCCCTTTCTCTGCAGCCTGCAGTAAAGATAGTTTACTATGCTTCAGTTAAGAATGAAGACAGGAGCGATTGGTACAGATCACTCACTGTGTTCATTCAGAAAAGGAAGGGGCCAGTTAAGGAAATATTTACCAGCCCCTTCCCCACTCCTGAGATGGGGGGAGGGAGCTGGCAGCACTAAAGGGGGGGGGGGGGGCAGGAAGCAGGAGGAACCTGAGCCATGAGGGATGAATGGGTGTGCCCAGGCACATCCGACACACACTGTGTGCATGCCTATGACATCAACTGTTTTAAACTTGGCCTGGAAATCCTAGAACTGAGTGTACTAACAACCCAAAAAACCAAGGCCATTAACACATAACAATGGACCTCCCAAGCATTAGATGGTGCTGCTTAAAAAAAAAGATCTCTCCTAATTATATGAGTTATACTGTGCCACAAAGCTTGGTACCCATCTGTACAATAAATGACAAAAACGAAGCCCCCGTAGATCTACCTTGTAATTGTTCTTTGTTTCACCTTCATTGTCATTTTTTTATTATGTGAAAAGAGCAATTTCATGTTGCAAGCTAAATTTTGCAGCTTTATTGGCCCACCATCAAAACATGAATCAAGCAAATATTTTTTCTTTTAATCTCCGTAGGCGTCTGAAATTAAAAAGCTTTCTAATGGTTTACCAATAAAAGCACTCAAAGGATTAAAGCAGTAATAATTTGCTTCTTATATTAAGAGTGAGTTGTAAATAAGACAGAAATAGTCTTTTATAAAAAAAAAAATTAAAAAAAGCACAATCACCAACCAGCGTATAACCGGTCTTTAGCCCACACATAATTTACTATGCCTGTATAGATGGAGGGGAACGTATATAATAATCACAGAGCATGTATGGTACGAATAACTTAAAGGAAAAGTCAACCTTTAGCACTGGTCTTAAACATTTGCTTCTGGCACCTTCTGGAATTATTTTACTGAAATAGATTTGTTGTCGTTTGCAAAGATCAATACACTTTCCATTCCATCAGCCATGCTAAATAAAGTGCTTCTAAAGCCAAAATTCTTAGTTTCTCTTATTTGGTCCCTTCTGATCTGTTAAAGCATGTGTACACAGTTTGGAACAACCTATTGCATACAAGCATTAAATAAGACCTTAGCAATAATTTACAATAAATCACAAAATTTCACTAAGCAAAAATACCTTTTTTTTTTGCCTCTTTTATCTTGCAGTCACGTGATATAGCTTTTGTATCCCGACTGTCCAATAGTGAGACGTAGATTGAATAGAAAGAGTAAAAATCTGCCAAGGACGTCTTGGCATAAAAAATTGATATATTTATTTAATCCATCGAACCATAAAAAGGAATAGCTTCCTAAAGACTGACACGTTTCAGCCTCCTACATAGGCCTTAGTCATAAATAATCAGACAGAGACAGAGTGACACAGAGATTGGTTTTACCATGTGATGAAGCTCTGTGCCTGTGCTTTATATGAAAGAACACAGCTCCGGTATCCTTTTAGATGTGCTGCTCCTTCCTGCTGGCCACTGGATAGTACAAACTTTAGCTGTGCAATCTGCTGATCAGCTGATTGATACACTCTGCAGGACCTGCTTCTGAAACAGATTGCACAGCAACACCCAGTGGTCAACATCGAGGAGCATGCACTTCCAAAGGGATGCCAGGGTTGTGTTCTGATATATAACAAACGGGTTCACAGCAGATCACAGGTTCCTTCCAGGGGGAGGCTGGAGAATGCACATTAGGAGTGACAATGCTAAAAATGGAATAATACGTGAAAAAGCAATACCACTCCTGAATAAGGGATTAGAAGGAAATGACAGACTCAACTATGTATTTACTGTATATAAATATAGTAATGAAAGAAACGTTGCGTATAAAGTAAGCAACTAATTTCAGAGTTAATGACACAAAATATGTTTGGGTTTACTGACACTCTAAAAATACCAATAAAAACGTTTTGTTATACCATTTCCATAAATGCAAAAAATACCTGTTGATCCTGCCAGAAAACTTGTGAGCTCATCATTTTCTGCATTCTTGTCAATTGTTTTTAATTATCTCTGACAACTACATAACCCTCCCCTCTATGCTATGGAGAAGAGGAGGGGTGGTTTCTTTAGTTTTGTCCTGACTTGTTGTTCTAGTACAGCAGGGATATGCAATTAGCGGACCTCCAGCTGTTGCAAAACTACAAGTCCCATCATGCCTCTGCCTCTGGGTATCAAGCTTGTGGCTGTCAGAGTCTTACTGTGCCTCATGGGACTTGTAGTTCTGCAACAGCTGGAGGTCCGCTAATTGCATTTCCCTGTCGTACAGTATTGGGAGGGAGTATTGTCACTCAAACGACAGGAAATATGTCACAGGCAGGATGACCAGGAGAAAGTAAAATAATAAAAAGCCTTAAAAAAGAAAACTAACATAGCCACCATATCTGGTAAGCTGTGATATATTTCTTTTTGTTTTGGGGGTATAGAAATGATTTAAGTTTAACCCAACCGGGGTAGGCTGGACTAGGCTATCAAGGTTTATATCAGTACTATACTTTATGCCTTCTCAGTTTTTGTATTACAAAAGTTGTATAATATATGCAGCAACTTCAATTGATTTGTATTTGTTTGATAAAATAAATAAAAATTATTGTTGAAAAAAAGAATTGATTTAAGTTTTGGATGCAGAATGAAAGATTTAAAAAACCCATATCATTTTAAATGATTTGTTTTTATTGTGAGGTCAAAAGCCAATGCTTTTTTCAGCACCCCCCCCCCCAAAAAAAAATGTGTTGGATTTTGACCTCACAATAAAAAGCAATTGCCTTACATTGTACTGGTTTATTAATAATTTTTCATTCAAGAATATGTAAGGCCTGGCAGTTGATTGGGCATCAGACAACCCTGGCTCCCGACTCTCAAGCTGAAGTGTCAGACAAAGAAAATAAAGCTAAATAGTTGCAAATATAAAACTTCCAAATTCTAACCCAGAAAGAATCTCTGGGGTGCTAATGATAAACTCCATCAGTAATGTAGTTAAGCAATCACTGATTTCAGAGGAAGTGGTTAAATCAGTGAGCAACGACACAGAGAGATTGAGAGAGAGAGAGAGAATGGCCCATCCAGTAAGGCCTTTATTTAGCAGCTTGGCACAGGCACTTTGCATACAGATGCTGGATGGAATTAGCACAGCTTTGTGCAGCGGGATGCAGAAGGAGGACTGCTGTTGGTGAGATATGAAGGGGTTTCCAGCAGCGTGGCCTCGAGAGACGAAGACAGAAGGAGCCTTGGCCCCAGGTATTTCTGCTGCTTACTGTGAGCTTCAAGATTAATATTCCAGATGTTCCTCTCCGCTGCCAAGGGCACATCAGATGGCTTGCATCCATGGCACTTTTCAATTTCTTCCTTTCCAATCCATTTATTTTTCACTTTTATCCCTCCTGCTCCCCTCCGACAGAACCCATCATCCACACACCCCGCCGACCTTGTCTAGATATAGATATACGCAACTCACTTCCCCACTGCCAAATCACAACTTCAAATTCCCCAGTGCAAAACTTTATTCCTTACGTAATGAGTCCAACAGAGGGAGAGAGATACAGAGAGATGGGGGGAGAGCAAGAGATGGATAGAAAGATGGGGAGACAGAGAAAAGGCATGCCATGGGAAAGAAAGAGAGCAAAAGAGAGATAGACAGATGAAGAGAGAGAAGAAGAGAGAAAAAGAGACTCATTTCCAGGATAGGTATTCCAGTGAAAGCCCCTTCATACTTTTATGATACTTTTTCTTTTTTACAAATTTTTTATTTGGTCTAAAATAAAAGACAAGACCCTCAGGGTCCGTGCAAGAAAGAGTAATGCCGCGTACACACGGGCGGACTTTGACGGACTTTCGAATGACCTGACTTGCCTACACACGATCAACCAAAGTCGGACGGATTCGTACGTGATGACGTACACCAGACTAAAATAAGGAAGTTCGTAGCCAGTAGCCAATAGCTGCCCTAGTGTCGGTTTTTGTCCGTCGGACCAGCATACCGACGAGCGGACTTTTCGACCGGACTCGAGTCCGTCGGAAATATTTGAAACATGTTTTATTTCTAGGACCGTTGGACTTTTGGGAAAAAAAAGTCCGCTGGAGCCCACACACGGTCGAATTGTCCTACGGAGTCCGGTCCGCCGGACCTAGTCCATCGAAAAGTCCGCTCGTGTGTACGCGGCATAATACATCAACATAATGTATGAATATAAACGGTATAACATGTCACTACAGTATACATATCTCCATGGGTGGGATGGGGTTTAAAAACAACAACAAATAGGTGCATCACCGGAGATCATATGACCCCGTACTGTCCTGGTTTCTACATTCACCAGACCCGGTTCTGATACTTTTTCATACTTCATGGCCCCTTCATACTTTTCTGATCTGTTGCAGTGCATTATGCCTATTGTTAAATTAGAACATTAATTTTAGAAAGAGTAGGGGAGGGCTATAGCCCCTGGAATTTTCTTTTCTGATCTGTTTCCCGTTATGGAAATTTTCCTTCACTTCCTGTCCCATAACAAAAACAGGAAGTGAGAAAAATCTCTCCAAAGTGAGGCAATCCCTGATTGTCACCAGGGTCACCAGAATAAGTGGAGGAGTTCCCATCTATTCCTGTTCTGGTGACAACTCAAAATTTAGGATTTTCTTTTACTTTTGGTTACAATGATAAACAGGACAGATAGAGAGGGTGAATCTCCCTAGATGTTCCTGCTTTAAACAAGTACATCCTAAAACATTCCTCTGGTGGAAAAAAAAAGAATGAAACGAAAACGAATACATTTTTGGCCATATCATGGGTCCCTTCCAGACCCAATTAAGTACATTTAGAACTGAAGTGCCACACTGATATTCAAGTCCAGATACAAGTTTATTCCAACAACAAACTGTTTATACATTCAACACATTTTGGGGGCTACAAACCCACCCCTTCCTCAGGATTTAAGAAATTGAAAGTTTATGTGGACTCAGTAATAGAATGGTTGCTGCTTAAACCAGCTGCTGATAGATGCTGTGCAAATTCACAACTCTTTAATTATATTATATCTTTTATTATACTGAGTCCACATACATGATTTCATTGCTCCATTTTCTTATACCCTGATAAAGGAGCAGTGTTGCAGCCTCGAAACGCGTTGGGTTTATACAAAGTCTGTCACTGGAATAAACTTGAATATCACGGTGTGGCACTTCAGTTCTAGTTTCACCTATCCCTACCACAACCCAAAATGAACGCAGGCAGCCTTCAGTGTGCAGAGACTGCCAGCTCATTGTTCAGATTTTTTTTTATATCTACACCACTGCCATACTACAGGATGATAACATTAATATAAAATAAACATATAAAGTAACCTCGGGGTTCTGGTTCTATATCGTCACTTTCCCAAGCTTCCAGATCTGATTGGCAGGGTTCCATTATAAATCCATGTGACGATAAGGCTTTGCATTGTGCTGTGGCGCTCAGATCATATCCATGCGCACACAAACGGACACAATAAAAGCGATTGTTTACATAGGAAGTCGCTGCTCTTGCATTCTTCGTTGGGCTGCCAATAAAAGAAGAGTTAGCGGGATAATGGACAAGGGAGCTGGCAGCATTGCGGTTTCTCTTTGAAGTGGTCGGGTTCAGGAAGGTTTAGGAAGAAGATGTGTAGGAGTTTATGCTGCTTTTCAATGACCGCATAAAAATACTCGCAGCCTGCTGGGCCGTCATTGTTCTCTCAGGCATATGGTTTAGCTGATAAAAAAACTGAGCAAAAAAAATGAAAGATTGTGACCCCTGGACCCAGACTGACAACTTCACAGACAAACAACACAACAGGATGTTTCTATCTGTCAGGCTGCCTTATCTTTTCTGCTCACTGACATTTCTCTGCTCACCGGGAGAAGAAAACCACAGAGTCCGACCTGCAAATAACGCTCCAAGCTCAACACTAACGAACATTACGCTCCTGACACATTGTATCAGTGGAAGGGCCAGACAATTAGACATCACACACTTACATTAACACAGCCAGGCTACACACAGGATGGGAAGAATCCAGAAAAACGGACTAGTCAGAAACCTTGGTTCCAAAGGCCATTCCGGTCCTAAAAAAGGGTGACCAAACTGCTACTGACCCTACAGTTCTGCTGAGTCTGTGTGTGTCCCTGCCCCGCCCCCTGCCTGCTCATAGGAGTGCTAATGAACACTCTGAGTGCTCCTCTCAGTAAATCTCACATAAGCAACTCCCCTTCCCACCTACTAGTTTATTATTTTAAGTTCCAGTTATTGTTAAGGGACTCAACCTAAAGATAGATTTCTGGTTATTGCAGTTAGGAACATTATAATGATATTATACATTATACTTAAAGTGTTAACCCCAAAAAAAAAAAAAAAAAAAATCCTGCTCCTTGAAAGCATTTTATACAGCATAGTGCTTGTGTTGTGTAATTTGGACCACTGTAACACCTTAAAAAACCCGGCTGATCCTGCCAGTTTCTCTGTAATCTGACCACGGTAATCATGGCTGCTAAGCCTTGACACCGTGGTCAGTTTACATGCCTCTGTCATCCACAGCCCTACTTTTCTGTGTCTTCTCTGTCCTCCCCTGCACCCCCCTCCCCTCTCTGCGTGTCACCTAGTGACAGTTCCGCCCATCCCCCTCCTGCTGCAGGAATAACAAATATTTATGTATACCGTGTGTTCTGTATCTTAATGCAGCGCCCCGCTGTCGCTGTGTTTTATTTAAAAAATCCCTCCTTTACTGTATCTCACGGCGGCTCCTGGCGGTCCTCCTCGTGTCCCGCTGACGTCAGCGGGGAAACCTCGGCCCCGCTCCCGCTGCTTCTGTCAGACGGGCAGAGAGGATACATGGCAAGTTACATGAGTTACATGAGCGCCAGGATCCGCCGTGAGATACAGTAAAGGAGGAATTTTTTTAATAAAACACAGAGACAGCGGGGCACTGTATAAAGAGACAGAATGGATTATGTGCTTTTGTGAAAGTGGGTTAACAACCACTTAAAATCACTAGAAAAAGGTTTTCATTTTCTCCTCCATAAAATATGTATTATGAATTTTACCTTTGTGTTAGTTTTTGTGCTGCAAAGCAGCACTTCCTGGTTTCTAGCCTAGGCTGGGCTCCCCCGACTCCTGGGATCGCTGTGGCTCAGCTATCCCAGCAGGCAATGGGGTTGATTTACTAAAACTGGAGAGTGCAATTTTTTTGTTAAAGCTTAATTGAACAAGCTGAAGTTAGAAGCTGATTGGCTACCATGAAAAGCTGCACCATATTTTGCACTCTCCAGTTTTAGTAAATCAACCCCAATATGTTATGCCGAAACCTTACGGTGCATCTGTGCGCAAGCAGTTGATTTCCACACAAATGTCATGGGGCACTATATTGTCCATCTACCAGAAGGTGGCGGCACTTGCATGGAAGCATACTTCGTGTGCGCAGATGTGCTGCCGCTGGGTCTCTGCCAGCTCTCAAAATACCTCGGGGGAGGGGGCATTCTTGCTTCACAAAGTTACTCTTTAAAGTGTAATTTCAAGGATAATATATATATATATAGCTACAGCTTGATAGACCAATGTAAATATCCATATACCACACCTGGCCGATGCCCCTGGAAGCTGGAAATCAATTAAGTAGAGACAACTACTCCAGTGATCTCCACTTGATTCTGGGTCCTGTGCTGAGTGGCTGGCCTTGCACATTTTGAAAACAGGAGGTTGGCTGCTCAGCATGGGCGCCATTCAGATGATGCTTTGATTATATAAGTGATTAAACGAGAATTTCAGACGTTTACAAGGGCTTAAGTGGAATCTACATTTATCAGAGGACAAAGTACTGATTACAGTGCTTTAAAGAAAATCTGTTATGAAATAAATAAGAAGGTGCCATGATCTCCTTCTGAAACCTCTAGTACCTTGGCTGTCATATCTAACCCCTGGCTTCAATGTTTTCAGAGTCACTATACCAGAAAAAACATGCAGATCAATATTTTTATTTTAAGAATAACCAGAGGATCAGCACAGCAGCCAGTCAACTAGCATTTTCAGGAAGAGAGATCATCAATGGCAACTTAAATATTCTTTCCTATCCGTTCTGTCAAGGGGCCAACATACACTGAAGGTTTCCTCTGCCCACCTTTGCTTCGTTGGGCGCAAAAGCAGTTCTGACATCATAACAATACTTCCCAACTTTTTGAAATGGGAACGAGGGACACCTATTAGCAAAAGTATGTAAGGATCTTGCGAGCTACCTATTAAAAATAAAAATAAAATTATAATTATAAAGACAGCTGCTGGCACTAATCACGTCCCATATAGTCGTGTGATAGCATAAAAAATATAGAATTTTGTGCCGCGCTACCTAATATTCTGCTATAACAGCAGTAAATTTAAAGTGTCAGTAGTGCAATATGATGCTCTGCTGTGAAAAATCAAATTTATAACATAACTAAAGTGAAGCATACATTAAAGATACAGTAGTGGCATATCCTTGTGACATATACAACCCTACAAGATCTCACACCTCAAACTCATATACAGTGGAACTTTGGATTACGAGCATAATCCGTTCCAGGAGAATGCTTGTAATCCAAAGCACTCGCATATCAAAGCGAGTTTCCCCATAGAAGTTAATAGAAATGAAGATAATTCGTTCTCCATTGACTTCTAATACATGCAATACCGCATGTGGCCAGAGGTGGGGGGGGCGCCGGTGATTTTTTTACACAATTTATTATACATTAAAAAAAAACCCCAGCCCAGGGTACTCCCATGGATCTGGTGCGTCAGTGCACCGCTCTATTCAAAGCCTTAAAACGCTGGGAATTTGTTGAGGTCGTAGACTCGTTTACTGTGAGACAGACCAATTGCCTCCTGCACCGTCCTGTCCCTTCCCCTGGTTGTTTGATCACTTCCATCAATGGACTCACAATTCTATGTTTGATAAGGACTTTTATGTTATATATGTTAAGCTGATCATGTGATATATGATTGGGACATCACCATTTGTATGCACTACAGCACTTTATTTTTCACTTCTGTGTCACTATATATACATATATATATATAATTTTTTTTTGTTATAAATAGGATTTATTATAAGTAACCTGCTGTTATTAATTATATGAGTTTGAGGTGTGAGATCTTGTAGGGTTGTATATGTCACAAGGATTTGCCACTACTGTATCTTTAATGTATGCTTCACCTTAGTTATGTTATGAATTCGATTTTTCACAGCGTAAGCATCATATTGCACTATTGACACTTATAATTTACTGCTGTTATAGCAGAATATTAAGTAGATAGCGCGGCACAAAATTCTATATTTTTTTACTAGCAAAAGTATGCAGGCATAGGACACACCCCCTGCCACGCCTGCTTAAAGGAGAATTATACAAAAAATTATTAGGTGAACCCACAAATGTGTTTTTTTTGTTTTTTTTTTACCACTACTATTCCTTTATACTGGCTTTTGAAATGCAGCAATTTAGGAATTGGATGAAAGGTTTAAAATACTTTTTGAAAGATAAAAAGTCCAGTTCATATACAACTATATAGATCAGACCAAAATGAGGGACAAATGAGGAGGAGAGAGGGACTTTGTTCCAAATCTGGGACAGTCCCTCGAAATCAGGGACAGTCGGGAGCTACGTCATAACTCTGGGCTCACAATGCCGCTGCTGTTGCCCACATATTCTGGTGCATGGGCAGGATGTCCAGAAAATAACATGTAGCCGACCCTCAATACCCTCCAATGGAGGTGGCGGCCAAAGCTTCCCAAGGAGGAGGCCACTGCAGTCATTTTGTGTTTTTAATATTTGTTACTTTGTTTTGCTATATTAACCCAATGCATAAGCTATGCCAGAGGTGCTCATGCCACAGAATCACATCTCCTATGCTGCAAGTCATTGCATTTTGTAATGTGCCTTGATTTTAGGATTGCCCTTAAAATGAATCTTTTTATAGGCCTGCAGGGGCCTATGGCGATGTTGCTGTGAAGCTCAATCTTATAGTTACACCTCTGGCTGAAAATCTGTTCCAGCAGCTGTGTAGAATCTTATAAGAGGATCTTCCGTCGGCTTCTCCTCCTGGAATAAAGTGCATTTATGATCCAGCTGTGATTCACTGCAAGCCATGCAAAAATAGAGCCCATGAAGACACTAGCTGGGCAGTATGTAAGCAGCAAGGCTCACCCGCTGGGCTGAGGGGCCACAGGTGGTCCCTCTAATGACTCTTGTACGGCCTGAGAAGGATAAATCATGTCTTCTCTCCTCTGAGATTTCTGACACTGTATGCACACTGTGAGCAATGACAGGCAGTACACAGGCACCATATGTGCTGTGAAGCTGTGTTGGCCGATATATGGTTTTTAAGATATTTAAAAAATATTTTAAAGCAGATCTGTAGTCCTTAAATACCTCTTCCCATGAGCCACAAGGTCTTTTTTTTTTAATATAGTGCTCTAAAATGCCTAAATCTTTGGTGAGAAGTTGGCCTTTTGTAATGCCTGTTGGTAAGTTGCCTCTATCTGCAGTATATAATGTTATTAATAATTCACGTTAATATTAAATAAATGTTAATACTAATATATTATTGGTCTAATGTAATGATCTAGTTTTCTAAGATACCGAAATTTGGGTCTTCACTAGCTGTAAGCCATAGTCATCAAAATTAAAAGAAAGAATCCTTGAAATATATCACTCTGTGTGTAATGAATCTATATAATATAGATGAGTTTAATTAACAAATAAATTAATATATTAATAAATTAGCAAATGAAGATTAAAAAAACACTTAAAGAGTAACTGCAGTCTGCTCACATAATTTGTAACAAAAACATCTTTGCCATTCTGAAGCTTCCCTCCAACCACTTTGCATATTATTATATATATACTGTGATTCTGTACTTGCCAAATATGCAGCAGAAATCTCCCTCCACTAAGTCTAGCTGCAGCCATTTTAACTGTGGGCAGCTGAAGCTGCTGCCTGTTCACTTCCTAGATTTACACAGACGCACAGAGGCACGCCTCCAGCTCTGCAGCTCTCATTGGCCCTCTTATGACTCATCCCCCCTCCCTTCCTGGCACACTCCCATGAGAAAGAGAGAGAGAACTGTGCATGATGTCATAAGCCTAGGCTTTTTACCAGACAAGAAACAGGAAGTGGGCTGTATAAGGTATTTACTGGCAGATTTTTTTTTTACTATCCAAAGTTAAAACAACAAGGGCAGAAGACTTAATAGATGGAAAGATGACTGAAGTTCCACTTTAAAAAGAAGAAAATGTCCACATAAAGTTTAATTAAATGGTGGTACACCCACATTCTTAATTGTATTCTTTCTAACAATAATGTCTTCACACAATCAAAAATAAGTATCTATAGAAAATGTCAAAAATCTGGAATAATGCTAAGTTTGATAGCAATGCAAAGGTATAGTAATGGCACAAAGCTGGAAATTCAGAAAAGACAAGAGGTGGATCTTCATCTGTTGCATGCAATGTAAATGATAATCACTGAAGTCCAAAGATTGGATATGGGTGAGGCTAGGAACTTTGTATAGGTAAATCCTCCATTTGCAAAGCTGGGGGGAATAATATCCTAATACATTTCTGGATTATGACTGTCTCTCCTAAAGTTTACATTGTACTGTAATAAGAAAAAAAAAACCTGGCACATAGCTTGCTTCCATGTGTAGTCAGGTCATATACATGGAAATTGTTGTAAACCACAGCCAGCTAAATCTCTCATGGATTATTATAAGCTGCAATCAACAAGGTGTCTTATATATATGTAAAACAACATTGTGTAAGGTTTATAGTTGCTAATTATTATGCAAATCGGAAAGCTTCAACTGTACGTAATCCACAAAATATGGATCTCAATAGTTGAGAATCTCTTATTGTTGGCCAACATCCTCATAGTGATGTAAGAGGCAAACAACGAACAATCGTTTTACATACACACTCCACCAGCTCAGCTTGGAAGCCTTTCACTCCTACAATGCAATATAAGTACTCCATTGACCAAGTGAGATGCCCCTTCACTGCATTATGGGATGCAGAAGATGGACCTCAGTATTGCATGATTTTTCAGGCCTGGGAGTTTGCAGAAAGGACACAGATAGTTCCCATTCAGGCTTACACATTTCGTAATTGCCCAAGTCTGCATTCAATCATTTTGAATATCAGTACAATGCGCCTTGCCAGTGCACCTCAATAGATGTACCTTTCAGTGCACCACACTGCACAATGCGAACCGCTGTGTATTGAAAAAAAAAAAAAAGGTTCAGGTCCATTAGTCATGCCCCTTCAAAATAAGGCATGTGCATTCTTACTTGAATCTTGGTGTGCTCTGTGTAATTCTTCTAGATCTGTGCAGGAATCCAGTGTGAAATGTTCCCTCCATCCTGTAATGAAAACCGGTCACTGCTGCTCTCTCTCCTTGTGCCGGGTGACTGGTCTTGTCTCCGCCCACTAGTGGATGTGCTGCTGGGCCCCTCCCACATTTCTGTTCTTCACATATGTTATGAACTGCACAGTAATGGAGTCACTGCTGCTTTTACAAGGTAATAGGTGTGCAGAGGCATTTGGTGCACACAAGGTGGCTTTATATCCTTTGTGGATTGTACTTAAATTTACTTAAATTTTGTGTCTGGAGTTCAGCTTTAAAGTTCAAATTTGCCCGACAGAATGTTTATCTACTCTAAAGTGCAGTAATGAATACTTCTATACTAAAAGCTTAGTCATTATATAAACATCGCACATTTAATGAGTAGAAGAATAGCTTGCTCTGCAAGAAACGCGACAAAATGAAAACAGTAATTAAATTTAGATTGTTAGGAATATAGTGAAAACACACTCATTAATCAGGAAATTTCATTTACACTCTGTTAATATAAATCTTAGTCTGAGGATGAATCTGTGCCACAAAGTGATACATTGTTATAGATGAAAAGTTCTAGATCCAGTAGGGCAGATATATTGACTATGTACACTGCTGTGTGTACATCCAGATATAATAGGGGAGGGGGGGTCCTCTGTATAAAGACTAGACACCCACTGTGGAATCAGGTGATCTGGTGCTGGTTAAAGAAGTTGATGTCAGTGGCCCTGGCCACTATTAAAAATTATGGGACCCCAGTACAGCCTAAATGACAGGAACCCCTCCAGTGTCTTCCCAAAAATGTTAACTGCCCTCACCCCTTCCCTTTGCCTGGTGTCTCCCCATACACTGCAGAGGGCTGCTGCAAGCACAGAGGCTGAGAACAACCCCAGCTGCCTCCATGCACCTAGGCCATCGTTCCCCTGCCCCTAAGATTAAAAAAAGGTGGCTTACCTTTCCAGCATCCTGCAAATACAGGAGTGTGCCGCCTTCTGCAGTCCCCAGAAAAATCTTGCCCCATAATGCACCAGTGATGTGACACTTTACAGCACATACCTCTGTCTCTTCCTCTCTCCTATGCCAATCAGTCACAGAGGGAGGTGGAGGTATGCTTAGAGGGGGAGAAGTAACCAGAGAAGAAATTTAGACTGATGCTGCACTGTCCTCTTGTACTCTGCTAACATGGCGCTGCACCGGGTCCCGCCTACAGGCAGCCCTTGCTAAACTTGGCACCTCTGCTGACCAAATGGGGCCCAGGCCTGATACAGGAGCACTGCCTGTACCCTGTTCTATCACCAGCCCTGCTGTGACATGTGAAGCTGAAAACAGTACATGTGGTCAAACTGTAGGTGACCTGTGAGTAGAAATATAAGAAGTAAATTTACAAACTAATTTCACTGCAAAATGACCTACTTTTGCCAAGTAGAAAATCTCAATCTAGTTTAATGAGCTGTTATACAAGTTTTGAAAATAAAATGTTTTACACTATTTTTTTTTTTTTTTTTTTAAGGTTTCCATCTGGGGGGTGTATTTAGGTTTAAAATGTGTTTATACTGAAGTAGGAATGTGATTCACAATTTCTTTATTATTTAAAATTTCAAGTCGTGGCAAGCAATCCAGTAAAGCAACAAACCACTAACACTAACGCATTTTGGCTAGAAAGGTATTAGCCATGGCTAGTTTCACTACCCCTTGCTATTCAAAGGTTACTTGTATTGCAGATTATTTGAGGATCACATATGGACTCCATCGTAAATACGTTTCTGATTGATTTTCAAGGGCAAACTGGAGCCAAGCTGTGAGATTGGTGTTTCTATTTCACGCATTGGAGGCAGCGCTAAGATTTTTGTGGACCAAGCAATGTATTGTTTGATTCGTTTCGTTTATTTAGGTTTAGTGATCTTTGTATTTGCATTTATTTTTGTATCTTTTTTTTTGCATATTTAAATGTGATTGTTTACTATTGCTTTAACATTTCTTATTTTACTTTTCTTTAACTTTGCTGTTTTATATGAGTCCATTTTTGGCATAAAACAAGGTAGATGATAGGTGAAAGGAGCTTCTGTAACACTCAGGAGCCATTTAAGGCCTGTTTTTTATTAGTATTATTATTATTATACACGATTTATATAGCGCCAACAGTTTACACAGAGCTTTACAATTGTGAGGGGGACATCATAATTACAGTACAGTTCAATACAGAAGGGACAAGAGGGCCCTGCTCGTAGAGCTTACATTCTAAAGGGAGGGGTGAGGTGGTACAAAAGGTAATAGCTGCAGGGAATGATTTAATAGGGGTGGCTCGGGGACAGTTGTTATGTGGGTGTGGGATAGGCTTCCCTGAATAAGGAAGTTTTCAGGGATCTCCTAAAGGTGGACAGGTTAGGGGCTGATCGGACATACCGGGGCAGGGAGTTCCAGAGGATGGGAGAGGCTCTGGGGAAGTCCTGTTAAAAGCCAGTTAAACTTAGTACCACCAAAAACCACCTTGATTCCCCCTTCCCAATTTTGTTAATCAAAATCTACCATTTGTTTAACTACATTTTGGGGGGAATGAAAACTGTCAATTTTGTTAATTCCTATCTTTGAGCTCCTGAATGGTTCTTTTATACTTCAGGGTTTCTATTGGTGAGTTCTCTGCTCTAAGTTCTGGGCTCTGCACACCTGCTGTGCCAATTAAGGTTTCCCATCATCTCTGCGCTGACTTCCCAGCTCTGTACACATGTAATGTTTAATATGAGGGGTTCCATCACCCCTGTACTGAGTTCCCTGCTGTTTCTTTCATTTGTTTTATTGTAACATTTTATATTATGAAAGGTGTAAAAGGAGTGGTATTGTCAAGGTACACACAATGTACAATGTGAAGACCCTTTACTACAGTCTCCTCCAGATAGATGTGACCTATTCCTTATACCCAGCAGGGCTATAAGTATATCAGTGGGTCACTCGTAGCACTGATCACAGGCTGAAGTGATTCTATTGTCACTCCTTATTCACAATACTGATTTAAACTTTAACCAGTTTAGGGATAAATGAGGTGGAAACCTCCAAGGGGATTTAGGTGTCACATCCAATGGGGCCATTATCCTGCTGAACATACTATGAAATAATAAGGGCATACTCACTTAAACAGACCAGTTCAGTGCTACTCTTTTTTTTTGTGTTACAGAGGAAAGAGTCTGATGAGAATTCATGAAAATATTTTACTTATAACATAAATATCTGCAAAATATATTGTATTTGCAAAAAACTATATTTGCCAGTTGTACATGTAACATGCTTGTACAACAAATCCTATTAACTGAGCTCTTTATATTACATATTTTTTTTCCTTGTAACTATAAGTCATAGTGTCAGTATTTTATATTTACAAATGCCATGAGCTTGATTTAATAAAATAGGAGAGTGCAAAATCTGGTGCAGCTGTGCATGGGAGCCAATCAGCTTCTGACTTCAGCTTGTTCAATGAAGCTTTGACAAAAGAATCTCGAAGATAATTGGCTCCCATGCACAGCTGCACCAGATTTTGCATTCTCCAGTTTTAGTAAATCAACCCCCATGTCCCTACTAGCCAATGGTGGCCTTGATACTTTGTACTAAATCTGTGTGGCATGGAGGCTCGATATCCCAGTATACAGCCAGCTGAATTCAGAGATCAGGCCACTGGGGCTTTATAGACTTTCACAATAGGAATTTCTTGGGATGAGATTTTTTTTTTTAAATGTCACGTGCTCATAAGACCCACATTATGAATGCTTAATGAGAATTTGCTTCTGCACTTAAATACTTCTATAAGCTCAAAATACGAAATAGCCAATTCACAACAGTGTGCAATCAATCTTTATATTGCTTACCAGAAACTGCAGATTCAGCAACAATCTGAGAGAGATAATGGGAGGATAGATAGATAGATAGATAGATAGATAGATAGATAGATAGATAGATAGATAGATAGATAGATATTGGGTGTAAAGATAGAGAGTTGGATGGATTGATAGATAGTATAATGTATGGCCAGCCTAAAGATAGCTAGTTGGATAGATACAGGCATAGGGGGTTTATTTACTAAAGCTGGAAAGTGCAAAATCAGACTCACTTCTGCAGAGAAACCAATGAGCTTCCAGGTAATATTACCAAAGCTTAATTGAACAAGCTGAGGTTAGAAGCTTATTGGTTTCTATGCAGAAGTGAGCCTGATTTTGCACTTTCTAGTTTTTAGTAAATAAACCCCAATGTGTACTTAAAAGTGGGGTATGCCTGTACTGGGTGGATAGATGGATAAATAGATAGATAGATAGATAGGTAGATAGATAGATAAAAAATAGATAAATAGATAGATCCATGACTACCACAATCCATCATGGCCACGTGTACACCACTCCCCTTGCCTAGTGTTTTATGTCATCATGAAAATACAGATAGATAGATAGACACTGGTTGAATTGTTGTTGGAAAGATAGATATTGGGTATAAAGACAGAAAGATAGATAGTTGGATAGGTGGATGGCTAGATATTGGGTGAAAAGCTGGCTTGATAGATAGACAGATTGTTGGATAGATGGATAGGTATGGTGTGTAAAGATAGATAGATAGATAGATAGATAGATAGATAGATAGATAGATAGATAGATAGATAATGGATGGACAGATAGATGGACTGTTGGATGGACTGTTGGATGAACACATAGATAGATAGTTAACGGGTGGGTAAAGATATAATGAATAGACTGGTGGATGGAAAAATGTTCTCCATACATGTGAAGGTTTCTCAGCACCATCCTAAACAGTAGATGGAGGAATCTCCACTGCCGGCTACTGCACCTGTGAAGAATGACTGGCTGAATAAATATCTGAACAATACTGTATCTTATAGAATGAAGTTACTGTTTGGTGGATATTTTTCACTTGGCTGAGTTGGTTTTGAAATCCACTTTTGTTGAGCTGGGTGGAACTGTCGGGATCAACCACGGCTTGAATTTTGGTTGATTCATTAGCCTGTGTTGTTCTGGCTTCGGGTGTGTTTGCTGTTGGCAGATTGCTAGCTCTGCCAGCCCAGTTCTATGGTACGTCATAGTTGGTTGTCGACATGAGAACTCCCATAACACTTGTACATTGTGATAATCTAAGCGAATGTCAGCCTTTAGATTATGACAGAAAATCTAAATAGCATAAAAGTTGCACGTTGCTGGAGCGTACAGCTAGCGTGGTATATGTTGGCACTTTTTTCATGTACAATTAAAGAGGAAAATGTTAATTAAACACCTTCAGTTAATCATGGTACAGTGCACCAATTATCCCAATTTCTGAAGCGGCTGCAAATCTTTCTGAAAAACACCGCTCATTCAGTGCACGCAGTATGGGGTGCGTTGGTTAGCAATGATTAAAAGCTGCCTCGCAGAACCCCAAATTACAACATCAATAGGACAGTGACACGTACATCCACGGCTGCAGATTCAGGCCCCGCGCCTTGGCACGCTGGGCTCTTGTTCGCTGGTAATTTCCATTGTTTTGTGATCATAAATACACTATAGAAACAGGCAAGATAATTACAGAGCCCGCCCGGAGTATAGGGTGCCAAAATGTCGCTCGGGAACAATGCAGAAAAGCAGCTCAACAAACGCCAACCACGTAACACATTACCGATTGGTCTGTATTCATTAAAGGAGGCTTAAATGCTCCCACAGATGCTGTACATTATTAATGCACAGACCAGCATACTCTGAAAATCTTCAGGGCCAACATGATATACCCTGATTCTGCTTCTCCTTCAAACCTCCCATTTGTTCCTCCATGTCTTTTTCTGACCCTTCTTTGTAGATGATACAAACAAAATGCTTCTGCATATACTTATTATGTCCTGACATGGCTGTTGTAACAATTTCAGGCCTAACAATCAAGAAAGAGCTCTGCTTCCTCCTCCACAATCTGAAAGACACACACTGTCATATTATGTATAGATTACTGATCCAGCACTGCTTCCTTCTTCACTATCCTACAGGATACACACTGGTATAATATACACAGAGTACTGATCTAGTATTGCTTCCTCCTCCACTATCTGAAAGAAACACTGTCATATTATACAGTATATAGTTTACTGATCAGGCCACTGTTTTCTCCTCCACTATCTGACAGGATACACTGAGGGGGTTATTTACGAAAGGCAAATCCACTTTGCACTACAAGTGCACTTGGAAGTGCAGTCACTGTAGATCTGAGGGGAAGATCTAAACTGAGGGGAAGCTCTGCTGATTTTATCATCCAATCATGCTAAAATGATTGGAGCTAAAATGCTGTTTTTTATTTTCCTTGCGTGTCCCCCTTAGATCTACAGCGACTGCACTTCCTAGTGTACTTGTAGGGCAAAGTGCATTTGCCTTTCGTAAATAACCCCCATTGTCAAATTATATACAAATTACTGAGCCAGCACTGCTTCCTTCTCCACCATGTGACCAGACACACCCTTGCAACCTTCTATGCAGCTTACGGTCTAGCACTGCTTGCTCCTCCACTACCTGACAGGTCACATACTGGTACCTAATATATACAGCTTACTTATTTACCACTTCACCCTTCTCAACTATCTGACAAGGCACAGACTGTCACTTTATATGCAGCATAATGATCAAGCACTGCTTCCTCCTCCACTATCCAACAAGACACACAGGGGTTTGTTTACTAAAGGCAAATAGACTGTGCACTCTTCGAGTGCAGTTGCTCCAAAGCTTAGTAAATGAGGCACGGCTTGCAAAGAATACCCAATAATGTGCAAGGAGAAAAAAAAATATAACAGCATTTTTGCTTTCACATGATTGGATGATAGAAGTTAGCAGAGCTTCTGCTCTGTTACTAAGCTCTGGAGCAACTGCACTTACATTGCAAAATGCACAGTCTATTTGCCTTTAGTAAATCAACCCCACACTGTCACCTTTTATACAGGTTACTCATCCAGCAATGGTTCCTCCTCCCTGACAAGACACACATGTTTATCATATATATACAGGACAATTGTTCCTTTACTACAATGGTAGGGTGACATGGGCAGGACTCTCAGTCTTCCTTGCGGTACATATTTATTGTTGTGTATGTTTTACTATACAACTCAAATGTTATACTATAGTCCATACTTTTAAATCCTGTTTGTAGAGCTTACTTTATATAAGTCACCAGTAATGTTTACATCTCCTATACTGTGAATGATAATAGCATGTGGGACATCGTAAGCTGCGGTACACGAAACGTCGTGACCTCTTTGGTACATTGCACAGCCGGCCCCGTGGAAGGCCTTTTTTTTTACCAGTTGGAGTTTAGCCTGAGATAACCACTTTTTAAACCTTCCATTTAGACAGGTACCTGCAGAGGGATCAGATTCCCGGCGTTAACAGCTGCCTACGATCTTAAAATCATAAGCGCCTTATAAATCCCCACTGACAGCCCGTCCCAAAGAGCGGCGGGGGTAGAGGCTGCCGAGCAGAACAGATTATTAAAGCTCTCATTCCGCTCTTCTCCAGCTTATGGCGATCATAAAGCAGCCGCTTCATTCAATGCTCAGACTGTACACTCACCAGGCACTGTACAGTGAAGGAGAGGGAGTGAGACGCTGACATCATACGAATACGACAGGATAGGAATAAGAAATGAGCAATGTCATCACTCCTGACTATTCTCTCACACACGTACATGTGTATACAATATACATATACTGTATTCTTTGATTCGATGAAATGTGTAGCACATGTTCACAGGGCATTTCCCTTTGGGCAATCAAACCCATTTACTCACTTTTTTTTATTAATGTGGGATTTTTGTCTATAATTTTATTTTTGTTGTTGATATGAGGTCAGCTGTTACCTTTAGTTGCGTTCTTATCTGTAGCCAATTTTTCTTTTTGCAATGATTCCATTTCAGAGGGTAGTTTTATAGGGCTTTTGTTTATTTTTTAGATATATTGGTTTTATTTTATGTTGGTCGGGTTTTCATTTTAGGTTAAAAGCAATAAAAAAAAGCAGGCTTTTGTTCCAAGGGTGGTATTTTGGGGATTACATTTTTTTGGGGAGTTTCTTGTTTTCTATGTTAATAGGGCCTTATCTTAAGTTTGAGGTTCTCAAAGCACAGCATTTACTTGTTGATGGCCATGTCTTCCTGAAGCTGCCTTTTGTTCACAGTACTGTCAGGGCTGGGCACCTGCTACTTAAAGCGGAAGTACACCCATCGATTTAACAATTTCAAAAAACTGTTTCATTCCCGGCATGCCGGGAATGCTAACTCTCACATAGGTTGTGCTTTTAACCAGACTGTCAAACCATCCAATGGCTGGTGTCATTGCTGATCACATGTGCAGTTGAATATTAAACAGAGGCCAAGATGGCAGCTTCCTTGGTTGAAAACGATAGGAGGGTTTTATTCCACATTTTAAGGAGCACCATATTTCTTTCAGTGCTCAGCAGCTGCTCGGCTGTCAGTTAATTACCAGCCACTCGTTGTTACCACAGTGACTCACCTGGTTACCAATAACCTGCCATTCAAGTCCAGCCTACAACCAGCCACTTTATGCTATTTAAGCAGCTTAGCTCATTTCCACCCTGACCTTGCATGGTCTATGATCTCCAGTGCATTTCTTCCTGTGTTCCTGTGTATGACTTAGCCTGGCTGACTTCCCTTCTGATTCCTGTTCCTGATTTTTGCTCATGACTACGCTGACTCCTGGCTTCCTGGCCCCGGCTCATCTGATTCCCCCGCTCTGGCATCTAAACCCTGGCTTCTGTTTTTGACTATGTTCCTGATCTGTTATTTTTGCTATTTGATTCAAGGTGTGATTTTAATTGCACTTTCTGTCTCCATTTGGTTTATGGTTCCTGGCAAGTACACAGGTGCATTGTTTGAAAGTAAAAAGAATGAAGTGCAGGAACAGTATCAACCTAAATCACCTCAATTTATATCATTCAATGTACGCCCCATAACCATAGTTAAATTTAAGTTAGGTATACACCAGTTAGGTCTATTATCCCTAAGTAAAATTGTTTTGCTGTTGGCCAATTTTACACATCTGTCTTTACAGTATCTTAATTCTTCCAATAAAACCCCAGCCTGCACTTTCATTCTCTCTCATTAAAAATGTCCTGCTGTTGGCCAGTTTCATAGAATATGGCCAGGGACAGGACAGTTTTGCATCAACGAGAACAGGGGCAGCCTCTGTGAACTGGCTATCTTCTAACTGCCAGATAAAGTGGTCCTCTTACCTCTTAAAGAAAAAAGCAAGTGTTTCCCTTAAAGCTGCTTAAAATCTTACCAAGATTTTTTTTTTTTTTTTGCATTGGTACATATTCCCAATGGTAGTCCTCAATTTCCCATGTCTTTTTTGACAGTAGTTTGCTTATTAACCCTAAACATGGCCACATTTTAGTAACAGAATTTGCCTCTCTTAGATTTCAAGTGGATTCACCATTATGCTTAGTTGCCAAGCCCTTAGCAAATCGAACCCAGTCAGATTCACACATGCCTACTACGAAATAACACAACAATTAAAGTGGAATTGAAGGCAAAATCTTTTTTTTTAATTTCAGATAAAGGGAGGGTTATAACTCCTGTCAGTTTTTTCCCCCATCTGTGTCTCATTGGGGAGATTTTCCTTCACTTCCTGTCCTGAAAAATCCCTATTAGTCACCAGGGTCAGCAGAAATAGTGTCCTCTTTGGAAGATTTCCTCTCCACTTCTGTTCTGGTGACCACTCAAAATATGGGATTTTTTTTTTAGTGTCAGTGATAATGGCCACCATGACAAACAGAGGGTGAATCTCTAAACAGAAACTCAGCCAGTTATAAAAAAATGTTCTAATCCCAGGTCCACTCTATCTAGAACAAAAACAAAGGAGAAATGAATTCCATCAATATAGAAAGTTTGCAGCACTCCCCTACTTTCTCCAATTTCCACTTTCTAGATTAACTTTTAGGTGGCAGTTAAGCGTTTTAAACATTAATTTTAGGAATTAGGTTCAATTTAATGTCCTGGTGAGAGAAGGGTAATGTGATAGGGCTTTACCAATCATACACATGGTGATTTTCTGGCAAGTTCAACCACTTTTGATCAAGCTGGAATGGAAATCCCAACTGAACACAGAAATTAGTGGTCTCGATCAACTACAAGGAGATGGGAAAGAGATTAACTAGATAGAACCCGGAGGAAAAATCAGATTGCTTTTGACAAAATTGCTGTTATTTTTTTCTTTGACTGTGATTTATTTTTCCAAAGCTGTCAATGTATATCTTAGTTTGATTTAATTCAAGTAGTTGATCAAACTTGGGGGTGGTAAAAAGGCTTGTTTTTAGGCAACCACTTTGGTTCAAATGTTCAATTCCTAGTCGCAAGTGGTTTAAGTTGCCCGAAAGATGCCATGTGTATGGCCAGTTTAATGGTTCACTAAGGTTCAAGATTAGTATACATGGGGACACCAAAGCAGTGATTAGACCATGACCTAGGGGCACACTCCTTTGAGATATGATAATTCTGTATTCAAAAACTCCTAAGCATTTCTCATTTCCATTCTGGCATCCATCCTCTTCACCTGTGATGAGGGCACAGCCTGCCCAAATGCACTATGAACAGCCTGCTGAATCTGAATGTAAAAGATTTAATAAAACTCAAAAGGAAGGTAAGTGGGCTCACTCAGTTTAGCACTGCCTCCAGAGCTTAGTGAATGAGGTAAAGCTTCACTTTGCAAAGAATACCCAATCAGGTGCAAGGAAAAAAAAACAGAATTTCTGCTTGCACTTGATTGGATGATAAAAAGCAGCAGAGCTTCCCCTCATTTCAGAGTTTCCCCTCAGATCTAGAGCAACTGCACTTGTAGTGCACAGTATATTTGCCCTAGTAAATCAACTTCAATGTTTCCTAATGCCGTGTACACACGACCGGACTTTACAGCATACTTGGTCCGGCGTACCGGAGTCCGTCAGACAATTCGATCGTGTGTGGGCTCCAGCGGACTTTTTTTTCTCAAAAGTTTGAAATCTATCCGACGGACTCGAGTCCGGTTGAAAAGTCCGCTCGTCTGTATGCTAGTCCGATGGACAAAAAACGACGCTAGGGCAGCTATTGGCTACTGGCTATGGAATTCCTTGTTTTAGTCCAGTCATACGTCATCACGTACGAATCCGTCGGACTTTGGTTGATTGTGTGTAGGCAAGCCCGTTCATTCGGAAAGTCCGTTGTAAACTCCGTTGAAAAGTCCGCAGGACAAAGTCTGCCGTAAAGTCCGCTCGTGTGTACGCAGCATAAGTAGCACTGGCAATTCACTGATAGATTTTCCTCGTAAATTGTAGAATACTTTTTTAGATGGTATAGGAAAAATAGTTGCTGTGGGCAACAGCCCCACGTTTGCCACCCATCTTTTATACATAACGCTCAGGCAGTCCTGAGGAACATGGCACTCTGTGAGTTTTTGAGGCCGATCCACGGCATATCCACCATACAGTTATGGTGTTGGCAATCATATAAATGCATAAATCTCCTTTAAATTATTTGCCATCTCGAATAAATCATTATTTTTTTCCCCTCCTGATAAACGGTTTTGAAGGCCCACCTTGAATTCAGTTTTAGCAAAATGGCATGTCTTTGTTTGCAAATCTTAGAAGAGAAAAGTAAACCAGACAACAATGAGAGGAAGAGAGGTTGGCGAATTCGCCGAGGATTCAGCCAAACAAAAGGAGACGGGAGGGTGCAGCTGACAAGTACGATGATGACAGCGAGAAGCCGGGCAGATAATAACACAAGTAATAATAATAACATGCATTTATATAGACCCCTTTGATCCAAAACAAGAATACAATGCGATTCAAATGTATTCAAGGCAGCAAGCCGGAGAGGGATCCGCCGGAAAAAGATTTTTTTTCCTGACCACATTTAATTCATTAGCATCTCCATTATTCAACTCCTTGGTGTAATCTCTAATTAAACACAGCGCACAGACGCTCTATCTACAGAGAAGCACGACTCAAAACTTCTGCTCTCAATAACCGTACCATTATTTTTCCTACATTGTTAGAGGGAAAGAGAGAGAGGGAAGGAAAAAAAATTGTACAGCGTGAAACCTATTAACCGCCTGAATCGAGGGAGACAAATATAGGAGCAGCGAAAAGAAAAATAAACACAAAGGGCTTTCGTTGGGGGCGCACATTTTTTTTTTTCCCAAGCTGTTATTTAAGATTTGCTCCGTTTCTAAAGAAGGCCTTTGTGGCCCATCACCTGTGGCTGAAATGAGACAAGAGCCGCCGGTGATAGCGCCACCTGGGTAGACACCGGTTAGAGAGGAAACGATGATAGCAAGATGGCTGAGGGAAAGAAAAGAAGAGAGCGACGTAACAAAAGGAGCCAAAACTAGAAAAAAAAATTCCGGGGCCTCCGAATCAGCCATTAAAAAAAAGTTCAATTAACTGCAGACTTATAATCCTAATTAGACGGTATCCTGGTCACATTTACTCTTTTTCTTGCAAGAATAGAAGTTAAATCACACAGTGAGAAAAAAAAAATCATATTTCTTTGGCCAGATAGTTACGCCATGTCAGAAAGGAGACTCACCATCGCAGGGTGTAAAGGCTAATAAAGAAAAAGGGCACGGTGCGCTTATGCAGACGAGTTGCGGCAGAAGTGTTGCTTGTAAGTCGCTGTGATGAGCTTGTAAGTGACACTCTGGTATAAGTGGGCATTAATTTCTGCTTAATGTAGCGTGCAGTGCCTGGCCGCCGCCGAAGATGGCTTGCAGAACGCTACAGCCTTTCTTATCCATGTATTGCCAATTTCTGACACTCTACGCCGATGTAAGGAGTCATTTGCACAGCGAATAAAATCCTAGAGAGTGCAGAACAAGGTGGTCGGGGAATAGAATATTGGAAAAAGGAAACGTCTGATTGGCCTGCATGGGTAACACATACATTGTTTCATTTAGACACTTTGATACCTTGCAAACACTGACTTCATTCACAACTCCATATGGGACAAGCTTCCAAGGTAGTGCACAAAACCTTTGCAGAGCATGGCGAGTTCGGTGCACAAATGAAATTATTGGGAGTAATGGGCGGAAGGCATGTGTGGGAGCTGAGTTTGCAGAAAGAAAGGGTGTGAGGGGTGAAGTTGTCATAGCTGCGATATTTGATTTACTGTAAAACTTCACAAACTGTACCAGACTAGTCACAAGGCCAATGGGTGTCAATTAGCTGCGGGAGGAACAAAACGCGGAAAATGATTATCTGGAGCACAATAGCAACTTGGGAACCCAACGGGACACAAACATGGCATCTGCCATCACTTAATCATTTTTTAAAGTGCAAGCTGTTCTTGCTATATCTGTATTGCTACTTTTTTAAAGCTGAATAATAATGTGCTAATAAATTGTCTTCCCTTATTCCTCCTTTCGTCAACATGCTAATCATATTTTTATACAAAAACCTTTCTATTTTCATCACATACCTTATATAAAACCCACTGGGTCTCTGTGCTTCTCTATTTAATGCAGACAGATCATAGCTGGTAGGAGGGGCTGGCACAGTGCTGTACATAACTATCTGAAAACATCACAGCACCCTACCTCAGTACTTTCAAGAGCTCTGATGCAATCAGTGAGCTGGCTCTTGGAGGGAATTATGCCAATGCCTTGATGGGTAGAAGTCAGTCTGGAGAAGTGGGGGGTTCCTAGGAAGGTTGGATTTGCATGTAATGCTAGCCTCCATGATTGGAAGAACAGAAGTCCAATGAATGAACAGGGTGGGCCACGGACAGTCTGGTTGGGGAGGAAAGTGCTAGATAATGTTGGATGTTCTCCAGCCAGGAAATGAGGTGGGCTGTATCTGACTTGCTGCAGTGAAATCAGAGCAAGCATTTTCAGTACAGGAGAGAAGTCTGTACAGCTGTGCAAGACTGAAGGGAAGGTGGGAGTTCAGCTTTACGCCATGTACTGGAAACAAGCATGACAGCAATGCTCTTAACAATAAAAAATCAAGTCAGTAACTGCAGTTCTAATTTTTAATCTGCATTGTTGTGTGAGCTAATGCTTTGATCGAGGACAATGTGCAGCTAAAACTGGGGGAAGGGGTAGGTCTATGGTCAAAGCAGTACCATTGATGCCATTCTGCCGGAGTCACACATGAGGGCATATTATATACGGTATATTATATTATATACAGATACTCCTCGTTTAACGACTTACTTGTTTAACGATCCCTCGGACTTATGATCATCTCTCCCCACCCGAACAACGCGCTATACATCATTGTATTGTACAGTACAGTACAGAATTTTCATTTGTGTTCTGTACTTATGCAAATTAAAACAATGATATTGAGCTGAAGTTTTGTGTTTAAAAGCTTCTTTTCACAAAACAGTACAGTACAGTAGTTAAGAATGCTTAAAATATTGATTACTTGTGGCTCCTCATTTAACAAGCAATTTGTTTAAAGACCTGGTCCTTGGAACGGAACCTGGTCATTAAGTGAGGAGTACCTGTATTATTTATATTATAATTTCACAAAAGTCAGGATCAAAAAGTGTGTTTCTATTGGGTAGATTCTAGAGCTGCACGATTCTGGCCAAAATGAGAATCACGATTTTTTTGCTTAGAATAAAAAGATCACAATTCTCGCGGCGTAAAATCTTTCACATTATACAAAAAAAAAATTGGGCTAACTTTACTGGTTAGTTTTTTTTTAAATTCATTAAAGTGTAATTTTTTTCCCCAAAAATTGCATTTGAATGACTGCTACGCAAATACAGTGTGACATAAAATATTGCAACAACCACCATTTGATTCTCTAGGGTCTCGACTAAAAAAAATATATATATATATATAATGTTTGGGGGTTCTAAGTAATTTTCTAGCAAAAAAAAAAAAAAAAATGATTTTAACTTGAAACCAACAAATGTCAGAAAAAGGTTTGGTGTTCAAGTGGTTAAACCTCCCTCATTTTCACACCAAGGTGTATTCCTTTGATCTAAAGGACAAATTGTTACAGTGTTTATACTTAAGTTCTACTGCTAAAGAATGTTGTGATTCTTGGCAGACTGCCCGTTTTTTTTTTTTTCCTTTCTTTTGATGGCTGTCGGCTTTAGCAGAGCAGAGAGAAATCTCTGCATAGAAAGAATTGGGAAATACTTTGTCAGGATCGCAACAGGGAAAAAATTGTGATAACGATTCTTAACGATTAATCGTGCAGCTCTAGTACATTCACAGTTATTCCTATGCTTTCTTCAGTACTTATTTATTCACTGATTGAGTGCACATACACAGTCCTCTCATCATTGGCTGCTTTTGCTTCTGAATCAATGATACTTTGATAAGTGAAGGATGAGCACCCCTTCAAAGTGGAAAATCAAACATGGCATATATGATGCAGTCTCCCAGTGGCAATGAAGGAGATCTATGGTCACAGCATGCACTCTAATTTTATAACATCAGCATTGTAATACCAATATAACCAATATTTATATTTGACAATTCTATATAAGCCTACCTAAAAAATCTCCTTTGTGAGTGCTGCCTGTCTGCTGGCCATCTCTTTCCACAACTCCATGGATTCTCTGCATACTTTGCGTCTTCTCCTCCACTGTTTATTTTCAATTTCTAAGGACTACATATCCCATGGTACCTTGCTGCCTGCAAGCAGTGATTCCTGTACTGACTCCGCCTCCTGAAAATCCTTCTCTCAGCACCTCTGTAGTTCAGAAGGCAGGTTATGTGAAATGTGTGACACAGCAGTGCCTACCCATAGGACATGTGAGTGCGTGTCACGGAATACAAGGAGATAAATGTGTGGGGATCTTCACACAGCGAAGGGGGGGGGGGGGGGGCAGACAAGTGGAGCTTCCCCTTTTGGGTGGAGCTCCGCTTTAAGCTGGCTATACACTAGTAGATTTTTGAGCAAAAGTTTGTATGAAAACTCTCAGTACATTTGAAGACTTGACAAATGTTGTTCAAAAGTAGTTGGAAATGTTGTCTGCTTTTAACATTTGATAAATTTATTTGATGAATGGATTGCCAAACGAACACCCCTTATACTGTTAAAAATTCTTTCATTTGAGAAAAATTTTCATCTCGTGCCTTCAAATTTTTTTTATCACTACTATAGAAAATAAACGTTGATTTGACTCCACTCACGGTTAGAAAATCGAACAAGCATTCTTAAAACAAAACATTTCAAACCAAAATTTTACTAGTGTATAGCCAGCTTTAGATGGACAAGACATTTTAAATAGACTTTAAGTAAGAGACAAACAAATGAAAGCCTAATTTCAGCTAAAAATGTTACAACAGTTCTCTTTTTTGTAAAAAAAGGTTTAAACAATATGAATAAAAAGGTAAAGATTGCAAGCACCCCCGGCAGTGATCTATGGTTTGTCCCAGTGCCTCTAACTGCCACTTTTTGCTCGAACCCTGTAACTACCACTACCACCATTTAAAGACTAGTCAGCAATGGCAGCTCCAATATTAATATCCTTACAGGTTCTCCTGAACTAAGCATAAGCTACAATCTTTTTTTTTTTTTTTCCTTTGCACCAACAATTTTTATAGTCATCATCTACAAGGCAACAGCCAAGTTTCTGCAAGTGGTGGCTCCCTGCGGTGCTCTCCGACTGGCTAATTCTTGCCAATTTCCATGTAATGACCTGGACTTATTGAATAAGAAGATTACGCCACGTATGATCTTCTGAGTGTACGCCGTTCCTGCGGTAAGCCTCCAGTAAGCCTGTTGTCTTTGCTGTTTTCCATAATACAACACAAAGGGAAACTGAGGTTTCCGCATTAGCCCGACTCGCCTTCCTCTCTGAGGATTAATCCAGTTAAACTAGCCTGCCGTCAGCTGTTTGAAGACAACAAGGAGCTAGTCCCAAGGAACGTCAGATTTAGAAGTTGGAAGTTAGCTCGGCCTACCCTGATGGTAATTAGGCCATAGAGCCAGGGCAGTAATGACCCATAGGGCCCCTCAGATCCCTTCTGAGATTTAATATGGACATAGTCAAGGAAAAGGAACCAACCTCATTTCAATTGCCTCACATAAAAACTCACGTTTTTTAAAGAGGGACCTTTTAGCAATTTTACAAGTCTGTATCAATATATTCCTGAGTTGTCACAATATACAGCAACAGTATAATTTTTCCTGAAAAACTCCATCTTTTATCATTAAAAGCCTTGAGCTATAGTCAGTGACTCTGCCTAGACCAGTGATGGCGAACCTTGGCACCCCAGATGTTTTGGAACTACATTTCCCATGATGCTCCACTACACTGCAGAGTGCATGTGCATCATGGGAAATGTAGTTCCAAAACATCTGGGGTGCCAAGGTTCACCATCACTGGCCTAGACTGACTTGATGGCATAAGTCTGCTGCAGGCAGAGCAAAGCATTTCCTCAATCTCCTATCCCCCAGTGATCAGAATGCAACATTGTAACTTTGTGGCAAAGCACAAGGTGAGAGGCTGCAGCAGGGCTGATCTGTGTCAGACCTTTGTGAAAACAGCCAAGAACTGCACAGACAACAAGATTTACAAGCTGCCATCTCCGTAATTTGATCAGAAATGCTAACGGGTATATCAGAATTCTTTGAAAACTTCATAATATGTGCGGCCGAAAAAATTAGGAGTTCTTTCTGTGGTGCTAACTACATCAGCTATTCTCATTTTAAAGAGCTCACCTAAATAGGAACTGTTTCAACATCTGATGAAAAGCTAGGAGTAAGTAAAAGTAAAATGGTAATTATAATTAAGGTCTGCTATTGTGGAGCAATACAAAGCTTCTAATAGCAATTTCAATTCATTAATCAGCGATAATGATTTATTTTGCATATAATCAACATGTCTTCGAGAAAATATCTGAAAACATCCACTAAGTAATCACGCAGGATTCATGTCTGGGGATCTGAAGAGATTTCCTTCAATGGCCAAAAATAAACGTGAAGCGCTCATCAGAAACACAATTGTTCCGCTTGAGGTTAGATCTGAACATATGACTGTTGGTGACCAGGAATCGCCACAAGAGCCTTCCTGCGCCTGTAACTTGTGGTTGCAGGTTACATGTGCTGAACAAATTGCACCAAGCGCTATATATCTCAGGACTGGGCCATAATATACTGTCATATGAGTCTAGAGAGTAGATGTTATATACAGTACAGCACTGTCTGTCAGCACCATGGACAGCACAATGGGTATGTGACTAGCACTTATCACTTTGCAATGATCATTTTTGTTACCAGAGAGTACGTCTGTGATACCAGAGAGTGTCTGTGATACCAGAGACTACGTCTGTGATACCAGAGAGTACGTCTGTGATACCAGAGAGTGTCTGTGATACCAGAGAGTACGTCTGTGATACCAGAGAGTGTCTGTGATACCAGAGAGAGCGTCTGTGATACCAGAGAGAGTGTCTGTGATACCAGAGAGAGAGTCTGTGATACCAGAGAGTACGTCTGTGATACCAGAGAGTGTCTGTGATACCAGAGAGAGCGTCTGTGATACCAGAGAGAGAGTCTGTGATACCAGAGAGAGAGTCTGTGATACCAGAGAGTACGTCTGTGATACCAGAGAAAGAGTCTGTGATACCAGAGAGAGAGTCTGTGATACCAGAGAGTACGTCTGTGATACCAGAGAGAGAGTCTGTGATACCAGAGAGTACGTCTGTGATACCAGAGAGTACGTCTGTGATACCAGAGAGTACGTCTGTGATACCAGAGAGTACGTCTGTGATACCAGAGAGTGTCTGTGATACCAGAGAGTACGTCTGTGATACCAGAGAGTGTCTGTGATACCAGAGAGAGCGTCTGTGATACCAGAGAGAGAGTCTGTGATACCAGAGAGAGAGTCTGTGATACCAGAGAGTACGTCTGTGATACCAGAGAGTACGTCTGTGATACCAGAGAGTACGTCTGTGATACCAGAGAAAGAGTCTGTGATACCAGAGAGAGAGTCTGTGATACCAGAGAGTACGTCTGTGATACCAGAGAGTACGTCTGTGATACCAGAGAGTACGTCTGTGATACCAGAGAGTACGTCTGTGATACCAGAGAGTGTCTGTGATACCAGAGAGTACGTCTGTGATACCAAAGAGAGGGTCTGTGATACCAGAGAGTACGTTTATGATACCAAAGAGAGGGTCTGTGATACCAGAGGGTCTGTCTGTGATACCAGAGAGTACGTCTGTGATACTAGAGAGTACGTCTATGATACCAGAGAGTGTCTGTGATACCAGAGAGTAGATCTGTGATACCAGAGAGTGTCTGTGATACCAGAGAGAGAGTCTGTGATACCAGAGAGTACGTCTGTGATACCAGAGAGTACGTCTGTGATACCAGAGAGTACGTCTGTGATACCAGAGAGTACGTCTGTGATACCAGAGAGTGTCTGTGATACCAGAGAGTACGTCTGTGATACCAGAGAGTGTCTGTGATACCAGAGAGAGCGTCTGTGATACCAGAGAGAGAGTCTGTGATACCAGAGAGAGAGTCTGTGATACCAGAGAGTACGTCTGTGATACCAGAGAGTACGTCTGTGATACCAGAGAGTACGTCTGTGATACCAGAGAAAGAGTCTGTGATACCAGAGAGAGAGTCTGTGATACCAGAGAGTACGTCTGTGATACCAGAGAGTACGTCTGTGATACCAGAGAGTACGTCTGTGATACCAGAGAGTACGTCTGTGATACCAGAGAGTGTCTGTGATACCAGAGAGTACGTCTGTGATACCAAAGAGAGGGTCTGTGATACCAGAGAGTACGTTTATGATACCAAAGAGAGGGTCTGTGATACCAGAGGGTCTGTCTGTGATACCAGAGAGTACGTCTGTGATACTAGAGAGTACGTCTATGATACCAGAGAGTGTCTGTGATACCAGAGAGTAGATCTGTGATACCAGAGAGTGTCTGTGATACCAGAGAGAGAGTCTGTGATACCAGAGAGTACGTCTGTGATACCAGAGAGTACGTCTGTGATACCAGAGAGTGTCTGTGATACCAGAGAGTGTCTGTGATACCAGAGAGTACGTCTGTGATACCAGAGAGAGAGTCTGTGATACCAGAGAGTACGTCTGTGATACCAGAGAGTACGTCTGTGATACCAGAGAGAGTGTCTGTGATACCAGAGAGAGTGTCTGTGATACCAGAGAGTACGTCTATGATACCAGAGAGTGTCTGTGATACCAGAGAGTGTCTGTGATACCAGAGAGTGTCTGTGATACCAGAGAGTGTCTGTGATACCAGAGAGTACGTCTATGATACCAGAGAGTACGTCTGTGATACCAGAGAGTACATCTGTGATACCAAAGAGAGGGTCTGTAATACCAGAGGGTACGTCTGTGATACCAGAGAGTACGTCTGTGATACCAGAGAGTACGTCTGTGATACCAAAGAGAGTGTCTGTGATACCAGAGGGTACGTCTGTGATACCAGAGAGTACGTCTGTGATACCAAAGAGAGTGTCTGTGATATCAGAGGGTACGTCTGTGATACCAGAGAGTACGTCTGTGATACCAGAGAGTGTCTGTGATACGAGAGAGTGTCTGTGATAATAAAGAGTATGTCTATGATCCCAGATAGTGTGTGTGATACCAGAGAGTATGTCTGTGATACAAATACACTAGTCAGTGCTGCCGGCTATAGCCAGAGGAGCTGATTGAGCGGCAACAATTTGACAGGGTGCTTGTACAGACATTGATCAGGAGATCATCTTCTGTATAACTACCATGCTTATACATGGATTTCAATTTTGCCTGTTCCTACTGAACCAAATTTCGATTTATGTATGGCTGGCTTTATAGAATGTTTATATTTGACAAGTCACCCATGAATACTCTTTGTTCAGAGATAGAGAGTAAATTGTCTCTTTTTTTTCTAAATGGCAATGCCGAACCTGCCATTTTATCATTGTATGGTACAATGTAGGTATACAAAATGAACATAACATATCATTACAGCATACAAAGACATTTTAGATATTTGTGCTTTTCCAACCTTGTGGTACCAGTTTGGAGAAGGTTTTTTCTTTTCCAGCATGACTGTGTGGAGGAACTCCAGTGTCCTGAACAGAGCCCTGACCTCAGCCTTACCACAAACATCCACAAACACACTCCAACGTCTTGTGGAAGACTTCCCAGACGAGTGGAGGCTGTTATAGCTGCAATGGGTCCAACCCTATATTAATGACCATGGGGAGAGGGGGCCAACTCCATAATAATGGCCATGGGGAGAGGGAACCAACACCCTATTAATGGCCATGGGGAGAGCAGACCAACACCCTATTAATGGCCATGGGGAGAGGGGGCCAACTCCATATTAATGGCCATGGTTTTAAAATGAGATGTCCAAGTTCATATAGATGTGATGGTCAGTTGTCCACAGACGTTTGGCCCCGTAGTGTATACAGCCCTGATCAGGACAGTTATAAAACTGGCTACAAAAAGAGACAACAGTGATAGAATATAGGGGAAATGCACTATGTTTCAACTTTAACTGAAGTGTAGTACGTACTCCCTTATGCAATTGATTATATGACCCCCCCCCCTCCTGTCCCACATGGACACTGGTGACGCGATGTATACAGATCAGAAGGCCCTTCAGAGATCTCACCATGTAACTGGGTGCTCATTAGCCGATCAGTAACATGATCATGTGGGGAGACAAGGGAGAAAGTGCCATAGTAATTTATAGATCCTCATGATGCTTCAACACAGCTCGTCACAATTAT
The DNA here is from genome assembly GCF_042186555.1 of Aquarana catesbeiana. Taxonomy (NCBI): domain Eukaryota; kingdom Metazoa; phylum Chordata; class Amphibia; order Anura; family Ranidae; genus Aquarana; species Aquarana catesbeiana. The sequence continues at coordinate 214,280,286 of NC_133333.1, read as the reverse complement.
AAACGACATCTCAGGAACACATGTGGAAACCGACACTGAGCCATACATCACGCCACACGCAAGAGATCACAAATCGGCTTATAACATGCAACATGCAAGGAGCAGACACATAATGAAAACAAAGAGCGATGTGAAATAATGGGATAACGGGATTAGAAGAGACAGCATGAGCGATGACTTCAACATTCCCAATTAGAACGTCCTGCTCCAGAAAGCGACTGTACGTGTGATACCCGGCGATCATTATCCGTATGGATTACAATGAGGAATACATTACAGGTCATTAGTGCTGCAAGGAGATCTGCATTTGGTAATTCTGGAGTCAGGGGACAGTGAAACTTGTGCGATGGGGGGGTGGGGGAAGGGGGTACATGTATTTTATGAACTGGTTAGCTGGGGTATAACTGTGGAAAGTCCAGAAGAGACTACTGTTCCTGGGCCCATACAGACAGGGGACCCGCTCCACATGGGCATCCTCTGCCTTAAAGTGAACCTGTCACAACAGAAATGCAGGAGCTCTTTCTAAATCTGTCTGCCTTAAGGCTGCCATCCTGACATTTTTACCTTGATAAATCACTGACCTGGAACAAGCATACAGCCAGCAAAGTTTGAACATTCTGGTAGTGAATGATTGTGTTATATCATCGATTTATTGGGATCTAGACTTTAGCTCTAGGGATTTTCCACACCTTTTCATGTGCATTAAAGCATGTGCATTCTCATGTGGTATCACGTGTTGCATTAACTACTTCCCACCCATGCAAATTCTTGCATTCCTCTCCTCTGATAAAAATTATCACTTTTTTAGCAAGAAAATTACTCAGAACCTGTAAACATTTTATATATATATATATATATATATATATATATTTTTTTTTTTTATAAGTAAAAGCCCTAGAGAATAAAATGATGGGTGTTGCAATTTTTTGTGTCACATAGTATTTAACGCAGTTTTTGGGGGGAAAAATACACTTTAGTTATTTTAATGCAAAGAAACACAATATATATCTCAATTATGTTTTTAAAATATAAAAGATGATGTTACTCTGAGTAAATAATTACCTAACGTGTCACGCTTGTGGAATGGTGGCAAACTACAGTACTTAAAAATTAGGTGACACTTTAAACATTTTTACCTGTTACCAATTTACAGATACAGAGGAGATCTAGCACTAGAATTATTGCTCTCACTATAATGTTTGAGGCGATATCTCACATGTGGTGTGAACACTGTTTACATATGCAGGAGTGAACTACGTATGCTTTCTTTTCTGCATGCTTTAATTTTTTTTATTATTATTATTATTTTTTTTTTTTAATTATTTTTTTTTTTCTTACACTGTCCCTGCTGTTTATTTTTGATCACTTTTATTCCTATCACAAGAAATTTAAACATCCCTTGTGATAGAAAAAAGGCTTGACAGGTCCTCTTTATGGAGACCTCTACTCTACCCTAGCATGATATAAAAGAAAATAACAAAAAATGGCAGTGTTTACATCTGCCAGAGCCAGAAGTGACGTTATGACATAGCTTCCAGCATCCCAGGATAACAGACATGGCCGGAGACCATCCAGTCCTCAGCCAGCTCTGTGTTAACCCAGAGGCGCTGCCAGATTGGATCCCTGGCCATGTCCCCGATTGCGTGGGAGAGGCGCCGGTGGACGGCGGGGACATCCCTTCTTATTACCTGTAAAAGCAATCCAGTGGTTAATCAGCTGCTAGGATGGTATTTATATTGTAGGGAATCTCTGGCTGAAGAGAAAGATACCAGGATGATGCCTGTAGCTGCAGACATCATCCCCATATCTCCACTTTAAGTCCAGAACGTCATATGGCAGGAAATGGTTAAAGTGGTTCTAAAGGCTAAAGATTTTTTACCTTAATGCATTCTCTGCATTAATATAAAAACATCTGAGATGCAGTTCCCCCCCCAGCCCCTCCCCAAATACTTACCTGATCCTTTCTTGGTCCAGCGCTGTGTCAAAGAGCAGCGGTGCTTTTCTCTCACTCCCTCTTCCCTGGGGACTGTGAGAGCAGTGGGAGACATCGGCTCCCACAGCTGCAAATGAAATCCAGAGACGCGGCAGCGAGTGGTGGGGCCGAGCCGTACAATGTGTGTCAATAGAAGCACACAGTATAGCTCAGGATCGAGTCCATACGAGCACCCCCCAAACGTCTTGCTTGAAGGGGGGAGGAGCCAGGAGCATCGACGGGAGACCCGAAAAGAGGAGGCTCGGGGCTGCTTTGTGGAAAACCATTGCACAGAGCAGGTAAGTATGACAGTGCACTGGGGTGTATTGCTTTGTGGTGCAAGGAAATCGGAGTACAATGCAATACAGCTCAGTGGTGAATAAAGCACCACTGAAAACGAATGTGTGTCCACTGCAGAAAAAAGCAGAGCCCAACGTAATTGAGGCTGCTGCATATAAAAGGTTCTCTTGCACCAATGTGTTCATCTTCCCCTACCAAAGAATTATGTTCATATTACCACAAACCCACAGGATCCTAGGTAAATTGGACATTAGTCCTTATGTTAGATCCAGAGGCCACCAGGCTTTAAAAAAAAAAAAACTGAGAGGTTTGCTGAAGCCAAAGTACAGGACATAGAATGAGAAAAGAGGAAGAAAATGGTACTACTGCCCAAAGCCTACCTGGCAGATACATGCTAGGCTTGCTTGGAGTGATATAAGAGGGACAATAAAGCACAATCATTGTGCCTGTGTATGATACAAGCAGCTATGTGTGAATCTGTGTTTATATCTGGTAAGGCTATAAATTAAAAAAATATATTTGTAAGATTTATATTAAACTGGTAAAATTATACCCACAAAAAAAATGAAAAAGCTACATATTTTCCTAATGAAAAAAGCAAGCCGTGAATTGCGCCATGATGATGTCACTGCTTAGTAATGACTAGCTCTGGGGTAAAACCCATATATGCTCCTGTTCCTTGCATAAGTAACCCCCAGGATGGTGGAATAAGTAAAGCTATGAAAATAATTGAGCTTTCAGGATATAGTCCATAGAATATTCTAGATGGAATGTTCACAGCTAAAAGTACACCAGAATTAATATAAAAACGATCAGCTGCTTTAATAAACCATTGTATGGTAAACAGAACTGAGAGACTAAAATGGAATTTATAATAACGCATCAACAATTCAGGCAATGAGCGATAAAATAATGACTAAGGAAGGCGGATGAGGGAGATGGACCGGTATCTGATTGCAAGGCAAGAGCGCTGTGCTCAGCAATTATTAGCAAGTCCAGCCAATTTATTAGAGTTCACTGGAAGACAGACACACAATACTGTCCGTATTGTCGTGTTCTAGCCTGGTAAGTCTTGTGAAATCTTTACAATATAGTCAGTATAATGTTCTATTTGTAGCCTTACGTTCATTCAGATAGGCAACAGAGCCAAAGGCTTTGTAAACGTCCAAGCTCTGATCTTAAACCAGCCTTAGGTGTGAGATAAGAAAAAAATACAAATATAAATTCAATTTGTCTTCCTTTAACAACCAAGAAATGTCATCAGAAAGTGGTTCAGACCTCACACAGCCCTCTGTTCTTCCTTCAATCTAAGTTAATGAGCTGAGAGCTACTGAACTGCTCCTCTACATGAGTGGTACGTTTTTTATGAACCTTCTCAATCTGAATTTCAGAGAAAAAGTTGGTAGCCATATTAAACCAGTAAGGATTTATAGGATTGGATAGGGGCATGGTGGCAGTGGGCGGGGCTTAGCCTTGGCATTGAAGCATGTAGCCCTGATGATTGGGCACATGTTTTGTGACTCGTTAAAGCTGTTTCTGACCCCTTTATGAATTTGGTCTAGTGCACCTTCTGTTGGTTTATGCTCTGTAGGACTTAATAAAACATAGTAGGTTTTTCTGGCTAATAGAGGTAATAACATGCATCTCTCAGAAGGGCTTTTTCTGTCAACTATTGCACGGGTTCACCTAAAGGGATTTAGCATGTTGTACCCACCTTGGATTCCTTCCACTTGGCAAGAACCACCCAACTTACGGGAGAAAGGGCATACTGAGTTGAACTGCAATAGAGTGTAGGGATGTGTATGCTGTATGTGCTGTATAATATCACCCTGACCTATCAACTTTTATTGCTTTCCATTTCAGTAAAGCATTTGAAGGATATAAGGAACAAAAGAAAACACATCAAGGTTGGAGGACCTACATTAACAAGGCCTTAATGTGTCCGCTGGTTCCTAGACTAAGATGCCATGATTCTTTTATCAGACTTGGGCTACAGAGACAATTCTTCACTCACCAAAGCTGGCCATACACTAGTATATTTTCAAACTAAATTCTTATCAGTATATTTTGATGAATGTCATTCAAAAGTACTTCAAAATTTAATTTGCTTATAACATTGGATTTTGGAATAAGGCTGGGTTCAAACTGCCGCATGAAGCAGCTCACAGCAGGGGTGCAGTGTGTCCCTATTCACCATTTCAGGTCTGATTTCAGTCTGAATTTTTGGCTGAATTTGGACCTGAAACGGATCAGAAAACGCACAGGACTCCTGTACAATTCGCACCTAAGCCGCTACGGAGATGTGTGCTCCATAGAGAGCCAGTCACAATCTCCTGAAATGCGAACTGGATGCTGGAAAACCCGCATCCAATTTGCAATAGTGTGAACCCAGCCTAAATGTTCTGTCCCCATGAAAACCACATTTACTGTTGGAAATTGTTTGCTCACGAAAAATTTTCATCCTGCTCCTTCGAATTTTCTCATCACTAAGTTGACAACGAACAATGACTTGACGCCACTAATGATTAGAAAATGAACCAAAATTACTTAAAACAAACATTTTTGAAAAAAATTCTACTAGTCTATTGCCAGCTTTACACTAGTGAGGGCCTAAGTAATCATGAGTCTTGTTTAATGTTGGTAGATCCTCTAAGTGAACCTTGCTTGGCCCAAGGCGTATCTAAAGTAGCAATAGTGGGCAGCCTGCAGATGAAGCCACGAGGTAGGTGGCGTAACTAGTAGAGTTGGAGCATGGTGTTGGAACCCTGTTCGTTGCAAGTGAGACCCGTTTGCATTTTTGTATCAATGCTTATACCTTTTAAATAAATGTGAGTTTAACATTAGCTGGGGTGGTGAGATTCTGTCATTTAATATCATGGATACTGCACTATTTGGAGGCAATTTTGTCTTTTCCATGTCATTTTAATTTGCTGGAGATTAATGCGGAGCCAACTCTGAAGTAGCCACATTGGGAAGACACTGCATTTGGTGCAGAGTGAGCTATAACCTTACAAGGCTTGCCAGGAATTACTGAAGACCAGTGTGGAACCATCCTTGAAGGAGAATCGCACTGTGTGCAAGGTGCACTTGACCCCTTGCAGGGTCTTACAAGGAGCGTGCATTGCACTCGGTAGCGGGAGCACTTTATTAAGTGGTGTGGAGTCTCAGTGAAGCACATCGCAAATTTAACCACGATTTTTGCACTTTTATAGGAAGATTTACCACTTTTATGTCATCTTTAGACTTTTATGCAATTTTATGCACTCTATGAATATTATTGTTATAGTTCACATATTGATTCATCAGCAGCGCTATATTTATATATTTCATAAAGGGCAATAAAGGCTCTGGCATTTAATATTTAAATGATAGATTTACCCATGAGGAGATGGGGCTTGCTTTTAAAATGGGCATAAGGGTATAGATCCAGTCTACTCCACAGGGCTCAATTTGAAGATCAGCACAGGTACTAGCAAGGGGCAGAACTTCACAACTGTTGATACCTTAGCAGTTTAGGTCAGGTCAGGTTTACTTTAACAATTCAAACAACTTGATAGACTGGGCCTCGTCACCCCATTCTGGACTTGGATGAAGAAAAAGAGACAGACAACCACAAGGCGACAGGGGCTCTTAAAGGGTGAGTCTTTTACATGTTCCCGTGGTCAGTGAGAGAGAACAGTGCTTGGCCCACCTTTGGCGCCATTAGCAGGAACTCAGGAAAGAGTTGTGTCAGCCATATATAAACATCTTTACATATTGCTTTCTACTGTACTACTGTCCTTAGATCATGATTCCACAAAATGTTTGATGGAATAATTTAGCCAGTAATAGAGAGTTGAAAGCCCTTACCTCATGGTTAATGTACATTTCTCAAGCATAAAGATCTGCACGGCACATGTAACTGGCCACAATTACTGTATCTGCCTCTAGAGTGTCGTGACGGGAGGTCAGGAGGAGGGGGGGAGGGTTCAGACCTGCAGAGGTATAATTGTAAACCGGATCATGCCCTCGTTCCTATTAAACCCCTTTCTTTTTCTACAAAGATAGATCTTGGTAGCTGCAAATGGCCTGTTCTGTCCATTCTCTGACAAATGGCAGGCTTTTAGAAGCTTCCTTCCCTCGCTAAAGATCATTTTAATCAATTTGAGGTCTGTGGTTTCATCTTAGAAAGACTCTATTATTTATTCATTGTCTTATTTTTACACAGTGATTCCAGCATAGGCAGTGCCAAGACGCCGGGGGATGTCAGCAGAGGGACCTGAGATTGCTTCCTGAGGCCCAGGTCACATTTTAAAGGGTCAGTTCACCCAAAACTGCTATTTCAGTTTTTGTTTGCTAAGCAGTTTCTTATTTGTCTCTATTGGTGAGATCTCTGCTCTAAAGTCCCAGATCTGCACACTTCCAATGACCATCACAGGTCTCGCTCTCTTCCAAGTATTTACTGCAACAGAAACAACCCAAGCTGGGTGGTATCACTAAGAAGACACTTTTGATAGTGTTGATCTCCAAAAAAGAGACTTTCGATCTCCTGCTTCCACTGGTGCTCAGTGGTACCTCTACCTATTGCTAACTGACACTGCTACTTCTGCACTGGGCATTACTTGTCATGTGGGGGTTAACCAGTTATACTAGCTGAGATGTTGGAAGGAAGTGGGTGTCCAGTCTTGATGAGTACTTATATGCCTCCAAGGTCTCATTTACTGACTCAATAAAAGCTGATAACTTACACCGACATTAGGGCACAATGAGAGCCGAATCTGTAATCAGTGTACATTGACTTCATAGCACTGCTCAAGGTTTCCCTTTAGTGGCAGCACTTTGACTGTACTGTGAATAGGAGTTCATTAGATACTCTCTATATACAAGGACAAACCTTTACATGAAGATACACAGCAAATTACCATGATACACAAGAGCTTTAAGATTTATGGCACAATTCTTGAATTCTCACTTTCAGGTGTTTTTTTCTTGGTTTTAAACAGATTACTTCACCCAGAATTAATTTCTGCATTGGTTAATGCTGGAGAGTTAACTGACCTGAATTTTTTTTAATCCCTGAGGGACTTTATTGATGAGAGCTCTGCCATGAGTTCCCGACACTGCACCAGTTATATGCCCATTATGAGGGGCATATTCTGTGCTAAGTTTCCTGCTATGCACACATGCTGTGTCCAATATGAAGGGATTCCACTATCTCTGCTCTAAGTTCTCAGCACTGTGCACCTTCTGTGTCCATTATGAGGGGATTCCACCATCCGTGTGCTGAGCTCCTAGGTCCCTATGCCTGTTTTTTCAATTATGAGGGGTTACCACAATCTCTGCTGTAAATTTTATTTATTATAAATCATTGGGATGTATCAGGAGGAGTCAGAGCACACAAAGGTGGGAGCACCTGAAATTATGTCAGGAAGAGCTCGTTGTTGTAGACACATAAGTAGTGAGGGCATTGCTCAGCCTACCTAGAACTAAAATATCACTTTTAGGTGGGCTGAAACTTTAATTGAAAAAGTAAAAAACAGCTAAGACCAAAGAAGTGCCCTACTGCACCATGGCAGCTGAGCTGTGAAAAAAAAACTCCTGGTTGTTTGAGGGTATTGCAATGATTTTAGCACTTGTCGCCATTTCTGTTGGAATTTACACATGCAATCCAGTCATTTCCTACTTCCTGAAAGGGAGGACCTACCTGCTAGACACGTGGCCAGTCCCAGTGCTGAAATAGGAGAAACAACTGTAAGCAGCCAACCACATGAGCAGAAAATGACTTACACCAAGAGAATGCACCCTTACAAGGCATATTTTTTGAAAAGTGTAGGTAGGTGACTTTGGATCAAAGTCATCTTGATCTTATGTAGTGGAGCGAAGTCTAAAATGTTTAGGTAGCTCTTGTCCACAACAAGGGCCTCTAGAGGGTGTTTCAGATTAAATCTAGGGCATTAAGGCAAAAAAGAGCACCACACCAATAGCTGGGTCTAAATTTATTTATTATATATAAAATTCCAAAAAGACAAGCCTACAGTGTGTCAAGCAAATGCGTTTCTAGGGTTCTAAAGGACCTTGTGCTGGTAAGATATGATAATACTGAACTCAAAAGGGATAAATGACCAAAAAGTAAAGTAAGCTTGCGCTGGAAAGTAGTCTTCAGCCGATGGAACCCCCAAAATGCATTGATTATCTTTTTGTTTTTTTTTTTTGAGAAACAGAAACACACTGGGATTCTCAACAATTGGTGTGTCCTGTTTCTCCTATGACTTTCTGGCTAGATGATGTTGGAGCCTTCATCCAAGAGATGAGGTAGGCTCTGTCTGTCTTTCTGCAGCTTCTAATGCACATTGTGAGAGGCTCACAGTACCACCTAGTCCAGTCCCTTCCAGCCGCAGCATGGCATAGAATTTGACAGCATGCAGCATGCTGCACCTGTTCCGCTTGTGCACATTAAAACTCTGGGAAGGACGCATGTACAAGAGGCCTAACTTACCTAATCCTCTGCTCCTGCAGATACTACGCTCTGTTAGACTAGTCCCTACAGCCTCCTTTCCCTTACATTCTGGCATTCTAAGCTCCTCTGATGTCACCAAGACCAAAGCAGGGACCAGAGTGGAGGAGAACCCTATTTGCTGGGGAAGTGGAGGATCAGGTAGGTAAAATTGCTTTTCCATCCCCCCCAGGTATCTCCAAACTACGGCCCTTCAGCTGTTGCGGAACTACACGTCCCATGAGGCATTGTAAAACTCTGACATTCACGGACATGACTAGGCATGATGGGAATTGTAGTTCCTGAACAACTGGAGGGCCGTAGTTTGGAGACCCCTGAAGCCTAGACTAAAGGAATAGTTAACCCATGCAGTACCTGCGCAGCCCCACTGTAAAAGAAAACATTTTAGTTTTCCAAAGTTCCGCTCTAAGTCTGTTTCATGTAGACGCTGTATTAACTTTTAACTTAGAAAATCAACAGAACATCTCATTAAAGAGGGGTGCCCAAATTTTTGCACATGACTATACAGAATAATACATTACATGGTGATTAAATAGTATTCACTGATTACTTTCTCGTCCGCGGCTGCTAAGGCCTTTGTGATCCCCTGTCTATTGGCTCGTCTGCAATTATTTAAATGTCTATACTGTTAATAAAAGCTGAATTAGAAGCTTTCCTGTTCATCAAGATGTTTTTATCAATCCTTTTACCGCTTTATTGCTCCATAATCCTCTGAATTTCAGCGCTTACATATTAATTCAAATCAAATGTTCTGCGTCCGGAAGTATCGCTGAGGAGAAATTGTGTTACAGGATACTATTAGTACTTTCATGGAGACATTGCGTTTTCTCTCTCCAAATCCAGCCAATTTTTCACCGTTTTTTTTTTTTAGTGCAATAATGCAACAGAAATGAGACCTTTCTGGGAAATGGCAATCACAATCAGAGTGATGTATGAATTTACTTTAACACATCATTTAGCATAGCGGTGAATTTTTCTCTGAAGTCATGGAGGATGTTCACACACATATATACACAAAAAGTAAAACCGTTTTCAGATAAATATACAAAACTATGCCTTGTGAACTACTTTAATATTGTGTATATTCTACTCAACCAATAAAGGTGTGTTTGTGTATGAAAAGCTGCTACACCCCATCACATTCTCATGTGTGTGCGTTAAAAAATAGAATATACAGTATATAGAGCAGCGCTTTTCAGTATACAATCTTCTCAGTTCATACAAATCAAAGTGACCAAAACATATATCAAAATGTATACAAAAATTATAATAATAATAAAGTCTCTAAACAATCCAGTGTCTTGTTAATTCACCCAATGTGCCTTTAAAATTGCTTGTGACGACCACAAGTTGTGCTCCCACCCTGAGGAAGTCACGTGTCCCTGTGACGAAACACGTAGGGGTGGGGCTGGATGATGTCACAAAGCATGGGAGCAGTAATATAACACTATACAGGAGAACAGCAGCTGGAGTCTTATACATGTTCTAGAGGAGATATTTTGTGCTATATTTATATATGCTTGGTGCAGCTGAGCACCTGTAAAATACTGGAGAGTGCTCTTAAAGGGGAAGTGTTCCACTTTTTCGCAGGTGATTACTCTCCTAAATCCATGCAAAAGATAGAAATCACGGGACCCATGAAGTGTGAATAAGTCCTTGGAGAAGGACAAAAAGCCTTGTTTGACCCTATAGAGTATGTAAGGTCATTTTTGTCCATGTGCGAGCACAACTGTTCATAGTCGCAAGTATTTTTAAAGGCACATGGGTGAACAACAAGACATAGGATTATTCAGAGACTTTAATATAAATTTTTTTTTTCCAAATAACATTTTTTATTGGTTGTCTTGAAGGAGAAACAGTACAAGAATATAATAGAAAAATAAATGGGGGTTATTTACTAAAGGCAAATCCACTTTGCAGTACAAGTGCAAAGTGCACTTAAAATTGCACTGAAAGAGCATTTGGAAGTGCAGTCGCTGTAGATCCGAGGGGGACATGCAAGAATGATTAAAAAAACAGCATTTTAGCATGCACATGATTGAATAATAAAATCAGCAGAGCTTTCCCTCATTTCAGATCTGCCCCTCAGATTTACAGCGATTGCACTTCCAAGTACACTTTCAGTGCAATTTCAAGTGCACTTTGCACTTGTAGTTTGCACTTGTAGTGCAAAGTGGATTTGCCTTTCGTAAATAACCCCCGATGCGTGAAAGGTCGCAATAGCAATGAGAAAGAAGGACCCTTCTTCAAAATTAGCATTATATTAGCATTATACATTATCAGCTTCAGTAGTGATATTGCTTTGAAACAGTATTAGGCAATGCATGAAGTCTGACATCACATAAAGTATGGCATGGAGAGTAACGAGAAGGAAGAAGAGCAAAGAAGAAAAGAAGAAGACAAAAGTGAGGGGGAAGAGAGGGAGAAAAAGTAGAGGGTTATCACATTAGCTCCGTCACTGGTTCAAGGTGGGTCCTCCCAGAGATGCCACAGCTCCCAGACCTTATCGTGGTCCTCTAGTCTGTTCTATATTGTAGCGGTCATTTTCTTCATAACCTCTACATCTTTGACCCTAGCATACAGGGCATACAGGGAGGGTGGTGAGCGCCTCTTCCAGTTGAGGGTGACAAGGCAACGTGCAGCCATAAGGATGTGTCGAAGTAGCTTTTATAGGGATTGGCTATTTTTAATGGAGAGAGGCCCATCAAAAAGAATTTCGGTGTCATGGATATCAGCGCCTCAAAGACCCGTGTCAGTAGTTGTTGCGTTGAATGCCAAAATGGAGCTATTAGAGGGCAAGTCCAATAGATGTGGAAAAGGGTGCCTCTATCCCCCTGGCAACGCCAGCAGCGGTCAGAACCAGAGTGGTAGATAACACGGAGCACGTCCGGAGTCAGGTACCAGAAGTAGAGAATTTTGTAAGCGTTTTCCTTATAGAGAGTGCATAAAGAGCTCTTGGCTGCCTGAGTCCAGATCACTGGCCAGGCCTCCTCGGGAATTTCCTCACCCAGCACCCCCACCCAACATAGCACGTAAGCATGTTTACCTTGGTCTGGTAGGGAGTACCCTATGCATTAAGGATCCAATATATATTGGAGATCAGCCCCCTGTGTGCTTCAATATAATGCGTTCAAAAGGGGAAGGTGCAGAGAACTGCAGATTCGGGGCCTGGCGAGGTAGATCGTGTTTAGCTTGAAGTTCAGGAAATGACAGCAATTTGCGAGATCTAGGGTCTACTAAGTGTCCAAAGTAGAACAAGTTCTGTGATGCCCAGGGCAATATCATCTGAAGGGTAAGGCTAGCAGGTACTTTAGGGTTGCAGAGGAAGGAGATCAGCAGTGATTTTTCAGATTTAAACTCATGTTCACAAGATAACTTTGCGCCAAAGCAGCCTAAGCTGGGACATTGACCCCAACAATCGGCTGGGTTATACCTCCACATTCGCATTCCAGAGTAGGCTATTCTGGTGTACAGGCGCCAGCCAAATTTTTTCGATTTCCATCCATTTATTGTGGGAGCAATGGGGAAACAAGGAGACTATCGCATGTAGCTGGGCCGCCTGGTAATACTTCACGAGATTGGGGAATAATAATATATAATATATAATAATTATTATTTCTGTATACATTTTGGTATATGTTTTGGTCACTGGTTTGATTTGTATAGACTGAGTGGATAGTATATTGAAAAGCACTGCAACATATATTCCGTTTTCAGATAAATACAGTAAACTTAAAGAAGAACTTCCATGAAAATGGAAGGTCTGTTATGCCAAAGCTGACCCCTACCCAACCACCACCACTACTTCCAAAGTTAGAACCCCTAAAAAGGGGTTTTAAAATTAAGCTAAGAAAAAAAATAAAAAAATACTTACCTCAGCTCTGGCTTCCAACACTATGGGAATGTGTAGGTGACGTCACCGCGCCCCTCCTGAGGGCTTGAAATCCTGCGAGAATTGTTGCATCGATTTGAAAGTCCTCCGTGGAGAATAATGTGATTTGCATTATTGTTCATTGCAGCAAGACAAGAGACACAGTAGCAACCGCAATAATGTGAACAGGGCCTAAAGTAGAATCCTACAATTTGATAGATACAAAAATGGCAGAACAGCAAAGTATAAACAACAATTAAAAAAGCTTGGCAAAATCAAAAAAATCAACTTCATGGCTCAATGCACACTAAAGAATGCTAAAAGAATGTTGCTTCCACAGGAGTTTTGTGTTCTGCCTGTGGAAGCAGCTCAATGTTATGCGTCCATGCACATTAGGACGTTTCGAGCTCAACATTTAGAGACAGAAAAAAAACCCTTCTGGTTCAAGTTCTTGATGAGCTTACTGGCAAAAAAAAACGTAAAACTCTTCTAAAATCGTCTAGACTTTGTACAAAAAATGCTCTATATGAGCGTTTTTTACTCCAAGAGAACAGACTTTTTTTAAGCGCCGTGTGCATGGAGCCTAATTCAACCCAAGTAAAAAAAAAATTCCAACTTCCTTCCAAGGAAAGGCCCAGAAGATTCCTAGTCATGAGAAAGGCACCATAAAGGTAACCAGGGATGGGTATTTCATTGGTCCCAGCTTTGTTGTTTTTAACAGTTATTATTGCTGCCACAAAGCTCACATCGACTGATGGATTTCATGTTGCGGCTTCCCGCCACCTTTCATATTTTGAGATTACTGCCAAGCTGTTTTAATGGATGACTCGGCTTGCTTTGTGTGTCGTTCTTACACATTTTGCTGCCAGCACACGCCTTGCCAACACTGAGAGGGGTTAGGCCCTTACTTAAAAGGAGAAAAGCAAAATGAGCCGCGCAACCAGATGTTACAGAGTGTCGGTGCGCCGAAGTTACGGGCGGCAGATTGCGTTGCTAAACCTCATTAGCATTACTGTCACTTATAGCTTGGCTAGGCAAACAAAGGGAAATATTGGAGCTGAGATGAGGTTGGGCCATGAATAAATAGCAGTAGGATTCCCAGGTATTAAATGTTAGTTCATTTATGTGGGATCAAAAAAAGAGAGCTGGCCAGAGACTATTTAAGAACATTCGAGTGTCCATTGGCAACTCCAGTAAGAATACACTATCTTTGCATAACAAAATATTTTTGACACAAGATTGGGGCTTCACGCTGTATGGACAGGGTTAAAAATGAATGAAAAAGATTGCTGTATCTAATGCAAAAAAAAATAATTTTTGGGATGCATAAAATTCTTATATATTTTCCCAATAGTCACTATTCATTGAGACGCCACTTATGGGGCTGTTAGTAACTTTACAAGTCTGGGTGTCATTCAGCCCTAAAGACCCTTGTTTTAAAATAAATCTCTTATTTCTTTTCAACTGCATTGTGTATGGACCGGCCTTTATATACTGGGGTAACTCAAGTCACAACTCATGACATCCTCAGTGTCTGATTACATGTTTACTATACCTGAGGGTCACAGAGCTTACAAAAATATTTTGATAATAAAGTTTAATTGTTTTTAAAAAAGAGTGTAAGCTCTGTGACCCTTAGTTATAACTAGGTATAACCTTTTTGTGGTCTTTCTCCCAAATAGTGCAATAGTTGTGCCTTAGTTGGAGGATCGCCCCCTACAGGGGAATGAGAACACACCAGTCTTACTGATTTTGTGATTTGATTACATGTTTATTCCTTAGGACTGCCCTGGCAGATCTATGATTGATTATACCGTGTATGAACCCCGGATCTGGAAATCTGTTCACAAGTAGGCAGCCAATCACAGCGTTGAATGGAGGCATGTGGTATGAAAGTAAAGTTCCAGGGAGGAAGAGGAGTAAGTAGATATGCTGTTCTTTCACAGCAGTGCAGGAAGGAAGCAAATTTAAAGGAACTACCCAAATTAGTGTAATATCCCTCCTAACCAGGGAAAGAAGAAGCCCCAGCACAGTGGTGGGTTTACAGTACATTACTCCAGAGCGCATTCAGGCCACAGTGATGGGTGCCAGTCACTGTAGTCTTTTTAAAATTTTATTACCTGACTCACAGGGAGAGGGGTTTATGGTATCAGTTCCCTACAGCACTCCACCAACACTTCTCCTCCATCCGAGGGAGAGCCAGGGTCTTCTGAGAGCAGACTCCATTCCCTCTCCAACAGGCATTTCATTCTCTGGCTCTTCACCTTGGGTGTTGTATCCTCTTCAACCAGGTAGAACAGCTCAAGGAATCCTAATCTAGGCCCAAACAGGTTCTGGCCTACTCAGCACATATCATTGCACACACTTTCCCAGGCCGTAACCCAGGGGATGAGAGCTCACCAGGCCACTCCCCAAATATTTATATCCTTCACCAGCATGCACCACTGGCCATGAACCGCTTGTTGGTTGGCCAAGGGGGACATAACTCATAAGCCCAATATTATTACTGCCCCTACAAGCAATGCCCAAAGTGCCAGTGACACTCAGTGGTGGCAGCAAGGAGCAGCAGCAACCCTGAGCCTAGAAGATAGCCAAGTGAAAATACTACAAATTGGTCTTGGCAAAACTACTACCCAGCATACTAGACACCTCCAATGATAGGGTGGCTACACTGCTGAGAAGCAAAACTGACAATGCAGTTGAGAATCAAGGAAAGGCTACAAGCAAGAAATTGGCAAACTTGCATGTGGAGACCTAATTATTTACCAGCAGTTTAGTGTAAAAAATTAAAACCCAATTATGGTTGTTGAAGACTATCCTAACACACAGAAGAAGTGTAGATCCAGTAAGTGGCCTAGCCCCACAGAGAAGTTGTATTGTGCTCATGGCACTTCGTCATTTCACACAGAACCTGAAGGAGTTAACAAGCTTCATCCAACCCAGAATGTTTTCTAGCCGTCTTTTGCCTCCTCTCGCCCCTTGTAAGCATTTTTATTATGATTAGTTCATTCCCTCTTATTTCCCTTGCAACCAGAAAAGCACTTAGAAGAATTCCTACTGGAAGCTTACAAAATGGAGAGAAAATTAGCAGCCATGTAACATCCGCTGCCAATCTTCAAAACAGCTGCACTTGAGCCCAGCGAAAAATAATAATGCGCACGGCAATTAGTGTAATTAGCATTGGCAGGGCCCAAGCCAGCCGCGGCACTGGAGGACTGGGACCCTTATTAGACGCTCTGATGAGGGCGAAGGAATATTTGTGACTCCCACACTAACAGAGGAGATTGGCCACCACAAAACGCCACTGAAGAAATTATCGGGGGGAGGGCAGAACTGTCAACCTTTCCCACATCATATCCTGCGAAGGAAGAACGCTCATTACATTAGAGGTGCAATTAGTGACACAGAGCAGAAGACTGGAGGAACAAGAAAACACACTAACCATTTTTGGATGATGAAACTTTCATAAAGAGATTCTATCACAGCTCTGCGGTATTTTGCAACTAAGTAGCAGAGTAGGCACTTTCTCCTGGCAAAATGATTAATTATAATACTAATGTATTCTTATGGTGAACTGAACAATGTACCAGCTACGTTGTACTTTTAAAACAGAAAGATTCTTCGGGGCCTGTTTTAAAGCTGAACTCCAGCCTTTCCTTCGGTCTTGCACAGTTGTACAGGCGCCTCTCCTGTAACCAAACTGCTCACACTGATATAATTGCACACTGTGAGCTTCTCACGGTGTGCATTAGAAGCTGAAGCAACTCAGATAGAGCTCCCAGAAGAAACAGTTGCAATGGCTGTGTGCACTGCATACTATGGGGTTGATTTACTAAAGGCAAACAGACTGTGCACGTTGCAAAGTGCAGTTGCACAAGAGCTTAGTAAATGAGCAGAAGCTCTCCTGACTTCCATCATCCAATCATGTTGAAGGAAAAATGCTGTTTTTGTTTGTTTTTGTTTTTCCTTGCAGGTAATTGGGTATTTTTTGCACAGTCTATTTGCCTTTAGAAAATCAACCCCTATATGTAGGTGAGGCGCGCACAGCCACTGCAACTGTTAGTGAAGTAAATTGTTAATATGGCCCAGCTTGGTCCAAACCAACTGTTTAAAAGTTAAAGGAAACATTGAAATCAGCTTTAAAGATAAAAGTTAAAGTGGATCTGAACTAAAAAAGATAAGTTAAGATTTGTACTAGTAATGTTAATTGTGCCCAAACGGTACCCTGAAATATTTATCTTTTGTCTTAAAATTGTCATGAAAAATAGCAGCGTACTTCTTTTGCCTAGGCACTCATGTTCTGCAGCCTCGTAGTTGTGTATCTGCAGTGTGAGATCACCCAAGGCATGGTTGCCTTTGACTGCTAGCCTAACCACATGTGGAGTGGGATTTGGTGATAGCACTGTGCTGCCCACTGTTCTCCTTTTTGGAGCGGAAGCTGTACCTGACAACCAGCAGTGCAAAGACCTCTCTTACATGGGTTTTGCTGTCTAAACCTAAACTAACATATACTGCACAATTAATCTTGCCATTTACCAGCAAAACTAAAGATATGACCATCCATTGGGGCTGACTTACTAAAAGAAGGAGAGTGCAAAATTTGGCGCAAGAAATCAATCGATTTTTTGTCAAAGCTTAATTGAACAAGCTGATGTTAGAAGCTGATTGGCTACCATGCACAGCTGCACTAGATTTTGCACTCTCCAGTTTTAGTAAATCAACCCCGTTGTCTATCTAAAGCAGGCCATACATGGTCGAATTTCGAACAAATTTTTTTTTTCAAAATCAGAAAGTTTGTTTTGTTGCCACCATTGATTTTCGAAATTCAGCCAATAAAGCCTTCAATTTTACCTCATGTTGCTACAGAAAACAAATTTCCATGGACGGGAATCTTCTTTTCTCTCCATAAATGTTCTTTTCTTATTACATTTCTCGCACGATTCTCCCATCATTGATTAGAAAATCGTTCGTTTTTAAAAAAATTTCCAACATGTCCGATTCCTCAAATTTGATTGCCGCACGAAAATCGGTCGTTGTTGCAGCCCACTAATGGTGCGAAATTCGTACGGAAATTCTTTGATACGATTATCGAAAGAAAATTCTTTTGAAATTCGAACCGTGTATGGCCGGCATTAGCCTTGTTAATGTTCAGTGAGCCCCGGTGAAGTGGGTGTGCTCCTGAAATGCGTCGGCTGCTTTATGCAAGTTATGCTAAATAATTGTGGACTCTTTAACCCAGGGATCTCCAAACTACGGCACTCCAGCTGTTGTGGAACTACATGAGGCATTGTAAAACTCTAACATTTACGGACATGACTAGGCATGATGGGAATTGTAGTTCCTCAACAACTGGAGGGCCGTAGTTTGGAGAACCCTGCTTTAACCTTTTGGCTTGGTGTTCCTGTTGTATTTATTTGCTTTGAGTGACTTTCCTGGTACCCACTGGAGGGGATGCTTATTTGATGTGAGCAGTCTAGCTGGAGCCAGTAAGCTCATAGAATGCGTTTATTTTTCATCACTCCAAACAAATAAGTGTTTGAAGACCCAGCGCCTCTTGCATATGCGTTTTTGAAGTTTATATACAATACAGAACAAGGCATGGTAAGGCCTGGTTCACACCTATGCATTTTTTAGTGCATTTTCAGTTTTGCAGAAACACACTACAGTCCATTCAACATGGTTTCCTATGGATGTAGTTCACCTGGTTTTTGGTTTCATAGACTTCAATGAATCAAAAATATGGATTAAAAAATGCTAAATGCACCTTGAATATGTAAACTGCAACCTGCATAGGTGTGAACCAGGCCTCAGTCCATAATAGGGAGAAGGACAGATGCAGGAAGACCACAGGCAATACTAGTGAGTTGTGATTAGGCCTTTGTCCTCTACCTGACTTTTTTGCCACCTCTTCCACAGTACTGTGTTTGATAGAGACTTCCCTAATGCAATAAATGGATGGAAACACTGAAATGGATTCTGATACCTCATAAAGAGCCCCTCGTGCATTCTTATTTTTCACCAAAAGGCCTGTAATTTCTCTTTAATGATAATGGCGTTACGTCATGAGGTCATTTCTAATACAAATGGCGCTTAGCGGCCCTCTGCACGTTGTAGGGAACGATGCTTGTGCGCCTGTGGGGATGTGAGACGATTCTTCATTTACAACGTCGTTCTTGTGCTCATTAATATTAATACGTTTACTTAGACAGAATGTGAGAGTTTGTAACACGGAGGAATGCACATTGAGTTAATATTTAATTCTCTTGTTAGGTGCTGGTGATGCTAAGCTCTGTACTTGTTAGGCTGCATATAATATTACTCAACAAGCAAGTGTTCAGAAATCACAGTCCTGAACCCCTTCCTGACCGGAAGGCATTAGAGCGATGTAGGGTAACCTGAAGAGTGATTTGCCCTGCTGTACCACCCACTTTTTTATTTAATATGTCTTGTCTGTAAACAGCGACTACAGTGGCAGAAGCAAATGACCACTGGACTTACCCCAACCTGAATGTAATGCACAGCGTAGCTCACGGCAGACTCTGACACACATAGGAGAAACAAAATATATTGCATTTTATGTTTAGCTCCAGCTATAAAAAAATAATAAATAATACAAAATATATAAAAAATAAATAATCTAAAAAAAAATAGAACATAGATATAGAAATGAATACCATTCAGGGATCATTTTACATGCACCCACATAACAAGTTATAGAGGCCAAAGCAGCTTAGGAATCCAAATTATAACATTCCCAGGTCAGTTTATACTTTCTTATTATTGTATCTGGGCAGTGGTGGCTGGTGGTAATTACCCCATCTAGGTTGTGGGCAGCACTTCATCTGGGCAGGGGGCAGCAGCTTCACCCTGCATCTCCTCCTCCTCGTTTACAGCGGCTTCCCCTGCATCTCCTCCCTCTTCCTCCTCGGCAGCCAATAGGATTGCTTCTCCTCTTGGCCAATCGGGTGACAGGTCTCAGGACTGATTACCCGGGAGGAGAATCAGGAAGACAATAGCAAAAACGAATTCGCTACTGTCATACAACTGGGTGGGCTCAGGGCGCAGTGCACTGCGCCCTGAGCCCACCCTTTTTTAAAGCCTATTAGAGCCTCTGACTTTAATTGCATGCTTCTATAAAAAAATCCAAATGTCTGGCGCCCCGCATGTAGATTAGGGGACCGGATACATGGATTAGGGGGGCGCCGCCCCTGCGCCCCTTATGGGTGCCACTGCATCTAGGATCTTTCTAGTCTGTATGAATACATTCCTGACATGTTCAATGGCTCCGTTCACACCTGGGCAGTCTCAAAATGCACCACAATTGCAAAACGCAGGTTCAGGTGCCATTATTTTAAATGGCACCTAAAATGCGGTGTAATTTTGCCATGATTTATCATGTGAAATCCTGGCAAATCGCATTACGTGAAGCTTGTCACCTAAAAAGGAGAAGGATCTTTTTTTGGGCAACAAGCTTCATGTGATGGGATTTTCCGTAATTGGTATGCGATAAATCATGCAACAATCTCTGCAACGCCGCACCATTTTTTAGGTGCAACTGAAAATAATGGCTCCTTAACCTGCATTTTAAGCTTGTGGGACTCAATCGCAGTGATTCTGCCGCAAACCCAAAACACCCAAAACGGTGTGAATGGGGCCCAATACAGCAGATCATTTTTTTATGACAGCTTCACTTTTTATCACTAAAAAGCTGTCCTTGAGTCAGTGAATCTGCCTATCCTGAGATGATGACATCAGTCTGCTTCAGGCAGGAGGAAGCATTTCCACACTCCCCTCTCCCCCAGTGATCAGACTGCAAACTTTGTAGCAAATCACAGGGTGGGAGGCTGAGCTCACACTTGCTGCGGCTCACAGCAGGGCGTCCAGTACATCCTTGTGCACAGATTGAGGTGCAAATCAGGTCCGAATTTCTGCCTGAATTTGTACCTAAAATGGAACCAAAACTGCACAGGACCCTTCTTCAGTGCGGACCATGGCCACCTCAGCAGTGTGTGAACCGGCTCCATTGAGAGCCCGGCACACTCTCCTGTCATGCGAATTGGATGAGGGGAAACCCTCATCCAATTCGCATAAGTGTGACCCCAGCTTGAAGCAGGGGCTGATCTGTGTTGGGCGTTTGTGAATACAGCCATGAACTGCAAAAGTTAAAGGGTATGTACCATGCACTTGTATGAAAATGTATCCTGTTCTCTTTGTATTGCTTCCTTGTGTGAAATCCGACGTCAGCCAGAGAGCTCACGTGGCCGCTCAGCCCCTCCCACAGAAGCCCTGTTTCGGAGATGTAAAATGGCCACGAGTCACGTGACCGGCCTGAAAATAGCTCTAATAATGTATTTACAATCCTCGTTTTTAGAAAAAAACATACACAGTCTGGAATGCCTGCCTATAATAGAGCGTCTGGCAGTGACCATTATAAGTTTTCTAATTGTACTAATAGCTGCAGGGGGGGGGGCGGAGACAGAGACACAGAACACAGAGCTGACAGGCAGGGAGGAGGGGGAGAGAGGAGAGCAGAGAGGACAGCTGGGGATGATGGAGGGACGTCCACTGACCATGGTGGCTCAGCAGCCCTGATTATCATAGTCAGCACAGAGAGGGGGATACATAAAGTTGCAGGATCAGCCAGGTTTTTTACAGTTTAGAGGGGGGAGATTACACAGCACAAGCACTGTGCTGTTTAATTTGCTTTAAGGGAGCAAGATCTGATTTTTTTTTTTTTTTGGGTTAACAAACACTTTAAGTAGGGGATTGCTAGATCCTCTGTCAGCTTTTTATTGCTGTTTGTTTCACAGTAAAGATCTCAGAGAGGTTCTAACCTTTCAATCCAAAGCTAAAAAAGAAAAAAAAAAAAAAATACAAAAACAAGTTTTGTCTATAGATACGCTTTGGGGTTGATTTACTAAAACAGCACAATGCAAAATCCGGTGCAGCTGTGCATAGGAACCAACTTCCAGGTTTTATTGTCAAAGCTTAATTGAACAAGCTGAAATTAGAAGCTGATTGGCCACCATGCACAGCTGCGCCGAGTCCTGTGTTAGTAAATCCCCCCTTAAAGTCCACTTTAACTCTTTCTGACACTGACTCTACCCGAGGAGTCGGCTTAGGCGGAGTCTGTTAATTGTTAATAATTCACCGCTCAGACCCTAAACCTGGCTGATTTGTAATGAAAATGATGTGTCGCTGGCAACGTTATCTAAGTACAACATGGCTGAATTCCCAGCGGCCAGACTTCCTCTTAATACATCAATCCTACTTCAGTTCTACAAGAAGAAAAAATAATAAATCCTTTTTAGAAATTACCTTGCTGCTTTTTACACTTCATTTTGGCGCCATTCATCATCGTGAAACTGCGCGCGGCAGGAGTCCCCTCCCCGTGAAGAGATATTTGGATGAGAGTTTTAAAATATGGCCTTTCCATATTAGCCGAGTCCTGTCTCCAGGGTGGTTTATTAGAGAATTCAATGAAAGATTTATTTTACCTCTTTACTCAGAGATGGAAAAAAAAGAGACTTAAGGGCCCATTCACACTTCCATTTGTGGTAACAAACACATTGCAGTAATGGGCGGAGTTATGTTTGACCGTTTATGTTCATGCTTTGAAATGAAAGGCACTCATCCTCCGGTAGCACTCTTTCCAAGTACGAGTTTACTTAGAATAATAACGATACATACGGATAAATATAGTACACAACTGGACCAACAGCTCAATAGGGTATGGTCCCGATACAAATATAACTTCAGGTTTTATACAGAAATTGCAGAATGTTTGTCTATGTATGGCATGATCCCAAAGCAAAAATCATGCTTAACCTCCCTGGCGGTATGATTATTTCCGATTTTTGTGTCTCAAAGCGGTACGATTATTTTGCATAAAAATTGGCGTTTTATATTGTAGGCCTGTAATTCTTAACAATGACACACTTAAATCTGTCCACCAAGAGTCTGGTAGATATCCCGGGTATGATAAAGTTTGAAACACAAAATCATAAATTTTAATATAATAAATAACTATAAATAATTATAAAAAAAAATAATAATAAAATACATTTCCCCACGATTCACTATCGCTCAATTCTGCAAGTGTTCTAATTTACTATCGCTGTTTTCTAGCTGGTCTAAAACCACTTTTGACGTAAAGGGACACTTTTTGGTTGCTATGGACAATCTCCAGTTTCCAGGCAGAAAGAACAGTATATATAATATAAAACTGCATGCAGGGCATTGGACAAATGACTGGGGACAAAAGGGATGTGAAATAATTGCATACAGTATCTGTAGGATTACAGTGTACTGTATGTGTTATGTATTTCCACTTTTTTAAATTTGCCACCAGGCTCCGCCCCTGTGCATTGCGACGCTCGCAGGGAACGGAGCCCGGCACACAGGACATCGGGGCCCGCAGACACAGCAGGGGGACATTGGAGGATCCCAGGGACAAGGTAAGTAACGCCGCACCAGGATCCTGAGATGTAATCTCGAGTGTGGCTCGGGGTTACTGCTAATGGTGCTGAAATTAAACCCTGAGCCACACTCGGGAAAACCGCCAGGGAGGTTAACTAATTATTTCTACATTACATATGGTCATGTTGACCTCTAGATTATATTGTCATACTTCATCAATCTTATGGTTACACAAGAGGGGTCATCCAAACGGGACTTTTTCTGATAATAGCTCTTTCCCAGAAAAAGGGCCAATGTACAGCCAAACGAGTCCAGACATCACTTGGCAGCACTTGGCGTTGCTGCGTTGTGGTGCTGTTTATTTTGAATACCCAAAGCACTAAGGCATCTCACCTGTGTTGCAGTACAGCACAACACACAGAGGTAGATTCACTAAAACTGGAGCATTTACAATCTGGTGCACCTGAACAGCTTGTTCAATTGGCAGTAAAACATGGAAATTCATTGGTTTCTATGCAGAGCTGCACCAGATTTTGCACTCTCCGGTTTTAGTAAATCACCTTCACTGTAGTGTGTTGTGTTGCCAAGAATGGTGTCTGTTTAGTTTTTGGCACATTAGGATGCATTGGCAGCCCATTCACATCAATAGGCTGCCCGTAGTAACACGTTAATGAGCTACATAACACACATGAATGCACCACAAAAATTTAAATGGCCCATATTTTTTTTACTAAAGTAGCAACCTAGAGACTGTTAAGGCCTTTTGGAGGACAAGGATGGGGGGGGGGGGCACAACAAACTATGACTAAAAGTGCTTGTTCATCCTTACCCACATGGTAAAGCGCAGTGTTTTACTATGCAGGCTAGACTTTCTAAATGTAGGAATATACATCAACATTTGTGGGGCATGAAAATAAAAATTCTGGTGCTGAAACCGAAACCAAAATTTCAGGATGCACTGAAACCGAAACCGACAGATTGTTTTTAAATAAAATGTGTAAATTTAATTGATGTGGCTAGCATCACTAGGGGGGCATTTTTACATTGAAGTCAATGGGACGCAATTTTGCATCAAAGTTAATGGAGGGCGATTTTGCATTGAAGTCACTAGGGGGCGTTTTTGCATTGAAGTCAATGGGACGTGATTTTGCATTGAAGTCTATGGGACGCAATGTTGCATTGAAGTCACTAGGGGGAGTGTTTGCATTGAAGCCTATGGGATGGGACTTTGCATTGAAGTTAATGGGACGCGATTTTGAATTGAAGTCAATGGAGTTCAATTTTGCACTGAAATCTATGGGATGCATTTTGCATTGAAGTCTATAGGATGCAATTTTGCATTGAAGTCACTAGGGGCCGTTTTTGCATTGATGTCTATGGGATGCAACTTTGCATTGAAGTCTATGGGGCATTTTTGCATTGAAGTCAATGGGACGTGATTTTGCATTGAAGTCTATAGGACGCAATGTTGCATTGAAGTCACTAGGGGGAGTTTTTGCATTGAAGCCTATGGGATGCGATTTTGCATTCAAGTCAGTGGAATTCAATTTTGCACTGAAATCTATGGGATGCATTTTGCATTGAAGTCTATGGAATGCGATTTTGCATTGAAGTCACTAGGGGCCGTTTTTGCATTGATGTCTATGGGATGCAACTTTGCATTGAAGTCTATGGGGCGTTTTTGCATTGAAGTCTATGGGATGCAATTTCGCATTGAAGTCACTAGGGGCCGTTTTTGCATTGATGTCTATGGGATGCAACTTTGCATTGAAGTCTATGGGGCGTTTTTGCATTGAAGTCTATGGAAAGCAATTTCGAATTGAAGTCTATGCATTATCGCCACCTTTTTTTTTTTATCGGCAAAAAGCCGATAACCCTATCTTCGGCCGATAATTTGCAGTGGCTGATATATCGGTGTATCCCTAAAAAAGACCTCTGTGGTGTGCAGACAGTAAAGATTAAGCCACCAAGTCCAGTTACTATGCCTGCCGAGCGGCTGGGAAAGCTTCTGGAAAAACCAAAAGACAACCATTTATAAAAATATCGCTGTATGAACATTTCAATCAACAGCCATCATAAATAATCCCCATAATTTGCCTCATATGTTTATTTCCTATGATCATCAGCTCCATCTAATGGCCATAACGCGCTATTTTTCCAATTAGGGTATTTTAGGAGAATATCATACTATGGCCACTAGATGGGACTGATGATCATAGGAAATTATCTTTTTTTTTTTTGGCAATTTATGGGGATTATTCGTGACGGCTGTGTGAATGCTTGAAGCTTTCGCACAGTGAGTGTGTTTTACAACTAGACCTTATAGTTTTGCATGTGCTATTTTCATCGTTCACGTTTCACTATTTTCAACTTCTGTTCTGCTTTAGGGCTGCACTGTGAATATTCCTTAAGATGTACAACATTGCTAAATATGACCAGCCTAAGCAAGTAAGACACACATAATCCTAGAGATAACACAGCATACAGGATGCATCTTATGGTGGAAGCAGGAGGCCAGGCTTGTAAAGCTTTCAGAGGGCTTATTAAAATAAGTTAGTGCAGGAATTCCACTGGCTCCCACAAAGACTTATTATAATGCTGGCAATGCTCCGTATGCTTTGTGCCTTCATTTCCAGCCTGTCAGATGTGTGAAAATATTGTTATTAAACTGAAAACAGGAGGGGAATGGATTTAAGTGACTTGATAAGCACATCTCTGGTGTTGCGCTGTCGATGTTCATACATCAGCGTGGGCTCTTCTGTAAACTCTCCATGCATCCAGTCGGGTTCCCACCGATTGTCTGCTGCTGGGGAACTACAAATACCAGCGTGGTGCTGAAAAGTAAAGTGTCCCGGCAGCTGGAGAGCTACGGGTTACTGAGAGGTCATGAAACAGCAACAACAGCGCCGCGGATAATCGTAATTGCTGAATCTTCTCGGTGTTTTGAGTCAGGCTCCATTGTTCGGCGAAGGAGATAAGCCTTTCGGAGAGGACTAATTAAAATGACTCGCCGCTCAGAACCTGCAAAACCCAGCGAGTCATTAGCGCAGGCCGAGGCGATATTTCGGAAATAAGAGTTTCCTGATGGGAAAAATAGAATCACGATTGGGCTCGGTTTCCTTGTGTTGAAGAGAAAAAAACAAAAAAAAAAACACATTTACGTTATGAACACACTTTTCCCTCTAATTGTAAAATTTGCCTGAAACAATTTCTTTATGCGATTTCCTCGCCGGTCACAATTGCCCGTTACAAATTTTCTTGATTATGTTTAATGCTCATAGCAGGTTCTCCCTCTGTTAGCTGTGTGGATGTCACCTAATGCAATTAGCATCCTTGCTAAAAGACTACCGAGATAAAATCTGTTATATGATCTGTAGAACGCGATTTTGTGTTAGAAGAGTGGAAGGATCATTATGCTCCCCGCGCCCCCTGCTGGCGGAATGCAATAGCGCTGCAGGAGGCATTCCAAATATCACCCAAATCGTCCTCTCCGCTCTTCTCAAGACCTCCTACTCTCAAGCTCTCTCGTCTCCTCCTCCTGTGCTCGTCTCCAGGATTTCTCCAGAGCCTCTCCCATCCTCTGGAACTTGCTACCTCCACCTGTTCGGCTATCCCCTACTCTTGCTACCTTCAGGCGATCCCTGAAAACTCATCTCTTCAGGAAAGCCTATCACGTCTCTAACTAATCTTTTACCACTTCCTTCAGCTCATTCCCAAAGTTACAACCTTTTGTACCACCTGCCCCACCCTATTAGATTGTAAGCTCTTCTGAGCAGGGCCCTCTTAATCCTCCTGTATCTTACTGTATTATAACTGTATTGTCTCCCTTTTATATAAAAAAGCGCTGCGTAAACTGTTGGCGCTATATAAATCCTGTATAATAATAATAATAACACGTTCGAGCGATTCTCTTTCCTTCCACTACAAAAGAAAGTCAAGTAATCAATGGCCTGCCTTGCTCTATAACAACGTAGCTGATTCAAAAACCTTTTTTTTTTTTTTTTTTTTTTTTTTAACATTTGGGGCCCATTTAGATCTATGCATGTGTGTAGAGGTGCATTTTTATGTAGCATTAGAGAAGTGCTTCAATTTGCATTTCCTTTACTTTACTGACACATGTTGATTCACATTTGAATTTAGGATTTGGAGTTGATAGAGTCAACAGTCACTGACTAAACTGAAAAAAATGGACAAAAATGTTTTTGAAAGATGCATTTAAATCCTAACTGGTCACCATTCATTAAAATTTTTGTTTTCACCATTTATTACATCTTAATGAAGCTGATCCCCTGCAGCCTCTTTGCAACCACTTCCTGTCAACGTTGATGGCATGTCATGGCATTTCTCATAGCGGGATTTGGGATGGTGATAACAGCGGACCATGCCTGTGTAATGGGAGCTGAAATGGACACTTGTAGCCTTCATCGGAATCCCAAATTGATGGCACCTCTGACAGTATCTTTGAATCCTTCCTCTGCCATGGATGAGCCATCACAATCACCGGCTTTTATTCATCCTGCCAAATACAGACGTTCAATTTTCCGCTTTAGAGCTTGCTATTTTATCCATTAGACATGAGCAGCGTTATGTTGAAGTCCTTGGCTGGTCATTAATAATTCCATCAGTAGTTTGCAAAACAAACAAGCGAGCAGCGATTGTGTATCATTCAAAATAATACATAGTAAAAAGGGGGACAGTCTGTGCATGCCCGCCAGGGCTATTAGAGAATAGCGGCGGCCTCTTCAGAAGCCTCTGATAAACATTCTATTAATTGGTATTAGGAGCCGCGGAAAGCACTTACACCGACATACTCCAGTGGAGATGCTGGGGGTTATATTAAAGAATTGTTGGAGGACTGTTTGAAGGAGGCTCATCTGCTCCAGATGACAATTATAATACGCTGTATTACATTCAGCGAGAGGCACACACTAACATAAAGCTTGCTCATGTACTAAGCATTACCAATGAGGCGGCTTATTTTTACAGTATAACTCCAAGAAAAGGTCGGGCGCGTTCTCGTGCTGTTTTTGTAAACGGAGGCACCCTGCATTGAGGAGCTCATTCATTTTGAATCGGTTGGCAGTTCACCTCAAAGCATGAAAGAATTGACCTGCTCCATATTTAATGTAGTGCACCGGTTCACTTTTTTGTGTTGCAGTGACCTAATCGGCATGTGCACTGCCAATGTGTGTTGGGGTGCCGTTAACAAATCAATGGCACCCCAACAGAGCTTACTAATGCACACTTTGCTGCACTTTACCGCAATGCACAATGTGGGTTGGGCGCAGCTTTGTGTGCGGCGGGCAGAAAACACGCAGAGCCCAGAGCAGAGCAGTAATGATGTATTAAAGAACAGTTCAGCAAGAGCAAGAGGCCCAGTGGGGAGCACACCCGACCAAAGCCACTCAAAACTAAGATTCCATCCTGGATCCACGAGATGCAGAATGGAAGATGCCGACAGCGTCTGCCACAGAGGAGCAGAATGCGGCCTGGCAGGTCCACACCTAAAAGGGAAGGCTTCCTGAAATGTAGACATGGTCCCTGCACTGTTCCTACTCCTCTGGAACCTGTCCCTATCTCTAATACTGTCCCTGACAAACAGGGCTCCTTTCCCTACGCTAGCCGCTTGCAGAAAGCTTGCCAAGTGCAGGAGCTAGAGTCTTAAATAGGCTCTGCCTGACCAAAGATGACCACCAGATTCACACGGGGTGTCAGCATCCAATCGGACAGCTGCCTCTCCCTGTGACCAAGGAAATCATAGAGGAACCAAGTTCTTCTCAGCTTCCTCCCCCACCCACATTGCCACTGGGGTCAAGCGCCACCTGCAGTGGAGCATAAAGACTGCATCCGCCTACACACAGATTTGAATACAGCCTAAGGAAAATGAATTAAAGTGGTTGTAAAGTTAGAGTTTTTTTTTTTATCTTAATGCATTCTATGCCCCCCCCCATACTTACCTGAGCCCATCTCAATCCAGCAGTGTTGCACCAGAGGCTCGGCTGTGTGGGACTTCCTCTCCTCATTGGCTGAGACAGCAGTGGGGCGTCACTGGCTAACGCTGCTGTCAATCAAAGGAAGCGAGCCATTGAGGAGAGGGGGCGGGGCCAGGCTAAAGCTCTGTGTCTGAATGGACACACAGAACAGCAGCTCGGCAGCAACCTACTTGCGGTGGTGGCACTTGTCAGGAGGGAGGGGCCAGCGAGGGACCCAAGAAGAGGAGGATCTGGGCTGTTCTGTGCAAATCCACTACACAGATCAGGTAAGTATAACATTTTTGTTATTTTGAAACAAAACAAATCAAGACTAAAGTATCACTTTAGGGTCAAGTAATATATTCCCATAAAATACATTAAAACATTTGAATGGGGGGGGGGAGCTTTATACTGATTAGAAATGAAAAATTAGGCTTGCAGTGAAAGCTAATCAGTAATAATCAGCAGTGGACAGTAGGGACACAGGAGGGGGGCGGACATGTGGTCATTCATTGCCAGTGTGACAATGTTTACTAGTGGGGATGGGGGAGGGAGGATGGTATCAGGACATATATACAATATATTTATTGTGTATATATATATATATATATATATATATATATATATATATATATATATATATATACACACACACAATTTTTTTTTTCTTTTTTGGTAAGCACCCCAGCGGCGTTATATAGCTTGCCCCCAAACCTTGCAACTGTCTCTTTTGCCAGACAGGTGAGTTTGGTCTGTTACAGAAAATGAAAAAAACAGATCTACTGACAGGACCAACAGGTAATAAACCTACGTTACAAACAAAAACTGCTGTGTTAATGGATAATTAAACCTAAAAGTTGAAATATTTTGCAGCTTACAGTCCTTAGATGTGGTGGCTGAATTTGTTTCCTTTTTTTCCCCATCTAAGAACATTTTCAGTAAATACAGAAAATACCTGTTGATCCTGCCAGAATTGCAGTGTCCTTGTCACTCCCTGTGAGTTGCACCAAAAATCTCTTCCTTCCTAGCTATCTTCTGTAAACTACCGGTTGCCCTGCATCCTATAAATGAGATGAGATGAAGAGCTAAAGACATGTTTGGAGTCTATATCAGGAGGGCAGTCTAGGGTGACAGCCATGGCTCACTCCATAGATATAGTGGAGGAGTGGCATAGCCATCCAGGGACAGAAAATGTTTTATTTGCAGAATTACCAGGTGAAAATAAAGCAAAACAAGCTTGCAAAAAAACGAAAACGCGTGCTGCCACCACACCAGGGACTAGTAAGCTGAAATGTATTACATTTTTGGTTTTGGATTTAGAGACACTTTAATGCTATTGGTAAAATGCAACATATATGTCATTTGTTTGCCCAGAGGTACACTTTAAAGTGGTAGTAAAGTCCCCTGAAAATCTTTTTAAAAATGCGCCATCTGCAAGTTTAAAGCAAAAGTTCAGCCAAAAACTAACTTGAAATCTATTGGCAGCCACATTTTGAGACTAATCCATCTAACCCTGTAAAGCAAAAATCATTATGCATACCTTTTCTGCAGCCAGTCTGGTCCGGTCCCACGCTGAGCTGTCAGGGGCGGCTCCTCTGGGCATGTGCAGGAGAGGCAGCGGACAATGGAAGCCCCATTGTAACTCTATGGGTGACGTCAATTCCTGGCATTTCCCAGCCATTGTCGGCTGTGTCTTCCACACAGCATCTGCCACTGGAGACCGGACCGGATCAGCTGCAGAAAAAGTATGTATAGTGATTTTTGCTTTACAGGGTTAGATAGATTAGTTTTAGAATGTGGCTGCCAGTAGATTTAGAGTAAGATAGTTTTGGCTGAACTTGCGCTTTAACTCATAATGTACTAGTATCCTCCACATTCTAGTACATTAGGACAGACTTACCTGCAAACTGAGCCCTCCAGCGCAAAGGCCCCCCAACCTCTGTTGCTTCCATCTTCACCCAGTCTTCCTTCTGGGTTCCATATCTTTGTCCATTTGAATGGCTGGGCAGCGGTGAGGTCACTCCTGCGCATGCGCATGGAGTCACATCGTCGTGGCAGACAGTCTGGGCTGTAAATGTGGTCTAAGTTGCGCATTATCGCTAACAGGCACGGAGGACATTTATGGCAGAAGAGACCTCTAGGGTCTCTTCAGTTATAAAAACCCCCACCTGTCAGCAGTTTTTAGAATTTTAACTTTACTGCCACTTTAAAAAAGGAATATGTGACTGCCACTTTGGCCTTGTTTTGAAGGAGCAAGCTTCAGTGTTGTCACGGTCACCCTTATTTAGGTTAAATAGGTGATCTGAAAGCATTTTACAGAACACCCAACTCTCACGCTTCACCAAAGTCCATGACTCGATAAGCAGTGAGGCAAGGATGACAGCTCCAGAATTTGTACCTTCAAGATATGGCAACAGTAGCAGCTCTAATATATCCCCCCGGAAAGGTTCCCCTTTAAGGTTTAAGCCTTCGTATGACAAGCAGTAAATCCATGTGACATGGTGACACGTTGTGGGCCGCTGTGGTTTTGGGAGCGGTCCAAAGAAATGTGACACAGCTGCAGCGAGATGTGACTATCAATGCAAGTCATCTGTTGTGCCATCGCCTTTAATCACGCCAACATGACAGGCGATGAGAGCATCCTTGTCATTAAAGGTCATTTGAAAAGCGCTATAATCAAACCTCGTCGCAGGTGGGAAGAGAGATGCCACTTAGCGGCGCATTTCAGTCGCCCGGACATAATGGCTGCGCCGAGCTCCGCTGATTGACATCAGGGAATATTTAATCAGGAACACAGATGCTTTTACCTATATTTACATTCCATCATTGTTAGCGGGTCTCTAACTACAGTCATTACCACATGGGTCAGCGCATCATTATAGGATCCCGGGCACAAAATGCCGCGTGGCACCAAGGTTTCCTTGTCAAAAAGCCCAAAAAAAGCCTTGTGTGTGGGAGGCAAATCCTCAGCCAGGAACTCGACACCTCCGCTCTCCACCATTGTGAAATCGAAATCTTTGTATTATCTACTGACGGATTATTACTCATTAGATTAAATCCTTCAAAGAAGCCCGCCTGACAAACGTGAAATATTCAAATGGCGCACTATGTGATTATAATAGACTGAGAACAAAAAGAGGCTTCATATCAAAAAGGAAGATATACAATGTGTTCTAGAAGTGTTCTCATTATTCCAGGCATCATTTGTGAGTGCCTGAAAGAAGGAATGTCTGTGCTCCCAATAGAGGCCTCTGTGTGACAGACAGCAAAAATCCTCATCTCTGGGTGTCTGCTGAGAGCAAGACAGAGAGTGTGACACATTTCACATAAGCATTATGGGTCTGAGCTGACTGACAGACCTCTATTGTGCTAATGACATTCACCTGCGGGTTTCTTTACACCAAGGCTAATGAATACTAAACACCCAATTAAAGTGTACCTAAATCCCAAAACAAGAATGTTAATAGATTGCAGCTTATTAGTCCTTAGTGCCTGCGTTTGTTTTCTTTTTTCATTCTCTTTTTTTATATCAGCAAAAAACACTTCCTGTCCCTGGGTGACAACACTAGTACTCACTGTACTGTATACAGTGGGGACGGAAAGTATTCAGACCCCCTTACATTTTTCACTCTTTGTTATATTGCAGCCATTTGCTAAAATCATTTAAGTTGATTTTTTTCCTCATTGATGTACACACAGAACCCCATATTGACAGAAAAACACAGAATTGTTGACATTTTTGCAGATTTATTAAAAAAGAAAAACTGAAATATCACATGGTCCTAAGTATTCAGACCCTTTGCTGTGACACTCATATATTTAACTCAGGTGCTGTCCATTTCTTCTGATCATCCTTGCGATGGTTCTACACCTTCATTTGAGTCCAGCTGTGTTTGATTATACTGATTGGACTTGATTAGGAAAGCCACACACCTGTCTATATAAGACCTTACAGCTCACAGGGCATGTCAGAGCAAATGAGAATCATGAGGTCAAAGGAACTGCCTGAAGAGCTCAGAGACAGAATTGTGGCAAGGCACAGATCTCTCAAAGGTTACAAAAAAATTTCTGCAGCACTTAAGGTTCCTAAGAGCACAGTGGCCTCCATAATCCTTAAATGGAAGACGTTTGGGATGACCAGAACCCTTCCTAGAGCTGACCGTCCGGCCAAACTGAGCTATCAGGGGAGAAGAGCCAGTGAGATAGGTAAAGAAGAACCCAAAGATCACTGTGGCTGAGCCCCAGAGATGCAGTCAGGAGATGGGAGAAAGTTGTAAAAAGTCAACCATCACTGCAGCCCTCCACCAGTCGGGGCTTTATGGCAGAGTGGCCCGACAGAAGCCTCTCCTCAGTGCAAGACACATGAAAGCCTGCACTGAGTTTGCTAAAAAACACCTGAAGGACTCCAAAATGGTGAGAAATAAGATTCTCTGGTCTGATGAGACCAAGATAGAATTTTTTGGCCTTAATTCTAAGCGGTATGTGTGGAGAAACCAAGGCACTGCTCATTACCTGTCCAATACAGTCCCAACAGTGAAGCATGGTGGTGGCAGCATCATGCTCTGGGGGTGTTTTTCAGCTGCAGGGACAGGACGACTGGTTGCAATAGAGGGAAAGATGAATGCGGCCAAGTACAGGGATATCCTGGACGAAAACCTTCTCCAGAGTGTTCAGGACCTCAGACTGGGCCGAAGGTTTACCTTCCAACAAGACAATGACCCTTCGCAACAACTCTGACTTTTCCTGAATGGCCCAGCCAGAGCCCTGACTTAAACCCAATTGAGCATCTCTGGAGAGACCTAAAAATGGCTGTCCACCAACGTTTACCATCCAACCTGACAGAACTGGAGAGGATCTGCAAGGAGGAATGGCAGAGAATCCCCAAATCCAGGTGTGAAAAACTTGTTGCATCTTTCCCAAAAAGACTCATGGCTGTATTAGATCAAAAGGGTGGTTCTACTAAATACTGAGAAAAGGGTCTGAATACTTAGGACCATGTGATATTTCAGTTTTTCTTTTTTAATAAATCTGCAAAAATGTCAACAATTCTGTGTTTTTCTGTCAATATGGGGTGTTGTGTGTACATTAATGAGGAAAAATTTAACTTAAATGATTTTAGCAAATGGCTGCAATATAAAAAAGAGTGAAAAATGTAAGGGGGTCTGAATACTTTCTGTCCCCACTCTATATGCAGGAAGCCATGGTTGTCACCTAGGCTGGACTTCAAACATGTCTGCCACTGTTCATCTCCATTACACTGGGCTATGGGGGGATTAGTTGTTTACAGAATGAAGATAATATTCCTTTTTCTCTAACTCACAGGAAGTGACAAGGACACTGCATTTCTGGCAGGACCAACATGAATTTTTCTGTACTTGCTAAAAATATTCTTTTCAAACAAAAAAAAAACTAATGTGGGTGCCACATGTAAGGACTGGTAACCTCCCCTATATTACATTTGTATTCTTAGGTTTAGTTATACTTGAAAGAGAACCAGTCACCGCTGGGGTTATGCAACCCAGTTATTTATTATTATACATAGGTAGGAGTCATTATGTAAAATTTCCATTTTACCATTGTTTGCTTTTACTTTCCTGGGCTGGGTCTGACACTTCAGCTAACATGGGAGTCAGACCAAATGGTTAAAAAGTGCCAGTCACTTTATTGATTTATCATATAATCACCTTAAACATACAATGCGTTTCAGGGACCAACACACCCCCCCTTCATCAAGGCTTAATAAAGCTGGGTACACATGGGCTGAACGTTGGGAGACTTATGTTCAAAGTGTATATACTGTGCTATTGAAATAACTAAGTGAAAACAAACCTGTGAAAGGAAAAAAGCAGCGACACAAACATGTGATACAATCATGTACAAAGCTTAGTAAATGGGAATAGTCGCGCTAATAAAAAGTGCACAAAATTTTGAATCAAAAAGCAAACAAAATACATTAAATGTTGGGAGACAACAAGCGGTTAAAAAAAAAATCGGCCGAATTCGGCCCGTCTGTATGTGGGTCAGGCCGGCTTCTGTTGGACATACACGCTGGAAACCCAGCAGTTGACCAACTCCTGATCAGTGTTCTCCCCTTGTCAGAACACAACAGCTCAGCGGGGGAGATCACTGAACGTCATTGCATGGTTAGCAGTGGTGGCCCGTAATGCTGACAGTTTTTTTTCTTTCAACCGCCGGGTTGAACAAGGACAAAAGTAATAGTGTGTACCAGGCTAAAATGGGTGCAGTGAAGCAAATGTCAAAGAATCCTTTATTGGATCTAGCTTGCTTAATTGTAGAGTATAGGTTAAAGCACATACCACTGATAATATTGGAGCACATGTTCAAACTTATACTCTACAATTAAACAAGCTAGATCTAAGACATTTGCATCATTGAATCCTCCTAAGCCCTGAAAGCAATTCCAAACTGTGATGAAGAGTGAGTATGTTGGTTGTTTTACGTGATCATATGATGAATAAATAAAGTGATTCAGACTCTGTCACTATTGGTTCTGTAACTACTATTGTGTTTTGTTTTTATACTTTGTGCCACATTCCTGGGTACCCATTGAGGGGGAGCCTTGTTTCACGTGGGTAGCCTCACCAGAGCCAGTAAATTTGGTGAATAATTATGATCACTCTTTTTTATTAAACAAATATGTTTTGTCCCAACGTCTCTCATTTACAGCTGTGACCAAAAGTTTTTAGAATGATACAAATATTAATTTTCACAAAGTCTGCTGCTTCAGTGTTTTTAGGCCTTTTTTTTAGATGTTGCTATAGTATACTGAAGTATAGTTACAAGCATTTCATAAGTGTCAAAGGCTTTAATTGACAATTACATGAAGTTTTTGCAAATGGTCAATATTTGCAGTGTTGATCCTTCTTTTTGAAGACCTCTGCAAGTCACCCTGGCATGCTGTCAACCAACTTTAGTTCAGTGCCACATCCTGACTGATGGCAGCCCTTTCTTGCTTAATCAATAC
Source organism: Aquarana catesbeiana (assembly GCF_042186555.1). NCBI lineage: Eukaryota > Metazoa > Chordata > Amphibia > Anura > Ranidae > Aquarana > Aquarana catesbeiana. Next base: position 214,244,274 of record NC_133333.1, on the reverse strand, counting down.
TTGAAGTTTGTCAGAATTTGTGGGGTTTTTTTTTGTTCACCCGCCACTTGAGGATTGACCACAAGTTGTCAATGGGATTAAGGTCTGGGGAGTTTCCTGTTCACGAACCCAAAATTCCCATTTTTTGTTCCCCAAAACACTTAGTTATCACTTTTGCCTTATGGCAAGGTGATCCATCATGCTGGAAAAGGCATTGTTTGTCACTAAACTGTACTTGGACGGTTGGGAGAAGTTGCTGTCAGAGGATGTTTTAGTACCATTCTTTATTCATGGCTTTCTTCTTTGGCAAAATCGTGAGTGAGCCCACTCCCTTGGCGGAGAAGCATGGGATTAAGTTCATTTTCATAGCAAAGAGGGACTTTGCAATTAATTGCAATTCATCTGATCACTCTTCATAGCATTCGTGAGTGAATGCAAATTGCCATTATAAAAACTGAGGCAGCAGAATTTGTGAAAAATAATATTTGTGTCATTCTCAAAACTTTTGGCCACAGCTGTATGTCTTTTTGGACCTCAGCATGTTAGTTAGATATCAAAAGATGTAAATTTGCTGCCCTATCTATTGCCTGAGGCTACATACCATGCCCTTGCTCCTGAATAAGCATAACGGTGTCAGAAAACACAGCCCTGTAACTTAGAGGAATGCAGACAACTACAGACTTTATATATATATAATTAGAGGGATTTCCTTCCACCCGCTGTTTTGGCCATGGGATAGGAAGTGAAGGGCAAAAAAAAAAAAAACTGACAGAGGTTATAACCAGACTAAGGGGTGACTTCTAACTTCTCTTACTCTTAAGCCTTAGCATCAGACAAAACGGTAAATAAGAGGGCGAAGAGAAATTGTTCATAAGTGGCATACACAATGATTATCTAAAACGAAATCCTAAGAATCTTATACGAATTGGTTTGTGTTAAGCTGCCGATAGCACAAGATGACAGTCACCCAACAATCTCATGTCTATAGGCTGTTATCCAACTCTAAAGGTTAGAATACCAGCCCCAATGACACGAGCTGTCCTGCCAGCCTAGGAATAAATGCATACACTCTGCTAACTGCGTTTACAGATCCCAGCTTTACAGATAAACTGAATGAATATATTCCAAAATTTACATTTTGTTTGAAGAAAATCAGGATTCAGAAGGTGAACTTCTGCCTTTAATGGGCTCATTAATTAAGGTAACATTGCACATCAGTCGCGCTTACTTTAAATAAACACACATAGATGTGATATTTATATGATATTTATGTGCTCTAAGCTAAACTGACTTTATTATTTTCTAACGAGGTTCAGATACAAGCTGATACTACTTCAGCTATTCAGAGAATTTCACACATTCTGTTCCAACAAACACTGTGACCTTATGTACAACACATCTCCAGCTTTATGATGTGTCATCACCGGTAAATCAGAGGTAATTAATAGTTTTTGGTGCTGAAACCTGTGTGCTAGGAGATGCTGGTGCAGTAAAGGGAGATTTTAATTCTTTAATGCTTATGGTTTCAAGGTCTGGTGGGATCCTGTACAGCCTACCTGACACCGGGCCCCTGGCCCCCATACAGCCTGACACCTACCCCCTGGTCCACATACAGCCTACCTGACACCGGGCCCCTGGCCCCCATACAGCCTGACACCTACCCCCTGGTCCACATACAGCCTACCAGACACCTACCCCCTGGTCCACATACAGCCTACCAGACACCTACCCCCTGGTCCACATACAGCCTACCAGACACCTACCACCTGGTCCACATACAGCCTACCAGACACCTACCCCCTGGTCCACATACAGCCTACCAGACACCTACCACTGGTCCACATACAGCCTACCAGACACCTACCACCTGGTCCACATACAGCCTACCAGACACCTACCACCTGGTCCACATACAGCCTACCAGACACCTACCCCCTGGTCCACATACAGCCTACCAGACACCTACCACTGGTCCACATACAGCCTACCAGACACCTACCACCTGGTCCACATACAGCCTACCAGACACCTAACCCCTGGTCCACATACAGCCTACCAGACACCTACCCCCTGGTCCACATACAGCCTACCAGACACCTTCCCCCTGGTCCACATACAGCCTACCAGACACCTACCCCCTGGTCCACATACAGCCTACCAGACACCTACCACTGGTCCACATACAGCCTACCAGACACCTTCCCCCTGGTCCACATACAGCCTACCAGACACCTACCACTGGTCCACATACAGCCTACCAGACACCTACCACCTGGTCCACATACAGCCTACCAGACACCTACCCCCTGGTCCACATACAGCCTACCAGACACCTACCCCCTGGTCCACATACAGCCTACCAGGCACCTACCCCCTGGTCCACATACAGCCTACCAGACACCTAACCCCTGGTCCACATACAGCCTACCAGACACCTGCCCTCTGCCCCCTCATACAGCCTACCTGACACCTAACCCCTGGTCCCCCATACAACCTGACACCTGCCCCCCCCCCATACAGCCCACCTGACACCTACCCCCCATATAGCCTACCTGACACCTGCCCCCCCATACCTGACACTTGCCCCCCCATACCTGACACCTACCCCCCATATAGCCTACCTGACATCTGCCCCCCACCATACAGCCTACCTGACACCTAACCCCTGGTCCCCCATACAACCTGACACCTGTTCCCCCATACAGCCTGACACTTGCCTCCCATACAACCTACCTGACACTTGCCCCCCCATACCTGACACTTGCCCCCCCATACCTGACACCTGCCCCCTATACAGCCTACCTGGCATTGGCCCCCAATGCCCATGGCTTTGCCATGGTCTGCTTTTCTTTGCTTCTGAGTCCTGCAGAGTGTTCACATGGACCATCGGTCACACAACACCTCATAGACTACATTTACTAGTGTCTGTGCACTGCGCAGAAGTCAGTAGCAGGGAGTACTCCCACAAGAAGCCCAGGCCCCCTGCTGACCCGATGAAGCTCGGGTTTGACACAGGAGGACTGCCTGTAATCCCCCTATTGGAAGCCTCAGACATCCCTGTGTGTTTTTAGGGGGTATTTAATGTCGGTTATGGAGTGGTTTTAGAGAGTTATGTGTTATATTTAACATTAAACTGTTTTGGGTATAAGCAGGGCTTTTTTTCTCAAACAATAGGTGCTGGAACTCAACCATGACCCCCCCAAAACCCCTCCCCCCACACACACCCTCCAGATCACATCAAATAGTGGGTGTGGTCATATTTCACAAACAGTAGGAGGGCATTTAAATATCAGGATTGCATTACATACAGAGTGCAGAGTTCAGGGGGGGGGGGGGGGGGGTTACACACAGAGTGCAGAGCTGTCACTTGTAAATACAGAAACCAGACTTCTGTGTTTACAAGTGATTGTGGTGAGCAGGCACCAAAGGGTCTGAGCCAGAGGTGGTGGAACTGAGTTCCACCAAGTTCCCCCTGAAAAAAAGCCCTGGGTATAAGTATTAAAGGGAAATTTAAACTGTAAGGTTACAAATCCTAACACAGATGAGATCCTGCTGGAGCCTCTCACCTTATGCCTTATTACAAAGTTACAATCTACAGCCTGACCACCAGGGGAGAGGAGACTGAGCAAATGCTTCCTCCTGCCTGCAGCAAACTGATGGCATCATCTCAGCCTAACCAATATCACTAATTAAAATCCAAGGACAACAGACAGAAAACTGGTGATAATATCTCAGTACTGGAGAAGCCGAGAGATAAAAGAGGACAACAATTTCAAAACTTAATTATTAGTTGTGGGTGGGATAAATAGTTTATAGCTTTTCAAAATGGTCAACTCAGACACTTTAATTTGTGTTGAATTTCAAGTTTTAAAAATAACATTTCAGAGCATTGCACCGCCCCGCAGAATCCAAAGCCTTCACTGTAATTGGTTGGCATTTAAAAGAGCATTACACATATTTAGACGCCAAAGATGAATGGCAATCTTTATACATCACGATAATGTATTACCACTAGCAATAATAATTATGTTAAGAACAGTTCAAGACGACTCCTTCGCTAAGGGTCAGCGGCACATTTCACGCTGAAGCACGCTTTCCACTACGCCGGGCCCTGCATGTCTGCCGCTTAGGTCTTTTTTGTGCAGACGGAGTTGGAATAGTAAAAGCATCCCGGCACACAGAAAATGCTATTATTATTATTTTCGTCAGAACAGCTGCCGTCTCATTCTCCAGGCACACTCGGAGGATGATTGAAATGTTGGAGAAACAAAAACACATTTTTGCATTTGGGTTGATGTATTCATGAATAATGTTATCATTGCGCACGTGGGTTAAATAAACACAAATGAAAATGTGTTTATGTGAACAAACCGATACATAGCGTCATTAAGTTACATACGACTTGGATGCTTCACTGGCCATTCGTCTTTCGTTGGTAAATGAACACCCCGTTGGGGAAGATTTTCAGGTTCAGGTTGAACATGAAGTTGGCCTCAAACTCAGCCTTTTCGCAGTTGGGTGAATCGCAAAACAAAATGCACCAAGTTGGTCAATTTGCCCGAATCCTTGGCTGCTGTTTGTAAACAAACCAGCCAGGTATCTGTCATTTAGCAGCAGGAGCACTAACCCCCACTAAATGACAGATCCCAGCCTGGCTTCAGCTTGTAAAACACACCAGTCAGTGATGCTGGGTGATGTCATTGCTCAGGTCGCTCATCCTTACCTTTTATTTATCAGAGTGCTTTTCACTTGCAAAGGAGTTTCAACCATGACCTTATTGATTATTATAGTGATCACCTGATGATCCAGGTCACTCCTAGGGCTGTACTTTGGGTTGACATTCCACCACAATGTTTATGTTCATTGCTTGGGAAAATTCAGTACCACTCTAGGGCATCCATACTTTGAAGGTTACTATGTAGGTGCTACAAGCCATGATGTGTTGGTGGTGGGTAGGAGGGGTGGCTGCCCTGAGAACTGTGGTATAATGTGAGGTGTGGGGGCACCACAATCAGATTGGGGAAGGGGATTTGTGCTGGAAGGGGGAATTTGGGGGGTGGCAGGAGTAAGGATTGCTCTGGGAGGGGACATTTGGGGGTGTGTGCTTAAAAATTGGTGATTTAGAGGGATTTGTGTTGGGAGGGGGAATGGGGGGAAGAAGATTTGTGCTAGGAGGGGTATGGGGGGGTAACTTGTGCCAGGAGAGGTCATTTGGTGTGTGGGGGGGGGGTGATGATGTGTACTTGTAGGGGACATTTTAGGGATAGAGGATTTGTGCTAGGAGGGGTGATTTTTCTTTTGGGGGGTGGAGGGGATTTGTGCTGGGTGGATTTGGGGGGGGGGCAAAGATTTGTGCTGGGAAGGGGGATTTCAGCAGCGGGGGAAGATTTGTACTGGGAGCAGAGGGAACTTAGGGGTTAAGCATGCAGATAAGTGCCCAGTTTTTTTGTGGGGGGGGGATTTTTGCTGACACATAGTGGTTGATTTACTAGAGGCAAATAGACTGTGCACTTTCCAAAGGACAGTTGAACTCTGCAAGTGCAGTTGCTCCAGAGCTCAGAAAATTAGGTAAAGCTTCACTTTGCAAAGAGTACCCAATCACGTGCAAGGAGAATAAAAAAAAAAAAAACAGCATTTTTGCTTGCATATGATTGGATGATGGAGGTCAGCAGAGCTTCTGCTCATTTACCAAGCTGTGGAGCAACTTCTCTTGCAGAGTGCTTAGTGTATTTGCCTTCAGTAAATGAACCCCATAATGGTCATGTTCATCTTATGCCGTGTACACATGAGCGGACTTTCGACGGACTGAACTCTGAAGGACTTTTTGACGGACTTTCGACAGAGTTCTGACGGAGTTCCGACGCAACGGACTTGCCTACACACGATCACACCAAAGTCCGACTGATTCGAACGTGATGACGTACGACCGGACTAGAATAAGGAAGTTCATAGCCAGTAGCCAATAGCTGCCCTAGCGTCGTTGTTCGTCCATCGGACTAGCATACAGACGAACGGATTTTTCGACCGGACTCGAGTCCGTCAGAAAGATTTGAAACATGTTCTATTTCTAAAGTCCGTCTGATTTTTCGACAGCAAAGGTCCGATGAAGCCCACACACGATCGAATTGTCCGGCGGATTAATTCCGTCGGACCTTTGTTATCGAAAAGTCCGGTCGTGTGTACACGGCATTAGGCTCCGGATGACCTTGTCCCCGCACTGGTTTGTAATAAAGCTATATGGATCTGAGACTGAAGTGCAAAACCACAAGTTAACAGTCCAGATACAAATTTATTCTATTCTCAAACAAGCTGCTGACAAACACTGTGCTTTAACACTACTGGTAACAATACTATATACATTGAATTCTTTATTCAGTCCAGTCTGTATATATTGCTTCCAATCTTCAAGCCCTGGTGAAGGATATCAGTTTTGCTCTCTGAAACGCAGTGGCTCTTTTATAAAACCTTATATTTCATCTTGCATCGACAATTTAAATTGTATCTTGACTATTAAGTTGTGGCTTGGCGCTTCCATCTCAGATCCATGTGAAGTCACATGGCTGTCTTATGAGGAGCGCAGAGTCATTTTGGGGGGGGGGGGGGGGGTGTAGGACCCTATACAGCATTGTTTGGTGGACAAACATAGATTCCAGCATTGGCAGACATCCTCTCACATGGATCTTCAGCCAGAACTGTTAATGAATCGTATTTTTATTGCTCTCTGTATCCATATTGGATATATTCACTGCCTGTGCAATGACCAGGAAGAGAAGTTCGGAGGAAATCTCCAGAATGGAGACAGACACAGAGGTTATATAACCCCTGAACTTTCTGCCCAATGCTAAAAAAATTGGTTTTTAGTTTTAATACAGATCCACTTTAAAAATAAAAGCCATTTTTTTATTTTTTTATAGAGGAAACAGATATCCACGTCTAATTCTTACATTACAATTCACTGCAGAAGGGCTCTCATGTTTAAGCCGGAAACAGAAAAGTTTAAAAGAAAATAACCAATTCAGGCCATGTAGCTGCCCACCTGTCGCAGTTAACGCACGTTAAATCTGCTATTTCATGAATTATTGAACCACTGAACGTGCGCTGCATGGGGGAAGTTTTTGCTGAAACTTAAATGCAAGTATGTTACAAGCCGAGGTCAGGGGTGCGGGAACTTTCCTCGCACAGGAAGACAGCCATGTAGATGAGAGAACTTTAGACAGACGGAGTTCCTGAATATGGAGTCAGAGCTGCTCATAAAAATGTAATTAACTACGGCAAACTTGTGAGGGCCTAGCTTGCTCTAATTGAGTGATCAGCGCAGTGTGTGCGGGCAAAGTCTTGCATACTAATTACCATATTATCCAACACCTGCTTGCAGAACAGAGTACAGGCTGGGGGTGGGAGGGGGGCTGCAAGAGGAGCAAGTTAAACGGTGATTGTTACATAGTCGCCAATGGCAATACTGTGTCTGAGACGTTGGGTTATCGTGACACGGTGCTGATTCCAAGCACAGTAGCTGTCACTGCCAGGGCAACTGAGAACTGTGCGCTCTGTTCATAAGGTATCCTCCTACCTTTGTGTATTGTTCCAGAAAGAAATGCAGGATAGCTACAGCATAAAAATCATCAGTAGCACAGCAAAGGGGGGGGGGGGGGGGACATATTTTAGCACCAGATTCTTGTGTTTTTGGCCATTTCTAAAAATTCTGATTAAACCCTCTGCACACTGCTATACACCCTAATGCCGCGTACACACGGCCGGACTTCCCGACAGATAAAGTCCGATGGGAGTTTTCGGTCGGACATTCTAACCGTGTGTATGCCCCATCGGACTTTTTCTATCGGCATTTCTGACGGACTCAGATATAGAACATGTTTTAAATCTCTCCGTCGGAAATGCCGACGGAGTGTAGACCGTTCGCAAGTCCGGCTGTGTGTACGCGGCATTACAAATTTCTAGCAAATATTTGCATACAAGCATGGATTTTTGGACTGCTTGTATTGCAATTGCAATACATGCTTAAGTGTTTCCCCTTTAGTAGCCACTGGGGGTTATTTACTAAAGGCAAATCCACTTTGCACTACAAGTGCAAACTACAAGTGCTAAGTGCACTTGAAATTGCACTTGGAAGTGCAGTCGCTGTAGATCTGAGGGGGACATGCAAGGAAAATAAAAAAAACAGCATTTTAGCTTGCACATGATTGGATGCTAAAATCAGCAGAGCTTCCCCTCATTTCAGATCTACCCCTCAGATTTACAGCACTTGCAATTTCAAGTGCACTTTGCACTTGTAGTTTGCACTTGTAGTGCAAAGTGGATTTGCCTTTCGTAAATAACCTTCACTATCCCTATCAGTAAGTCCTGCTGGGGGTGATACATGTTGGGGGCCATGATTTTGGGTAGGAGTGTGTGGTAATCTGCCATTACAATAAAGCTTGGCTGTAGTTGAACGTCCTCGGTGTGCGGCCCATTATTTGGATGGTGGACTACAGCAGTGCAAGAGTGGACCCCAGGGCCTTGGCACCTGGCTGAATGCAGGGAATCAAGGAGGATACAGGCTGGAATGTAAACAGTGACAAGGGTTGGGTTCACCTAACATGTTCAAGCTGAGTAAGTGGGTCAAAGTGATCGCTCTCTTGCCAGTTCCTAGTCCCTACTGTGCAAAGTGACAACATTTGCCCAGGTCTCCCTTCACGTGCACCTCACAATTGAGCCCCCCCCCTCATTGTTTTGGCCTAATAGTAAGGTGTGCAAGGCAGAGGGTGTGGGACAAGGATTCTAACCTCAAAACCTGGTTAGGTTTTGCACAGAGGGCCCTGAATCTGGAAGCACAGAAATCGAGAGAAGATAGGACCATAAAAATTGAGTTAAATCCATTTTTCCAAACTCGCCCGTCACGTTCCAGCTGTCGCTTATCAAAAAAAAAAAGGACAGTTTGACTGATCGCCAGCAGCAATCCAGACGCAGCTTTTCTAGATGAGACCTATAGGAGGCCAGACTCTAGGGAGTGATAAAGATGCGCTCCGACCAAACCACGCACCTTCCAAATCACCTTTTGGAGACAGTCAGATCTTTGCGAGAGCGGGACACCCTCCATAACACAATATATTTTGCATTTATATTGAAACAGAAGAAATTGCCATATATTAACATGAAAATCAGATAAATTATTAAAACTCGGTGGACAGAAGTGAATGATTGGCAGGTTTGTACCGCAGGAAAAATACACAGATTGCAGCAAAGACAAAAAAAGAAAAAAAAAAACTCAACAACAGAGATGAAGAAATCAGATGCTTTTCGAACAACAAACCAGCACGTCCCTCGGGGCCTATTTATTCAGCAAATCTGCCTAAATTGATCCAGCAAGCAATTAAAATTTACAAAATGGAAAGAAAAAATGAGAAGATATTAAAAAAAGTTCATGTATCTTCATTAGGAAGTATACAAAGTCCACTGGATATAAGGAATTAACGTTATCGCTTCAAAAAACAGGCCATACGATAAAAAAAAAAAAAAAAAAAAAACAACTTAAAGTGTATGCAAACTTTACCAATGAACTTCTGTTATTTACCTTTTGGTCTGTTAAATAAACTGAAATGAATGTGTAAGAACCAGTGCGCAAAACCACAATGTGAGTAAGAGAATTTTGAAACTGACGGTAAAATACCCGATAGAGAGCCGCCAACATAGATAGGTCCACTCAGTTCCCCAAAAATAGAATATTAAATAAAGATATGTGGCGCTATTCCATCAATCAGTAACAAATTAAAAATGTGAGATGAAGTAGGCAGAATAAGCTCCACCTCATATAATAAATGCCAGGAAAAAGTAAATAATAGCCTAGAAATAAATGTCACCATACAGGAGTGAAAAAAAAAAAAAAAAAAAAAGGGAGAATCAGTTCTGCAATATGAAAAAAATTTGAATAAATGAATATCTGCAATTGAATCCAAATTGACTCAGTGAGATAAATACATTGGTCACCCCTCATCAGGTGAAAAAATAGTGAATCAGTGAATATGATAAGCTGACTTCCCAAATTGAATACTCACAACCAGAAATCATACACAAGTGATAACCAGTAACTCACAAGTAATCACTGGAGATAGAAGAAATTCTAGTGCTGATAGCGAAATAAGTTAAGTGGCTCTACAACGTGAGCTGAGAATTCAAAATATTAAAGTGACATAAAGTGCAAGAAAATTCCTAAGATCAGCAAAAAATATATTCATATAATGCGCAATATAAAATGAATACCCAAATAAATAGTGCAATCATGCCATAATACACTAGTAAAATAAATAAAGTATTAAATAATAATGTATATTGAATTAATTTAAATGAATAAAAAATCAATTACAATAGGACAGCTAATCCCACCACAGAGATGCTGTCCCAAACGGTGACAATAGTGCAATATAGTCCATACAAAAGGTGCAGTAGTGATGGGTGATTTCCACAAAAAAGTCTTTAAACACAGTGCAAAAATGTGCAGTGACTGCTACTCTTCTTCTATGCACGTTCTAGTGCATCTCCCAGGTGTTTCCCCCAGCCTCTCACCTCCAGCAGCGGCCCCCAATGGGCCAAGTAGAGCGGGTGGATATTTCTAGGAGAGGATGTGTTTCCTGCAGCGTATCTTTAAACATCAAATGGGTCTGTCTCTCTGCAACTCATCCCACAGCTCCCAGCACTCTCAGCGGTCCCAGCGGTTGATTAAGAACAAAGGAGAGGTCTCATGGTGCAGTATTAAAAACACATTTATTGAAAAAACGTAGTAACTTACATTTAAAATAACAGCAATCAGTAGATGTGAACAAAGCTTCCGGGTTTGGCCGTCCCCGAGAAGCTTCGGCACCTGACTCCTCCTACCCTGACGCGTTGCGTCACAGCACGTGACTTTATCAAAGGGATGACAAAGGGATGTCATCCCTTTGATAAAGTCACGTGCTGTGACGCAACGCGTCAGGGTAGGAGGAGTCAGGTGCCGAAGCTTCTCGGGGACGGCCAAACCCGGAAGCTTTGTTCACATCTACTGATTGCTGTTATTTTAAATGTAAGTTACTACGTTTTTTCAATAAATGTGTTTTTAATACTGCACCATGAGACCTCTCCTTTGTTCTTAATCAACCGCTGGGACCGCTGAGAGTGCTGGGAGCTGTGGGATGAGTTGCAGAGAGACAGACCCATTTGATGTTTAAAGATACGCTGCAGGAAACACATCCTCTCCTAGAAATATCCACCCGCTCTACTTGGCCCATTGGGGGCCGCTGCTGGAGGTGAGAGGCTGGGGGAAACACCTGGGAGATGCACTAGAACGTGCATAGAAGAAGAGTAGCAGTCACTGCACATTTTTGCACTGTGTTTAAAGACTTTTTTGTGGAAATCACCCATCACTACTGCACCTTTTGTATGGACTATATTGCACTATTGTCACCATTTGGGACAGCATCTCTGTGGTGGGATTAGCTGTCCTATTGTAATTGATTTTTTATTCATTTAAATTAATTCAATATACATTATTATTTAATACTTTATTTATTTTACTAGTGTATTATGGCATGATTGCACTATTTATTTGGGTATTCATTTTATATTGCGCATTATATGAATATATTTTTTGCTGATCTTAGGAATTTTCTTGCACTTTATGTCACTTTAATATTTTGAATTCTCAGCTCACGTTGTAGAGCCACTTAACTTATTTCGCTATCAGCACTAGAATTTCTTCTATCTCCAGTGATTACTTGTGAGTTACTGGTTATCACTTGTGTATGATTTCTGGTTGTGAGTATTCAATTTGGGAAGTCAGCTTATCATATTCACTGATTCACTATTTTTTCACCTGATGAGGGGTGACCAATGTATTTATTTCACTGAGTCAATTTGGATTCAATTGCAGATATTCATTTATTCAAATTTTTTTCATATTGCAGAACTGATTCTCCCCTTTTTTTTTTTTTTTTTTTTTTTATTCACTCCTGTATGGTGACATTTATTTCTAGGCTATTATTTACTTTTTCCTGGCATTTATTATATGAGGTGGAGCTTATTCTGCCTACTTCATCTCACATTTTTAATTTGTTACTGATTGATGGAATAGCGCCACATATCTTTATTTAATATTCTGTTAAATAAACTACTTTCCTAGATCTATTAGATAAATGCTAAAAGACCTGTTGATCCTGCCAAAAATCCAGGGAGCTGATCCCTTTCTGTGTTCTCTGCCTCACATCTATTACATTGTTACCAGCTCTCTTTGTGAACTACATAACACCCCCGTCTATGTTATGGAGAAGATGGAGGGAGGTGTTCTGTAGTCCTGTCCCAGGGTGACAGTGCTGCTTCTCCAAAGGTACAGTACAGTGAGTAAGCATTGTCATCCCAGGACAAGAAGCGTTTTACTGACAGGATCATCAGCTAAAAATAAAGTCGTAAAAAAAGAAACCTATTGTGGCCACCATATTTGGTAGGCTGTAATATATTACATTTCGCTTCTTGGGTTTAGATACACTTTAAGGGCTCATGCACACAGGACGTTTTTACAGCTGCTGTTAGGGGCATTTGAAGTTTTTTTAAATGCCTCTAAAAGCCCCTCCATGTTAGCCTATGTGTCTATGCACACATAAACTGTCAGAGGCATTTGGAGGCATAAGTGTTTAGGGGCAGTAGAATAAAACGACAGCCTGTGCTTCCAGGAGCAGTAAAAACGAAAAACGCCAAAAAACGCATCTAAACGCGTCAAGCCGCGTTTGAAGTTTTTAGGCGGTTTTACATTATAAAGAGTGTTTTTAATGAAAAAACGGCCAAAAACGCTAACGCCAAAAAAACGCAGGGAAACGTGCAATAATGCTAATGTAAACATGCGGCTAAAACGTCCTTTGTACATGAGTCCTTCATAGGAATCAGACTTTTTTTACAACTCTTATTGGGAAAATGCTCAGATTCTATAATGCTCATTTGCCATACAGTCACATATTTGCACATGTAAAAGGCTAGGCTGCACACCACTATCATTTTTTATTGAATATCAATAAACTTTATAGACACCAAAATCATCAGACATGTTATTCCCCTGAAGACATGACTCCATCCATGACTTGTTCCGCCCGCAGTATGGGCTCAGTAAGCCAAAGTAACATCAATACCTTCTCCTAATATCCACAATGCAATGGCACCAAAGCTTCAGTATATGAAAATAACACATATCACATCTTCAGTTCTTTTTAAAAAAATGTCTTTATGGTATTATCATACAGAATCCAGAGAAAAAGAACACCAAGTACCTTCTGAAGCACATTTTGCTGAAATCCTATTTCATTACTACTGATGTAACTTTTTTTGCTGATATTTCATTAAAGGAAAAGTATGGCCAAAGCTTTTTTTGGCCATACTTCTCACAGTAGCGCACTTACATCTGCACTCCTATGACCCAAATTCAGCTGACAGAAGGCTAAAGCCTGCTGTTGACTGACATCATAGAGCCGGGTCAGGCAAGAATATCAGGATCCACCCAGATGCCTCAATGGCAGCTGGCTCAGCCTCTCAGGAAGCCACTGGGAGCCTGAGCCAGCCCCTCCCGCCCCTTCCACAGCCCAGCACTCTAGTAAGCACTGGAGGGGCAGAGTAGAGAGCCTGTGACTGACAGCTACCAGGCTCTCTGCTCACTGAAAACCAAGAACTGAGCGATCAGCGGTCATGTGATTGCTCAATTCTTGGTGTTAGAGTTGGCGGGGGATCAATACTGCAGCCACATAGGAAAGTATGAATTTAATTTTTCAAATCCCATACTTTTCTTTTAAATCCTGCTTCAGAATCTACCCGGTGTGCTGGTTTTCTCTTTATTGCTAGCAATATAAACCTGACAGGTATTCTAATCCTAATTCTAATTCTCCATTCTATCCAAGATTTAAAAAAAAAAAAGTTCTGCCTTTAGTTATACTATAAATTTTTGTGGGGTTTGGCGATCTCACCTCCTTTCACTTCCTGTCCCAATGAAAAGGTGTCACAAGGCCAGAATGTAATGGGATCTCTTTATGACTGAGACACAGACAGCGCCAAATTTACATTTATTTTGCAGATTGGGGAAAGGTTTAGAACACTTGCTATGTTTTCTTTTTTAAATCGCTCAATGAGACTTCTTGTCCCTCTGACACCGGTATTGTCTTATTTCTTGTCCTGATGTATAGCAATTAAACACTGACAGAAATGATGACTTTTACCCTCTGTTGACATTTTTGGGTAGAGTTTTCACTCCATTTCTTCATTCTTTTTTTATGTTTCCATTAAATCTAAGTATAACAATACAGTTTTTTTTTATCTTTTTAACTACCAGATACGTGTCATTATACTGGTACTGGAGTCAGAGTGATACATCCTTCACGGTAACACCCAGACTCCGGTGATCACCAAGGTGCCTGCATTGCATTACTGGATGTGCCCCGGGATCACAGAGTCCAAGATGTGACAACAGACTGGTGTTCACCTGCTGAAAGCCAGCTCTGTTGGTTTATACTGGTTTTGTTATGGAAAGGCTCCCTTTAAGAACCCCCCCCCCCTCCCCATTTGTATTGTAGAGGAGAAGCCAGGAGTGCAGGCCAAGATATTTGGTACAGGCTCAGCTTGAAGCCACTGACACACTGAAATTCGCTCCAAATGAGTTCAGCTAACAGGCTCCGAGAGAGAACATTTATTGAACAGGCTCTGCCGCTGCCAGTGTGCCGTCCAAAAGCCTCAGCGGCAGCCCTTTTCTAAAGACCCCATTACCGCTATGTTTACGACCAGCTGGAGACCGACTGCACGATCCAGGAAAAGTGCTAAATATCCGAAACAACAAAATGAGACAAATTCATAAACATTTCATTGACTTATTACTGTTCCAAAGGTGATGCTGAATGCCGCAACAATCACCACTGTGCAAAATCAAAGAGATTATTGTATGCCTTATTAAAAACTCGAGCAACACTGGAACATGTATAGGAAAAACACTGATCCTGCTCAGGATGCCGGTTCTGAGAATCCTTGCAGTTTTTTTTCTGTGATAGCTTGCCCCACGGATAGCAGACATTTTTTACTTTTCTTCCTATTTTTAGGGTTAAGGCCCCTTTCACACGGACGGATAGAATTGTGCTTTTAGCTGCGTTTTCTACCGCAGCTAAACGCACACAATGCTTTCCTATGGCCCCATTCACACACTGCGTTTAGCTGTGTTTTGATCACATGTGGTTTTGTGCGGAGAGAAAAAATAGAATTGACTGCGTCCAGAAGCGATTTAGCACAGCTATCCGCACATAACCGCTGGTAATCGCAGTGCACTGTGTCAGCTGTGGATAGCAGCGCCGAGCTGGCTCGCTCATCGGGAAAGGAAAAATGTTTTTTCCTTTCCCAATGAGCGACAAGCATGGGGATCCGACTTGGATCCCCACCAATGCCAGGCACTGTTTGGTATGAATCTTGAGGGGGAACTCCATGCTAAATTTTAAATTAATAACCGGCATGGGTTCCCCTCCAAGAGCATACCAGGCCCTTCAGTCTGCTATGGATTCCAAGGGTCACCCCCTACGCCGAAAAAATGGCATGGGGGTCCCCCCAAAATCCATACCAGACCCTTATCCGAGCACGCAGTCCGGTCAGTCAGGAAAGGGGGTGGGAACGAGCGAGTGCCCCCCCCCTCCTGAACCGTACCAGGCCGTATGCCCTCAACATGGGGAAGTTGGTGCTTTGGGGCAAGGAGTGCGCCCTGCGGGCCCCCCCACCCCAAAGCACCTCGTCCCCATGTTGATGAGGACAAGGGCCTCTTCCCAACAACCCTGGCCGTTGGTTGGGGGCCCCCAGATCCCGGCCCCCCACCATATGTGAATGACTATGGGGTACATCGTATACCTACCCATTCACCTGTGGAAAAAAGTGTTAATAAAAAAACACTACACAGGTTTTAAAAGTAATTTATTAGGCAGCTCCGGGGCTCTTCTTCCGACTTCGGGGGTCTTCTGCCAACTTGGGGGGTCTCTCCTGTGTTGTCTCTGCACTCTCTGGTTCTTCTCCGGTGCCTTCTTCCTTCTGCCGGGCTCCTCCGCTATCTTCTGCTCTTTTGACGCTCTTTTGCTAGCGGAGGAGCCCGGTCTTCTGAGACGTCTTCTTCCCTCTTCTCTTCCAGAGATGTTGACACGACGCTCCCTCTTGCTGTAATGCCGTGAGCGAGGTCCGCAACCAATTATATAGGCATGGGGAGTGGCCACCAGGAGATGTCACCCGGTGACCCCGCCCCCTTATGACATCACAGTCCCGGGGCATGAAGGAGAGTTGACTTTACTCTCTGTAATAAAGAGTTAACCTTTATTACTTTCAGGTTCCTATGTTTAACCTTTAAGATATGTGGATGTGGAGCAATAATTCAAACAACTCAAAAGTAGTATAATAACAAAAGGAATTTACTTAAAGTGATTGTAAAAGTGATTGTATTTAAAAAAAATAACAAACATGTCATACTTACCTGCTCTGTGTAGTGGTTTTGCACAGAGCAGCCCTGATTCTCCTCTTCTTGGGTCCGCCGCCAGTGATCTAGGCCCCTCCCCCTTGCCGAGTGCCCCCATAGCAAACCGCTTGTGGGAGCACTCTTGCATGCTCGCTCCCGAGCCGGCTCTCTGCGTCCATGAGACAGAGAGTGCAGATCAGCCCCACCCCCCGTTCCCGCCTCACTGCCTGACAGCAGCAGGAGCCAATGGCTCCTGCTGCCGCATCCCAGCCAATCAGGAGGGAGAGATCCAGGAGAGCCTCGGGTCTCATGCACATCACTGGATCGGAATCGAGCTTAGGTAAGTATTAGGGGGGAGCTACACATTGAAGGTATTTTACCTTCATGCATAGAATGCGTGAAAGTAAAAAGAAACCTTCAACCTTTACAACAACTTTAAGCTTTGGTTTAAAGGTGTAACACAGATGATAAAATAGATAAACACAGCATCATGCTTGGGGGGGGCCATAATTTCATTCGAAATTCCTGGAAGCGACAGTTATTTTTTCCCAGGCGCTCTCTCAAGGCCATGGGTGAACTCCGCACGTCTTTTGTCTTCCAGCCGTAACTATTGACTTGGAAAGTAATTAAAATCTATTTCACCAAACAGAAAAAAATGTGATGATACATAATCAGTATCAGAAATAGCAATAGATATAAAGAGATATACTGTATACCTACACAGCAGTGGTTACCTATAAACCACCATAATAATTAACATAAAATCTATTACTAAGTTTCTTGTAAATCAATAACTATTAAAAACCTTACATTACACTCACGCAAGTGTGTGTATAATAAACGCTGAGAACACACTTCATCTTTTGTAAGCACATAAATAGTTTCATGTTCAACTTTCATTACACAAAACAAACAGCCGTCCGACGAACTGATAATGTTTTTAATACAGCGGGCCGGCCATTCTCATCCAGGGTTCCATCTGGCAATGCCTGCGCAATTCCCAAGCCAGTGCCAGCTGCATGGCAACAAGGATCTTTTTTCGCTGTCTGTTAGGGTGGCATTCTGACCACCACTGTAAGGGGAATCTGAATACTGTACAATCCTCCCACTGGCCACCAATGTAAGGGCAATTTGTCCACTGACCTCCATGAATAAGTTTTATTATGAAATCTATAAATAATTTCAAGGGTTCCTCTGGGTTAAAAAGGTTGAGAAAGGCTGCAGTGGACAATGAGCCCAACTATAATGGCCTGTGCTACAGGAAATTGTGCAGCAACTTTAATGCTCCTTTCACACTGATGCGGGGCGGTTTGACCGCAATGTGAGTTCAGCGCAGTGTACCTCTCTGGGTTAGCTGTGCTTTCCTATTGGCTTCTATTATCCCCTGCAGTTTTGGTGTGCTTTATGAAAGCTAGAACTTGTAGCTGTTAGTGTTTTAACCGTACTGTCTACCCTAACGTTATAAAGCGCTGTGCAAACTGTTGGCGCTATATAAATGATGTATAATATAATAATGATAATATCCATAGCCTCCTCAACAGTAACAGGCAGAGGCAATCAGCACTCTGAGCTTAGGAGAAGCTTAGGAACCTACAGAGTCCAGAAAAATGTAATCAGAGCTTAGACCAATTACAGCCTAGCAACAAACACTATGAATTTGATTAGGCACACAACAGCATAGGGAAGAGTCCCTACATGTGAAACCTTAAAGAGGGTGACCAATAATGTAGGGTTGCATCGATTCCGTTATTTTATCAAGAGTACCAGTGCCGATACTTGTGCTCAAGTACTCACCTATACTGATACCTTTGCGGTGCGATTTGAGCCCATACAAAATGTATGGGCTCAAATTGCACTGCAAAGAATTGCATGCGATTTGAACAGGAATGCAGTGCGTTTCCCCGCACCACTCCTGTGTGAACCCAGGTTGAAGTCACTATGACAAGCCTGGGTTCACAGAAGAGCGGTGTGGGAAACCGCATCTGATTAGGGCATGAATCACACCACACTCCTGTTCAAATCACATGCGATTCTTTGCAGTGCGATTTCAGCTCATTCTTTGCAGTGCAATTTGAGCTCAAATCACATGGCAAAGGTATCGGTTTAGGTATCGGAGCATTTGCAAGAGTACAATTACTTGTGCACATGCTAAGTATCGGCACCAATAATGGTATCGGTGCAAGCCTACAATAATGGCTTCATGCAAACAAAAATTCCAGAAGATGACCGGTCTGACACTCATAACAATGACATTTGTTCCTTCAGCTACAGGAGACTGGCTTTTGGAGCACACTAGCAAAAGTGCAGGATAACCCAATTGGGTGGACAGTCTCATATCAGGCTTAACAAACTCTCTGCAATAAAGACTAAATATTTGCAATGAAGACGGTCTAGCCCAAGGGTGGGCAACCTCGGCCCTCCAGCTGTTTTGAAACTAAAAGTTCCATGAGAAATTGCAAGACCCTGACAATCACAGGCATGACTTCTAGAAGCATGGGGGGTTGATGGGATTTGTACTTTCACCACAGCTGGATGGCCGAGGTTGCCTTCCCTCTGGTCTAGCCTAAAGCTGGTCATACACTGATAGAAATCCAGACAGTTCAGCAAGGAAAGTCCAAATTTCAATCAGTGTGTGGGCTTCCCCACGCGACAAAAGTCAATTTTGTATTTGACTTCTGTCGAAGGGACATGTTGGAGTAAGGAAGAGTTGTAACCCCTGTCAGTTTTTTTGCAATCTGTGGCCCACTGGGGAGATTTCCATTCACTTGTGCAATAACCAAAACAGCAAATGAGAGATAATCACTCCAAAAGGAGGGAATCGCTGGTTGTCGTTAGCAGCATAAGAACATGGGGTTGGCTTATTAAATGCAAATAGGTTGTACACTTTGCAATTGCAGCTGCTCCAGAGATTAGTAAATGAGGCAAAGCTTCACTTTGCAAAGAATACCCAATCACGTGCAAGGAAAAAAAAAAAAAAAAAAAACTGTTATTTTTGCTTGCACGTGATTGAATGATGGAATTCAGCAGAGCTTCTGCTCATTTATTAAGCTCTGGAGCAATTGCTCTTGTAGAGTGCCAAAGTGCACAATCTATTCACCTTTAGTAAATGAACCCCCTAGTATCTGCATTGGAAAATTTCTCCTCTGTTCCTTTTCTGGTGGCAAGGTAAAATTTGGGATTTTAACTTCCCTGGCAGTATTCCCGAGTGTGGCTCGGGGTGCATTTTCAGTACCAAAAGCGGTAAGCCCGAGCCACACTCGAGATCGCATTGTAGGATCCAGGCAAAGTTACTTACCTTGTCCCCAGGATCCTGCGATGTCTCCTTGCTGTGTGTGCGAGCCGTGTCCTCCTCCAGATCTATCACAGTGCCGAGCTCCGTTCCCTGCGAGCATTGCGATGCAAGGGGACGGAGCATGGCGCCAAATTCAAAAAGTGGAAAACACAGAACACATACAGTACACTGTATCACATTATTTCACATCCCTTTTGTCCCTAGTGGTTTGTCCAGTGTCCTGCATGCAGTTTTATATTGTAAATACTGTTCTTTCTTCCTGGAAACTGGAGATTGTCCATAGCAACCAAAAAGCATCCCTTTACATCAAAAGCAGTTTTAGATCAGCTAGAAACCAGCGATAATAAATTAGAATCACTTGCAGAATTGAGTAATAGTGATTTGTGGGGAAATTCGTCATCAAACACTGAAAGTAATGACAGCGATAATTCTGCAACTGAGCAAATTTCTGTGTTTTTGATTTGATATTGAATAATTCTAATTATGATTATTATATTATTATTTGTTATAATTATTTATAGTTATTTATTATAATTTATGATTTTGTGTTTCAAACTTTATCATACCCAGGATGTCTACTAGACTCTTGTTTGGACAGATTTAAGTGAGTTATTCCTAAGAGTTACAGGCCTACAATATAAAACGCCAGATTTCCATGCAAAACAATTGTACCGCTTTGAGCATCAAAAAATCTGAAATAATCAAACCGCCAGGGAGGTTAATTCACTTTCGGTAAATATGGTAAACATGACAAATAGAGAGGGTGTATCTCCTTAACAGGGGCACAGACAGCAATAAAAACCTGAAACTAAATCTAAAACTTAGATTAGTTAGATTAGTTATAATTTAATGAGTAACAAGGAAAACGGGCTCTCCGTCAGATAATTTCACATGGAAGGACGCTGTCCTTTGGAGGGTCAGACTCCAGCTAAATGCACAGTAGATATACACATATGTATCTGTCATCAGCCCCTTCATGATTCATACACATCTGCAAGACAGTACATAGTCAGGAATGTAACACCACTTTTTTCGTGGCAGTAAAGGAATACTGACATGTCACCCCCCTCTATTTCTTTAAGGAATATTCTAGTGCACTAAATTGTGTTTTTTTTTTTAATAGCTGCCTAAAGATTAGTTTTAAAAGCAAAAAATTGTCCAGAGACACAATGCAGAACCAGTGTACGCTCTCCGCTTAATTAAACATGAACAATGTTTACTTGCCAAAGACAAGTAACACAAGAACCTGCCCCGGTCTTTACACAGCGCTCTAGTTTAGTCTAAAATCAGACAGGGACAGGCGGCTCGGAACTCGGGACTTAATAAGTACACTTCCTAGTCAGACCTTTGTCAATGTTGTTGCTAGGTGACCATCAATCAGCCTTCTGCGAGGTTCTACTGCCTTGCTACCTAATGCTATTCTCCCAAGCTGATTGCCTTTTCCAGTCCACTGAGCCCCGCTAATTCAAAACACTTCCCTTACGTCACTTTCTTTGGCAGCGTCCAGTCAACATCTCTTGGAAAAGTTCCCTTTAAACCAATTGAAAACCTCCAAATGCTTGACTCGGTGCAGGAACATCATTGAACGGACGCTCCTGGCAGGCGCAGATACTGGGAAACTGTACAATCCCTGCACCGCAGCCAGTTCTCGTTTTAACGTCCTCCGACCAGTCACATAATCCAGGTAGCCTCCGCATCCCTCACCTACGCTCTATCTCTGAAGCACAGACAGGAGGGCTTGGCAGCCGAGGTGTCCTCTAAATAAGAATTTTCTCAGACAAGGAGCCGGGATACAATGAGCGTACCATGTCCAGACAATCGCTCTGCGCAGTGCCAAGAATAACCCGTTCTTTTGTTCCATCGGTTGATAGAGGACGCCGTATATGTCATATTCTATCCGTTCCGTTTAAACAGGTAATTAGCGTATCATGAAAATCCAGAGAATGGAAAATATGAGCAACAGGTAAGGTAATGAGGTGCAGCTCGATCCTTTAGATTGTTTAAACACAGGATTAAAAATAAACGAAAACAATCAAAAGCAAATTAATTCTCAGAAATTTGATTTGAAAGCTTGGGCTACCGGCTGCTGTGGGGGCGCTAAACTGTACGCACCGATGGCACACAGGGAAGGATTAATCTTTTCCTTTTTTCCAGTGTTTATCCTTAAATTGAGTTCATAGTCTTAAAGTTTTTAAATACGCATTTGAATGCGATCAGATTAAAGCATGTTCAAATCCCAAATCTATTTTTTCATGCCTTTGGCACCATGCCTCATGGTATACAGTTTTCCTACACCCAAAACCAAAAATGTAATATATTGCAGGTTGATAGTCTTTTTTTTAAATAAAAAAAGGGTTTTATTGCTCATAAGAAAAAACACACATTACATTTATAGATGAACCATAATCAGCATTTCTTTTTTCCATGTAGTAATATAGCTATCTATTAGGTGTTATAGTTAACAACTTAAAACTGTCAGCATTCGGACTATGTGTCCCATCTGATTAAACCGGCAATATATTCTCCATTAGCTACACACCTTCCTCCTCCATCCTCCAATACACACTCTCAGCATCTACATGTCATATCTTTAAACACTTCTTAGCAGTCTCATCTGTACCAATTCCATGGGGCTTATTCCAGGCACATCCAACCACGGGTCCCACAGTCTGTCAAATTTTCCAGGGCTACCCCTGTGCTGGTATATATATTTTTCCATTATAAGCGTTTTTCCCATATTTTGTATCCATGTTTTACTACTAGGTGGCGTAGCAGACTTCCATCCCATCAGTATTACCTTCCTAGCCTGAAACAACGCCCGTGCAAAGGCAACCCTCGTCACCTCCTCCACAATTACCCCCTCCAGAACTCCCAGTAAACAACATAATGGATCTAGAGGGACATTGGCCTGGAACACCTGATTTAGTGTAGCCAGGACCTCTGTCCAATACCTATGGAGTTTGGGGCAACCCCAAAGGAGGTGAATCAGGTCCCCAGCTGTTGCCCTGCATCTGCCACATAATGAGTCTAGAGCTCTGCCCATTCTATGTAACCTTACAGGGGTATAATGTACTCTCAATAGGATATATAGTTGGGAGACCCTCTGCGCCACGTTTAGTGAGCAGGTGTTAACCGCTTGCAAAGCTTCTTCCCACACCTCCCCCCGACAAGGGGCCCACATCCGCCTCCCATTGAGCAGCCGCCTTTGTGGGGTACCCCTCTAACAATGACGCTAATACCATGTTATAGCATTGTGAAATTATACCTTTAGTCTCTGACGCCTCCTGCATTATATGAAAAACCGGTGTGGGGGATTGGGACCAATCTGTCGCAGCCCCTTGTGCTTTAATTGCATGCTGTAATTGTAAATAGTAAAATAACATACTGGTAGGCAGAGAGTATTTAGCTTGTAAATCCTTGAACGATAACAATGTTCCATTACTGAATATCTGGTACATATGGGTGATACCCCTGCAGCGCCATCTGTGCCCTTGTTGGAGCTTGGCAAGTTCAATATATGTTTTATTTTCCCATATCGGGCTATACTTGGTACAGCCCGAAACATTTTGTAGTTGTTTAGCTTTGTTCCATACCTTCTGCAAAAGTGTATATGTGGGCATTTGCTTATTGGGCCTTTGGAAGAGGTGAGCCTCTAGTCCCTCGGGTATGACTCCGCCCCTGTGCCCACCAGCATAAGCTTAGCAGATGAGAGGTTGATAGTCTTTGATGTGGTGGCTGCATTCATTTTCTTTTCTATTTTTTCAAGCCTTTGCTTTTATTTTCCAGCAAAAAAAAAAAAAACACCTAGAAAGTTGTAAGGTAGAGGACATGTGATAAAATCCAATCTCAAGTTCACATTGGCATCATCCCATAAATGAATATGGTATTTTTTAAACAAAAGAGTAGAGGGACTTTAAATATGCAAAATGAGAACAAAGTGAGAATAAAAATCTATATAAATTGTATTACACATAAAACGTTGTCATAAACACAGTATTAAAAACATAGGCATGCATAAAGAAACTTTTTTGGGGATAAATACAAAAATATGTAAATCTGATGGATACATGTACTTGTAACTGGTCAAAAAAAAAAAAAAACACTTCCTGTTCCTGGGTGGCTACATCAATCTTCCACTGTATCTATAGAGGAAGCCATGATTGTCACCCCAGGCTGCTCTCATGATATGGACTACAAACATGTCCGTATCTCTTCATCTCCATCACATGAAGGGGGCGGGGGGGGGGGGGGGTGGCGGGATAGGGCAATTGGTAGTTTACAGAAGATAGCTAGTAAGGAAGAGATTGTTTGTTGCAGCTTTCAGGAAGTGAGAAGGACTCTGCATTTCTGACAAGACCAACAGGTACTGTGTCGGTGTTTGCCAAAAATATTCTTAGCTTAACAACTTGCTTACTGGGCACTTCAACCCCCCTCCTGCCCAGACCAATTTTGAGCTTTCAGCGCTGTCACACTTTGAATGACAATTGCGCGGTCATACAACACTGTACCCAAATGAAATTTTTATCATTTTTTTCCCACAAATAGAGCTTTCTTTTGGTGGTATTTGATCACATCTGGGATTTTTATTTTTTGCTAAACAAACAAAAAAAAATGGAAATTTTTGAAAAAAAAAAAAATCATGTTTAATAGTTTGTTATAAAATTTTGCAAACAGGTAATTTTTCTCCTTCATTGATATGCGCTGATGAGGTGGCACTGGTGGGCACTGATAGGCTGCACTGATGGGCACGGATAGGCACAGATAAGGCGGCACTGATGGGCACAGTTAAGGCGGCACTGATAGGCACAGTTAAGGCGGCACTGATGGGGACAGATAAGGCGGCACTGATGGGGACAGATAAGGCGGCACTGATGGCCACGGATGGGTGGCACGGATGGGTGGCACAGATGGGTGGCACAGATGGGTGGCACGGATGGGTGGCATGGATGGGTGGCACGGATGGGTGGCACAAATGGGTGGCACGGATGGGTGGCACGGATAGGTACCACTGATGGGGGGGCACTGATGGGTGGCACTGATGGGCACTTATGGGCACTGGTAGGTGACACTGATGGGCACTGATAGGTTGCACTGATGTGGGTGTTGATGGGTGGCACTGATGTGGGTGCTGATGGGTGGTACTGATGGGTGGCACTGTGGGCACTGATGGGTGGCACTGTGGGCACTGATGGGTGGCACTGTGGGCACTGATGGGTAGCACTGTGGGCACTGATGGGTAGCACTGTGGGCACTGATGGGTGGCGCTGATTGTTGGCACTGTGGGCACTGATGGGTGACGCTGGTGGGCACTGGTAGGCAGCACTGCTGCCTATTGCCTTGTGTCAGAAGATCGCCGTGATCGGGACTGATGTCCCGATCACGGCCGCCGGTGATCGGGTTTTTTTTTTCCTCCTCGCGCTGTCAGCGCGAGGAGGAAAAATAGCCGATTACCGGCTCTGTTTACATCACATGATCAGCTGTCATTGGCTGACAGCTGATCATGTGGTAAGGGGTCGGGACCAACCCCTTACTCTGATCTGTGATCAGGCGAGTCTCATAGACTCGCTGATCACCGAGCGCGCCGCGCGCGCCCTGCAGGGGGCGCGCAGGCCGCTCATGCACGGGACGACGTCAATAGACGTCGTCCCGGCAATTTAGATCCGCGCTGTTGACGTCATTTTACAACGGCCCGGATCTGAAGCAGTTAAAAAAAAAAGAAGAGAAAACTAATGAAGCTACCACAAGGACTGTAAGCTGCAATATATTCCACTTCTGTTTTTGGATTTGGTTATCCTTAAAGCAAATCATTTTTTGGTAAATCTGTTACAAAGTTTTTTAACTGAAAATCCTGCCAGTAACAACACTTGTTACTAGCTGACAATGCCAAGCCACTGCCTCGCAATTAGCAGTCTGCCATATGCGCTCCTTTATTTGGTTAGTGGACTCCTTATAAAAGACCTAATAGGTAGCCCACCAGCTAACTCAAGAAGCACATGTCAGGTTGAGAACACTCCTGTTAATTGTAAGGCATTGATGTTGATTTACTAAAGACAAATACAGGCATACTCCACTTTTAAGTACATAATGGGGTTTATTTACTAAAGCTGGAAAGTGCTAAATCAGGCTCCCTTCTGCATAGAAACCAATGAGCTTCTAACCCCAGCTTGTTCAATTAAGCTTTGGTAATAAAACCTGGAAGCTCATTGGTTTTTTGCAGAAGTGAGCCTGATTTTGCACTTTCCAGCTTTAGTAAATAAATCTTATTGTGTACTTAAAAGTGGGGTATGCCTGTACAGTGTACACCCTCTGCAAGCGCAGTTGCTGCAGAGCTTAGTAGTTAAGGTGAAGCTTTACTTTGCAAAGAATACCCAATCACAAGCATGTAAAATTAAAAAAACTGCACTTTTGCTTGCACATGCTTGGATGATGGGAGTCAGCAGAGCTTCCTCTCCTTTACTAAGCTCTGGTGCTAGTGCACTTGCAGAGTGCACAGTCTATTGGCCTTTTGTAAATCAATCCCACTGGCTTAGCTTTGTCACAAAAAAATTAAACTCTAATCGCTTTCGATCATATTTCTTGAGAGGGTTCCTGTTTCAATCAGTTTTCATTTGATCTGAATTATTATTATGTCAGCACAGTGGCTAAGTGATTAGCACTTCCGTCTGGCAGCACTAGGGTCATTGGTTTGAATCCAACCACAGCACTACCTGCCTGGAGTTTGCATGTTCTCCCTGCGCCTCCCACACTCCAAAGACATGCTGGTAGGATAATTGGCTCCTGTCGAAAGTGGCCCTAGTATGTGTATATATGAATGTGATTTAGGGACTTTAGATTGCAAGCTCTTTGAAGGCAGGGACTGATGTGAATGAATAATATATATGTAAAGCGCTGCGTAAATCAATGGTAAATAAATAAATACAAAATAAAATTATTCCTATATATCCTATCTATGTTGTATTCCAATCAGTAAAATTAATTGAAGTTGGTAGGTTTCTTTTTCTTTCAATCACTTCCATATCAACAGCAACCAAGAGCTAGTTAAAAATGCTTAAACGTTCCTGAAAATTGCTGTAAATGGTCAGCAAAGAGAAAGGGGATCAGGGGGTGTCAGCCAATCAGAGTTCCCATATAACAAACAGTGCTTTTGCCCATATAAACTCTCTGTAAGCATATCTCATAAATTTCTCTGAATTTGCACTTTTTAAACAATATGCAAATGCTTCAAAAGCCTGGGGTGACACATGTCACACATGTTCCTAGTTGATATTGTAAAAATAACTTACTCTAATTGAAGACACTGCTACACGGCATGAGGAGGATGCCAACACTTGTCAGACCCTGCTGTTGTGCAGACTCCATGCTGCTGCCCCTCCCTCTACATTTGTTGTAAGTACTGGTGAAGTTCCATCACCGCAGTCCTGACACCAACTTATGTTATCCTTACATGTGTAGGTTTCTCAACCTGTAGATTTCCAATTAAGTAAATTCTCTTGTTCAGCTTCATATACTTGATTCCCCCCTAAACAGTGGGGATGGAGTAATCGCCCCCTGCACTTGCAGATATCTGAATACCCAGACAGTGACTTTGGGATTGATTTAATAAAAATAGAGAGTGCAAAATCTGGTCCAGCTGTGCATGGTAGCCAATCAGCTTCTAACTTTAGCTTGTTAAATTAAGCTTTGACAATAAAACCCGGAGTCTAGGTTCACACTGCTGCGGGATTAAAATCGTGCGAGTTCAGCTGAACTCACACAACTTCATTCCCGCATGTCAGTCCGACTTCGGGGGCGATTTCAGAGACATCTGTGCGGGTTTCTGTGCAGATGTCTATTGTAATCGCACTCGAAGTCACGAAAAGTAGTACAAAAACTACTTGTGGGAATAGGTGTGGTGCCGCAAAGTCGGCGTCGCAAGGATTCGGACGGTGCCATTGCCGGCAATGGCAACCGATTTGGCATGCAATTTAACATGTCAGGTTGCATGCCAAATCACATCAATGTGAACCTAGGCAGAAGCTGATAGTTTTCTATGCTCAGCTGCACCCGATTTTGTGCCATGCAGTTTCAGTAAATCAACCCCTGTGTCTGATAGATTGAAGCCATTGTTTTCCACCAGGCGCCTTCAATTTTTCAAAATTTGTCAAGCCAGTTGGTGCCAACAGGGCCATCCATGGCTCAAATTTTGGACGATTCAGCAATAATTGGCTGAAATTTGAGCCGTCTTTGACTAGCCCTTGTACTCTCTTATTGTATCCCCCATTTCCATCTATCTACTTGGAGAGCACCCACTACTACTGTAAGCCTTATTTCGGCTTTCAGCTGCTGTATAGTACTTTACTCTAAAGACAGACTTCAAGTAATTACACTGGTATGAGAAACAATTTTATGACTTCTGAAGGAACTCATGGGTGAGCTAAAGTCGGCTTTGATATATTTGCCTGAAGTCATTTTTTAAACAGCAAAATGAAGCACAAAATAACAAGGAATTTGTAGTCTACTGTTCCCACATCAAGGTGGTTTATTTATGGACTCAGATTATTGACTTTTTTGAGGTTTTGAATTTATAATGTCCTGCCTAGAGAATACATTCCAGAAAAATGTCTGCTAGTTAAAGCAGATCTATAGAGTGAGGGGTACCAGTATAGCGGTACCCCCGTAGGGGTTGCTGATTTGGTTATAGCAATTTGCCAATCACTCCGCTTCCGACCTCCCATCACCAAATACATGACACCAAACAGTCAATATTAATTTTATTTGCTCTTTATTTGTGGGTATAGTCTAGGTTATTTATAGGTAGATATGAGATGCTCCACCAGATCCCACTTTGTGAGGGTATCATCCATAGCCGTAGCTTTTATTACTGGACTTTCCCTTTACAGATCCTTTCCTAAATCTATTGCTTTCTCTTGTGCAGCACTCCCAAGTTGAACAAAAGGCATTACTCTGAATAATTCCCTCTGCTCGACTGATATAATTCCTTTGGGTATTAATTCTAGATTCACAGGCCTTCACCGCCTATTTCCATGACCCGCATACTAACGCCCCTCAGTCTTTGGAAGTTACTGTCTTTAAGGCTTACACTGTGTTTCGTAGCCACACAGCATGTCACTTCACTCGCTCCTGCACTTGCTTCTTTAGTTTTTACTGACCTGTTCTCCCCGATCAACACTCTGTGTTTTCCGGTTGCAGAAAGGCGATCCACCGGTCCACTTCCTCCGCTTTGCTCCTACTTCCTCCTCGCTGGCATGGCACATCCTTGCATGGGAATGCCCGGCTTCCTCCTTAGCGTTACATGCCGGCTTTTGTGTATTCCAGGCATCCACCCTGAACCTCCCTTGAGAACATACTCAAGATTCTCCTACTCCACGGACCCAGGCCCTCTGCCTCCTGGAATCTCTCTCTCCGCTGAACTCCTCGACTCCTCCAGCCTTCTCCCCGGGCCTCAGGCCCTCCCCCCTTTGGAACATGTGACCCCACCTTATATGAGAGACCTCCTCTCAACCAAGCAAATTAATGATTGGTAAGAACTCTCACATGAGCTTCCTGCCACTCAGGTCTCAGCCCATCCTCTCCTTTCCAGAACAATCCACCTTCAGGCAGAGTAGGTATCTCTGAGTCTAAGTGTAGGTGGCCACACCACCCGCTATCCTGACACTCCCACTCCTGAATCAAAACAACCAGGCCTAGAAAGAACCACAGGCCTGGCCAAATTTACCTGCAGCTAAGTCTTGCACTAGCAAAATTACACTACAGCACCTACCCTAAGGTAGGGGGCGCTACACCAGTATAGGGGATAACAGTAACCTCCCTAGAAGCAGTATGAAATGGATCCTGGGGGCTTCCGTAGTGGGTCACTTGACCTGAGGCTGAGAGGATCATTTGACCTAACTTGCTGGCTTTAGGGAAAATGATTTGTAACCAGACTGACTATAGCAGTCAGAACATTAGCATAGGTGTGCTTTAACATTATATTACCTCTAGTTGCATAGACGTGAAAAAAGACCATCAATTTCAACATAAAATGAAAAACATATAAAAGCACTTTGCATCATCAGAATCCTAATCCTGCAGCCTATTTCCCCCTGCACAATGACTAATATGTGTAAGATAGCGCTGGACCAATAGAAATAAAAGTTGGTTCCAATGGATCTACTATAAAGTGACAGCTGCCTTAAGTAATGTCTGGTGACATTAGTCATCATCAAACCTTAACACAGGTCCCCTAGTTCATCCTGTCTTGATTTTATTAACATTGGCTGCTCAAGTCCCGAAGAAGGTAGATGCTTTTTTTCCATTAAATGCATTGGCTGCATTTGATGCTTTTAACCATTAAAAGTTTCACAAAGTCCTTTAAGTGAGATAAACTTTTGTACCCGATGCTCCTCAGTACACATCCAAGAACCCCCCCCCTACATAATGCAGACTTGTCCATAAAATCTTTTGTGCATACATTTTCAGAAAAGTTGGTGGAGCATTACTTGCAAGACATGGCTTAGCTGGAAATAAGATGAAAAACATGAAATGCGCCTGGTTTATGAAACCTTTGACAGTCCAGGGCTTTTCGGTTCTTTCTTTGGAAATAAGGATTTCGAATAGACAAGAAAAAGATTATTACAGCTACAGGTGGGTTCACAATAACCTGGCACACTTTGGCCAGGTGCCTCTTCAGTTCATCACCACCAACATGACTTGTTCAGAACATTGATCAGGACACAAACCAGTCCTTAAGATCACTGATATACCACAACAGGAACTCATGTTAATCCACTTTTGATGCATTTCAAGCTATAAGGATTAGACACCTTGTCGTGAGAAATGAGCCAGTGCATTGCCATGAGTTCTTGGTGTACTTTATGGATATTTAATGAAGTCTAAAGTATCAAGGACTAGTTTTTGCCTTAATCGATGTTCTGGAACAATTCCAGACCAGGGAAATATGAACTTTTGGCATATAAATGAACAGGTATACTGATGGTATCTCACTGATGAGTGAGATGTTGGGTGGCTCTTATTTTGACCCAAATATTTTCTTGTCAACTTAAATCCCTAAGGCTGGCCATTGACAGAGCAAATTTCTTCCTGAGACCCCCATCAACACAGACAATGTTGACAGGAGAATCCCTCCCGCTGAGCCATTGTGTTCTCCCAGCGAGGGAAGCTATCCCAGCCAGAAAAGCACAGTGATCATTGCTAGCGGCTATAACTGCCGCTAGCGATAATCGCTTGTAAAATCGAATCGATCAAGTTGGGTACATTCAGCCTGCCCATAGATGGTTCGAATCTCGGCCAGTTCCTGCTGAACCAGCTGAGATTTGAACTGTCTATGGTCAGCTTAAGATTGTCAGTAACCCCGTCTTCTGAATATTGTATGAAAATGCCACCAGTGTGTTCCCTAGTTCAAGCCCCGCCTTCTGTGCTCAGTGAAGCCCTGCCCACATGCAACAGCACAGGAAGTGGAAACTGTACAACCCCCTATATGTTACATATTTTTGACTTGTGCACTATTCATTGCAAGTTAATGATCTTTTTTTTTTTAAATATAATTTATATATTTTAAATATAATTATATACTTTTTTATATAATATTTTACTTATATAAGACAGTAGGAGGGGACACCAAAGAAAAATGTCTGAAGAATCAAAGCTCATGTAACAAGAGGATGTAGTCCTGATGTGGAATGTTGCAACAAATGGACAAGTTAAAGTTATGCATAAACCACGTTTTAACTTTCTGGCAAACCCCTTAGCATGCATCACGCAGAAAACGTTCTTGATGGAATTAGAACAGAAAGGGTTTATTACAATGCAGCGGAACTGGCCCCAGAACAGTCTCCCTCCTGAACACATTTCCATTAGGAGTAATAAAGAGAGGCGGCGGCAGGTACTGGAGCAACCTGTCAGCCTAAAATACGTTGGTAGACATGCTCTGTAGTATGATTGATTGATGGGTGTGAAGCTGCGCCACCCCCACCCTCAGAGACAAAAAGCCTGTTATTATGCTTGCATTACCATTTTCATAAACACACCGTGCCACTCAGAGGAGGTAATTACATGTCTGAACCTTCAGTTTCTGCACAAAAAATTGTGCGCTGCCCTCCTACAGGCCATTCTATAGATCCTCCAATGTCTGCCAGCTATACCGGTGGATGAGGTTATCTTCAGATAGACCTTCAGGGCAGAAAGCTTCCGAAGAAGAACAATGGGAAGAACAGGTGCTCTTCAGTGTACAGGAAGGAAGGTATGAGTGAAGCTAATAGCTTGAGAGGAAAAAATATATATAAAGAAAAAAAAAACAACAAAATATTGGTTGCAAATCATCTTTGCATCCCCACGGCCATCCTGGGTGAGGGACGTGCGCCAGTACCTGCAGGCCGCCCACGCAGGGCCGCGCTGCGAGCAGGGGAAGGCCTCGCACGGCTTGCCACCGAGTCCTGAGCCATTGTCGATGGAGGCCTGGAGGGGGACGTAGGGGGAACCCTGCAGGCCAGGTCCCGCCTATGCTGAGGATTCCTCCCAGCCCCCGCAGCGGGAAGGGGTGCAGGTGTCTTCTCCCTGGGAGACGGAGGGTCATAAATTGGGCTCCCTGTGCAGCAGCTCACCCTGGGAGTCACATCGGGGCTGAAGTGCGCAGGGGGCCGAGACCTCCTCGCACGTGGCGAAGCAGAGGCAGGAGTAGCAGGTCCCTGCCCCGTCCCCTGATGTAAAGCAGACAGCTGAGAATTCAGCCACTGAGGGCCATTAGCCAAGGCAGCTGAGCCCAGGAGTCTGTCCAGAATCTCCATGCTGATCGCAACACAGAAAGAAAAACTTTCTGTGATGTTACCTCTTCTCCTGCTGACCCCCTAATGAAACTAACCCCCCTCGTGAATAGTCAGTACCCGGGCCGCACCTCCTAACCATACCATTGCCCAGTGAAAGCCACCCCTTAACCTGCACATTAGCAGGAACGGACCGGTGCATCCTTCCCAGCGACCCCCTAGTCATGTGGGCCCTGCACCCAGGTTCCCTTTGCTCCAGGCCTGTTCTTTGTGTCTAATGTGGATTTAGAATGTAAAGCACCCATCCTTCATAGGAAACCATCAATAAAACCATTGATTCGCTATTTGAAAATGGAATACGTATTACACACATTCCTGGAAAATGTAATACTGAGGGGATTAGCCACAACCAAATGTTGTTGAGACTTCAACTTCCCAGCATAGCATAAATGTTGGGCAAACACCAGCAAATGTGACTTGATCAGAAATGGGTGGGTGATTGCACCAGCCAATGTATTTTATAAGTGCAACAAAATCTTGCCAGGTTCTCAGCAGTGCGTGGTTGGCGACTCAGTCATAAATACACTCCAAAATAAAAAAAAAACGCCCTTTTAGATTATTGCTTTGTGAACCGGTCACTTTCTGGGCTTAGAGACAACCGTTTGGGGCGGCCGGCTGTAAATCTCAGAAGCCGGAGGGGACACATCAAGCTGTTTATACACCCATGACTTGCAGAGGTGTGATCAGAGAGGCTTAAGTGATGGCCGGGTATTAGAAACATATCATCAGTGCAGCACCTGCTTGGAATAACACCACTAATGCAAAACACAGATAGATTTTATGCAGATGATGTGTGCATTACTAAAGGGGCGTCGGGGTTCAATCTCCCCTTGATCCTGCGGAAATTGTAGCTGTCACATTCCATCTTCACACAGCTCGGCAGCTTTGATTCGACACTAGGCCCTTCAAAGGTGCAGTTATCATTACTTTGCACAGTGACAACACAATTCCCCTCCTGTGAGCTGCATTCACAGGCCACCATGGAAATATAGCTGCACAGGATTGTTAATCGCCGCTTGATGAGCGTAGAGGGGGTGCTTACAGAATATATTGTGGGACGGATGTAAAACAATTTCTAAAGTCATTGATTCAGCAGATGCAGGTAAGAATGGCGCTACTGTGCCATAATAGGTAGAGATGAGGTTACAAAGTATTTTTTAAGAATAAGCACACTTTTAACACATTTTAGTGCCTTTAATAAATTTAGACAAATTAAGCAAACTTAACTTTCATCTTTTTCCTTTCTCCTGCTGTTCCCTGAGGGCACTAAAACAACCCATCGTTACTACAGTGGGTTAAATTTCCCATTGATAGCTAATTAAGCAGTCACAAAAATAGTTATATCTCAAAAAACATCCCAGCATACCTGCAGATGTTCATGCTCCCGGCCGCCCACTTCCTGCAGACAAAGGAAGTAGAAAGCACATCTAGAAGGAAAGGACGCTGTGCAGTTTTCCTGCTTTTGTCCCCCATATATCAGGATTTCTGTCTGTTCAGCTGCCAGTCACTGATGTTTCCAGAGACTACGAGAATGATGTATGAAACTGCTAACCATTTCTGAGATTTACACAGCTCTGCCACACAGCAGAGCGTATCTGGCCTTATTTGTAGGATCCTCCTTGGGATGTCCACATCGCACATCCACGGAGGCAGTTGTACTAAGGGGTGCATGCTCAGCTGTGCCACAGAGTTTCTGTACCCCACAGGAATCTGAACACATTTGCACCTGTGCAAGGAGTTTCCAGTGCATGTGTCCAGACGCCGAAGAATCAAGGTCCCAGATACCAGTGTTGTATGTGCATTTGCATTAAATTCTGTACCTGTGTACTAGGTCTCTGCTGGGTCCAGAAGACTTGGCAAAGGCCTTTAGCACATTCGCACATGCATGAAACATTCAAAGAGGTCTATGCCTATGAATAGGTATGGGGTGGAAATAACAGGGACTGAATCTCCTCTTTAGGTAACACTTATAGGT
The DNA here is from genome assembly GCF_042186555.1 of Aquarana catesbeiana. Classification (NCBI taxonomy): domain Eukaryota; kingdom Metazoa; phylum Chordata; class Amphibia; order Anura; family Ranidae; genus Aquarana; species Aquarana catesbeiana. Next base: position 214,209,742 of record NC_133333.1, on the reverse strand, counting down.
CCCTCCCTCAGCATGTAAGTGAGGCTTCTCTGCATTTGCGGTTAAATTTGTTGATTGTAGCAATGGGTTTGTAGGTAGTTGGTATCCGATGGGGCAAGTACAAACAATGCAGACGAGGCAGCTTCTCTGTGTCTACTGAAATCCTCATTAATGAAGGGATTGGAGACCAAAACTGCTACCCTATCTAGGGCCCCATTCTGCCTTAATCCAACTCGGATACCATGATCTGGCTAGAGCAGAATCTTCACAGACAAATCATCAGAATTTAAACCAGAAATGCGCAAGGTTCAAAAAGGAAATGAGTGAACTCTCCATGGACCTACTTCCAGTATGAAGGGTCAGATAGGTGGCTTTTTCTGGAGTCCTCTGCTCACTTCTGAATTCAAACGTTGCATAAAGTTTGCATCTGCAGTTATGTTCAGAATCTGAAATTGCTGATACTCCCAATTTTTGCTTTTTTCTTTTTAACGAAGAATTTTTATCAAACTTCAAAACCTGTCTGACTAATTCATGAAACAGAGAGCAAGCATTGCATTTAAAACAACGTAACTGAGAAGAAGAATATCAGTCTGTGAATGGAGAATGGATGTGAACGAGCAGAGTTGTGACTCCTCCCATAAGTGGGTGGGTCATATGCACCCAATTCCCTTTCTTTATCTAGAAGGCGCTAGCTCCTGCTTTGTGTGTTATTTTAATACAATTTATAGCAAAAGATGTAATACATATTTTGGCTTCATTTTAAAGAAGATATAACATACTACAAAGAATGTGTATGTCCCCGGCGCCCAACCTGCGGCCCTTTGGTGTTTAAAGCGCAGCCCTAAGCCCCAGCAGTCAGTAGTGAGAGCTATGATTTGAAAAGGGGCCTTTAAGAACAGTGATCCTTAGCAGTGTCATGTAGCATGTCCCTAGTTTCTGACTGTCTCCCACAGCATGACTTCAGTCTCAAAACACTCCTGTAGAACAATCTTTGTCCTTTTTTTTCTAGTAAGTCTTCAGCCTATGACAGTCATCTGTAGCATTACATATAATAACATTTATATGTGGCCATTGGAGATATCAGAGATCACATCTGAGGCCCCTATACCTTTGTCAAGGTATTGTCTTAAATTGTCAAACACTGATGTACGTTCATTATAAATAGGCCCTACTGAATATTTTGAGTTGTCATTTTAACAGTGAAAATAATTATGGATGCGACATTCGTGTTTTTTAATATTTGGTGTTCCACGTTTTCAGGACTGTGTGTCATAAACGGATCTGTAGATTCTTCCTCTAGCGACTGTCTGTATGTCAGGTCCTGCAATCAGTACACAGTGCCTTAAAAAAGTATTCATACCCCTTTTTCACCATTTTGTCATGTTACAACCAAAAACGTAAATGTATTTTATTGGGCTTTTATAGAGGAAAATTGAGTACTGTCCGTGACAGTAGTACTGTCCACTAACATATAATTTTTCATGGATGAGCTTTCGGGGTGTGTCCCCTTCTTCAAGGTCCAAGCAGTACTGATTCAAAAAAGTTTTATGTTAAATCAGTACTGCTTGGACCTTGAAGAAGGGGACACACCCCGAAAGCTCGTCCATGAAAAATTATATGTTAGTGCAAGTAAAAAAAGTATCACGTACAGTAATCAATTTTCTCTTTCACAATTGCACTAATACGGCTACAATCACCTCAAGTTTATTGGGATTTTATGTGATAGACCAACACAAAGTGGCACATAATTGTAAAGTGGAAGGAAAATGATAAATGGTTTTCAATTTTTTTTTACAAATAAATATGTGAAAAGTGTGGCATGCATTTGTATTCAGCCCCCTTTACTCTAAAACCCCTAACTAAAATCTAGTTGAACTAATTGTCTTCAGAAGTTACCTAATTAGTAGAGTCCACCTGCGGGCTCAGTATAAATACAGCTGTTCTGTGAAACCCTCAGAGAACCTTCGTGAACAAACAGGATCGTGAAGGCCAAGGAACACACTAGACAGGTCAGGGATAAAGTTGTGGAGAAGTTTAAAGCAGGGTTAGGTTCAACCCATTATCCGAAAAAGGAAAGAGTATGGCACAGCTGCAAGCCTACCAAGACATGACCGTCCACCTAAACTGACAGGCCGGGCAAGGAGAGCATTAATCAGAGAAGCAGCCAAGAGGCCCATGGTAACTCTGGAGGAGCTGCAGAGATCCACAGCTCAGGTGGGAGAATCTGTACACAGGACAACTATTAGTTGTGCATTCCACAAATCTGGCCTTTATGGAAGAGTGGCAAGAAGAAAGCCATAAAAAGTCCCGTTTTCACTTTGCGAGAAGCCTTATCGGGGACACAGCAAACATGTGGAAGAAGATGCTCTGGTCAGATGAGACCAAAATTTAGTGTTTTGGCCTAAAAGCAAAACGTTATGTGTGGCAGAAAACTAACACTATCACATCACCCTGAACACACCATCCCCACCGTAAAACATGGTGGTGGCAGCATCATGTTGTGGGGATGCTTTTCTTCAGCAGGGACGGGGAAGCTGGTCAGAGTTGATGGGAAGGTGGATGGAGCCAAATACAGGGCAATCTTAGAAGAAAACCTGTTAGAGTCTGCAAAAGACTTGAGATTGGGACGGAGGTTCACTTTCCAGCAGGTCAACAACCCTAAACATACAGCCAGAGCTACAATGGAATGGTTTAGATCAAAGCATATTCATGTGTTAGAATGGCCCAGTCAAAGTCCAGACCTAAATCCAATTGAGACTCTGTGGCAAGACTTGAACAATGCTGTTCACAGACGCTCTCCATCCAATCTGACAGAGCTTGAGCTATTTTCCTAAGAAGAATGGGCAAAAATATCACTCTCTAGATGTGCAAAACTGGTAGAGACATCCCCAAAAAGACTTGCAGCTGTAATTGCAGCGAAAGGTGTTTCTACAAAGTATTGACTCAGGGGGGCTGAATACAAATGCACGCTGCACTTTTCACATATTTATTTGTAAAAAAATTTAAAAACCATTTATCATTTTCCTTCCAATTATGTGCTACTTTGTGTTGGTCTATCACATAAAATCTCAATAAAAATCATTTACGTTTTTAGTTGTAACATGACAAAATGTAAAAAATGTCAAGGGGTGTGAATACTTTTTCAAAGCACTGTATGTGCTGAACAACTGCTTGGGTATAGGTACAGCAAACTCACCATTCGGTGTTATGACTCAGGAGATGCCTACATAGTTCTTTCCTGACAGGTTCTCTTTATGTGCTCATGAATATGTGCTGCATGTTATAAAGCCCAAAAAGGCAGGATTTAATGAAATAAAATGCATTTTCTTGTGGGAACCGTAGTTGATCATGCGAATGACAAGCTGCGACATCACAGCAATGACATCACGCATCAGGAAAGTTTCCGTGAAATTCAGTGCGGGAGTTAAAACATTATTAATTCTGCAGCCGGGGAAAGTTCATAACAAAAGAATTTCAGATGACTTGTTAAAACTTATCAAGTGGAAGTTTTTCCGAACAGAGAAATAATATGCCTCACAGCCTCCATATTCAATTTTTAATGTCTTTTATCTATACTTTCTTCATGAGGAAAATTACAACTTCGTAATATCTCGAGCTCGGTGATTTTTATTTCCACAGTTCTGCTCTGTGCTCAAATATTCACTTTTCTTTTTTTTTTTATATATAGAAAAAAAAGAACTTTTTTTTTCGCCTTCAAAGCATATTTCATCTTGCTGCGTATTAAACTTAAAGCAATAGGGAATTGCGAGCAAACATTTAAAATGCAGTAAGCACAACATAGACAGTTATTGAGTGGGATTTTTTACAAGACAGCCAGTCAAATATTTCATTCGAGAAAGGAAAACTGACCTGAAAAGACGGGTAATTTCTCCTCTCTTCCAAGGCATCCTGATACTGTTTCATTCGTGCCATTGAAGGGTTTTCAAGCATGTTTTTAGGAGGTCTGGTATTTGGAGGGTCTTGTAGAGTTACGCTTCCAATCCTGTGTTTGTAGATAGAACTCATTATATTCCACAGTCGTCAGGAACATGTGAAAATACATTGCAAGGGATCCTAAAGCCCGGTACATGCTAGAATTTTTTTTCCATTCCAACAGGGTGAACGAAAATAAAAAAAGGGAGATCGCTGTACTAACACAAGCGATGTTAGTGCGATGATCTCCCCCTCTGTGCTGTTGTTCTGACAGGGGGACTGCCTCCGCTAGAACGCACTGTTCTGGATGCTGGTTTTCCAGCACGCCATTTGAAAGAAGCCAGTCGTGAGACCGTCTTCTGTAGAACAGACAGCTGTACACATGGGCCGAATGTCAGCTGGTTTCTGCTGAACTGACCATTTTTTGCCCAATTTTCCACCATTGTGTACAAGGCTTAAGGCTGAATTTATATATATGCAGACTGGTTACAAGTACTATATGGCCAAACATACAGTATTTGGACTCCTTCCCAAAGATAGAGTTCAGGTGTTTTCAGTGCAAGATACTGTACTGGTAATACTACAACATACAAAGACCTTTTTAACAATTGTGCCCTTCCAACCTTGTGGTAAAAGTCTGGGGAAGGCACTTTTCTGTTCCACCATGACTGTGCTCCGGTGTACAAAGCCAGCCCCATAAAGACATTGCTGGACCAGGTTGGTTTGGTGGAACTCCAGTGGCCTGCACAGAGCCCTGACCTCAACCCTACTGAACAGCTTTGGGAGGAATTGGAACACTGATTGTGACCCAGGTCCTCTCATCCAACAGACTGTTTAGTAGGAAGTGGATGGAAGGCGCGTGATCAGACGCTTACATCAAGAAATGTATGGTTTATTTATGTAAAAGAATACAGACATATAGTCATATAGATATAAAATCATACAAATACTACATAATATTATAAAAAGAAAAGGAAAAACAGGTAACAAAATAAGTACTAGGAAGTTAAAATTGGGGTGTGCCCATATTGAGGCAGGTATTTAAGAATATGGGCACACCCCAATTTTAACTTCCTAGTACTTATTTTGTTACCTGTTTTTCCTTTTCTTTTTATAATATTATGTAGTATTTGTATGATTTTATATCTATATGACTATATGTCTGTATTCTTTTACATAAATAAACCATACATTTCTTGATGTAAGCGTCTGATCATGCGCCTTCCATCCACTTCCTACTAAACAGTCCTTTGCAGACCACCCCTGGTCAGCTAAGGCAGCAGGACACGCTCCATCATCTCCCCCAGTCCTATCTCTGACTACAATACTACCTTTGTTTTACAGCAAACAATCTCACAAGCGCAGGAGTATTTTTCACCATATCTTGTTCACACCTCTCATCCAACATCAGTACCTGACCTCACAAATGGGCAGAAATTCACCCAGAAATGCTCCTAAATCTTGTGGAAAGCCTTCCCAGACAAATGAAGGGTGATATTAGCTGCAAAAAGGCAACTCCATGTGTAATGGCCATGGTTTTGGAATGGAATGTCCAACAAGCTCGTATGGCTGTGATGGTCAGGTGTTTTCAAAACACATGGCCATATAGTGTAGCTTGACAGGTCACCCTCTGTTTTAACATTTTATGTGTTCCCCAAAGCTTGTCAAAGGGGGCGAGTACACATGTCATAGTCTGGCAGTCTGCAGCCATGTGTCGTTGCCCTGCCTCCCACCTGTGGCTAGATGATGCTGCACTTCCTCCAGTGAGGAAATGAGGTGGACCCTATCTGATTTGCTGCAGCTTCACATTGTGATGAAATCAGAGTAAGCAATTTCAATACAAGAGAGGAGCCTGTACAACTGTGCAAAGAAAAGTTGGAGTTTTGGGTAAACTAACCAAATAAAGAAATTGAATCTTCTGTGTTTGGTCTGGTTGGGCAGAACCTTGAGGTTTTAGAATAATATTTCTTGGGCAGAAGAAGCCGGTCAATTCTCATCACTGGCATGAATTCATATTGGAAATTTTGTCTGTATACATGGAAGAAAGTGTAAATGTTCCTGTGATCAATAGGTGAGAAACCATCTGGCATTGACAGCTTGGCACTTCTTCTCAGAACTTGTTATGTCATGAAGCCTCAGGATCTCGTTGTCCTCACGGCAGAGGCATGCGTGCCTCTGCTTGTCCAAGGAGATGGGTACCCATTGAAAAAGAACTGCCATATGGAAATCCATTCACTGGTAATGCATTTCTATATGTGTATTCCCACAGAGCTGTGAAACCACTTCTGAAATTGGAAAAAGATGAAAGCTGAACTGTGCACAACCAACCAAGGGGGCGGGTGCCATCATCATCTTTTGCATTCCAGATCTGATTTGTGGATTAAAATATGGAAGAATACAATTTCTGTTACAGTAAAATTCCAGTTTTACCCAAAAATCTCTTTCCAGGTTAATTAACCTTCTGTTTTTCAGATGTTTTTGTTTTCTGTACACTTGCAGCAAGTCCCTCCTGTTTTGAAATGCACTCATTACCCTTGATTCGCTGCAAACTGGCATCCCCACAACCCTCTGAAGATGCACCTTCATTTGAACTACTTCAATTATCTTCATTCCCCTCCCCTTCTGATGTCATTGGCTCTTCTCATACAGCTATTAGATTTCTCAGTTATGAATCATTTAGTTAACAAGCATTACATGAAAGAACACATCCCCAGCACCCCTTTAGATATTCATGATCCCTGGGTGCTGAAGACGTAACTGAGCAGTCTGCTGCTCAGTTACTTGATTACAAATCATCAAGCAACTGATCAGAGTGCACAGCTAAAGTTTCAACAACTCAGTGGCCAGGAGAGATGAGCATGAATGTCTAAAGGGATGCTGGCATGTGTTCTTTCATATAATGCTCATGTCCTTGAAAGATAAGCTGAGGCAGGGTGTTGTGATGTTTACAGGGGCCTGCCAGCCGCTCCTGCCAAACGTGATCTTTCTACAAAGCAAAGACCAGCAGACGGACTCAGTGATGATGCCACTGCGTCTGTAAAGAGGTATTTCCTGAAAGAAAAATTATTTGATAGGAGTATTTTAATGACTTACTGAATAGTTGGGGAGGCAAGGGAGAGTATTATAACTGTACACAGGGCCGCTATTAGAAACCATGGGGCTCTCTGTACAGCCTAAGTGACAACCCCTCTTCCTCTTTCTACCTCCCTATTGTCAGCCCTTGGTATCTGGCTTTACCTTCCACCATGACAATATCACCAAACACATTTTCCATATCACCCTATTTATACCCACAACCATGGTGATTCAGCTTTATTTAGCCTTCCACAGTTGCACCCCATTTCTGTGCCAACGTTTATTCGCATCCTCATCACCCCATTTTGCTTGATCGGTGACACCCTCGTTTTTATTTACCACTGTTAGTTTTGCATCCCATGTCATGCCAGTGCAGGGGCTCGAGCTTGCTTAGTCCCGTTGCATGCACTCCACACCCACTCTTCTCCTAACAAGTCGCTTGGGCAGCCTAAGAAAAAGATGCAGCACCAGCCAATCCTAGAATGCATCTGACTGAGCTAATCCACCTGTCCAGGGCGAGGAAGGCTACTGTGGCAATCCACTGACAGTTTTGTACATTAGTATGGCAGGCCATGCTGGTCCTGGGTCCCCCCCTTCTGACCCAATGGGCCCTGGTCTCAGTACACAAAGGCTGCCTGTACCCCACTATCAGCAGCCCTTTGTGTACTCTTCATTTCAGCTTAAAGCCCTATACACACTATTGGATTGTCTGCAGATTTTTGTCTACAGATTTACTAAAACCATAAAATATGAGGTCAAACCTTAAGAGTTGAAATTTGTATGCCATCAGGCAGGCCTTTGCACTACATGGTTTTGGTAAATCTAAAGACAAAAATCTGCAGAAAATCTAATAGTGTTTATGGGGCCTTAAAGTCCAAAGTATTGTAGGGCAAGCAATGATGAGGTTGTGTCTTCAATGTCCTGCGTTGCCTGATAATGACCTCACCCCCCGAATAAAGGAAGGAACCTCTAAATGTCAGGTTATGTGTCATGGCACACTTCAGCTTGCAGATCTTGAAAGTAAATTGATCTTTGCATCCTATCATGGCAGTTCATTATCTTACACAAGCACATTTCTCAAGCAGATAAAACAGAAAAAAAGACCAACAGTAATTTCACTGCTAATCATGTAATTAACACACAGAGAGGAGAGCCTATCAAGATCCTGCCACTTGTGCCTCCGCGAGCATCAATTTGCCCCGGTGTCAAACATATGCAAGTTGTAATTTCAGCTCCTTGCAGTTGATGCTAATCTCCTGGACACAGGCGTTAACGTCGTCTCAAACGTGGCAAAATAAATTAACATTAGGAAAGGTGGGAAAGGCGGTGACATATAGATGCTGATAACAAGCAAGCTCGCTTCACAAAACATCAAGATAGGAGGAAGTGGCGTGCTACCGCGTATGTGAAATGTCAGTTTCTACACTACATCTGTCTATCCGGCATGGTTTCCAAACGAATAAAGAGAAATGTTACCATGTCCAATGCTATTGTTTTTTCTTGCTGCACTTGTGGGATGTAGCATGTTGGGTGTTTTTTCCTGAAAAGGTGAACTAACCCTTTTTATCACTCACAGTCTTATAAATGTAGTCAAAACGATCACAAAATATCTACTTTTGGCCTCCTCACTCCCTACATTTCATTATCTATTTATCAGGGTCTGATATGAGAATATCATATTATTGCATAGCTCCCAACTGTCTCTTATTTGGAGGGACTGTCTCTGCTTGGGAATGAACCCCCTCTGTTCCTTTTTCCTTCTCACATGTCCCTCATTTCAGTCTGATCTATAGACCTCTACGCATATTTACTCTCTTATTATTATTATTATTATTATTATTATTATACAGGGTTTATATAGTGCCGACAGTTTGCGCAGCGCTTTACAACTTGAGGGTAGACAGTACAAATACAATACACTTTAATACAGTAGGAATGACCTAAAGTGTTATAACTAAAAGTTTCATCCAACCATTAAATGATTGCATTTCTTATTTTAAAAACCCAGTAAATTGGAAAAAGTATTGATGAAAAAAGCACTTGTAGGTTAAGCAATCATTTTCAACATTCAATTCTTTGGGTGCTCCATAATTGGGGCCACGGCAGGGGTGTGTTCATTTCCTACATACTTTATACTAAAAGGTGTTCTTCTTTCTCGTCACAGAAGGTCAGGAAGGAAGTTATTGGAAAGTTCTATTTGAAGTAAATAAAACAAAAACCTCACAGATCCTTGAAAACAGGCTAAATAAAAAATGTAAAAAAAAAAATGGCAACCTGACTTATTATACTGATAAAGCTATAGGAAATATAGGACTCATTATTCCTTGTCAGCCACTTCTGGAGTGAAGTTTGGTCATTTATTGTTTTCTTGAATAGGTTACCGATTTATCAGGTATTACTACTGTCCAATAACAGGGTGCCTGCAATACTATCCGTTAAGTTTCTTTGCTGCAGTACCTACTTATCCTGCACCGCTTGCTTACCACATATGCAGCACCTAAGCTCACCACTAGATGCTGCTGCACTGCAAGCTCTAAATGCTGCAGCGCCACCTGGTGGAGAGTTGAGGCTGCACCGATTTCACAGAGAGAACCGTACCCAGAGTGATTCTAAGGATAGTTTGGAGCAGATGGGGGGGAATTAAGTCGCTTGGGATAAAGACGGATGATTGCAGACTCGTCCAGGATGTGGTAGAAGGCGGCAAATACAGAGATCCATGCTTGTTGTTGAAACAGAGGCAGGCTGCAGACTAGGAGGGAACACACGGTGAATAACACGTAGATGTGTTTAATGGTCTGCTTTTTTCCTACACATTAATCCTTTAAGGAGATTAGTTGGGAGTAAGCCCTGTTGAAGCAGAGATTGCAATATCAGTTAAGCAGCTTGCGTTGCCCATCAATCCACAGGATAAACAAGACTGTCCATGCCACACTGAAAGATGTCACAGAGTGCTCTAGGGCATGCCATCCCAGAGACACAACTCACAGGTGGCTCCCTATAAAGAAGACCTCTGCAATAATATCTAAGCCAGATATGGTTTTGAAATTAATAGCCTTCCATAGCACTGCGGGACACAATTCCCGCTGTAGCTGGTAGACAAGACACCATGACAAATTTTGTGTCTGCGCTCTCCCCTTTTTGAACAAACAATTCATTTTTTTTGTTGAATTTGCTGTCCAATCAGAGAAAACTTTGCACTCATTCAGAAAATGCAAAACGTTCTCTGAATAGTGCCGGTGTGGAGCTGCAAACCTCCTGTGTTCACAATGCATCAGGCCAGTGAAGTCACTAGTGGTGTCTACTTCCGTGATTTTCAGCTTCTAGGGGAATCAGTCAGGTATGATATATACAGTATCTCACAAACGTGAGTACACCCCTCACATTTTTGTAAATATTTTATATCTTTTCATGTGACAACACTGAAGAAATGACACTTTGCTACAATGTAAAGTAGTGAGTGTACAGCTTGTATAACAGTGTAAATGTGCTGTCCCCTCAAAATAACTCAACACACAGCCATTAATGTCTAAACCGCTGGCAACAAAAGTGAGTACACCCCTAAGTGAAAATGTCCAAATTGGGCCCAATTAGCCATTTTCCCTGGTGCTCTCACTCTCTCATACTGGTCACTGGAAGTTCAACATGGCACCTCATGGCAAAGAAAGAGGATCTGAAAATAGAATTGTTGCTCTACATAAAGATGGCCTAGGCTATAAGAGGATTGCCAAGACCCTTAAACTGAGCTGCAGCATGGTGGCCAAGACCATACAGCGGTTTAACAGGACAAGTTCCACTCAGAACAGGCCTCGTCATGGTTGACCAAAGAAGTTGTCTTTGGGAAATAGACGTCTGAGTGCTGCCAGCATTGCTGCAGAGGTTGAAAGGTCAGCCTGTCAGTGCTCAGACCATATGCCAAATTGGTCTGCGTGGCTCCTCGTTCCAGAAGGAAGCCTCTTCTAAAGATGATGCACAAGAAAGCCCGAAACAGTTTGCTGAAAACAAGCAGACTAGAGACATGGATTACTGGAACCATGTTCTGTGGTCTTATGAGACCAAGATAAACGTATTTGGTTCAGATGGTGTCAAGCGTGTGTGGCGACAACCAGGTGAGGAGTACAAAGACAAGTGTGTCTTGCCTACAGTCAAGCATGGTGGTGGGAGTGTCATGGTCTGGGGCTGCGTGAGTGCTGCCGGCACTGGGGAGCTACAGTTCATTGAGGGAACCATGAATGCCAACATGTACTGTGACATACTGAAGCAGAGCATGATCCCCTCCCTTCAGAGACTGGGCTGCAGGGCAGTATTCCAACATGATAACGACCCCAAACACACCTCCAAGACGACCACTGCCTTGCTAAAGAAGTTGAGGGTAAAGGTGATGGACTGACCACGCATGTCTCCAGACCTAAACACTATTGAGCATCTGTGGGGCATCCTCAAATGGAAGGTGGAGGAGCGCAAGGTCTCTAACATCCACCAGCTCTGTGATGTCATCATGGAGGAGTGGAAGAGGACTCCAGTGGCAACCTGTGAAGCTCTAGTGAACTCCATGCTCAAGAGGATTAAGGCAGTGCTGGAAAATAATGGTGGCCACACAAAATATTGACACTTTGGGCCCAATTTGGACATTTTCACTTAGGGGTGTACTCACTTTTGTTGCCAGCGGTTTAGACATTAATGGCTGTGTGTTGTTATTTTGAGGGGGACAGCAAATTTACACTGTTATACAAGCTGTACACTCACTACTTTACATTGTAGCAAAGTGTCATTTCTTCAGTGTTGACAAAAGAAAAACCTAGTGCATAAAGCATGGTATGACCACTCAGGATTTGAAATGACAAACCAAATGTAAGATAAAAAAGTATTTATTATACACAATATCAAAAAAGTTTATCATTAAAAATATTGACATATATAGGCATGAAACTTAGCTGCCCTGTACAAAGATTTTGGGCTAGCAGGGATCCATGCTGGAAATGACGCCTGACATGTTTCGGACGATGACGTCCTTCCTCAGAGCATAGGCGTGCCCACCCTAATCATCCCCATGCTCTGTCTGTGTTTCACACCTTTTGTTTTGTGCTGACTGCCTGCAACATGTCCCTGTGTAACTCAGTCACCAACACTGCCTGGGGTCGGGTCCGGCCAGCAAAAACAGCTTTGTGCTGCAAGTGGGAGGATTGAGCAGGGAGGGAACTAGGACCACAGCCGCAGAGTAACACAGCCAGGAGCCGCATTTGCCCATGCAGCTTCTACAGTTCCGGCTGCAGGTTCCGCAGGCGCCGGAGGAGTGATCTACATCTGCACTCCGCCCCCTCCGGTCTTTCTCTCCCTTAGAAGCAGCGGACTAGCCTGGATAGCGGCAGGCGAGTGGCTTCAGGCAGCCTGCTAGATCGAGGTGAGTGACAGAGACAGCACTGAGCAGGGCAGCGGGTAGCAAATGATGCACCAAAAAAAATAGCCAACCAATTGATGAACCTTACCCTGGCTTGTATATATATATATATATATAACCTACTTTTTTGCTGACAAGCCAGGGTTCATATAGTTTTGATTGTATATGTAAGATATATATATTTATTTATTTATTTTTACACTAAATATATATATATATATATATATATATATATATATATATATATAGTGTAAAAATAAATAAATATATATATATATATATATATATATATATATATATATATATATATATATATTACATATACAATTAAAATTATATGAACCCTGGCTTGTCAGCAAAAAAGTGTGTATATATATATATATATATATATATATATATATATATATATATATATATATATATACTACATGTCTTTGGTATAAAATAATAAAGTGTATATTAACCACTTCCCATATGCCCACAGGCTGGGAGATCTATTGTTGCTGGGGGATATTTTCTTGTGGAGTGATCTATTGTTGCTGGGGAGATTTATTGTTAATGGGAGGGATCTATGTTTGCTGGGGGGTGTCTATTGTTGCTGGGCGGGATGTATTGTTGCTGGTAAATCTATAGTTGCTGTGAGGGATCTATTGTTGCTGGGGAGATGTCTTGTTCTTGGGGGATCTATTGTTGCTGAGGGAATCTGTTGTTGCTGGGGGATCTAACAAATTTATTTAAAGCAGTAAATACAATTCAGGATATTAAAAAAAATCCTACTTACTGTGCAGTTTTTAAAATTGCTTATTTGATTTAGAGATTTATTTAAAGCTTTGTTTATGTTAAAAGATTATTTAATTAATAAGTTAAAACATTTTTTTTTTTTTTACATTGATCAATGTTTTTTTAATTAAAAATGTTTTAATACATTTTAAAATGTTTGTTAACATTTATTTATAAGAGTGCGTGTGTGTGTGTGTGTGTGTGTATATATATATATATATATATATATATATATATATATATATATATATATATACACATACACACACAGACGCATGTGTGTTTGAGCTTTGGTTTGAGGTGCACACCCTAATGCAATAGGCTGCGCACGCCTATGCCTCAGAGGCTTAGTGTCACTTAGAACAATCGTGTTGTGTTGTTTGTTTTTCTACAATATGAATATAATAGAGATTAGTACAACAAAGTAATGATATGAATCAAAATAGATTACTCATTAGAGCTACAGTTTCAACAATGGTCAACATGCTAAAACATAGTTCATAGCGATAGGACGGTGGATTGAACATACTTACACAAGCAGGTCGGCCGATATTAGACACCTGGGGAGATGGAATAAACGTCTATACTACTCCCAGGCCCGCAGGCAGCCAAACGTGGTTCCAAGATGGTAAGCAGGGGCACAGAGTCCAGACTCAGCAGCACAGCACTGGGGATAAGGGAGTGGAACCCACTGCAAGAACACCCAGCTAGTAGTGATTGAGATCAACCGCCGCTGACCGGACACTGTGGAGTATATGCCACCGTTTGGCTGATGTATGGGTCTGTAAGTTTAAACACAAAACAAACGGCAAGGTAGTATAAGTGCAATACTTAGCACTAAACAGTATCTGCAATGTAAACCAAATTGACTAATGTAGTCAAAGGGTAAGTAGATCAATCAATGTCCAATATAAAGACAGACAGATCTATCAGTGTTGTCACATGAAAAGATATAATAGAGTATTTACAAAAATGTGAGGGGTGTACTCACTTTTGTGAGATACTGTACATGATTACACTGCTCCAAGCTGGACCAATGTAACTATGTATAGATATCCATACCTGGAAATCCTCTTCTAAATTTGCGCAAGCAGCACATCATTAATTCCAAGAGATATTAATTTCTGTTATCTTGGTAGACAAGCTGTCTCTGTGTTCCCCAACAAGACATTGCAAGGACTTGAAGAACAACCATTCTTTCTAAAAACATCATTCTGCAAAGTCATTCTAGCAAGTGACCCTGTTAATAAATAAAGAGTCTAATATTAGCATATATAAGTACTTTCTAATGTAATTTATTCATTGGTAAAGCATAAACTATTTACTAATGATTAAATGACAGTACTAAGTGCCCTGGTTTTCTCCCACACTCCAATCACATGCTGGTAGGTCATTTGGTCCCTTTGCAAACTGTCTCTATTATGTGTGTATGCATGGGAGATCGGGATCTTAGCTTGATGTCAGGGCAGGAACTAACAAGAATGTACAATTCATGGCAAGTGCTGAGTAAATTGTCAGCGATATACTATATTAAATACTTGGGTTTATAGTAATAATAATGATTATTATTATTATTACCATTCCTGATAAAGGGGAGCCCTTTGAACCCCTGAAATGGCTTGATTTCATTTGAATAAAACTAAATGTAGGCTTTATATACTCTGTTTTTTGGCACTTTCCTCCTTGCATACTCAGGGCAAAGAGCCAACTTTTAGCTGCCACTTCTGGGAGAGCCGCCTAAGGAGAGTTATTCCTTCTACACTTCTGAGACTGAGAACACCTACAGCTTTAGGAGATCGAGCACCCCACACCTTCTACCTTTCAAGCTTCTAAAACCTGGCAGAGGATTTCACTTTCCTACTCTACTCAAAATGAGGGGGGGGGATTACTTTTACATATACTTTAATTTATTCACATGTGTATGACTATAGAGATTCAATAAGCAAATGTTTTTAACAGAATTGCTTGTTTTCATTTTTATATTGGGGTTACATCATGCCAATACAAATAGCTCTCGGCCATAGCCAAAAACACATACTTTCAATTTATAACGGCCGCTGTCTGGCTTAAAGACTTTTATTAATCCGCGCAGCCTCGGGTAACCCAGAGAGGTAATGGGTGCCCGACGCGCAGATTGCCTGAAAACAGTCTCCGGTGCTCCGCGCACGTGTATCTTAATGAAATCGCATCTTACAGCTCAGGAGAAATGTGGCACAGGCGATCACGGGTGAAATTGCAAATTTCAAGCTCCTGGCTGGGTATATTTTTTTTTTTTCTGTTTCTCTGTTTTATTAATTTTTTCCAGTAAACAGAGAAAATTACATTATGCAGAACAAACGGCAAAAAACAAAAAACAAGGTAAGTGTCAAGCCTGCTGTAACAAATTTTAGGACGACGATTCAATGGTGGAATTTTCATTATCACTTGTGACCAATGAGTTGTTTCTGGCCTAGTAGGGGGGGCAGTAATGTGCCGCAGGTCCCCGATCTTGCTGGAAGGTTTTCCTGCAAGTGGCTCTGGATCTTTCGCTGTTCTGTAAAGAGGAATGGTGCATTTGAAATAGATTATGAGACAACATATGGTGGATTTACTAAACCCGGAGAGTGAAAAATGTTTTGCAGCTGTGCATGGTAGCCAGTCAGCTTCTAACTTTAGCTTGTTCAATTTAACCACTTCAGCCCCGGAAGAATTTACCCCCTTCCTGACCAGAGCACTTTTTACGATTCGGCACTGCGTCGCTTTAACTGACAATTGTGCGGTCGTGCGACGTGGCTCCCAAACAAAATTGACATCCTTTTTTTCCCACAAATAGAGCTTTCTTTTGGTGGTATTTGATCACCTCTGCGGTTTTTATTATTTTTTGCTATAAACGAAAAAAAGAGCAACAATTTTGAAAAAAAAAAAACGCAATATTTTTTACTTTTTGCTATAATAAATATCCCCAAAAAATATATAAAAAAACTTTTTTTTTCCTCAGTTTAGGCCGATATGTATTCTTCTACATATTTTTGGTAAAAAAAAAAATCGCAATAAACGTTTATTGATTGGTTTGCGCAAAAGTTATAGCGTTTACAAAACAGGGGATAGTTTTATGGCATTTATATTAATATTTTTTTTTTACTAGTAATTGCGGCGATCAGCGATTTTTATCGTGATTGCGACATTATGGCGGACACATCGGACACATTTTTGGGACCATTGTCATTTATACAGCAATCAGTGCTATACAAATGCACTGATTCCTGTGTAAATGACACTGGCAGTGAAGGGTTTAACCACTAGGTGGCAGTGTAGGGGTTAAGTGTGTCCTGGGGAGTGTTTCTAACTGTGGGGAGGGGCTGTGTGTGGCATGTCACTGATCTCTGCTCCCGATCACAGGGAGCAGAGATCAGTGACACTGTCACTAAGCAGAACGGGGAGATGCTTGTTTACATTAGCATCTCCCCTTTTTTCCTTTCTGTGAGACGATCACGGGTATCCCCGCGAACATTGAGTCTGCGGGACCCGCGACCCGACTCATGGAGCTTGGAGCTTGGCCCGCAGGCCACCTCTTAACCTCCCTGGCGGTATGATTATTTCAGATTTTAGGTGCTGAAAGCGGTACAATTATTTTGCATGGAAATTTGGCGTTTTATATTGTAGGTCTGTAATTCTTAACAATAACACACTTAAATCTGTCCACCAAGAGTCTAGTAGATATCCCGGGTATGATGAAGTTTGAAACACAAAAACATAAATTATAATATAATAAATAAATATAAATAATTAAAAAAATAATAATATAATAATAATAAAATAAATTTCCCCACAATTCACTATCGCTCAATTCTGCAAATGTTCTAATTTACTATCGCTGTTTTCTAGCTGGTCTAAAGCGACTTTTGACGTAAAGGGACACTTTTTGGTTGCTATGGACAATCTCCAGTTTCCAGGCAGAAAGAACAGTATATACTGTATAATATAAAACTGGATGCAGGGCATGGGCCAAAGCACTGGGGACAAAAGGGATGTGAAATAATTTCATACAGTACTGTAATCTGTAAGATTACAGTACTGTATGTGTTATGGTTTGTACATTTTTTTGAATTTGCCGCCAGGCTCCGTCCCTGTGCGACGCTCGCAGGGAACGGAGCCTGGCACGGAGAGGCTTCAGAGGAGACAGAGCCTGCAGACACAGCGGGGGACATCGCAGGATCCCGGGGACAAGGTAAGTAACGCCGCACCAGGATCCTGCAATGTAATCCCGAGTGTGGCTCGGGGTTACCGCTAATGGTGCTGAAATTTAACCCCGAGCCACACTCGGGAATACCGTCAGAGAGGTTAAAGGGCAACGTACAGGTACGTGATTCTGCCTGTAGGTATCCTTCTGCCGCAGTATATCTGCGTGAGACGGTCGGCAAGCGGTTAAGCTTTGATGAAAAAAACCTGGAAGCTGATTGGTTTCTATGCAGAGCTGCACCAGATTTTGCACTCTCCAGTTTTAGTAAATCAACCCCATTGCCTTTCTCTGCTGACCACTTTTCATGTGCAATAATGATTTAATTGACTCATATTTGTGGCCCTGTTATTCTTTCTACACTCTACTGACACATTACTGAGCATGCATGGACTTAACATAAAAAATATATGTTGTATATGAAGCTAGGTCTGCACATTTTTCAGCAAATGTTCAAACTAAGCTTTTTAATAAATGGATAGATTTTTTTTCTCTTTACAACCTGCTTTTATAGCATCCTTGTTACATGTTTGCCTGTTGTGGGCAGCATTACCTTCTTCTATGTGCTTTTGGTAATACATGCAGGGTGTCACAAGGCATTGATACACAGCCAATAAAAGCCTTTAATATGTGCCGTTGTATCTATGGCAAAGCACACAAGTTATAAATCAATGAACGCAGCCTTGAAGTGTCTTTATAGGGCTGTCCCATTCAACTACACAAACTGGAGAGGCAATAAAGTGAAATCATTCCCCTATGTAAACATCTTTTCTCACTGCTCAATATTCGCTCCATAATTTACGACAGTTTTGCGGGCTTCTCCTGGGTAGGCCTAAAATCATAAAAACCCATCACCAGTAAGACGTGAGGGGGTTAGCGTTTTTCACAAGACAACCAGGCTGCAGAAACTTATCACACTCCTCGAGTCAACAAAGGTGCCACTAATGAGCGCAGATGATAATCATCCTAAAGAAGTTGTTTTCTCAATACATAATTACATCAGGATTTTGCAGACAAATTAAACAAGAAATCCCACACAACCAGATTATCTCAGATTAACTTCTGCAGTGCCAGCGACCAGGGCAACGTAACGCCGAAATGTACATAGACAAAGCCGCAGGCGCTCCAGGCCTTCAAGGTTAATAAGAGGGCAGCTTTGAAAACATCCTATTTTTTTATTTTTAATCTCACACATTTTGTGCTAATGATCAATTTTTTTTTGTTTTGACACCTGATCTATGGGTAATGTGACCTGAGTGTGTGAATATTTAATGGAAGGAGCTGATAAAAAATTAATATCTACCCGACAATGAATTTACCAGTTAAGGGACACATACTGAAAAACATTCACTTTGAAAACAAAAATAAAAGTATGGACGATAGGTCAGAGAGCATAAAACGGTATCCGTCACAACCACAGCAACCAATCACAGTTTAGTTTAGTTGAATCCATGAAAGATGTGTTGTGATTGGCTGGCACTCGGTCATGGAACTTTTGCTTTATTTATAGGGAAAAGACTAATTAAGCCAGAAATTAACAATAATTAAAGATGCATTCCAGGTATGGATACTTTTACATAGTTACATTAGTCCAGTTGCATATACCATACCTATGGAATCCCTGTGGAAGCTCGAAATGACTGAAGTAGGCACCTCTACTACAGTGATTGCCAAGGTGTGTTGATGTTGAATGAAGATCAATAATTGTGTGAGCACTGAAAGACCCTGACATTTAGTTTGCTCTGTGCACTGTGTATCATAACATTTTTTTTTCATCCTTTATTATAGTTCAGTGATGTTGATCTTATGCAGCCTCTTCACAGACACTTACTGCCTACATGCGTCCCAGTGATGGGTGCAAAGCATTTCTCAGGGAGGTTTTACTGAGGGTGACAACAGTGGACCATGCCTGTTTAATGTGTGCTGAACATAAGCTGCAGTTTAAAAAAAAAAGATAATTACATACACATGCTAAAGCAGGGGTGCTGAATTAAAATTCATGGGGGCCCAGTCAGTAAAATCTTCTTCCAGCAGAGGTCCGAGTGTCATGTTTGTTCTATGATTTAGATCCTTCACATCACATTCATGCATGTCACAGTCCCCCCCCCACACACACACACACACATTTAGGGCTCAAACATTTTGGCCCTTTTGGTAAAATATTGGTTCAACTGTGTGGGCACCTGTTAGTGTGAGGTCCAGGAACTGGTGTGGCGGTATGCATTTAATGTTCTTTATTTCTTTTAACTTTACTGAAATGTCAAAATTACATTTCATTCATTTTTTTGCAACGCACCTAAGTTGCGGTGCATAGAAACAGACCGTACACACAGGTGAGCCCTGGTCCGCTGCAGATAACAGTATGCATTTTGCCGAGCACTGTGCAGTGTGAACAGGGCACATAGAAAACAATAGTTTGCTAGTGCCCTTGCAGAGATCTGTGTTTTTCTAGTGCAGAAAAACAGATCTCTGCAGAAGTGTGAATGAGGCTTTATATCAGTGTTTTCAGTCCCCTTTTCACATCACAGTGCTCCCTTCACATCACAGCCCCCCCTTTTACATCCTCCCTAGACCCCCGCTTCACATCCCTCCCTTTTAATCACAGTTCCCATTTTTACATCACAGACCCCCTCCCATAAAAGACTTCACCCATTACAGACCCCCTCCCATAAAAGACTTCACCCATCACAGACCCCCATCACAGATTCCCTTTACACCATTGCTCAGTCCCTCCTTCACATCACACCCCTCGCTTTTACATCACAGTCCCTCTTTCAAATCACAGGCCGCCCCATCACAGACAACCCCCATAACAGACCTCACCCATCACATACTGTCTTATCACAGACCCTCCTTTACACCATTGACCTCACCTTAGTCCCCCCTTCACATCACAGCTACCCCCCATTCCCTTTACTGTTCTACCTTGTTCACACAAGATGGGAGGCGTGGGAGGTTTGGGCAAATAGCAGGACTTTTAATTGTAAGACAGGTGAATGATTGCTTGGACCACCCCACAGCCTAGCAACCAATCAAAGGTTTCTTAACATGAAAAGTCCTGCCCTCTATCAAGACCTGCAATGCCTCCCATCTTGTGCCCTTCCTTGAGGATGATAGCGGCGGGCAGGCGAGCTGGTGGTGGGTAGAGGACGCGCAGGAATCTATTTGGTGAGGCTGCAGTCTGGATTGGACTGTTACTGGGTCCAGATCCAGACAGCACTCCGCCATTTAGTGATGCCTTATAGTAAGGCTTACAGGCATGAAACTGTATGTATTTCTATCTGTATGTGTTTTCCTTGCTAAATAAATAATGTAACAAGTTTAAAGATGACTTATAATGACATTATATTAACATGTCCACAACAGTTTAATTAAATGTGGCTAATCAGCATAAAGAAAAATCTGTAGAGGCTGGGTTCACATACATATGTGCGGCCCGCAGTTCACAGCATGGGGTCTGGTGCGTCCCTGTTCACTGACTGAGGTCCGAATGAGGTCCAAATTTTTGCCTGAATTTGCACCTGAATCGAAACCAAAGACGCACAGGACCCTTTTTAAATGTGGACCACGCCCATCCCCCCCCCCCCCCCCCCCCCACGTAGATGTGTGAACTGACTCCATTATGAGCCGGTCACACTCTCCTGTCATGTGAATTGGATGTGGGGAAACCTGCATCCAATTTGCATATGTGTGAACCTGGCCTGAATGTTTATTCTGTAATGCTGGTAAAAGGCTCAGTAAGACCAGGGCCATGGGGACACTCATAAGGGGGGTGTTTAAAGCTGTTTGATTTTCTTCTGGTCTTGGAGAGTGGACCTAGAAGGAGTTGAGAGTGGGGAGTAAGATAGAGGAGAATGTGGACCCCTGTGTAAGGGTGCACCTGGTAAGCAGTATGACCTAGGTATAACCAAGAACAAAAGTTTGGGACAATATGGCACATGGTAACCCCCTCTCATACCCCTTTGCACTACCCTTGGATGGGATTAATTACAAAGTATAAGCTTTTCTACCACAGTTGTGGGCACTATCTATAGGCTTTGGACTTACCACAGGTATGGGACAGCGCCTTCTTAATTGTACAGAATGTACTCTGAAGATATGTACCATTGTTATCAAGAGTTCTGTTCAAGTAAAAGAGTTATAAGAAGTGTCTTTGCTCCTCTGTGATACTGAGTGATACTAACTGCAAAAAGAGTGGGAGCACTTGCATAAGGACTGCAGGCAGTCAGACACAGCAGTAGAGCCCAACAAAAATCCACTCAGTCCTGGTCTTTTCTTGGAGAATCCTATGACCCATTGGTATATAGGAGTGGTGGAGATCAATCATAAGGGTCAGTAGGATGTGGTGAACAAGTAGGTTCTCTAAAGGCACCGGCTAAAAGTTTGGGCAACTGTGCCTCACTAGCCCTAGCTGTAGTCCTGTAGTTTATTGTATTTGGAACACAAAAGTAAATGAGGCCTCTTGAGGTAAAAGTGTAAATTACTCCTATCTAGACCTATGGGCAGTAAAGAGAACCAATGAAGGACTGAACTAGAAGCCAGTTGAAAGTGAGGGTGTTCAGAACCTCTTATAGATTTATAATCAGGTGCTGAAGGGAATGTGACCACACGTTGATGCTGAATATTCTGGATTAACTCTTTACACAGTGTTATACACCTTTACATTTATATAGCAAACTTTTGCACAAAGACAAACAAAACAATACAATACATGTTCAAGCTGACCAACTGCGGTCCCTACTCTGCAAAATGGCAAATACTTACAGGATTTATAGTGCCAACACTGTTCTAGCTTTACCAATCAAGTGATCAGGTGGTCCAATCAATGTGCGGATCTATTGCTTTTAGCAACAGATTGCCTTTAAACAAAGCTGTAAAAGTGAGAAACAGGTTATAGTATGTAGGTAGAAAATACAATAAAGGTAAATGTGTTTTGGATGAGATTGATATTTTTGCTGGTATAAAACTACAAACTGAAATCCATAATCCGCTGCCCAGCAAAAACATCTTTGCGATATGAATGCATAGACAAGAAACAAAAATCCCCTTTAGTCCGAAGGAAAACTACATTTATGTCCCAGAGTGTAAAGCCCCAGCTTGAAGCTTATTAAAGCATGGTTGCTTGTGTAGCATCTCTCAAGACCCCAAAATTATTTCTCCCAAGATGGTGGGGTGATAGTCCGCTTTATCAAAGCAAGGCGGCTGAGGCCGGCACTGAGCGAGGATTAAGAAATGTAATGACAGAAGCTTATCTGCTTTCTTGTGAAAGTCTGCCAGTAATCTAGGTACAGCATGCCGCAATCTCTCTCCTACCACGGGGCTCAAATTCGCAGTCCTAACAATTGTAGCCAACAGACCAGAGATAACATAAACCGACCTTCTGTGTATGCTGAGATTGAGACACTGTTCCGGCACCGCCCTGCGGCTAAGCCACATCTTCCGGCAATGATAAAAGACATTGGTAAGAGTACTAGACATGTTGGTAGGGCGCTGGACCACAAAGTAGATCAAATCAAAGCTTAAACTTCAACTTTTACAGACTGCTCTCTGGCAACGAGGGTGTTGCTGGGAATCCCTGAGTAAGTCAGAATGGTATTTAAAATGATCAGATCACAAGCCTAGAATAAATCCAGTAAAAGTTTATTTCTGACAACAAGATGTCAGAATGCATTTTAGGGGCTGAAAACATCTCCTTCATCAAGGCTTGATGGCTGGCTATGACTGGGAAGGGTGACAAAGCCAACAGGAAGAGGAAAGGAAACAGAAAGAGGAGAGGGAATCATCATAAATAAAGGAAATATATATAAAGCCTGTCAGAATGAAGGCACAGGGGGCCGGGGTATTCAGTTCACCAAGCAGGTGGACATTCTTTGTTTTTCAGGTCACAAAGAATATTGCAAGGAAATGTGACCAACATATGCCCCTTAACACAAATCTAGAGAGCCCTTTAGCAACACTTAGCAGAGCAATGACTGGTCACAGAAGCACTGACTGGGCAACAAATTGTACTGGCAACACAGACTTTTAACTAGCTTTTAACAGAAAAGCTTTTAACAGAAAAGCTTCACCTTACATCATTAAAAAGCCATAATAAAGCTCCAGTCAGTAACTTTGCCCAGGCTAAGGTTGTGCCATCAATCTGGTGCAGACAGGAGCAAGAATTTCCTCAGTCTTCTTTCCTCCAGTGAGTTGTAGTAAGTCACAGGATGAGATGCTACAGCAGTTGCTGTTTTGTGCTGGACATTTGCAAACACAGCCAACAATACCACAGACACAAGGATTTACATCACCATGCAATTTCCCAGGCCAGGATGTAGATGGTGATCTTGTATGGTGGCTGAACAACGTGACTCTGTTCTTCTAGAGAGAAAAACAGATGATGGCATTATCTGGCGTAGTACTGTGATCTGCCACAATACTTAGCATGCTGCACATAACATCTAACATGAAAAAAACCTCTGTTCTGATCTACTACGATGCTATGTCTGCTTTAAGAAACTATTGATGTGAAAAAAAATAGCCAATCCACACCTATAATTGTGTTTGTGAATTAGATGTTTTCATGAGAAAAGTATCACAAGAAATAACAATTACATTATCTAATGTAGCTTACTGACTTGCCTCGTCTGAACTCACTTACCGTATATACTCGAGTATAAGTCGAGTTTTTCAGCACATTTTTTTGTGCTGAAAGTGCCTCCCTCGACTTATACTCGAGTCAAGCACTTTTCTGCAGCAAAAAATTTCATTTTCCAAACCGACTTTGGGGTCCCGTATCTCAGGGCCACTTGGAACCCCAAATTTGGTGTGCAAACCCAGTGGAATTGGTACCACAACATATCCAAAGCTGAAGTTCCTAGCACCAAGTGGCCCCGAGATATGGGGCCCCAAAATCGGTTCAGAAAATGTCATTCTCTGCTGCAGAAAAGTGCTTGACATTTTCTGAACCGATTTTGGGGCCCCATATCTCAGGGCCACTTGATGCTAGGAACCCCTAATTTGGTGTGCAAACCCAGTGGAACTGGTACCATAACATATCCAAAGCTGGGGTTCCTAGCACCAAGTGGCCCTGAGATACAGGGCCCCAAATCCGGTTCAGAAAATGTCATTCTCTGCTGCAGAAAAGTGCTTGACATTTTCTGAACTGATTTTTGGGGCCCTGTATCTCTGGGCCACTTGGTGCTAGAAACCGCAGCTTTGGAAATTTTATGGTGCTAGTTCCACTGGGTTTGCACCCCAAATTTGGGGTTCTTAGCACTAAGTGGCCCAGAGATACAGGGCCCCAAATTCGGTCAACTGTGTCCATCTGCAGCAATGTCATTTCGGGACCCTTTGGGTTCAGAGACCCCAATTTTTGGCTGCAGCTAGGGGGCATCTAGGAACCCTTAACTACCGAGTTTGAAGTTCAGGGGACCTATGGCTGCAAATGGGCACAGTGATGCTGCAAATGGGCATTGTTGACCCTCTTTTCCACTTACAGTAGCTGTGCATTTCTCACCCTCGTCTTATACTCGGGTCAATAAGTTTTTACCATTTTTTTGTGGTAAATTAGGGCCTCGACTTATACTCGGAACGACTTATACTTGAGTATATACGGTACTCTGAGGTTTAAACCAATCAAAGTAGGCAGTTGTGTGAAATTAAGGAGTTGTGTTATCGTGTCAAACCAACAATAATATACGTTTGAAAAGTGAAAAAAAACAAAACATTTTTTAATTGTATTTTAGTTTTTAATGTACTTCAGTTGTTTTCCAAAAACACAAAGGTGAAACAAAAAACACTCATACGTAAGATGAAGAATTGCTCTTTAGCAGAAGGCTCACTAGATTAATGGTGTCGTCTCCCAGCAGAGGTGGTTTAGGTTAATGCTGCAAGAAAACTCACAAATGCTTGGCACCAGATCAAGGCTGTCCTGAGCGTAAGGTCAGAAGAACCAACAGTGAGATTCCTCATCTAGCACAAATCGGACAGTCCCAGTCCGGGAACTATCAAGGACAAAGAGCCTTCAGACACACTAAGGGCCATATGTATCAATGTGTACTTATTAAACCATGGAGTTACTTCTCCTCAGCCATCAGTCAGGAACATGCTTACCTTAAAGCTTGTATGTGAAAAATAACTCCAGTTTCTAGTAAAAAGCACATTAATACATAAGGCTCGTAGTCCTTGGATGGCAAATTTTCCAAAATGTCAATTTCAATAAAATAAGATGACTGTGATGGCCTTCATCAGACCCACCCTGAAGGCCCAAACTTTATCAAAGATAGTCTAGATCAACCTTTCTCAAGCTTTATGCCCCAGAGGAACAATTGAAATAATTTTCAGGTTTTGGGAAACCTCTGCTTAAAACAATTCATTGGCTGTCTGTAGGGAAAAAAATGCCTCATTGTGGGTCAGTGAACGTCCCCACTTACTGCGGTGGTCAAAATGCCACTCTTCATCATTGATGTGACTGCCAAGTGGCTTTGGACCTGGAACTTTGCAAACACCGTGAGATGGTAGGTCAATCAGCTACAGGTCAAGGAACCCCTAGCAGCCTCCATAGGAAACCTGGTAGAGAATGGCTGGTCTAGATGCTAGTCTAGTTGTCCAGTTGTTTAGTACCTATAGATCAGTTCACAGTTATCAACACTGCGGGCATATACCGTATATTGACATTCAGCTCATGCATCCACCCATACTAGGTTAACAGGTTAATACTGATAACAGTACTAGTATTGCAACAACCGCACTGCAAACATATACCCATTAAATTCAGCACTCAAAGGAAATGTCAGACCCATATTTCTGAAGGTCTCCTCCTGATCATTGTTCCCTTTTTAATCGCCAATACT
This sequence comes from Aquarana catesbeiana, assembly GCF_042186555.1. NCBI lineage: Eukaryota > Metazoa > Chordata > Amphibia > Anura > Ranidae > Aquarana > Aquarana catesbeiana. The sequence goes on along the minus strand of NC_133333.1, from coordinate 214,183,530 downwards.
TACAGCAACTGTTCTGATTACAGCTTCAATCCACCTGGGACTTTCCACCTGCTCATCCCTCTCAGGAAAGCTTCCTTCAGTATATTGGGCTGATACTTGATATACAGATACAGAGTTCAAAGCCAAAATAAAACCAGTACAGCTTAACAGTTTATTTAAAAGAACGTCAAAGCAATTACAAACACCAGCTCCATCATAACTTACGCGTTTCATTGAGTGACTTCATCAGAGTCACTGTGATGGCTTAACATTTATTGTAGAGTATTGTTTAGCTAGCAAAGTACCATTGATTAAATCATTTGGTGAAATGCGTCAGTACAGCTGAATTGATGCTGTAATCCCATCTATCCTTGCTGGTGTATAGTTTGGGAGTGACCAAAGGGCTAGGGGAAGAAAAACAGTGTGGGTCGATTGCTGTTGCTACTTGTGATTACCTGGAGAACAGATGCTTTGAATTCTGCAACACAGGCTTTTATAGACCTTCAGAGATGTGGGTCTGACCCTTCAGGTGAGTGATGAATCTAATGGGCATTTGTAATTCAAAGTGCAGCTGGAATATATTTACTGCCTAATGTCTGTAGCTAGCATTAGGGTTCACAGACATAAATTAGGCCAATCTTAGAAGGACTGGGCAAAGGTCATTGTGCTTGGCTAGAAGAAGATACCTCTGCTCAATCATTCTCAGAGTTGTACTTCCCTTTACAGCCATTAGATATTTTCCTTTCTGAAAGTGAAGCTGGCAAACCACTGCCAACACATGTGGTGCAACCTTTATTTTAACGTGGAGTGCACCTTTAACTAGGTCATCAGAAACACGGGGATCATCCAATTTGGTGCAACTACTGTTTGTAGACTCAGTGATTGCGCTGTCACATATACTAAAAAAAAAGGCTCTTGGTTGTCAACAGGAAAACAAAGTTCTTATCTCTACAATGGCATCGCTTAGGCCGGCCATAGATGGTTCAAATCTTCCTGCTGAACCGGCCAAGATTCAAAGCATGTATGAGCAGGCTGATCGATCAACTCGAGTACAACCAGCCTACCAGATTTTGCATACGATTATCGGTAGTGGCTGTTATAGCTGCAAGCAATAATCACTGGGTTCTCCCGGCGGGGGGCGGCTTCCCCTGTCAATCTGTGGTTGCAGGCAAGAAATTCGCTCTGTGTACGACCTGCCTTAGGCCCCTAAACTTCAAGAAACTTAATGACCCTGCTCCCCACCCAGATAGAATGTGCGTGATGATCTGCAGTGTTTAGGCTCACAAGCTCTTAGTAAGGCAATGTTTTTCTGCCTGGATTTTTCAAAAGGTTAATGTATAATAAAAGGAAGGAGAGAAATAATTCTCTATGAGATATTTTATTTTCTAAAAAGGTCAGATCAGAGATGTGGGAATAAGCAGAGAGGTTACTCAGCACTTGGCGCTCCAGCACTTGATTAGTGGGTAGAATTGAAGTGTTAGGTGTTCTGGCAGTTTAGAGATGCCGTTGCCGCAACACTTATCGCTGTAAAAAGTCACTTTCCCTATATATTATGCATATACATTTTTGTAGGCGTAGGAGGAGGCAGAGATCTTAAAAGGCTCTCAGTAACTCCCCACCCCCAGCTTTGTCTATAAAAAATACAAATGTCTTAAGTCTACTACATATATAGCAGAAATAGTGTGCACCAGTACCTTTTTTTCCTAAGGGCTGCTGAAGCTTTTCAAAATGAGAGATATCTTTTTTTTTCTCCAGGGGAGAAGAGGACATCAGTCCGATGGTTCTTTATTTCCAACTCAAACCTACATGTTTCATAATTGCATTTGCACTGTCGGGGTCCTGAGGCAGGCATGAAGACATATTGGGGTTGATTTACTAAAGGGAAATAGACTGTGCACTTTGCAAAGTGCAGTTGCTCCAAAGCTTAGTAAATGAGGTAACGTTTCACTTTGCAAAGAATACCCAATCACATGCAAGGGAAATAAAAAAGAATAAAAACAGCATTTTTGCTTGCACACGATTGGATGATGCAAGTCAGCAGAGCTTCTGCTCATTTGCTAAGCTCTGGAGCAACTGCAAAGTGCACAGTCTATTTGCCTTTAGTATATTGACCCCATTGCCTGAAGACACCATTTATATCTAAGTTTGTTTATGGTAAAGGGAAAGAAATTTGCACAGCCTACTTTTAGTTTATGATCACTCACTCCCTTTTCCTCACTTAGAACTCATCCGTGTAGCCCCTACACTCAAAAAAGATCCTATACTTGTATAATTATAGAGATATATAACTTATTTTGAAATCTCAGACTTTAATTATTTTAGTTACCTACAAATTATAGTTCAGCTTCAATCATTTTCAATGATTTTAAGATGAAATATAGTCTTTAAACATCCTTGTTGCTCATAAGGCATCTATGAGCTAGACTGCGCAGTACTGACAGAACAAAAAATCAGGCTGTAGAGCGATCTCCTGAGGCTCTTCTGTGTACACTAACGTCTGCCAAAACAGTAAAATTTGGCAAAGCATTCAAGCTCTGAAGGACACAAAAGAAAGGAGAACAAAAGAGGCAAAGAAAGGTAATTAAAGTGAAAAATGTTTTTTTTTTTTTCAAGTTCTGAATATAGCTGGAAAAAAGCAGATCATTCCTCAAGTTTTTATTGTTGTCAGTCTTTTCCCTCACTTCCTATTTCAATGACACTTTGCGTTTTAGGGTGTGTCAGGGTGTCACCAGGACAGGTGGTGGAAGCAGAATCTCCACTCAGACCACAGATAGCAATAAATTCCTAGAAATACATATTAACCTTATTATAACTGCATAATGCATATATCATACCTCCCAACATTCTGAGATGGGAATGAGGGACACCTATCAGCAAAAGTATGCAGGCATAGGACACACCCCTTGCCACGCCCCCTTAAAAGAGAATTGTACAAAAAAATAAGGTTGGTTAAACCCACAAGTGTTTTTTTTACGACTACTATTCCTTTATTTTGGCTTTTGGAATCTACAAATGCAGCAATTTAGAAATCAAATGAAAGGTTTAGCACTGGGAAACACTTTTTGATAGATAAAAAGTGCATTTTATATACATCTATATAGATCAGACCAAAATGAGGGACAAATGAGGAGGAATGAGGGACAGAGGGACATTGCTTCAAATCAGGGACAGTCCCTCGAAATCAGGGACAGTTGGAAGCTATGCATATATGCAGCGTCAAGAAAGGTGGTCACTAAACTCACATCATTAAAATCTATTAATAAATGCTGTATTACATGATGTTCATACTCAGTCACAATGGGATTCATTTTTTGTATTATGCAAAAAAAAAAAAACTGGCAGTGCAGTGTTGGCAACAAGTGCACATGCTCAGTTTTCAGTTTATTTCTACCCTGAGCATTTCTTCCCTATGTCATCTGAGCAGCCCATGTGACTATAGAGTCACACATGTGGTCGTATAACCAGTGGTAAATGACAGCCCACCCCCTCCTCCTCTCCCTCCATGCCCACTAACCAGCTAAACACAATGGGGGCGAGATATCTTAAATGATGGAGGCTTCACCTCCCTGTTATTCTAAGACACAGGCTGGAAGGGTGTGACACAGTCTGTGACTGGCAGAAATCCACCCACACCATGTTATTGCAAAAAAAAAAAAAAAAATAAAGATTTGATTGCAAATATATATTTGTATGACAATTTAAAACCGTTTGATATTAATTATTTATTTTTACCAAAGGTTGTTCTTTTTATTAACATGCGATTAGCAGCAGAGGACTAGAAGCTCCTCCTGCCACCGTTTCCCTGCAGACAGGCTGGGAAAGAGTTGGGTCATGTAACAGCTGTATATTGATTAGGAAAATAGATACTTATGCCCCGTACACACGATTGCACTATCCGACAACAAAATCCATCGGATTTTTTCCGACAGATGTTGGCTCAAACTTATCTTGCATACACACGGTCACACAAAGTTGGTCGGAAATTCCGAACGTCAAGAATGCGGTGACGTACAACACGTACGTTGAGCCTAGAAAAATGAAGTTCTATAGCCAGTGCAGCTCTTCTCCTTGATTCTGAGCATGCGTAGAACTTTGTGTGTCGGAACTGTCTACACACGATCGGAATTTACGCAAACGGATTTTGTTGTCGGAAAATTTTATAGCCAGCTCTCAAACTTTGTGTGACGGAAATTTCGATGGAAAAAGTCCGATGGAGTCCACACACGGTCGGAATTTCCGGCAACACTCTCCGATCGCACATTTTCCGTCGGAAAGTCCGATCGTGTGTACAGGGCATTAGATGTTTTTTTAATTACAATAACTACAATGCCATCATTCATATACAGAAAAAGAAGGCATCATGTAAGTTAAACAGTGTGTTTAGTATCACTTTAATGCCAAGTCCCAGCACAAGTGCGCCCACAATGGCGTGAGGTTTGTGTGCTCAGAGCGCACCGGGGTTGGCGACCGCCAGTGAATTTACTGAGAGTTTGTAAAAATCTGTGATTTTTTTACAACTGCCTGTAAATATCAGGGGCTAATAATTTCATCCGGTGTTGAGTGTTTTAAGTGTAAATCAAGCAAATTACTTTGTTATAGCTATTGTCAGTGTGTCCATATCATGTTTATACTGTTCAAATATTCACTGTGTTAGTTTTCAATAGGAGTTCTGTAATTTCTCACGTTGCCAGTAAAAAATGTGCTCTGCCAGTAATCTTCCCATGTTTTGTCAGTAAAAAATGCTGCAGGAGGTTGGCAATCCTGGAGCGCACTCACTGCGTGCTCCCAGCACACTGATCGAGCTGTCACAGACAGTCAAGGTTTCTGATCAGAAGCCAGCGGGATAGGCTCAGATCATGTGACCACTGTGAGAACCAATCACAGTGGTCATATGATACAGAAGCCGTGCTGCCTCCCAGACATTAAGGCCTACTTAACCGCTAAGCCACCGCCCACCGTCATATGACGGCTGGACGAGGCTTCTGTTGTTCTGGGAGGACGTCATATGACGTCCTCGCCCTCCCGAGCCACTAGGGGGCGCGTGCGCGCCGCCGGCGGCGTGGGCGTGTGCCCGCTGCGTCACTCGGGACCCGGTGCGCGTGCCCGACGGCCGCGATGTCCGCCGGGCACCCGCGATTGCCGGGTAACAGAGCAGGAGCGTGGATCTGTGCATGTAAACACAGATCCACGTCCTGTCAGAGAGGAGAGGAGACCGATGGCGTGTCCCTTGTACATAGGGACAGCGATCGGTCACCTCCCCCAGTCAGTCCCCTCCCCCCCACAGTTAGAATCACCTCCTTAGGTCATACATTAACCCCTCGAGCGCCCCCTAGTGTTAACCCCTTCCCTGCCAGTCACATTTACACAGTAATCAATGCAATTTTATAGCATTGATCGCTGTATAAATGTGAATGGTCCCAAAAATGTGTCAAAAGTGTCCGATGTGTCCGCCGCAATATCGTAGTCACAATAAAAATTGCAGATCGCCGCCATTACTAGTAAAAAATAAATAAATAATAAAAATGCTATAAATCTATCCCCTATTTTGTAGACGCTATAACTTTTGCGCAAACCAATCAATATATGCTTATCGCAATTTTTTTTTACCAAAAATATGTAGAAGAATACGTATCGGCCTAAACTGAGGAAAAAATTTGTTAAAAAAAAAAAAAAAAAATTGGATATTTATTATAGCAAAAAGTAAAAAATATTGTGTTTTTTCAAAATTGTCCTTCTTCTTTTGTTTATAGCGCAATAAATAAAAACCGCAGAGGTGATCAAATACCACCAAAAGAAAGCTCTATTTGTGGGGAAAAAAATGATAAAAATTTAATTAAGGTGCAGTGTAACATGACCGCGCAATTGTCATTCAAAGTGCGACAGCGCTGAAAACTGAAAAATGGCTTGGGCAGGAAGGGGGTGTAAGTGCCCTGTATTGAGGTGGTTAAAGGGCTACTGCAAGACAGTGTTGGGTTAAAGAAGCGCTGAGACTTTAATGCCCTGTACACACGGTCGGACATTGATCAGACATTCCGACAACATGGATTTTTTCCGACGGATGTTGGCTCAAACTTGTCTTGCATACACACGGTCACACAAAGTTATCGGAAAATCCGATCATTCTGAACACGTACGTCGGGACTATAAACGGGGCAGTAGCCAATAGCTTTCGTCTCTTAATTTATTCTGACCGTGCGTTGCACTTTGTGCGTCAGATTTGTGTACACACGATTGGAATTTCCGACAACGGATTTTGTTGTCAGAAAATTTTATAGCAAGCTCTCAAACTTTGTGTGTCGAGAATTCCGATGGAAAATGTGTGATGGAGCCCACACACGGTCGGAATTTCTGACAACAAGGTCCTATCACACATTTTCCATCGGAAAATCCTATAGTGTGTATGGGGCATAACACTTGTTCATACAATCAGGTCAAGGGAAACTTTCAAACAAGCTCACAGAAAGGCCGTTTACAAAACAAACAAACAAGGCTTCCCTCAATGGAAGTAACTCAAACCATAGAAATATAGAAAACCAAACCAAAAGATCAGGGCATTAACGATGCTTTGTATTGTTCATAATTCAATCATAATAAACATCCAATGTGACTGAGAGGTCGAAACATTCCCCCTTCATCAAGGCTTGGATTAATATTTAAGAACTTGAATGGACTCAAAGTAAACAATACCCAAATGATCTGGTGAAATCTCTCCTCATGGACTGGTAATGTGATGATATAGTCAGCGGGACCTAAAATTTATTTTAACTTTCGCTGATTATATCATCACATTAGCAATCCATAAGGAGAAATTGAATCAAATTCAATACAGATCAATTTGGTTATTGTTTCCTTATGCCGTGTACACATGACTGGACTTTTCGACCGAACTAGTCCGACAGAACGAATCCGACAATTCGATCATGTGTGGGCTTCATCGGACCTTTTCTGTCGGAAAATCTGTTGGACTTTAGAAATAGAACATGTTTCAAATCTTTCCGATGGACTCGAGTCTGATCGAAAAATCCGTTCGTCTGTATGCTAGTCCGATGGACAAAAAAGGACGCAAGGGCAGCTATTGGCTACTGGCTATCAACTTCCTTATTCTAGTCTGGTTGTATGTCATCAAGTTCGAAACGATCGGACTTTGGTGCGATCGTGTGTTGGCAAGTCCGTTTCGTTGGAACTCTGTCGAAAAGTCCTTCGGAGTTCAGTCCGACGAAAAGTCCGGTTGTGTGTACATGACATTAGAGCAAGTCGTCATTTCGTTATCCAGGCCCTAATGGATGGGGAGTGTTTGGCCCCCGAAATGCGTTGTCTGTTTTATATGATCAAATTATTTACAAAAGCATCTTCGACTCCCTCATCTTGTGGTTTGGGGCTCTTTTCTATATTTCAATGGGTTGAGCAATAAATCCCTGACAGAGTGCGGAAGTCCTTTGATACTTTATAAAAAAAAAAAAAAAAAGTTTTGGCTGTAGTTCCATTTTAAACAAAAGGAGATAAAGAAGGAACAACAACATATGGTACAGTCAGAAATTGTAAAGCCCCCACACGCAAGAAAGAAAAAAAAAAACAAACAATAAAAAAAAAAAACGTTCTCTGCTGTTTTATGAAACTGACAAATGATAGCGGGTTACAAGGGGAAAAAAACTGTTTCCTATAAAAAAAATTATCTAGGGAATTGTGTTCATATCAAAAAGTGTGGGTTGGCCAATTGTTCATCAGCTATGGATGGTAATCTGTTCTCATTAAATGTAATCCATTCATCTTGATAATGTTCTTCCTACGAGGAGAACATCACAGAGTTTCTCCCGGCTCCATAAAAATGATCTATAGAATATTATTTGGAAAACATAAGCCTACATTGTCATACATCACGGGCACAAAACATTGAAGGGCTTTTTTTTTTTTCCCTTTTCCCGAAGATTGCTCCCCTGTGAGCTATCATGAGTAATGTTCCTTTTATGTTTAATTAATCTGCATCTTGTAAAATTAAACAGATGCAGCAGGGACTTCTATGAGGTCATTGTGTAATGTCCTCATTTTATCGACACAAAAATGTTGCACAAACAAAAGAATCAGATTAGGAAAATTCTTAGCAATCTCTTAACAATAGAATTAAAGGGGTTGTAAGGGCTCGTTTTTTTTCACCTTAATTCAACCTATGCATTAAGGTGAAAAAACACCTTGCAGTCACTGGCCCCCTAGCCCCCCCATTTTACTTACCTGACTCCCTTAATTTTCATCGGCTCTTAGTTGGATAGATTGATATGCTGGACTCGGGAGAGCACTTCTCCAAGGGGGTTATCTAATGCGGGGAGGAGCCACAAGAGCCACCGAGGAAACACCCCAGAAATGGATGTTTGGGGCCATTCTGTCCAAAACAAGCTGCACAGTGGAGGTAACTCATGTAAGTATGACATGTTTGTTATTTAAAAAAAAAATAAAAAAGGATCCTTTAGTATCACTTTAATACTGAGGCAGGATCTGCGCGTTTTACTTAGCAGCGTCTGTAAAGTTGGAATTAATTTCCATGCTTGGGAGCCAAGAGGATAATGTCCTGCCCAGACAAACGGGGCAGTGTAATAAAAGTATGAAGAAAGGAAGAGAAGGGGCTACAAAACTCAGTACTACAAATCTAGTACTGATGAATGACACAGAAGCTGAACAATAGTGTGTAAGGAGGAGAATACTTCAGGGTTCTCCCGTAAAGTGGATGTAAACCCGAAATTTTTTTTTTTTTTTTTATGTCATAATGTGGAGTATAAGATTTCCTATCATTGAGCCCAGTCTTGCCACAAAGAGTTAATCCAGCTCTGAGCAATCCTCTTTTATTGTTCAGTGAGATAAAACTTGACAAACAGAGAAAAACTTTGTCAAATCCTCCCCCTTGCTGTGAGTGACAGGTGATTTACATATCTGGTGCACTAGCCTAAGACATGCATTCTTTTTTAATTCCCTCCCCCACTCCTTTCTTCAGCAGCTCTGCAAGGATTGGCTGTTCCACACCTCACCATGATTTGGCATGCTGAAGTCATGTGGTTACTTTCCTGTCTTTTCACTGGATGTTAGAGATCATAGCAGAAGTTCAGTGTAAGAAATACACAGGAGAAAATGCATATTGACAAGGGGAGTGTAGAGGTGGGCGGGGAGTCTACTGACATCACAACTCCACCCACCGAGCTCCAGACAACAGACCCGCCCACAGAATCTGCAGTTTTTTGGCTCTAATAACAGACAGAGGGGAGTTTAGAAGTAGAAGTAGTTTAGAAAGGATGACATTGGGTTTACATCCACTTTAAACTTATGTTACATTGTTTAATTGCCTGCATAGAACCTGTAACGGTTAGACAATAGCAAGTGAGGAGTTAGAGAATGATTTAGTGTGAAGATATAAATTGTCAGATTTAGGAGGAGCTCCTGTCGGTTTTCTGAAAATAAAAGTCAGCAGCTACAAAAATTCTAGCAGCTGATTTTCAATAATCAGACACTTAGCTGTATTAGAATCCAGCACTGTGCTCACCCGGGGGGGGGGGGGGTTTGGAGCCAGGGACCATGTTAGGCCCTTGGTGTCGGCATCTTAAAGTGGTGTTCCGGCCGAAATGATACTTTTTAAATAAAATACCCCTATAATACACAAGCTTAATGTATTCTAGTAAAGTTAGTCTGTAAACTAAGGTCTGTTTTGTTAGTTTATAGCAGTAGTTTGTTATTTTATAAACTTACAGCAGGCCGTGGTCATCTTAAGTGTGGGCATCTGAAGCCAGACTGTGTTTCTTCCTGGATCTCCTCCTTGCAGATCTCGCACATGCTCAGTGCAGCACAAGCAGTGTAATAGGTTTCAGGTGAGGTTTCCATAGCAACGGCAGTGTCAGAGGAAGTTTCCACCCCTTCCCAGAAGGCATTGCAAACAGGAAATGATGCGATGGGCCACGGCCAGGGAGGAAGAAGTGAAAAATGAATACAGCAGATATACAGTAGGTGCTAAGAAAAAAAATTTTTAAATATCCAATTCGTTTACAGTGCACAGTTTAGTGAGGGATGCTGAAGAGTTGTAAAAGTGGGTGGAACTCCACTTTAACTGTGGGCACCTGGCTGTGACAGCTCGCGGCTTTGCAGCTGGGTGCCCACTGTAAATGTGTGAGCCATGCTGCACATTGTTAATGGTCCCGCAGTCTTCTGGGACCTGTGACATGTCCAAGAAGACTGCGGGGAGGGGGGAAGTATATCTTCTGTTCAGATCGCCTAGGCCAGCGGTTCTCAACCTCTCTAGTGCCGTGACCCCTTGATAAAATTTCCCAAGTTATGGGGACCCCTAACAGTAAAATAATTTTCATAGCATGGGTTGTCAGCACCCAAGGCAAGACAAGTAATTTGCGCCCCCAACCAACAGATATTTGGCGCTCCCTTAGCCCCTTCCACTCCTACAGTATTAAAACCCCTTATGGTACATTTTAGGATGTACCACTCTTTCTCTTTGTTCTTTCTTTCCCTTTTATCTCTATCCTAATTTCTTGTTTTTTTCCTCCCTCCCTCTCTCGAGCCGTCTTCCTTATTCTTTCTCTTATTCTTTCTCTCCCTCTTACTTTGTTCCTCCCCCTCTTTCCTCTCCCTTCTATGTATTCTCTATTTTTATTCCTTCTCTTACTCCTTGGTGGGGGGAACAGGATGAGTGGCAGTGCTGGCAGGGAGATGGGTTGAGTGGCAATGCTGGGGGAATTCTGATCAGCCAACTTAGGTGCTCTTGTTTAAGGTCTTCTGCTGACATGAGAACTGTAGTGGGGACTTTTAATGGCAACTATAATCACAGGTAGTGTTACTCACTGTGTCTCCGACTTTGTGGTGTCTCGTAGCAGTGACACCTATACCGAAATCAAGAGATAGGGTCTCCTCCAACCCCTCCCACTTCACATTCCTCACCAGTCCGCTGACCTCTAGTCTCTGCCCCCCAGCCATGACGTGAACTGAATGGGCGGCTGCGAAGAGGCTGAGTGGGCGGTCGTGGGCTCCAGGAACAGCCCAGCTGGGTGGCCACAAAAAGGCTGGGAGAGCGGTAGGGGCTTCAGGAACAGCCCAGGATTCCGTGACCCCTGGCAAATCATCATTCAACCCCTGAGGGTGTCCCGACCCCCAGGTTGAGAACCACTGGCCTAGGCAATCAGAGTTGGAGTGGGTGGCTGTCAAAACAAGGTACCTGCCCCCCCCCCCCAAAAAAAAAAGACAAACGTCAAAGAGATGTGGGGGTGGAGGTCTTCAAGCGGAACTTCCCCTCTTGGGTGGAGTTTTGCTTTAAGCATGGTGTGGCTCTCCTTGAGTGCACATTAGTATAAAATCAGTAGTGAGAAGGCACTTTAGATCTTGCCTCCAGCCTTCCCTTTAGTCTTGCAGAGTTGTACAAGCTCCTGTCCTGTAGCTAAATTGCTTACTTTGATTTTGCTACACACTGTGAGCTTCTCTCTGCATTACTAGCTGCATTAAGTCAGACAGAGCCTGCCTCATTTCCTGACTGGAGGACATCCAGCATCATCTTGCCCTTTCCTCTCCAGCCTAGCTGTCCCTGGGCCACCCCTTTTATTCAGTGGATTTCAGTTCTTTTAATCATGAAGATTCAGCATCACATGTGGTCATTACTACAGGGAGCCCAGTGCACAAGCCTGCTAGCCCCTCCTATGATGCTTGCCACATGTGCTTCAAGCTCCCTGTTTACCTGCCTGGTTCTCTTGCCATGACCTTTACCTTCGCCCAATCCCCACACTGCCAGCTAGTTTGGATTTCTTTGTTTTTGGCCTCAGATTGGGCAATGGACTACTCTCTGAATTCTGCCAGTCTTTTGACCACAAATGTGGTCCTGACTACTCTCTGCACATAACCTGTCCTGAACCCGGACTGTCTGTTTGCTGTTCTTGCCTCTTGCCTGCCCCAATGTGATGACCAGTAGGGATGAGTCGAACGGTTCACAGCAGAACATGCGAACAGGCAAGAAAATCATTTGAACACGCGAACACCGTTAAAGTTTGCATTGATACATGTCCCCTGGGGCAGGACCCAGGTCCCCAAACACTTTTTGTCCTGCAAATTGTTTGCTATTCGGCGAACAGGCGAACACCCAATGTTCGACTCGAACTTACGTTCGGCTCAAACATCGGGCTCATCCCTAATGGTCAGGAACTATAGCATTGTGTATAAGTCCTGGGGGCAACTGAGTACTGGTAGGCCTTCTTACTTTATGGGAAAGGGGGCTGCTATAGGAGAACACAGAGCCATCTATAGTGACTGACCACCTACACTAGCAGTAGGCATGACAGGTATGTATTGAAAACAGAAAGGTTTAATTTAATCATTTCAATAAAATGTTGATGAAGGGGGAAAAGAGGAACCAGTGACAGCATAATATAAGCAGTTTTAACTTCAGCTTTAAAAAACGTTTGTCTTCTGTATATTTACTAATAAGGCCAACATTTATCCCTGCAGACAATGAAACCCAGAGCATCACAAATTGCCAGTTTCCTCCAACTGGTCTAACTCTTATGAAAAACACGTGTGCCACATCACTTGCCCCAAGGGACTGAAGCTCCTCGGTGAGGATGACATGACAGACTTGTGCCTGTTGTACAGTTACAGCCGATATCTTATTTGTATGCAGAAGCCGGGCACCTGAAGATCTGCAGTCTTATTAACACCGCCGTCTTTTACAGAACAGGTCCTTAACCCATATTTGTACAGACAATTAAGTGATTGCCAGTTGCTCCAGAGAGCAAAATGATATGCTGGCATTTGTTCACGTAAAACTGTACAATAAAACTATGATTTTTCCCAATTCCTAGGCCCAGAGCTACCACCGTTTATCCCTGGAAATTCTAAGATAAAAAGAGTTCTGAACTGGCCGGGTACTGCAGTGCTTCACTTGGACTAAACTTTTAAGATCCCAAAAGGTGCCTGTTAGGTGACCAAAAAAAAAAGTGTGCTCATGCCGAGGAGCACCGTGATTGCATTGGATTGCATTGCTGCAGTATTTTCTAGATAGCGTTAGTGACTCACATATCAAATTTATTTGATGTCTGAAGTTGAAGGTTTTAGCTAGGTTTTAGCAAAAGGCAATGTTTTTAGCTTTTGTTTGTGAATTCGAGGATTTAATGTTTCTCTTATCTCTCTGGGACTGTGGGGGTGAGCCATTTTCCCCAATTTGTAGCAGAACTTGATGTTCACTTGTTGCTCCATTGCACTGTTACCCTACCTTTCACATTGACTACGTTCGACTGCCCACCGCGGGTCTACCCTGACGACCACGTGTACTCGCACTAGGTGGCGCTTCTCAACGTGTCTCTAGATAGCCGCGCATGTGCACACACCTGGCCCATGTTGCTGTTGAGATATTGGACCATTCACCTCGTAAATGTATTTCCGTTTAAATTTACATCTTTTAACGCTAAAAAGTGAAGTTTAAAAAAACAAAAAACGTATACTGTTGGCGATAACTACAACTAATTTAGTTAGGTGGTCTGTAATGTATTTAGTTATACCCATTTGCAAAATACACTGCCAACATTAGACACATTGGGGTTGATTTACTAATGGTCAATAGACTGTGCACTTTGCAGGTGCTCCAGAGCTTAGTAAACAAGCAGATGCTCTGCTGACTACTATCATCCAATCACTTGCAAGCAAATCTGCAGTTTTTTTTTATTTTCCTTGCATGTGATTGGGTATTCTTTTCAAAGTGAAGATTTACTTCATTTACTAAGCTCTGGCGCAACTGCACTTGCTGACTGTGCACTTTGCAAAGTGCAGTTGTAATCTATTTGCCTTTAGTAAATCAACCCCATTGGGATGCCCAAACGTACCATACAGTGGGGCTCCTGGCCCTTTTTTTTAAGGAAAGGTATACATTTTGGGATGGTTCCCTCTCCATGAGGACATAGGGAATGTCATAGAAAGGTAATAAGAGGCAAAGCCGTCTCAGATTGATTACTGTATATACCTCCCCCCCAAAAAAAATCTTTTAATATAGCAAGTCCTCTTTAACTTAGTAAAGAAACCCACTGGTTCGTGTCTGAAGCAGGGTATGATGGAGGAGTGTTCACCTTCTGTACTCCCCGATGTGATTTACTGAGCCGGTGACACAAGCCTCCGATCGTAACTTTGTTTCCTAATAAAAACGGTTTTACTTTGAGCTGTGAATGGCAAACTAACGAGAGTAATAAAAGAGCGGCATGATGGGAAGCCGAGATCTCTTTCCTCTGCCAGCTCAGGAGTCCTGACAGGCGCGGACGCACTAACCTTTCTCACAATTCCTCCACAGTTCACCGACTCCCATTCCTTAAACCTAACTATGAAAAGTATCATCGGCCTCATTTGCATTGCATTAAAGTAAAACATTTTAAACGTGTTCTCAAGAGAAGTGTGATGGGATGTTATGGAGTTATTACACCTCCAGGTACTTCCACTGCTTTAAACACACTCCAAGTGATGATGTTATTGTAGGAAATACCACGCCAGAGCTGGCGGTGCAGCCACTTGGGAAAAGTCCGGGTGACATACGTATGAAAAGGAGAACTAAGATTTGTTACGTTTTTACAGAAATATGTAAAGCAGTATAAAAATGTGCAACTAGCCTTATGTGTCTGATCAGTGTGTGCCCACATCTTAACAACTTACATAACTACATTGAGCAGCTCTACTTTAAATCTAGCAATGCCACACAGGCAGCCATACTGCTTTATTGTCCTCTGTCAGTGTAAGTCTGTCAGTCTGCCCATTGAAACTTAAAGCTTAAGTTTAACATGCTTTTATCTTACCCCCGCCTCCATCATCAACACAGTATTATTACTATATTATTATACACGATTTATATAGCGCCAACCAGTGGTGTCGCTAGGGGGTGGCTTTTGGGGCTATAGCCCCGAATCTGGGGCCCATAGCCCCGAGTCTCCAAGGGGGGGGGGCTCTCTGGGAACCCCGATTTAAGGGGGATGCTCTCTGGGGACCCTAATGTAAGGGGGGGCTCTCTGGGGATATATACACACACACGTATATTATATACATGTGTATGCCTGCCCAAGCGTATGACTTTCTTTACTACGCTGCTATGGGCTCTAGCCCCAGATCTTTTGTAGACCTAGCAATGCCCCTGGCGCCAACAGTTTACGCTTTACAATGTATAGAGGAGACAACACAATTACAGTACAGTTCAATACAAAAGGTACAGGAGGGCCCTGCTCGTAGTAATGATATTTTCAAATAAAACCTTTCCTTTTTCAGTATTCACTTTATTTCAGACCAAGTGACATCATCACTCTGTACTTCTGTATGCAATGCAGGCAGATCATGGCTGGTGGGAGGGGCTGACAGAGTGCTGTACATAGCTTCCTGCAAACATCACAGCACCCTACCTCAAGAGCACTCAGCACTGATGCAAGCAGTGGGCTGGCTCTGGGGAGGAGTTATGCAAATTTCAAAATACATTGATGGATGGGTGTCAGTCTGAAAGAATTAAAATCTAATGAATGAAAGGGGTGAGCCAGGGACAGTCAGGCCAGGGAGGAAAGACCTAGATAATGCTGGATGTCCTCCAGCTAGGAAATGAGATAAGCTCTATTTGACTTGCTGCAGATTCCAATGTACACTGTGAGAAGCTCACAGTGTGCAGTGAAATCGGAATAAGCAATTTCAGTACAGGAGAGGAGACTGTACATCTGTGCAAGGCTGAAGGGAAGGAGTGCTGCAGCACTCAGAGTATAAATGAAGGCAAAACTTTTTTTTATAGTTTTGAATAGAGTAGAGAGGGTTTAGAACACCTGTCAGTTTTTATTGCTGTCTTTGTCCCCATTAAGGGGATTCCCCCTCTTTTTTTCCCGTTTACCGTTATTATTGAAAGTGAAAGTAAAAGAAAAACCCACAGTTTGGGATGTCCCCAGAAAAGTAATAGAGGGGAAATCTTCCAATGGGAACACTAGTTCTGGTGACCTGGGGGTCCACAAGGAATTCCCTTAATTTGCAGAGATTTCCTCTCACTTCCTATTTGGCTATGGGACAGGAAGTGAAGGTAAATCTCTACAATGGGACACAGATGGTGAAAAAAAAAAAAAAATCTGACAGGTTATAACCCTCCCTCACTCTATCCAAATTGCAAAATGAAAAAAAAAGTTTTGCCTATAGTTCTACCTTTTAGTTAAAGATGCATCTGCATTTACAGTTTTCTCCCAAAAATACTTGAGTTGTCCCTCTCATGTAGGCTGAGACTGCTTGCACCACATTGGAAGGAGAAGATATTGCAAGGGGCGTGGCTATCAGCATAGCTTGTCTGTAGCTTATTTTTTAGCACCTGGCTAAACCTAGCCCCTCCCACTGCTTTCTGTATTGACAGCATTGCCTCTGGCATTGATCCCTCCCACTGTGAGCTGCAGTGTCTAGAAGGAGAGTTTTTGAGACACAAATAAAGGAGGCTTTGGCTCAGTCAAGGAAGGTAAAGGAAGTTCTTGGTTTACTTTATGAGGCTCATGCATCATATAGTAACTGGATATGGAAGTCATTAGACTGTCATACAGAAGCCTTTATTTGTACCTTAAGCCAAGACGCACAGGAGCAGAGCAATAAAACAACTCTTCATCTCTAGAGGCCAGAGCAATGTCATGATGGTGGTCAGGTACAGCGGATACATCTTATAGGGCCATGGCTGGACGTCCAAGTGTTGGATTGGTGTTAGTGACGCAGATCAATCACGCACAGCAGCGTGAACATCTGGGAACTTAATGAAAGCTCCAGACAGGAGGGGGACTAATGCTGGGAGGAGAGTTTAATCATTTATAGAAGTATTATATGTACAAAATTGGAAGTAACGTCTTACAATAAAACACACTAAGCTCACAAGTTGAACTACTTCGCATTCGGAGCAATTTTTCTCACAGACATTAAAATCTGAATGTTTTGCTAGAAAATTTCAATTATATATTTTCTAAAAGTAGAGACCCTGTAAAATAAAATAATGGCACCTGCAGCTTTTATTTTCAGTAAAAAATGCATTCAAATACATGTGAATACACAAAAACACACAATAATACAATTTTTTTTGTAAACTATAAAAGATAGGACTGTGTCAAGTAAATAGATATCAAACATGTCAAGCTTTAAAATTGTGTGCCCCTGTAAAATGGCAAAAAAATACAGTAACCCAAATCGTCTGAAGGTGATGCTTTGAAAACCTTTACAGTTCATCAATTAAGAGATAAAGGCCAAGTTCACCTTTTTTTTCTAAATTCCAGCTCCCCTATCTACCAATATAGCAATAATGTACTTATTTTGCAAAAATAAAACAGCTTTCCATTAATTCTACACAGACTTACCTCACTCTCTTCATAGCTGTTTAAACACACTGCTCAATTACTTCTGCCTTACTTCCTGGTCAGGCTTTAGGTCATGACACAGGAAGGAGCTGACCAGTTGATCTCATTAGCACACATCCTGCATCATCACCCCTCAGCTGGTCAACTCCTTCCTGTGTCATGACCTAAAGTCTGACCAAGAAGTAAGGCAGAAGTAATCAAGCAGTGTGTTTAATCAGCTATAAAGAGAGTGAGGTACGTGTGTGTAGAATTAGTAGAAAGCTGTTTGATTCTTACAAAATAAGTACGTTAATGCTGTATTGGTACATGGGGAGCTGAAATGTAGCAAAAAAAAAAAAGTAAACAAAGGTGAACTTAGCCTTTAACTGAATGATGACCCTAGATTTTTTGCTCTTACTCTGACATTTGTGGCAATACCGCACATGTGTGAAGAAATTGCTGTTTATACACACGGAGATGCTCTACGCTCAAGTCTGTATTTGCATGTGTGCGCAGAGTTACGTTCATTTTTTTTTGTTTGTTTATATTTTTATTATAAGTTAAGTTTCTTAAGGCTTTTTCCATTTAAGTTTATATCTGTCACAAGAGGGCTAACAAACCTCTTATGTGATAGCGCTGGCAGGTGACAGGTACTCTTGACCTGATCTGATTGGACAAGGTGGAGAAGCGGTGTGGTAATGTCACGCTCTCCACCTCTTCCAATCAGAGAAGACTTTGCAATCATTCAGAAAATTCAAAGCCTTCTCTGAACAGTGCCTGTTCTGAGCGGCCAATCTCCTGTGTTCAGAATGCATCAGACCATTTGATCAGCACAGGACCCGGAAGCAAGTGGGAATCACTGGAGTAGCAGCGTCTGCTTCAGTGATTTCCAGCTTCCAGGGGCATCAGGCCCGATTCACATTTCGCATAGTGAGAACTAGCGTTCCCGCTCACAATTCTGTTTGGGGGAGATTTTTCACATGATTCTGTGTGTCACGCATGAGGCAGCACATTCACTTCAACAGGCTGCCCTATGCTCATTTGTCACCCAAAATAAGTCCCTGCTCCTTTTTGGGTGACAAGCTTCAGGTCATTTTTAAAGTCATGTTTTGCCATGAGATTCTGTTGCACGACAATCACACTTATTGGGGTGCCAATTAGACTGAATGGCACCCAAATGCACGTTGCGTTTTTTTGCAGCGATTGCCATGCGTTTTGGAATCGCGGGCAGAATTGTGGAGACTCTGTGTTTACTCTGCCCACTATCCTAAATTGCCCAGTGTTTATGCGATAACCATATTTTGGCTTTGTGGAAGATCAATCAGGTTACATTGTTTATTATGTTATATACATAGTTACATTGCTCCAAACTGGACCAATGTATCTATGTACAATATACTATGCCTGGAATTCTTCTTAAATTCTTTAGTTTATTGATTATTTATTATAGGTTTAAAATAAATGTTAATAATACTTCCAGCAACTCTTTAGGACTATAACATGTTTTATGTATATTTTAGTAATACTCCACTGAACCTCAGCAGTGACAATAACCACATTTTCGATAAATTGGCTTTGTGGAAGGTCAATCAGTTTCCATTGTTTGTAGGGTGTTACTATGAGATCTTGATAAAATGTCAGCACACTCTTGCAACACCCATTTCTAATACTTGTGTCTGTTCCTAGAATGGTAAAACATGATGGAAATAATATAGTAGAGACACCCCCCTCCCGTGTATTGCGTGGCCCTCCAGGCACAGCCAGCAGCCCCTATTGACAGCGACATGCATGACAATTAAATTCAATCTTGAGAATTCTTCCAGTTCATTAGAAAACTATTCAGGTAACACATTATTGGTGATACAAATGAATACTTTATTATGTTAACGATATTCTCTTTTGAAGTCACCCTGGAAATTACAAATGCTGGGCTGCAGATGATGATCATTGTAGGGTAATCTCACTCATTTCAGGCTGTATTACCATGAAGCTATATTAGTCCATATCTTCTGGAGTAAAGATTCAGGTGAGTTTTGAACACAGAGGGGGAAATATGTAGAATATACATAATGAAGTTTTTGTGTTATCAACTAACTATTACGCACAATGCAATCCCACCCTATACTGAACCATCCCCTAAACAGAACAAAGGTTGAGCACATTGCAGATGTAAATCAGTAATTGAGCTGCGGGCTTTACGTTGGATGGCTCCATTATCTTCAGCTTTTCTACAGCTCTCAGCCTCCTATGTGATCCTCTTATATGTTGCAATAAAACGCATGTGCATTCCCCCAATGCTTGGTAATGCAAAGCACTTTGTGCGGTGTGTAGTGGTAGTATTCATTTAGAATGAGATTCCAATGCACAAATGTAGCAGGTGCGAATGGACCTGCGCTACAATGCAGAACAACACATACCGTGTGTTGCAATGCTCTGCATTAATAAAAATGCTATGGGCCTGTTTTGTTTTTTTATTGCTGTGTGTTAAAGCAATGCACAGAAATGCACCATATATCGCATGTTTGGTAACACCATCATGGAATGCAACAGTATGATGGGGGCCCTAAGTTTAGGACAATTCCTGAACCAGGGGTGTAACTAGTAATCATGGGGCCCCAATGAAAAATATTGGTGGCGCTTCCCGGCTAATACTCTCTGTAACATCTAGTAGTGTCAAATGCAAGTGCAGCTGCTCCATAGATTAGTAAACGAGGTAAAAACCTCACTTTTCAAAGATTAACCCAATCACGTGCAAGGAAAATTAAAAAAAAAAAAAAAAAAATTTTGGTTGGACATGATTGGATGATGGAAGTCAGAAGAGCTTCCCCTTATTTACTAAGATCTGGAGCAACTGAAGTAGCAGAATGCAGTCTATTTGCCTTTAGTAAATCAACCCCTATGTGTCACTGATCTTAACATAAAGTATACCTAAATTAACCACTTGCCGCCCGCCATATAGCAAAATGACGGGGGCAATGTGGTTTCAATATCCAGACCAGACGTCATATGACATCCGCAGGAGATTGAGCCGCTGCGCACCCCCCCGGGGCGTGCATTGCGGCAATCATTGTTGCTGGGTTTCAGGCTGACACCCCGCAACACCGATCTAGGTAAAGAGTCTCTGACGGAGACTCTTTACCACGTGATCAGCCGTGTCCAATCACGGCTGATCACAGTATAAACAGGAAGAGCCGGTGATCGGCTTATCCTCATTCGCGTCTGTCAGAAGCGAGTACAGGAGAGCCGATCGGCTGCTCCTCTGACGGAGGGGATTGAGCTGATTGATTATCAGCGCAGCCCCCCCCTGAGGATGACCACACTAGGACCACCAGGGACACCACTAGGATCACCAGGGATGTCACCACCAGGTATGCCACCCTAGACCACCAGGAATGCCAATCATTGCCCACAATGGATGCCAATCAGTGCCCACAATGGATGCCAATCAGTGCCCACAATGGGTATCACTGATTGGCAGGCATTATTGTTTGGCACTGATTGGCATCCATCAGTGACATACATTACAGCACATCAGTGCCCATCCATGCCACCTATCAGTGCCCATCCATGCCACCTTTCAGTGCCCATCCGTGCCACCTATCAGTGCCCATCCGTGGCGCATATCAGTGCCCATCAGCGCTGCCTATCAGTGATTATCCGTGCTGCCTATCAGTGCCAATCCTGACTGGCAGATAATTTCTCAGGTCTGACTTCAGCCCTTCTAAACTGGAAACTTCACAATCCTATTTTTCTCCTTAAAGCGTTTGTTAACCCAAAAAAAAAAAAATAAAATACAGATCCTGCTCCTTTAAAGTGCTTGTGCTGTGCATTTGGCTCCATGTATTACCTGTAATACCTGGCTTATCCTGCTAGTTTCTACCTTCCACCTGACCCCGATATATCAGGGCTGCTGAGCCCTGACACTGTTGTCAGCGTACGTACCTCCATCAGCCGGAGCCCTCCTCTGTGTCTCCTGTGTCCTCTCCTCCATCCTCTCCCCCCTCCCCTCTCTGCCCGTCAGCCCTGTGTCCGCGCCGCCCCCTCCCATCCTGCTGCTCAAATTACTGTTTCTTTTTAATATAATCCTCTGTTTTTTAATGTAATGGCCCCCTGTGACTGTGCCTTATAAAAATAATGCTGTATATATACCCTGTTTACAGAGCGCTGATTTGTACTCATTGACCCGCCTCTCTCTCCTCTCTTGGCCCGACAGATGCAGCGGGCGGGGCTGTCTCTCCCCTCCTCACCTCCTGACTGACATCCCTGGCCCCGCCCACTGCATCTCTTAGGCCGAGAGAGGAGATAGGCGGCGGGTCAATGAGCGCAGATCATCACTCTGTAAACAAGGTATATACAGCATTATTTTTATAAAGCACAGTCACAGGGGACCATGACATTAAAAATAGAGAGGATTGCCCCATCCCATATACCCCAGGCCCCATATTTAGATTGAATTAGAAGTAACATTACTTTTCTGTCCTCTTGCTAAACTTGCACTCAGGAGCAGAGAAGTAATTTGTGAACTTTAACAGATCTACACAGACCTGTGTGGGTTTGCCAAAATTTGTCAGTACAGAAAGTGATGTGTAATCTCTCCAACACATTTTTAGTAGACGTGGGATGGTTTTGAACATCTGAAAATGTATACTTTGCCGTCCATGGCTTCCTATCTTGGTGACAACTGCTCCTCCTAGGTGTGTCACATGGACAGGAAGTGACAGAAAAACTTCCTAAAAGGGGTTACAGATGTAAATACAATCTGACACAAAGGAGTTGATTTACTAAAGGCAACTAGACTGTGCACTTTGCAAAGTGCGGTTGCACTCTGCAGGTGCAATTGCTCCAGAGCTTAGTAAATGAGGTAAAGCTTCACTTTGCAAAGAACACCCAATCACATGCAAAGGAGAATAAAAAAACAGCATATTTGCTTGCACGTGATTGGATGATGGAAGTCAGCAGAGCTTCTGCTCATTTACTAAGCTCTGGAGCAACTGCTCTTGTAGAGTGCAACTGCCCTTTGCAAAGTGCCCAGTCAATTTGCCTTTAGTAAATCAACCCCAAGGTGTTAAATTCTTACTACTCTGTCCAACACTAGAAAAAAAAGTTTGGCTGCAGTTAAAGTCCCACTCTAACCACAACTTTTGACTGTTGATACAGCTTCAAAGTTGAAGTTCAGTCTGTTTATATTTGCCTTCCCCGGTTCCTTCTTTGCCCCTCTTCAGCATACTGATTCAGTTTATAAGTAAAAAACCTTTTTATTTTCAATACATGCCGTTCATCATCACTCGGTCTCTGTGCTTCTCGATGCAATGCAGGCAGATCATGGTTGGTGGGAGGGGCTGGCTGAGTGCTGTACATAGCACTCTGCCTCAGTACTTTTCTCAAGAACCCCCAGCCCTGAGGTAAGGCTCTTGGGAGGAGTCATGCAAATATAAATATATCCTGATAAATAGACGTCAGTCTGGAGGAGTGGGCATTCCTAGGTGAGCTGTGCTTGCACCAACATGTTATGTTGAGTCTCTGTGAGTGAAAGAAGTCAAACCTAATGAATGAAAGGGGTGGGCTGGGGGAGGAAAGGCAGGATGATGCTGAGCAGGGAATGAGGTAGGGAATCCTCTGGGTAGGGAATGAGGTGGGCCTAATCTGACCTCCTGCAGCTTCTAATGCACATTGTGAGAAGCTCACAGTGTGCAATGAAATCAGAGTAAGCAATTTCAGTACAGGAGAGCAGCCTGCACAAAAGCAAAGGCTGGAGTTGAAATTTAAAATTTCTGGTGAGTTTTAAGCCTCCTCCATTAACAATACTCCGTCCCAAGAGACTTACAAAGTCCTACTTTAATTGCCCATTAAAAAAAGGACTGTATTTTTAGTTCCAATCTCCATAAAGCAGCATGTCAATTAGGTGAGTCACCTGCTCCTACCATTCTTTCACACACTAAAGGGCATTATGGAGTAAGTGATGCTATCTAAGGCATACAAGATAATGCACGCTTGTATTATGTGAAAAGATCACAGGATCATCATTAGCCTGTCTGACGAGCTGTTTTATGGGTCACAGGACTACAAATAAAGTACCATTTAATGGACAACTGGTGCAAGCCTTTCCTGCCTCCCTTGAGATAGAAAACGGCTAAATCTTTACTTTGGGCACTGTAGAGAGACCAGATAGTTGGAGACAGCGACCCATGTAAGACGATCGGCCATGATCCCATTGTGCTGCCACAATCTCATAAAAAGCTTCCTCTTCTTTATGAGATTCTCCCTGTCGGTCGCTGATGCTGCAGAAATGTGCCAAGAAGTTTCTCCCATTTCCCATCCTGAAGCCTTCTCCATCTACAGAGCTGGAAAGACTTTTGACAACACTTTCTAATTCTGATAGTGACATGTGTATGGGCCCGTTAGACAGACAGCTTCATTAGTCTGGAACTATGGACCCCGGCTAGTGAATTATGGGAAGACAGCATTCCTCTCAAGGCCCCACAGAAGGTTAGGAGCGCTGTCAAAGTGCGGCAGTCAGGAAGCGTCTCTTTTATTTTTGTCTTAGATTAATTTCTAAATTGATGTTGCAGGCGTTCTCCCCTCTGGAAGGGAGTAATGAGGCACAGAGCCGCAGTCTTGTCTCACCCACTGCAGGGATAGTTAAATGTTTCAATATCGAGAGAGAGAGAACTCGAAAAAAGCGTTCGCACTGAAGCATGTCTCATATGAACTTAATCTCGGGGGATATTGCTGAGCTGCGAGGAGGAGTGTCTGTGATTAATATCTCTGCTTTCCAAACCAGATTCACACGAGGCGTGGAGAGCTGCAAGACCCCAGCGCAAGGGCAAGCCAAGGAAAGCCTTCTTAACCGCTTCAGCACCGGAAGATTTTACCCCCCTTCCTGACCAGAGCACCTTTTGCGATACGGCACCGCGTCGCTTTAACTGACAATTGCGCGGTCCTGCAACGTTGCACCCAAACAAAATTGACGTCCTTTTTTTTCCCACAAATAGAGCTTTCTTTTGGTGGTATTTGATCACCTCTGCGGTTTTTATTTTTTGTGCTATAAACAAAAAAAGAGCGAAAATTTGGAAAAAAAAACAATATTTTTTTACTTTTTGCTATAATAAATATCCCACAAAAATATATATAAAAAAACTATGTTTTTCCTCAGTTTAGGCCGATATGTATTCTTCTACATATTTTTGGTAAAAAAAAAAATCGCAATAAGCGAATATTGATTGGTTTGCGCAAAAGTTATAGCGTCTACAAAATAGGGGTAGTTTTATGGCATTTTTGTTATTAATTGTTTTTTTTATTTGTAATGGTGGCGATCTGAGATTTTGATCGTGAGTGCGACATTATAGCGGACACATCGGACACTTTTGACACTATTTTGGGACCATTGTGATTTATACAGCAATCAGTGCTATAAAAATGCAATGATTACTGTGTAAATGACACTGGCAGGGAAGGGGTTAAACACTAGGGGGCGATCAAGGGGTTAAGTGTGTCCTATGGAGTGATTCTAACTGTGGGGGGGATGGGCTTCCACTGACAGCACAGCGATCACTGCTCCTCTGCGCTCCAAGACACGATCGCCGGGACACTGGTGGACATCGAGTCCACGGGTCCCGTGGGCACGGTCATGCTGTACGCAGCGGGTGCGTGCACACCTGCTAGCCCTGTCATTTAAAGGGGAAGTACAGGTACCCCCATTTGCCCACCGCTGCCATTGTGCTGACGTATATCGGCGTGCAGCGGTCGGCAAGTAGTTAAAGCGAACCTGCCACCAATATTTTACCGGTATATCCCCTGAATTATGCTTATAATTCATGCTTTTAGATTACCTTATTGTTTTCCTTGTCAAAAGAAGTTTATTGAGTATACAATGTTATAAAGATACATAAAGTAAGTTTACAAGGATCTATAAAGTAAGCTCATTGTTTTACAGTAGGGTTTCTATAGGTAAATATAATGAAATTTCAAATATTTACCTTATTGTTTTCAACCTTTAAAGTGGACCATTTGGAATTTCTTCATGCAGACTTGTAAAGTTACTAGACATGTCACAATATGCAGCAACAGCATCATTTCTGAGAAAAGCTCCACATTTTATCATTAAAAAGCCACCCTTAAAGGGATTGTAAAGGCAGAAGGTTTTTTAATCTTAATGTATTCTATGCATCAAGATAAAAAGCCTTCTGTGTACAGCAGCCCCCCTAATACTTACCTGAGGTCCATCTAGATCCAGCAATGTTGCAGGAGTGTCTCGGCTGCCCGGGACTCTCCTCCTCATTGGCTGAGACAGCAGTGTGGCTCCATTGGCTGCCGCTGCTGTCAATCAAAGTCAGTCATCCAATGAGGAGAGCGGGGCCGGGAGCAAAACCACTACACAGAGCAGGTAAGTATAACATGTTTGTTATTTTTAACTAAAATAAAAACGAGACTTTACAATCACTTTAAGCTCCAGTCCAGCGACTTTGCCTAGGAGATGATGTCATCAGTCTGCCACAGGCATGAGGAAGCATTTTCTCAGTCCCCTCTCCCCCAGTCGCTGCATTTTTTCCTGCACTGAACTATACTGGAACGATGTGAAACGCATCAAAAACACACTGGAACGCACCTAAACCTGGAACACACATGTCCTTATTTATATTTAAGAAAAAAGAAGGGGAAAAATGCACTTGACTGCAACAAAAACCCACTGGAACGCGTCAAAAACGTGCATGCAGAAAAGCACCTGGAATGCATCCGGACTGCGTTTCTATGGTGTAAACTGACCCTCAAAGCATTACAGTGACACATTGATCACCATGCTGCACTTAATACAAAAACATGTAACTGATGTAACATTTACTTAAAGTGATTGTAAGGGTTCCTTTTTTTTTTAAACCTCCCTGGCGGTATGATTATTTCAGATTTTAGGTGCTGAAAGCGGTACCATTATTTTGGACGGAAATTTGGCGTTTTATATTGTAGGCCTGTAATTCTTAGGAATAACACAGTTAAATCTGTCCAAACAAGAGTCTAGTAGATATCCTGTGTATGATAAAGTTTGAAAAAGGAAATAAAAAATTATAATATAATAAATAACTATGAATAATTATAACAAATAATAATATAATAATAATAATAATTATTCAATAATGTAATCAAAAACACTGAAATTTGCTCAGTTGCAGAATTGTCGCTTTCATTACTTTCAGTGTTTGATGACGGATTTCCCCACAAATCACTATCACTCAATTCTGCAAGTGATTCTAATATATTATCGCTGTTTTCTAGCTGGTCTAAAAGCACTTTTGACGTAAACGGACATTTTTTGGTTGCTATGGACAATCTCCAGTTTTCAGGCAGAAAGAATAGTATTTATAATATAAAACTGCATGCAGGACACTGGGCAGACCACTAGGGACAAAGGGGATGTGTAATTATTTGATACAGTTATGTAATCTGTAAAATTACAGTATACTGTATCTGTACTGTGTTTTTACTTTTTGAATTCGGCGCCGAACTTCGTCCCCGTGCGTCGCAACGCTCGCAGGGAACGGAGCTCGGCACTGTGAATCGAGCGAGACACGGCGGCTCGCAGATCACAGCAGGGAGACATCGCAGGATCCAGGGGACAAGGTAAGTAAACTCTACAAGGATCCTGCGATGCAATCCCGAGTCTGGCTCGGGGTTACCGCTTTTGGTACTGAAAATCCACCCCGAGCCAGACTCGGGAATACTGCCAGGGGGGTTAAATAACAAACATATCATACTTACCTCCACTGTGCAGCTCGTTTTGCACAGAGTGGCCCCTAACCCCGTCTTCTGGGGTCCCTCGGTGGCCAGATAATCAGATATCAGATAACCCCCTAGAAGAAGTGCTCTCCCGAGGGGGCACGCTCCTGAGTCCATCATTCGTCATCCATATGACTCGACCCCTCCCCCGGCGCCAGCATCATTGGATTTGATTGACAGCAGCGGGAGCCAATTGCTGCGCTGCTATCAATCTATCCAATCAAGAGCCGAGAACACCGGGCAGAGGGACAGCGCGTCCCTGCCGGGTCAAGTTCCAGGGCTCAGGTAAGTAAAACGGGGGGGGGCTGGGGGGATCGATCACTGCCAGGTGTTTTTTCACCTTAATGCATAGAATGCATTAAGGTGAAAAAACATGAGGGTTTACAACCCTTTTAAGGACCAGTTCACACCAGAACAGTGCAGGGAAACCTGTGTTCTATGTGTGTTTCCAGCACCGCATTCAAAATGTACTGCACTTGCGATCTGCAGCGGGTGTCAGTGTTAACCTAACGACACCCCAAACGCAGTGTGTTTCCTGGCCCCGGATCACATGGCACAGTAGTATCATGCAATCCGGTTGCTGTGCATTCTATAAAGTAGTGCATGCACTGCTTTTGGTGCGGTCAGGAGCGATTTCAGTGCAGGGTGAGCATCTGGAGCACATGTGAAATGTACAGCGTGTGTGAATCGACCCTTAACCCAGAGGAAACCTATTCACAAACACAGGAGACACATAATACAGGCAAACAATGCCCTTGGTGGTAACTGAATCCAGACCCTTAGTGCTGCAAAACCGCAGGACTCAGCCACTGTCCTGGTGAAGGAGAGGCTTGCAAAACACTGGAGGGTTATACATCCTGCAGGGTGTAGTGATGAAATTGCACTGGACTGTGGTGATGCCTGGAAGCGAGGGAAAAGTGGACATAATGTATATGAAATAGCATGAAGAAGAGAAGCGGGGGGCCACTTTAATATCTTTTGTTTTTACATATAAAACAATGTAGAAACTTGGATCAGCGGGCTGTGTGGGGGAGACGAGTTATACAGCACAGATTTCATTTTAATTATACAAAAGGAGTTAATTTGGCAGAAAAATAGATTTTTTTTGTGGATCTCCAGCCTACAATAAAGATCCTGTCAGTGTGTAAATCTGTCAGAGCCTCGATAAATGAACTCTGTTAATCACTGGAGGAACACCGCAGACTGCACAGCGCCGCCATCCTATCGCAGTCCGTGTTACCGCGCCAGCACAGTTCTGTCTACACGATACTTCACAGATTTTCTTTTATATTTTATGTGGACATGTTTTTAGATTCAGTCTTAATAAATAATGGTAAAAAACATCATAAGAATGTTTGTTTGTTAAGTAATTTTTTTTTTTTTTAAAGCAGCTTTGTCCAATACAAAACGACGTATATAGCAAGACCGATTATCCTATATGTTACAGCAGCTGTCTGTCTCCATTTAAATGTAACATATATAAGTATAATCTGCAGCAGAATGTGGCTCATTTATCATTTCGGGTTTAACTTTAACAGCCAAAACCTTTCTGTATTGGTCAGACCGCTTACAACCTCTGTCAGGTTTTTACAGTTCTCCCCAATGAATATTTTTGCATTAGTACAGGAAGTGAGAGATCCTCTCGACGCAGCTCCAGACAGAAATTAAAGTACAAAGAAAGGCAAACCCTTTTTTTCTTTAGTTTTGGATAGAATTGAGAGGGATTAGAACTCTTCTCAGGTTTTTAGCACTCTCTATTTGTCCTATTTACCATTATCACACAGAGTGAAAGAAAATCCTAAATTTTGAGTTGACACCAGAAGAATAGAGGGGAAATCTTCCAATCTTCCAGTTCTGGTGACACCCCAGGATTCCTTCACTTTGGAGGGATTTCCTCTCATTTCTGGTTTTTACTATGTTACAGGAAGTGGAGAAAAATCTTCCCAATGGGACACAAATGGTAAAAAAATGACAGACGTTATAACCCTCTTTTACCCTATCAAAAATTAAAAAAATGTAAAAAAGATTTTGCCTTTAATTCTGCTTTAAAGCTTTCGTTTATTTTGTTCATATTTTGCCTTCCCTGGTTCCTACGTATCCCCTCAGCAGCATGTTGGCAAAATAAAATAAAATACAAAACAAAAAAAAACAAAACTTTTCTTCATTACTTTTCTTCTTTCAGAGGAAGTGATGACTTCACTGCGTCTCTATGCTTCTCTCTACAATGCAGGTGTTCTGTCAAAACAACTCGCCAAAATCTCCAACCACGTCACTTCCGGTGACTCTCCAGCAGCAGTAATTGCAGATGTTGATGACTTGGCTGTTTTCACAGAACACCGGCAGCGTATACACCACAGTACACGATATAATGAGTGGACAGTGTTAGTCTGCCCAATAGTAACCAACATGGCTGCCTCCAAGGCGGCGACAATTTTTTTATGCCTTATGCCGCATACACACGGGCGGACTTTTCGACTGGACTGGTCCGACGGACCGAATCCGGCGGACAATCCGATCGTGTGTGGGCTTCATCTGACTTTCAGCTTACTTTTTCTGTCCAAAGGCTGGCGGACTTTAGATTTGGAACATGCTTCATATCTTTACGTCGTAACTCCATCGGACCCAGAAATCCGCTCGTCTGTATGCTAGTCCGACGGACAAAAACCGACGCTAGGGCAGCTATTGGCTACTGGCTATCAACTTTCTTATTTTAGTCCGGTGTACGTCATCACGTACGAATCCATCGGACTTTGGTGTGATCGTGTGTAGGCAAGTCCGTTTGTTGGGAAAGTCCGTTGGAAGTCCTCCGAAAGTCCGTTGGATAGTCTGTCAGGCCAGTCCGGTCGAAAAGTCCGCCCGTGTGTACGTGGCATTAGTCGGTGTTCTGTCAAAACAGCCAACTCGTCGTGTACCGTAGTGTAGTCATCAAAATCTGCAATTACTGCTGCTGGATAGACAGTAATGTGACGTAATTGGAGATTTTGATGAGTTGGCTCTTTTGACCGAATACCGGCAGATCGTGGCTGGTGGAAGGGGCCGGTAGGGTGCTGTTTATAGCTTCCTGAAAACATCACAGCACCCTGCCTCAGTAACAAGAAAAAGAATCGCTGCTCAAGGTGTGTGATGAGAGACTATGGGAGTCTCATGGAGTCCCAACCCCAACCCGCCTCCGTGGGAAACTTAGAACGAAGAAAGAAATACTGAGGCAGGGTGGAAAGAAGACAGAAATGGCTGCTCATCCAGAACTCCTGATTGTCTTTTATTGTTCACAAGGATAACACCAAATACACCAACAAATAGTCACATAGACGCATTTCACACATACATCTAGTGCTAATGAATAAGCACAAGATGTATGTGTGAAACGCGTCTATGTGACTATTTGTTGGTGTATTTGGTGTTATCCTTGTGAACAATAAAAGACAATCAGGAGTTCTGGATTAGCAGCCATTTCTTTCTTCTTTCCACCCTGCCTCAGTACTTCTCTCCAGTCCTTGGCTCTTTGGAGGAGTTATACATATGTCAATATACCTTGACGGGTAGATGTCAGTCTGAAGGAGTGGGTATTCCCGTGGCAGGTTGTATTTGTATACAGACCACTCTATGTAACGCCCACATGTGATGCTGAGAATCATGATAGAAAGAACTTAAAGTGGTTGTTAACCCACTTTTATGAAATGATCTTATCCCCTCTGTACCTTAATAAGATGTGTCCCTGTGCTCTGTAAATAATCTACTGATCTGTACTGATATAAGCGGCGCTCCGGGCGCACAGCTGATTCCTCTCCTCCTTCTCTCTCTGGCTCACATCTGCAGTGGGCGGGGCCTAGCTGTCCCGCTGACGTCAGCGGGGAGGAGGGGGAGAGAGGAGAGAGAGAGCTGACAATCAGCTGAGCGCCTGGAGCCGCGCTCATACAACGTACAGATCGGTAGATTTTTTTCACATTAAACAGGCACAGGGACACATGTTAGTAAGGTACCGAGGACATAAGAACATTTTAGAGCAGGAACGGGCGTGGGGGTGGGGGCTGGCACAAGCAGGGAGGGGAGGGGGGAGGGGGACAGAGGACACAGACACAGGGAGAGCTGCAGACAGGAGAGCTGCGGCTGACAGAATCACACAAACAGACCACTGTATGAGGGGCTCAGCAGCCATGATTACCGTAGTCTGTTTGCAGGGGGGAGGGTATAGCCAGGCAGGATCAGCCAGTTTTTTCAGGGTATACAGGGGTCCAAATGACACAGCACAAGCACCGTGCTGTATAAGATGCTTTAAAGGAACAGAATTTGGGGGGGGGGGGGGGGGTTGGGTTAACAAACGCTTTAAATTTAATGAATAAAAGGGGCAGGCCAGAGACATTCGGGGGTTGGGGGGGCAGGAAAGGGCAAGATCAGAAGTGTCCAACCTGCGTCCCAACAAAAAATCATAAGCTTACTTTAAAATGTGGATTATTTTTTGGATTTTTAAAATATATATTAGAAAAATAAATAAAAATGTAAATAAATAAATAATACATTTTTAATAATATGGTTACACTTAGCGAACACATGCAGCCAAAAAAATAAAATAATTTAAAGACTTTTATCTTCCCACTCTTCACAATCACGCCTCATTCATGTCATCAGTTTTCAGCAGCAACTATTTTCAAGGATGAATCACACAGAGGGCAAAATTAGAACCAAAATATCTGATGAGTTCCTTGAGAATTCATTGAGAATTGCTACTACATCCATCCAACCAGATATTGATGTGTTAGTTTATCAAAAACAGTGTTAACGATCGCAGTAGTTAGATTTTGCCCTCTTTAACAAAAAATATTACACTAAAAAAAGATAGATTAATTAGATAGGTACACTATCTATATCAGTGATCATTAACTCGTGATCTGTCAGAGTTTTTCTGCTCATATCGGCTAGCCTTATTGCTATGCCCTGTACACACGGTCGGACATTGATCAGACATTCCGACAACAAAATCCATGGATTTTTTCCGACGGATGTTGGCTCAAACTTCTCTTGCATACACACGGTCACACAAAGTTGTCGGAAAATCCGATCGTTCTGAACGCGGTGACGTAAAACACGTACGTTGGGACTATAAACCCGTTAGTAGCCAATAGCTTTCGTCTTTTAATTTATTCTGAGCATGCGTGGCACTTTGTGCGTCGGATTTGTGTACACACGATCGGAATTTAACCGATTGGATTTTGTTGTCGGAAAATTTTATAGCCTGCTCTCAAACTTTGTGTGTCGGAAATTCCGACGGAAAAAGTCTGATGGAGCCCACGCACGATCGGAATTTCCGACAACACAATCCGATCGCACTTTTTCCGTCGGAAAATCCGTCCGTGTGTACAGGGCATTAGTGTATTTTATGTGCAGCCCAAGACAATTCCTCTTCTTCCAATGTGGCCCAGAAAGGTCAAAAGGTTGAACACCCGCCCTGGGATAGATGATGCTGGACGTTTTTCACCCAGAAAATAAGTCAGGCTGTATCTGACTTGCTGCAGCTTCTAATGCAGGTTGTGAGAAGCTCACAGTGTGCAGTGAAATCAGAGTACAGCCATTTCAGGAGAGGAGCCGGTACAACTGTACAAGACTGAAGGGAAGACTGGAGCTCAGCTATGAATGACTCCCATATACAGTCACAAGAATAGTGATCGCTTCCTAAGGATTTTCCAGCACTTACCATCTCTCACAAAAGGCAGTTTGCATTCCTATGCGTTACTCTTCCATTAACAGATGAAATGACCAGCATCCATTGTCTGGGTAAGTCATTACGCATGGAAGGACAATTGACGAGAAGAATGGAACATTAACACCGCAATCCTTACAGAAACACACTAATTACGTTTCTGTGATCACTCTCTGGGAAGCGCTTGTGTGTCATGCCGACCCCGGGGCCAAATCCGCACAAGATGGGGAAATGGTGGATTAGGTCATTTTCCAGTCGATACCTCCAACTAGTAAATGCTGCGCTGTGATTATGGTCTATTGGCTCCCCTGCGTGGGCAGTCACCCAATCAAATGTCGATTCCAGGCCATTTTCATGGAAGACCCCTGACAAACGGCTCATCAACATTATCTGTTCAAGATAGGTTTTTGCTATACATCTTCATCTACTGTAATCCAATTAACCCCCTGAGAATACAGGTTAGCAGTACACTTATTGAGGGAGCCCACTTAACTGTACAATGCAATACAATGCAAAGAATTTCTCCTGAAAACCTGACAATCGTCTGCATCACAGAGCCAACATCAACGTCCTTGTATGTAAACAAAAAGAAGAGAAATTTTATTAGTGATAATACATCTTTAACGTATCATTGTAACATTTTCCAGAAAGACAATGTGTTGAATTGGCATTTTAATGTGCTTGCTGTTCCATATTTTGATTTCTGTACAGTATAGCAATGGTTGTCAACCTAAGAAGTATAGGGAGCCCAAACTGTCACCATGAACATCAACAAGGGCCAAAACATAATGTTCAGTTTATGGAATACTAAAAAGGACTGTCAGATACTGCAGACATACTAGAGGAAATAGGGATTGGACAGTAAGAGCCTGGGGACATATTACATGAGGCTAGTAGAGATCCCTGCTATTACCCCTTTACAAATCAATGGTCCCACTCTCAATACAAACTGCCGGGTTCCCAGAGCTGTGCAATAAGTGCCAAAGGGCTGCTTGTGGCCCTTACATAGCAGTTTGGGCACCAGGGATATACAGTCTAAAGCCTCGTACACACAATCAGATTTTCGGCAGGGATTTGTGTGATTGCAGACTGTTGGCCTAAAATCCGACTGTTAGTACGCTCCATCAGACAATTTTTGTCCAACTTTCCACCAACAAATGTTGGGTGGCAGGCTAGTCAATTTTTGGCAGACAACAGTCTGTTGTCAGATTTTCCTATCATGTGTACACAAGTCCGTCACACAAAAGTTGAAAGTACAAATGCTCACCAAACTCGACATTAGCAGAAGGTGGCGCCCAAGAGCTGAAATTCCACATAGTACGTCCCTACGTTTGTGTTTTTTGGCCGACAATTGTGTACCGTTTGTATGCAAGACAAGTTCCCAGCACGCGCCCTTCGGACAAAAGTCTGATGCTTTGCTGAAAATCCGATTGTGTGTACAAGACTTTAGAATCGGTTCACACCAATGCGTTTTGATTGCTTTTTACAGAAACGCACTACAGTCCATTTTCTGTGGGACATGTTCACAACTATGTTTTTTTTTTTTTTTTAGCCACTGCGTTTTTGGAAAGGGTCAGGGACTTTTTAAAAAGCAAAATGGTGCATTTTGGTTCAATAGACTTCAATGGAGAAGCTGCAGACAATATTGTAGGGCATTTTTGCCACAATTTGCACTTTTTAATCCACCCAACAACAAATTGGCCAAAAAAAATATAGAAAATGCAAAACGCATACAAAAAACGTGCAAAAATGCATTAAAAACGCGTGTGCAAAAATGTAAAATGCACCGCAAAAACTAATTAAAAGCAAACTGCATAGGTGTGAACCAAGCCTAAATGCTCCCTCTGGTCATATGAAAATTAGGGTGTGTAATTAGCATCCTTGATTAAACACCTGCTCGGGGGAATAAGAAGGATTCCATTGCTGTCTTTGTTCTGAAAATGCTAATTGCCTGACTACCGTGCAGATCCTCCTTTTGGACTCATTGACCTTACAGTCAATGGAGGTCAACATGCAAACTATTTTTTTTAACAGATGGCCAGCAATGGCTTTAAGAAGAAAAGGGCAATTACTAACATCGAAAATGTAATTAGCAAAATTGTTTTCGATGGCTTGAATTTAAAGTGGACCTGTCAGTAACTTATGGCTAAATGTGTAATAATAAAAAAAAAAAAAAAAAACGTGATTCATCAAAGCAGGCTACCTTCTTCCATTGCCCCCTAGTTCAGTATTGAGGCTCATGGCACTTTTCGCAGTGGACATGAGTCATCATGGGGCACCCTGACCAGTCTGCAGCTATGCAGCCCCATAAACAACAAATTACATCAGTCACTGTGCATCCCGCCTATGTGTGTTTTCTTTCTCTTCTTTCCTTACAGGGGAGAAAATTTTCAACAAAAGTGTGTAAAAAAAAAAAAAGAAATAATAAAAAAAAAAGCTGGATCAAGGTTTGATGTAGGTCGGTACCAAGGTTAGCGTAGGATCAAGATAAGGGTCAAAGGTCAAGGTAAGGGTTAAAGGTCTGGGTCCCTATATTTTGGGTAGGATTAAAAAAAAAAAAGTTTAAATTAGTATCAGTGTCAGTTATCAATAACCACTTCCGGACCGCCGCCCGCCGATATACATCCTAAGTTTGAAGAGGAATATCGTTGTTATGGCAGCAGCTAGCTGCCATAACCCTGGTATTCTCTTTTTCATACGGTGGTCCGGTTTCTGAAAATAGTAGTCTCTGCGGCGGATTCGCCGCGAGATCACTTTTATCGGCGGTGGGAGAGGGCCCCTCCCTCAAGCTCCGGTGCCCTCCCCCGCTTACTGGAGCTGATCTGATGTTTCTCCTTCCTGGGTATGGAGATGAGTGAGGGGAAGATGGTCCCCACCCGTCTCCATACCATTGCTGGCCGGAAGTGAGGTCAAAACCTCACTTCCGTGCATAGCTCTTAAAGGGCCATTTAAAAAAAATGTTTTTTTAATGACACTTTTTTTTTATTGCATTTTAGTGTAAATATGAGATCTGAGGTCTTTTTGACCCCAGATCTCATATTTAAGAGGACCTGTCATGCTTTTTTTTTCTATTACAAGGGATGTTTACTTTCCTTGTAATAGGAATAAAAGTTACACATTTTTTTTTTTTAAAGAACAGTGTAAAAATAAAAAATAAAAGGTAAAACAAATAGGAAAAAAAAAAATTTAAACACGCCCCATCCCGTCGAGCTCGCGTGCAGAAGTGAACGCATACGTGAGTAGCGCCTGCATATGAAAACGGTGTTCAAACCACACATGTGAGGTATCGCCGCAATCGGTAGAGCGAGAGCAATAATTCTAGTCCTAGACCTCCTCTTTAACTCAAAACATGCAACCTGTAGAATTTTTTAAACGTCGCCTATGGAGATTTTTAAGGGTAAAAGTTTGTCGCCATTCCACAAGCGGGCGCAATTTTGAAGCATGACATGTTGGGTATCAATTTATTCGGCGTTAAATTATCTTTCACCATATAAAAAAAAAAATTGGGCTAACTTTACTGTTGTCTTATTTTTTTAATTCAAAAAAGTGTATTTTTAAAAAAAAAACTGCGCTTGTAAGACCGCTGCGCAAATACGGTGTGACAGAAAGTATTGCAACAACCGCCATTTTATTCTCTAGGGTGTTAGAAAAAAAAATGTAAAATGTTTGGGGGTTCTAAGTAATTTTCTAGCAAACAAAAATGTTTTTAACTTGTAAACAACAAATCTCAAAAAGAGGCTCTGTCCTTAAGCGGTTACCCTTAACCACTTCCCGCCCGCCCTATAGCGGATTGACGTCCGGGAAGTGGTTGTGTTATCCTGACTGGACGTCATATGACGTCCAGCAGGATAACATGCCGCAGCGCGCCCCCGGGGGCGCGCATCGCGGCGATCGGTGGAGCGGTGTGTCAGTCTGACACACCGCTACACTGATCTTGGTAAAAAGCCTCCGGCGGAGGCTCTTTACCACGTGATCAGCCGTGTCCAATCACGGCTGATCACGCTGTCAATAGGAAGAGCCGTTGATCGGCTCTTCCTCACTCGCGTCTGACAGACGCGATTAGAGGAGAGCCGATCGGCGGCTCTCCTGGCAGGGGGGGTCTGTGCTGATTGTTTATCAGCGCAGCCCCCCCTCAGATCACCACACTGGACCACCAGGGATCGCCACTAGGACCACCAGGGAAGGGGCAACATGTGGATGGCCAGGTATGTACCCCATGGCCATCCACATGTGCCCAGTGTGCCCAGTCAGTGCCAATCAGTGCCCACAAATGGGCACTGATTGGCACAATTATGTTGCAGTGATGCCCAACAATGCCACCCTTAGGGGCATCACTGCAAACAACCAGTGCCGTCAGTGCCACCCATCAGTGTCCATTCATGCCACCTGTCAGTGCCCATCCGTGCCCATCAGTGCCCATCTATCAGTGCCCATCCATGCCCATCTGTGCCAACTATCAGTGCCACCTATGAGTGCCCATCAATGCCACCTATGAGTGCCCATCAATGCCACCTATGAGTGCCCATCAGTGCCGCCTATAAGTGCCCATCTGTGCCACCTATGAGTGCCCATCAGTGCCGCTTACCAGTGCCACCTATCAGTGCCCATCAGTGCCGCCTATCAGTGCCCATCAGTGCCGCCTATCAGTGCCCATCATCAGTGCCCGTCAGTGCCACCTCATCAGTGCCACCTCATTGGTGCCACCTCATCGGTGCCCATCAGTGCCGCCGTATCAGTGCCAGTCAGTGCCCGTCAGTGCAGCCATATCAGTGCCCGTCATTGAAGAAGAAAACGTACTTATTTACAAAAAAATTTTAACAGAAACAAAGAAAAACTTGTTTTTTTTCAAAATTTTCGGTCTTTTTTTATTTGTTGCGCAAAAAATAAAAACCGCAGAGGTGATCAAATACCACCAAAAGAAAGCTCTATTTGTGGGAACAAAATGATAAAAAATTTGTTTGGGTACAGTGTAGCATGACCGCGCAATTGTCATTCAAATTGCGACAGCGCTGAAAGCTGAAAATTGGTCTGGGCGGGAAGGTGTCTAAGTGCCTGGTATTGAAGTGGTTAATCACCGACACCTGCCATAAATTACTTTATGAGAAAATGTTGAGAACATTTGTTTTATCCTCAGTCACTAAGGGGTTAAACAAAATGGCAGCTGAGTGGCACCTTTGGCTCTAGAAAGTCTAAATCATATCACTCAGGGCTCTAATGTGGCTATTGCTCAGCCACTCTGGCCCTCTGCGCCTTCTGAAATAACTTACCCCCCACACGCCATTCACACACACCTCCAGCCGCCATGAACATGGGAGCCACAGTAACCGATATCTAATTGGCATTTTGCGTTCGCACACACCTCTGTGGGGGGTTGATTTGTGATTAGAATAGGGAGCATTTATGCTTTCCTTGAGGCTGGAGGTCAGCTCAGACAGGGGGAAATCAGAAATGTCAGGAAAATCGTTTGCGCAAAGGATTTCGGGTAGCTGGTCTGTCAATCTCAGCCCATAAATCTAAGCAACATCAATACATTCTAATGCATGTTGACTGTAATTCCAGTAAAACACAAGTAAGGAGCTGATGGTAAACCAATAATGGTGTGTACTTCCATCGGCCAGGGAGTGGAGGATGGGGGGGGGGGGACATGGAGAGGCATGACGAACTCAAATAAAACCCAAGAAGGAAATGCAGTGATCACAATGTAATAATTCTGTCAATGAACTAAAAGGAAGTAAAGAGTTAGCACACTTTATATGGGATCGCTGGTGTAAGCAGGAATACCAGTGAGGGAATCTCACCTAAGGCCCAGGCAGGGATTACTAGTCAATTCAGAAATAACATGTCAAATGCCGCATACACACAATCAGAATTTCGTCCCGCAAAAGACCGATGAGAGTTTTTCATCGGAAAATACAGCCGTGTGTATTCTCCATCGGTCT
Organism: Aquarana catesbeiana; assembly: GCF_042186555.1. NCBI lineage: Eukaryota > Metazoa > Chordata > Amphibia > Anura > Ranidae > Aquarana > Aquarana catesbeiana. The sequence goes on along the minus strand of NC_133333.1, from coordinate 214,144,831 downwards.
TTTGCTGGCAGAATTCCAGCCAGCAAAAGATTGAGAGCACGCTCTCAATTTTTTGGTCGGGAAAAGTTCCTATCCGAAAATGCGATCGTCTGTGGCAATTCCGACACGCAAAATCCCTACGCATGCTGGGAAACAATTCGACGCATGCTCGGAAGCATTGAACTTCATTTTTTTGGCTTGTCGTAGTGTTGTATGTCACCACGTTCTTGATGGTCGAAAGTTCAGCGAACTTTTGTGTGGCCGTTTGTATGCAAGGCAAGCTTGAGCGGAATCCCATCGGAAAAGCCGTCATATCTTTTTCCAACGAGAAAACCGATCGTATGTACGTGGAAAAAAATTTTGCACCAAAATTCCAGAGTAGTTATCTAAAGTGGAAGTAAAGCTTGAAAACAAAAGTCTGCCGGCAGGTTGGGTCTTCTGGTAGAAGAGATTTTATAATGACCTTCTGCTAAAAAAAATCTTTTACTTACCTGCTACCAATTTTTTCAAACATTACATGGACTGTGGCGCATGTGCAGTACAGTGTACAGACTTGGTATTTCTTTCAGACTCTTACAGGTGGCAGGAATGGCAGCAGGTGAAAAGGTTATGGAACTCCAGTGCGCAAACACAAGAGTTAGGCCCCTTTCACACAATAAGCCCGCTCAGATCCGCCTGTCCATTTTTTAGGCGGATCCGAGCGGGCCATCCAGTGACTCCTATGGGCAGGCGGATGTCAGCGGAGATGTGTCCGCTGACACCCGTCTGCCATCCGATCCGCTCAAGACTGACGCATGGCGATACGTCTGCCATCCATCTTTGCGGATCGGATATGAAAACGGACATGCTGTCAGTTTTCGCTCGATCTCCCCATAGAGATCAGCGGGGCTCTGACAGGTCCCTCCCCGCTCAGTGAGCAGAGACAGACCTGTCATCCGTCGGCTCAGCGGAGATCAACAGAGCGATCTCCCGCTGAGCTGGCGGACTCCGCTAAGCGGATCCGCCCGGTGTGAAAGGGGTCTTACATGAACACCGGGTGGATTTACTAAAATTGGAGAGTGCAATATCTGGTGCAGCTCTGCATAGAAACCAATCAGCTTCCAGGTTTTATTGTCAAAGCCTAATTGAACAAGCAGATGTTAGAAGTTGATTGGCTACCATGCACAGCTGCACCAGATTTTGCACTTTCCAGTTTTAGTAAATCAACTCCAGTGTCTGCCTAATGTGCAAAGCAATAAGACGTGGCCCCAAGAGAAGAAAGGGACACGGCATTGGAGGAGACGGAGTGGATGTGGGGACCCAGACCTAGAAGTAGTGTAGAAATATTCTGTGCTTACTTGCTCATCATACCAAATGCTGGCCGCCCCCATCTCCCTTTACTTCTGCTTCAAAGGAAACATGGGGGGCTGCCATTGCTGATCCTTTTGAAAATGCTAGTTGTCTGGCTGTCCTCTCACCTAGGTCTAGAGTCAAGTGGGTGATTTTCCAGGGCTTGATTTTTCAATGAAAACTGTGAATTGTCAACATTCTAACAACATTAGCATTTGCAACTAGGCTAGAGTAGTTTTGTTTGAAAAAAGAAGTTCCTCTTTTTAGCTAGGAGGGCACAGTGCTCCCAGATGTGGACCCCCCTTTGGTGTATGAAAGGCTTTGCTTGTAATCAATGTATTCTCATTGATATCCCCATCACGTGATTTTGTTGATAGACAAATGGTTAGGGTTAACATAAGGATTGGCACTAGGGTTACCACTAGGGTAAGTGCAAGGGGTCCAGGATAGTTCAAAGGTACTTCTTTAACTCCAAGGGCCCATTTTAAACCCATTGCACCCCTAAAAACTGAAAAAAAAAAAAAAAACGCCTTCATTTCACCTTTCCCATGGACACCAATGCATTTATACAAAAAATATCCAGATTTTTGCAAAGATTTTGGTGAAGCGAGGAATCACAGTTTCGCTCATCCCTAGCTGGGACTGATAATTATCAGCTTGGAACAAGAATACAAATCAGGAGTGTTGGAATTTTTCTGCTTTCTCTTGCTGCATGCTTGTACTGAAGCAATTGTATTTAGCCATGCTGTTGACCATTTAAACAGAACATTGTAAAAGAACACACAGGGCGACAATGACTATTGTTTGGTCACCCTGTCGCCACATTGACTGACCATTGGAGATTGTTGTCATGCGTAATACTTCTGTCTTATTTGTGAGTATTTATTTGGCTATATTTGGCTATTTGGTTTCTTCAATAAACCTTGGGTAATGCACTAAGCATTTGTGTTCCCTATGTGTTCTTTTACAGTGTTTAGTTGGATCTCCTCTGAGGAGAGCAGCACTGCTGAAGCATAGTCCCAGAGGTTACATAGACTCTGCTTTACATCCCGGTCTGGTGGCTAACCTTTTGAGTGTTGGAGAAATTGTTTGTTCTAGAACATTACCATAGGTACACTCAGTGTCTGACCGGAGGTCAGGGGGCTGATGCTCCTGGAAGTGACCCACAAACTGGTTGCTTTTCATTTCACCTTGCCAGCAAAGTTGTGCAAATATCCAGACAACTGCTACTTGGCCTGGTCTGCTCAGACAAGCCAATCTGCCCATCTCTGCTCTTGCTATCTACCACTGATGTTTTAATGCCAGGGTGGAACCAGTTAAGTGGAGAAATTATTCGTCTGTGCAAAGTCATAGAGCTCATTTTACTGGGCTGCTTTCCAGTCAAGGTAACATCCTTGAAATTAAGGTCTGTCTATGGCTGCACAACGTGAAGACGCGTAAGAATGATGGTTTAGTAGTGCTGAGCTATCAGGATGCTGAGCTCATTTGAGGCTGGGGGCTGAAGGAGGGGGTATCCACTTAACAAACTAAAAGTGAGAAAAATAAAAATAACATAAGCTGCCAGGTTCTGAACACACGTATCCCAGAATCAGCTCTTTCTTCAGTCCCAGACTGGCATTGCTCACTGCATCAGAGGAATTGATCAGATCATTAAATCTGAATTGGGCGACGTAGTGTAGCTTGAAAGCCATTAAAGGCACTCTATCAGGTGAGTGGGAGTGGGAGCTGCCAGTCCTGTCTTCTTTTTAAAAGTGCAGTCTTCTTGGCTGTTATCCTCATCCTTCATTCAGTACTTAGTACATCACTGACCTATAACAAACATGCAGACAGGGTTAGTTTCACCTAAACCTACAGATATTTGTTCCAGGCCAGTCATTCACCATGTAGTGCGGTCAGCTGCACCCAGTGCCAAGACTTACAGCTTGGTAATTTGTTTTTAAACTGTTTGTCAATTAAGAATGTCATACTGTACATATCCAACATGTTTTGGAAGAAATGGCTACCCCTCTTTTTCAGGGCTTGAGCAAGTAAGCTGTAAATATATCCAGACAGGATTCCCTTGATTGCTCGGTTTGAGGTTAAAATTGCCTGAATGTCTACTTGACGCTCTAAATCTAAGGGGTAGATCTGAAACAAGGGGAGGCTCTGCTGATTTTATCATCCAATCATATGCAAGCTAAAATGCTGTTTGCGATCGAGGGTGCGGGAACCGCATGGTCAAAAAGATCATGCAGTTTCCCCGCAGCCACGTTTTTAAAAAGATGCATGCACCTTTTTTTCTACGGTTCACGTGGCACAGTAGCCCTTACAAATGATTGGGCTGCCGTGCCCGCACTAATGTGAACCGAGCCTTAGGGAAGAGTCAAAAAATTCAGCAGTGTCCAACATCATCTGTTACACTTCGGAGGTCCTTCTTCAGCTGGTCTTCTTTGAACTTATAATCTCTGAGGTGACCCAGTGTTACCACCATCATTATATGTGCTGTCTGTTATACGCTGTAACTACCAAGAGGGTTCGTTGTGTACTTTACGCTTTGGCATTATGATATTTGCCTTGATGTACTATTCTACATTCTGTATGTGAATGGAACCTGCTGCTTTGTAAAACAAAAAAATTTGAAAAAAAAAAAATCAATTCTGACATTTCCTAACCTAGACCACATACTCGTGACGTCTGAACCATGTAGTGAGGCAAGGATGAGGATGATATTAAAGTCTTTCTAGAGATCTAAACAGCTCTGCTGTGACAAACATGAACAGTGTCCATGTTATTGGATAGCAACAAATCTTATTGCTGCGGGCCAATGGTAACATCTAATTTGGGGACTGACAAATTTGCTAAGCCAAATTTGTTCCTGCCACCCAGCAATGTCCTTTAAGCCCTGCTGTTCCCTATTTTAGCCATGAGATGGACCACCCCTGCTGCGAACGAAAAGATACGAAAACATTTCTCGGCCTTCCTCCATAGGTAACAGGTACGCTTAAAGCCCAACTTCAGGAATGTGAGAAAAAAAAATCACCCCTACAGTATCTCCTCTGCCCCCCTTCCCTCCGGCAAGGATTAAATACTAGTTCTGTCAAGCGGTACATTAATAAGGTGTAAATACTTACCTTATTACTTGCTCTAGCAGGGTCCCCCCAGCACTGCAAACAGCCCCCAGCAGTTGCCTCTTTAAGCTGAGCCTGGCTCCAGTCACACTCAAGCCTCCTCATTGTATAAAACAGGATTAATGCTCCTATATTTTATGTGATAATATATTTTAGGGTGATTTCAAAGCCACACCTGTGTGAACCAAGGTTAAGGACTGATGCACACTGCAAATCAAAGAAGCTGCTCCTACAAGTGTTTGAGCTTGTTTTTCCCCCTGACTGCAAACTCCCCTCCATGTTAGCCTATGTATACATGCACACTATAGGCATTCTCAGTAGTTAAGAGGCAGAAAAAAAATCCTCTCCAGAGTTGCGTTCTGGAGAGGAGCTTTTAAATTGCAAAAAAAACGCCCAAATGCTGAAAAACATGCAAAAACGCTCAAAAATGAGTGTCCAACATTTTTAGTCTTTTTTCATATACCGTGGTTAATAATATATATATATACAATTTAAGAAATATATATTCATAATGAAATAATGAAAAAAATAAAAACATTCTTTGTACAATTAAATTATATATATATATATCGATAGATAGATATACATAGATATATATATATCTATATAGATTTATCTATACATCTATATAGATATATATTGAATTTAAAACTTTTTTTTTTAAATCCATAAAAATATCACAAGAAAATTTAAAAAAATTGTAAAAAGAAGCTCCTGCTTCTTTTTGGGAGACAAGCTTCACACAATGCCGTTTGCTGCACTGCATTTAGGTGCCATTAAAAATGAATGGCACCCAAACATGTGTGGTGCATTTTGCAGTGCGATTTTAGGCAAAATCGCAGCAATTCTGCCGGACATCTGAAAATGCCAGAAGTGAATGGGACCTCACAGTGCTCTCTCTCAATCAAAATGGCGCTTAGTGTTCAAAAATAAATGCTTGTAAGCGCTAACGCTCAAAAAATGCGCATAAACGTCTGATAAAAACGCGGTAAAATATGCATTCTTAATGCGGGCTTCTTCAAGCTGTTACTTCTAGCTTTTTTAGGTTATTGTGCATGAGGCCTAAATCTGCAAAAGGCTCTGTGTCCTCAGTTCAGTCCCCCAGCAAACCATTAACATTCACAACCAGTTGCACGGCTCTGCCTGAAGACCTTGCTCTTCCTCTTTCTGAGGCTGGCAATTCAATTTTTTTTTGCCTGCACATGTTTGTTTCGTTATCACGATGCAGAGGCCTTCAATCCACGTTCTTGTTTAATCTGTTATTTCGCTGTAACCTGGCACAAACAGTACCATCTGCCAAGAAAGCGTTCGCGGTGACCAGCGCTGAGAACATTAATCAGAAGATCTCTTCAAGCCACAAGAAGTTCCCTTTCCCTTGACTTTCTCAAGAGACTTTTTTATGTTATTTCTTTTCTTTAAGCCAACCTCATCTTAAAAAACCAGGCTTTAACAGAAAATGAGATCGCAGTGAACGTAGCCTGGGACAAACTCCTGTGGCTTAGTATTCTGAATTAAAGAGAACATACTTAAATTTGTTGCTGACACATAAAACATATATATACATATATATATATATATATATATATACAGTATATATATATATATATATATATATATAGATATATATATCTATATATAAAATATATAGATATATATATCTATATATAAAATATATAGATATATATATCTATATATATATATAGATATATATATATATATAGAGAGAGAGAGAGATATCTATATATCTATACAGATATAGATATATATAGATATCTATATCTATATATATATATATATATATATATATATATCTATATATATATATATATATATATATATATATATATATCTCGATATATAGATATAGATATAGAGATATATATATATATATATATATATATATATATCTATATAGATATCTATATATCTATATAGATATATATATAGATATATATATCTATATATATCGATATATTGATATATATCGATATATATATATATATATATATATAGATAGATAGATATAGATATATCTATCTATATATATATAGATAGTTATATAAACAGATAAGAGTAAAAAATTCTATAACATGACACTGAAAAACTGTCTGTACTAATTACAAAAGGGTTTTTAATTCAAATGAATTTGAGTTTCACGCTCCCCCTAGTGGACACGTTTTGCTCAAACACCTTCTGGGTTTCTGTAATTATAATAACAAACAGCTATTTATTATGAGCTGCTGAATTTTCATCTGCAGCGGTTCCCCCCCCCCCCCCCCCGCTCATCTGTAATGTCAGTAATTATCGTTTCTGGGAGATGGTGTATGCTCAGTAAATGCTATTTAATATTTCCATAAAAAAAGAATGTTTATCAACAAAATGTATTTGCTGACCTCACACGACTCGGTCCGGCTATTGAAATAACGTAAAGATAATGATCATCAATCTGAAGATGTACAGCGGCTATAAAATCTATAAATTACGGAAAGGTTTACTGTAAACGGACACAACGCGGCTGAGGGGAACAGAGCTCGGGTAAAATAAACCACTGTCCTTACAATAAAATTGTATCCGCTTCTGGGTACAGAAAGTGAAACTACTTAAAGTGGTTCTAAAAGGCAGAAGGTTTTTTACCTTAATTCATTCTCTGCATTAAAGCAGTTGTAAACCGCTGAATAAAAAAACAAACAAACAAACAAACTGTAAGGCAATGGCAAAATGTGCTGGTATGCATCATACATAGTACATTTTTAATAGATGTCTATACAGTAGGCCAAAAAAGTGGCACAGCTAAGGAAGAAAGAAGGACAGAGGAACTCTGTTGCAAAAGAGGCACAGTCCCTCCGAATGAGGGACAGTTGGGAGTTATGGATTTCCCTGCAGTAGTTTGTGTCTCTGCCCCTCCCACAATTGTGATATTTCCCTACAGTAGTTTGTGTCTCTGCCCCTCCCACAATGGTGATATTTCCCTACAGTAGTTTGTGTCTCTGCCCCTCCCACAATTGTGATATTTCCCTACAGTAGTTTGTGTCTCTGCCCCTCCCACAATTGTGATATTTCCCTACAGTAGTTTGTGTCTCTGCCCCTCCCACAATTGTGATATTTCCCTACAGTAGTTTGTGTCTCTGCCCCTCCCACAATTGTGATATTTCCCTACAGTAGTTTGTGTCTCTGCCCCTCCCACAATTGTGATATTTCCCTACAGTAGTTTGTGTCTCTGCCCCTCCTGCAATCAAGAATTTCCCTGCAGTAGTTTGTGGCTCTGCCCATCCCACAATGGTGAGATTTCCCTGCAGTCATTTTTTTTTTTTTTTTTTTATATAGACAAGTGTGACACCAACATTTGATTTTGGTACAGCCATCCAATGTGGGCAGAGGTGGAGTTCCTAGCCAGGAATGTATACCTAGGAGTCCCCAAGTAATATATTTAAAGGAACTAGTATACCATTCAACCAAACAGCTCCGAAACAGAAACAAAATTCTGGTTTTGGGTGGGAACCGCCTTACGTTCCAGTTCACTAACTACAGTTTAAAATGTATCTGGTTTAATTATTCGGCTTGTCTAATAAACACAGAATGAGCTCTCAGACTCTTGCGTATCCAGGGCACAGGAGCGCGCTCCGCTACACGCCGGCGGATGTAGCGCTGTTTGGTCAGGATTATGAGAATTCTGCTCGGCTGCTGTGAAATAAATGATTCATGACATAACTGTGCAATGAGTGTGTTGTTTAATCACAGAGACCGTCTCCGCAATTGCCGCTAAACTCCAGACACAATATATTTCTGTTTCAGAATTCATGTTCGGCTGACAACAATACGATATTGCCTTATAATCCGGATACAATTTCATCTCCAGAACAACTATTACATGCTAGAGCGAGCAGTGTAGCCATGGCTTATTTGTTCCAAAGTAATATTTATCTAATATTTTGATGCCTATCTCTGTAATAAATGGAACTATTTATACCCAGTTCATTAACATTTATAAAGCGCCATGCAGACTGTTGTTATCGTGTCGGAGATAAGAGGAATTGTACTGTATAAAGAGAATGTTGTCTGTCTATTTATTTTTACGCCGCTGTCAATGTTACAGGGAAACGCGGAGCCATCAGACAGAACTGGGCGCTTCGGTGCACCTGGTTAATACTATGCGTCTACATTGTGTGCTTAACAGATTGGGAGCCATTTAAAATTATTATTATTCAAAGGTAGCACCATGGGCTTTCAATAAGGTCTCCTCCCACTGCGGCAGGTTCAGCCTCTTTAACTTGTATTGTAATGGAACAAACACAACTATGACAGATTTTTACACCGACTGATCACACACCGAGAGGCAGAGACAGACAGCTATATGAGTGTAATGGAATTTTTACACTGGCTGGTCAAAGACTGAGAGGCAATAGAGACACAAGCTGTGTGAGTGTGATGGATTAATACACTGCCGTGTCAGAGACTGAGAGGCAACAGAGACACAAGCTGTGTGAGTGTGATGGATTAATACACTGCCATGTCAGAGACTGAGAGGCAACAGAGACACAAGCTGTGTGAGTGTGATGGATTAATACACTGCCATGTCAGAGACTGAGAGGCAACAGAGACACAAGCTGTGTGAGTGTGATGGATTAATACACTGCCATGTCAGAGACTGAGAGGCAACAGAGACACAAGCTGTGTGAGTGTGATGGATTAATACACTGCAGTGTCAGAGACTGAGAGGCAGCACCAAGGGCACTAAGCTATGTGAGATGCTTGAACACACAGCCAAGAACACAAAGACTACTTCACAGGCATTAGAATTTACATGAACCGGGCAAAATCTTAGTCCAAGCAGTACACGTCCCTGAAAACTGATGCTATGATTCTTCTGGAGAAAAAAAATAAGCATAGTATGGAGTGTGATTTTTGAGAGTGAACTCTAAATAAATTAATTTAGAGTGGGATTTTTGAGAGGACTACTAAATAAATGAATCAATTTATTTAGTAGTCCTTTCCTCAGCCCCCCTCTCCAGTCTCATTACTCTAGAAAGCAAAAAGAGGACCAGTCACCTCTGGGATGTCCCTTTCATACAGGGGTAGGGAGGTCCCACCGCTGTATTCCTTGGAGTGTGAAAATTAGGCAGTGACTCTAAAGCCAGCCAAACATGGATCCAAATTCAGCTGGTTCAGCAAGGACTGGCCAAGAATCAATCCATGAATAGGCAGACTGATTGTACCCAAGTTGATCTGTCAATCGACTTGGGTACAACCAGCCTTTTGTATATTTTACATTTGATTAGTGCCGGTGGCTATATCCGCTAGCAGTAATCATTGTGTTCTGCTGGCCAGGAAAGCTCCCTGTAGGAATGCCCCCATTAACACTGACTGTGTTGATAGAAGAATAAAATCGAATCATCTTTGGCCTGCTTAAAGCGGAGTTCCACCCATTTAAAAGTCAGCAGCTACAAAAAGTGTAGCTGCTGACTTTAATTTATCAGGCACTCACCTGTTCCATGGTCCAGTGATGCAGGGGTACGAAGCCCCACTCCTCTCCCTCTCCTCTGCACGGTGCTGGCATTCTAACTGTGGGCGCCCGGCTGTGGCTTCACAGCCGGGCACGCACTGCGCATGCGCGAGCGAATGGCTGGGCAATCTACTGGGGCCTGTGACGTCCCAGAAGATTGCAGGGAGGGAGAGGGGAGAGGTGATCTTCCTTCCGGCGCTGCGGCACCAGGAGAGAAAGTGGGAGCTGGGTGCCTGTCAAAACAGGGTAACCCCCCCCCCCAAAAGAAAAAAACATGACATGCCAAATGTGGCATGTCAGGGGGTCACCAGCACTTAAAGTGGAAGTTCCAATTTTGGGTGGAACTCCAGATTAAGTCTAAATTAGTTCATTTTAATAGGACAGTGGCCTCCAAACTATGGCTCAAGGGCTGGATGCAGCCTTTTGCTTGCCCTTATCTGGCCCTTGGGGCACTATTCCTCCACCGACAACTCCTGATACCAACAATGGGACAATTACTGGCAATGGCACCAACAATGAGGCATTGTTCTTTTTACGGAAACCAATGATGGGGCACTATTCTTCCCACTGACACCAATGATGGGACACTATTCCTCCCACTGACACCAATGATGGGGCACTATTCCTCCCATTGACACCAATGCTGGGGCACTTTTCCTCCCACTGACACCAATGATGGGACACTATTCCTCCCACTGACACCAATGAGAGGGCACTATTCCTCCCACTGACACCAATGATGGGGCACTATTCCTCCCACTGACACTAATGATGGGACACTATTCCTCCCACTGACACCAGTGATGGGGCACTATTCCTCCCACTGATACCAATGATGGGGCACTATTCCTCCCATTGACACCAATGCTGCGGCACTTTTCCTCCCACTGACACCAATGATGGGGCACTATTCCTCCCATTGACACCAATGATGGGACACTATTCCTCCCACTGACACTAATGATGGGACACTATTCCTCCCACTGACAGCAATGATGGGGCACTATTCCTCCCACTGACAGCAATGATGGGGCACTATTCCTCCCATTGACACCAATGCTGCGGCACTTTTCCTCCCACTGACACCAATGATGGGGCACTATTCCTCCCATTGACACCAATGATGGGACACTATTCCTCCCACTGACACTAATGATGGGACACTATTCCTCCCACTGACACCAGTGATGAGACACTATTCCTCCCACTGACACCAATGACAATGATGGGGCACTATTCCTCCCACTGACAGCAATGATGGGGCACTATTCCTCCCACTGACAGCAATGATGGGGCACTATTCCTCCCACTGACAGCAATGATAGGGCACTATTCCTCCCACTGACAGCAATGATAGGGCACTATTCCTCCCCCTAATACCAACAATAGGGCATTGTTTACTCCCACTGAAGCCAGGGGTTGTTCTACTGCCATTGGCTACAGTTGGGCCCTCCTAAAATCTGAAGGATAGCAAACTGGCCCTTTGTTTAGAAAGTTTGGAGACCCCCGTCATATGTTTATTTCATGGAGGATGATGTTCTGGCTAAGAGAGCTCACATGGGGGCCTCAAGAAGCACCCCAGGCAAAATCACCACACCAATTGTCGTATATTCCAGAAATCTAATTGTAATATTCTTCCATTGGGATAACACAAGATGTTACAGTCAACAGGGGTGGCTAAAGTCCCCCTTTATCAGGGCTTTAGAAGCAGTATAAGATTGGAAAGCAGGACTTATAAAAGGGTTCATAAACTTACCAGTCTGTCTGATATAGAAGTGGTGCAGTAGTCAAGCAGCTATCCTCAACTGCAATACTGAAATTGGTGTTACCCTCTTTACTGTGCAATTTGGCAGGTATACCTGGTTCACGAAAGAGGCCGAAAAGAATTGCAAATCTCTTGGCAGCCTTAACCGACCACTTATACCTGCTGCCTGTAGTTCAACTTTAAAGACAACGATCATAACGAACCTGGCCAACATGATTATTCTCCCTCTACTAAAGGAAAACTAGCAAATATAAAACAGCATATATAAAATATCATATTCAAAGTCCCAGCAGCCATGTAAATGTCCTTCACATCACAGTCTGTGATCCAATAAAAGGAAAAAAAAAGGCAAATCAAAAACCACTTTGAAAGCTTGTGTGTAGAGAACGTCCGGTAGGGGGTGCGTGTCGGAGCTGCGCTGAAAATCCTGGCTTTACATCTGTAATTCTCCCGGGTGTTTATTAAATCCTATTGTCTGTTTGCCTTTTTCTAGAGTTAGCAACAGGTGTTGTGAACCGTGTCAATAAAACCCGGCTCAGTGCGCTGTTTGCATAGGAAGGGGGGGGGGGAAAGTGTTACTCGTTCCAAATCTCTGAGGGTTTCTGTATGTAACGTGTGATGTGAAAGCGAAGGCATTAACACCTGCTTGCCTTTATCCAGACGGATGGTGGCTCTTCCACAAGCTTTGCTTTTGCAAAATGATGAAAATGGCCCGAACGTTGAAAGCAGCCCGGTCACTACACCAATTTATTGGGTCCAGCAACAGTTGTCGGTGGAACAGGTGTCCCCATTGGAAGGTATTCCTTCTGGTGACAACTTTTGGATTTCTCATAATTTCAATCTCATTGACATTGGTCCCCTGGACAAATAGTGGGTCAAAGTGTCACTAAACCCACATAATTAAACATTATCAATAAATGGTGTATTATATGCTGTTCATACGCTCACTCAGTCACTATAAGATTTGTTTTCTGTATTCTGCAAAAACCTGGTTGATCCTGCTGTTCTTTGTTTCCCCCTCCTGTCCATGTCCCCACTGCAGTTGGAGATTTTGCAGAGCAGTGTTGGAAGCTCTGCACATGCTCAGTTTTTAATGTATTCCTACCCTGAGCATTTCCCCCCTATCACATCTGAGCAGTCCATGTGACTATAAAGTCAAATACGTAGGGATGTGGGCGTATACACAGTGGTAAATGACAGCCCACTCCCTCCCTCCTCCAACCCGCTGAGACCACCGCCTGTGGAAGGGAATTCCACATCCTTGCCGCTCTTACAGTAAAGAACCCTCTACGTAGTTTAAGGTTAAACCTCTTTTCTTCTAATTTTAATGAGTGGCCGCGAGTCTTGTCAAACTCTCTTCTGCGAAAAAGTTTTATTTCTATTGTAGGGTCACCAGTATGGTATTTGTATATTGAAATCATATCCCCTCTCAAGCGTCTCTTCTCCAGAGAGAATAAGTTCAGTGCTCGCAACCTGTCCTCATAACTAATATCCTCCAGACCCTTTATTAGCTTTGTTGCCCTTCTTTGTACTCGCTTCATTTCCAGTACATCCTTCTTGAGGACTGGTGCCCAGAACTGGACAGCATACTCCAGGTGCGGCCGGACCAGAGTCTTGTAGAGTGGGAGAATTATCGTTTTATCTCTGGAGTTGATCCCCTTTTTAATGCATGCCAATATTCTGTTTGCTTTGTTAGCAGCAGCTTGGCATTGCATGCCATTGCTGAGCCTATCATCTACTAGGACCCCCAGGTCCTTTTCCATCCTAGATTCTCCCAGAGGTTCTCCCCCTAGTGTATAGATTGTATTCATATTTTTGATACCCAAATGCATTATTTTACATGTTTCTACATTGAACCTCATTTGCCAAGTAGTTGCTCACCCCATTAATTTGTTCAGATCTTTTTGCAAGGTTTCCACGTCCTGCGGAGAAGTTATTGCCCTGCTTAGCTTAGTATCGTCTGCAAATACAGAGATTGAACTGTTTATCCCATCCTCCAGGTCGTTTATGAACAAATTAAATAGGATTGGTCCCAGCACAGAACCCTGGGGGACCCCACTACCCACCCCTGACCATTCTGAGTACTCCGCATTTATCACCACCCTCTGAACTCGCAATCCATGTACTCACCCTATGGTCCATGACAACAGACCTTATTTTGTACAGTAAACGTTTATGGGGAACTGTGTCAAATGCTTTTGCAAAATCCAGATACACCACGTCTACGGGTCTTCCTTTATCTAGATGGCAACTCACCTCCTCATAGAAGGTTAGTAGATTGGTTTGGCAAGAACGATTCTTCATGAATCCATGCTGATTACTGCTAATGATACCGTTCTTATTACTAAAATCTTGTATATAGTCCCTTATCATCCCCTCCAAGAGTTTGCATACTATTGATGTTAGACTAACTGGTCTGTAATTCCCAGGGATGTATTTTGGGCCCTTTTTAAATATTGGTGCTACATTGGCTTTTCTCCAATCAGCTGGTACCATTCCAGTCAGTAGACTGTCTGTAAAAATTAGGAACAACGGTCTGGAAATCACTTGAATGAGTTCCCGAAGTACCCTCGGATGCAAGCCATCTGGTCCAGGTGATTTATTAATGTTAAGTTTCTCAAGTCTAATTTTAATTCTGTCCTCTGTTAACCATGGAGGTGCTTCCTGTGTTGTGTCATGAGGATAAACACTGCAGTTTTGGTTACTGAAGCCCCCCGATTCACTTGTGAAGACAGAGGAGAAGAATAAATTCAATACCTTCGCCATCTCCCCATCCTTTGTAACCAGATGTCCTTCCTCATTCTTTATGGGGCCAATATGGTCTGTCCTCCCTTTTTTACTGTTTACATACTTAAAGAATTTCTTGGGATTTTTTTTGCTCTCCTCCGCTATGTGTCTTTCATGTTCGATCTTAGCTGTCCTAATTGCACCCTTACATTTCTTGTTGCATTCTTTATAAAGTCTGAATGCTAAGGATGATCCCTCAACCTTGTATTTTTTGAAGGCCTTCTCCTTTGCTTTTATATGCATTTTTACATTGGAGTTAAGCCATCCAGGACTTTTGTTCGCTCTTTTAAATTTATTGCCCAATGGGATGCATTGGCTAATGCCCTTATTTAATATGCTCTTAAAGCAAACCCATCTCTCCTCTGTATTCTTTGTTCCTAATATTTTATCCCAATTTATGCCTTTTAGCAAGGTTTGTAGTTTAGGGAAGTTGGCTCTTTTGAAATTCAGTGTCTTTGTATTCCCTTTAGGTTTCCTATTTGTGTGATTTATACTGAAACTAATTGACCTGTGATCGCTGTTACCTAAATTGCCCCGTATTTCCACATCCGTGATCAGGTCTGTATTGTTGGTAATCAGTAGATCCAGTAATGTTTTATTTCTAGTTGGTGCGTCTACCATCTGACCCATAAAATTGTCCTGCAAGACATTAAGGAACTGGCGAGCCTTAAATGAATGTGCGGTTCCCTCCACCCAGTCTATGTCTGGATAATTAAAATCCCCCATTATGATAAAACTTCCCATCCTTGCTGCTAATCCAAATTATGATAGGAGATCTGTCTCCACTCCCTCCCTCAGGTTAGGGGGCCTATAGCATACTCCCAGTATTATTTTCCCCTTAGCTTCATCCCTTTGGAGCTCTACTCATAAGGATTCCACCTCCTCCCTAGCTCCCTCAGCGATGTCATCTCTCACATTTACTTGTACATTATTCTTTATATATAGGCATACCTCTCCCCCTTTTTTACCCTCTCTATCCTTGCGGTATAGGGTATACCCTTGAATGTTTGCCAGCCAATCATGAGAGCTGTTGAACCAGGTCTCTGAAATTCCCACAAAATCCAAATCCTCCTCGTACAACAGTATCTCTAGTTCACCCATCTTGTCTGCCATGCTCCTGGCATTGGTGAACATGCCACATAGTTTAGACCGGTCGCATATTGTCCTCGTATTGGGTGTTTCGAGATTGCAACTAGGACTTGCTACTATACTTAGCTTGTGTTTTTGTGTTTTGGTTAACCTACCACTAATGCCCCCAATACTACCCTCTGGAATATCTTCCGCGCTGGCTATCTCTACCTCTGGACCCTCCCCCCCATTGCCTAGTTTAAAAACCCCTCTAACTTTTTGGCCATCTTCATTCCCAGCAGATCTGCACCCTCCTCATTTAGGTGCAGTCCATCCCTTCTATAGTACCGGTTATCGACTGAGATGTCGGCCCAGTCCTCCAGGAACCCAAACCCCTCCTTACTACACCAGCTCTTCAGCCACTTGTTTACTTCCCTAATCTCCCTCTGCCTTTCTGGTGTGGCTTGATGTACCGGTAGTATTCCTGAGAATACTACCTTGGAGGTCCTTTTCCTCAATTTAGCTCCTAAGTCCCTAAAATCGTTCTTTAGGACACTCCATCTGCCTCTGACTTTGTCATTGGTGCCAACGTGCATCAAAAGGGTTGCACTGCAAAAGGTTAATTGCTTGTTTTAGTCTAAGTGGAAAAAAAAAAGAACAGATTTACTTACCCGATCCTCTGCCTTTTCTCACAGCTAGACCGGCCCCCACAGCTTCTTCTTGCCAACAATTCAGCGGGCTAAGTTCCTGACATCATCAAGACCAAAGCAGGGTCCATAGCCGTGTATTAGATGTGAGGACACTGAGGGACAGTCCAATGCCAGAGCGTTGGGAAGTGCCACCAGCCTAAGGAGCACAGGATCAGATAAGCATAACTGATTCTCCTCTCTCCTCTAACCCCACTGAAAGGGATAATGTTTCAGTTGCCTTTAGAGATGGGCTTTAAAGCATATCTATGGTCAAAATGTAAAATCATATACTTTTTCATTTACACTTTGTATTTCTATTACTTCTAGCCTATTCCTATTATTCTAAACAATCCTAAAGTTTGTAAACGTACTTTGTGAAGATCCCCACACATTTACTTCTTTGAATTCTGTGATAGGTATTCACTATGCTCTGTAAGTAGGCACTGTTGTGTCACCAATTTCACAGAGCCTGAGAGGAGGAGTTTCAGGCTCAGCACAGGAATTACTGATTTTGGGCAGCAAGGTACCATGGGATATGTAGTCCTTAGAAAGGGAAAATAAACAGTAGAGGAAATGCTGCAAAGCATGCAGGGAATCCAGAAAGTTGTGGAAAGAAACAGGCAGCAGACAGGCAGAACTCACAACATGAACAGAGATTATCAAGTAAGTTTAGATTTGATTGTCAGAAATAATTATCTCTCTATGTAATGCAGGCAGATCATTGCTGATGGGGAGGGGCCAGCAGGGTGCTGTATCCCAGATAGCAAGGATAACTTGTCACAAATTTGTGGCAGTGTTGAATTGTAAGTCTCATAACTTACTGCACATTTTCACTGGAAAGTTGTACACTTGCAGAGCACATGAAGCACAAGTTCTAGTTGACACTTTTCCCATTTGTAGCAAATGTGACGTGGCAAGTCTCTAGCGAGAGCAAAGTTGCAGTGGTGAGTCTACAGCAAGATTGCTGCAAGTCTACAGTATGAAAAATCAGCCACAGTGACCCCATGCCAGAATGATTGGCATGTAATATTGTCGGTATACAAAGGTGGATAAGATCACTGAGGAAGTCCCGCTTAGGGACGATACGCGTGTGAGAGGACTTTATGATGTCACTGCAGCCACCTTATCCACCTATGTATACCGACAATATCACATGCCATTCATCCTAGCACTGGGGGTACATTGATTTTTATGTGAGTACCTGATTGTTATGCATAAAAAGAAAGTATTTTAGCCACACAGTGTGCACTCTATATTTTGTCATTGTTTTTTTCATGGTACTACGGTTGGAATTTAAGAGTGACAACGTGCGGTTGTTAAAAGTGGTTGTACATCGTATCCTATTCATCTGTACATCCAAGCTTCCATCTGTGACCACTGTAAGTGGCAAACGCCTGTTTGACCCATCTGTTAGCTCAGGGGGTCCAGTGATTGAGGTGAGCGGTTTGGCTAGCTGGTGGAGGAATCACTGATTAGGAGATATCACATGAATGTCTATGAACACCCTTATCACCGCTGAGGAGATCTTATCTGTCAACTTTTATATCCATCTTTTATACCAAAGAGGACTTTTTAACATCTTATGCCATGAGCAATCTGTTATTTTGTTTCTGTATATATTCTTAGCGCTGCACTGTTATTTACCTATTACATGTTCAGAAGGATTTTCACATATTGACCTTTTAGTGTACAGCTGCTTTAATTTTGTGAGTTTATGTATATCGTCTTGCGCTGACTGAACCCCCATATTTTACAAGTCTAGCAATAACTTAGCAAGTCATTTTCAAACTTGCAGCACAATTGCTTGCTATCTGGGATATATCTTCCTGAAAACATCACAGCTCTCTGCTTTGGTACTCCTCTCAAGAGCCCTCAGTCCTGATGCAAGCAGTGCGCTGGCTCATGGGAGGAGTTATGCAGATATTAAAATGCCTTGATGGGTGGATGTCAATCTGGAGGAATGGGTGTTCCTAGGCAGGCTTTATTTGCATACAAACCTCTCTGGGTAATGCCTATATGTGATGCTGAGCCGTAATGATTGAAAGGACTGTAATCCAGTGAATGAAAAGGGTGAGCCAGGGGCAGTCAGGCTGGGGAGGAAAGGGCTAGATCAGGGGTGTCAAACTCAATTTCATTGTGGGCCACATCAGCATTATGGTTGCCTTCGAAGGGCTGTCTGCATCTGTTAGACAAGATGTCCAGAGCAGCCCACCCCCCTTACATCAGATGTCAAAAGCCCTCTGCCATCAGAATTTAAGAGTCCATCACCCTCCCTTACATCACAGTACATCACCTTATCTTTCCGGGAAAAAGCTGGGGACAGAGTTGGGAAGGAGAAAGTGCAGGGTCTGGAGGAGGACCAGAGGAGGCCTGGAGTCAGCTGTCGGAGTCTGCTGAATACTGAAACCAGGGGAGGCGGAGACGAGTGGGTGCCGCAGCTGCACATAAAAGTGCAGGATCTGTAGAAGGAGTTCTGTCTTCCCCTCTGCTGAACACTGCTGAGAATGGGGGGGCAGAGACAAGCCTCTCTGCGGCTGCACAGAGAAGAGCAGGATCTAGCGGAGGAGTTCTGTCCTCCTCTCTTCTGCTGACTGCTGAGACAAAGTGGTGACAGAGATGAGAGGGGTGCAGCAGCTGCAGGAGAGGTGCGAGGGCCACGTGAAAAGGCCTGGATGCTGGACATCCTCCAGCCAGGGAATGAAGTGGGCTCTGTCTGACATGCTGCAGCATCTACTGCACATTGTGAGAAGCTCACAGTGTACAGTGTAATCAGAGTAAGCAATTTCAGTAAGGAGAGGAGCCTGTACACCTGTGTAAGATGCAAGGGTAGGTTGGAGGTCAGCTTTATGATCACTGGGAGTCATGTTGTGTCTGTGCCCCCCCCCACCACTGACTATCCCACATGTAGCTGGCCGGGAGGCACCAGCAAGTCATCTTGTTTCACAGAAAGCTGTTGTAGAGTTTTCAAAAAACAAATTGTGACACTGCCATGCTGGAGATTTTTCTGGTATGAGATAGGAGGGTGTTTGCTGTGATTCCATGGCCCCATAGGATGGCTGAGCGGCGGCGGCGGCGGTGTGTCCGACTCAGACGCTGGTCTCTAGCACATGAGCATTAATTGGCAGGAGGGAACTAAAATGTATCTTTATGAAAAATGCAGCGCTCTCACTGTGAATAGCAGCAGTCAATACATCCCCGCAGTATGGACAGCTCCATTTGCAGAATATGGATTTTCTCATAAATATAAAAAAAGGTTAATTAATAACCTCGCCACAATCTAACAAAAACTAACGGAAATCCCTCATTCCGCCGCAGACACGGAACATTAACATTTACTCTGAAAAATTAGACACTGCCTTAAAAAGGAAAACTGCGCACACATTCCATTTAAATAAGTCATGAAATCGACAGAAATCTGTTTAATACTATTTATCAGCTGAAAGCTGAAATCAGCCTCTCAGGGGCAATTGCTCTTCTGATAATGGACACAAAATTGGACTTGGTTAGTGGCGTTTACTAATGTTTACAAGTAGAGTAGGCAAGAAGGGGGGGGGGGGGGGGCAGAGAATAAGCAGGACTGCGGCGTATGAAAAATTTTGTCACATTCCTTATAGTACATGTACAGTAAACCCAAACACTAATACCTTCTATGATCTTCAAATGTCTTTTGTAACATTTTTAAATTTGCATCTTTTATTAAAGAAATGCCAATCCTGCTATGAAGGTCCTTGTTCAGAAACTCAGGGGTTGATTTGTAAAAAAAATTGCATTGCCATTCACACAGTAAAAGTGCACATACATTCCTTCTGTGCAAATGGGGCAACGAACAGATATAAATAGGCTAAATTCTGTGCTGCTCGAACAAAATAGTTGATTTTAAAAGGAAAATACAGCATTTGGCCACTAGAGGGAGAAAACTATTTTAAGAAAGCTCTACAATACATAGCCCCATCTAGTGGCCAAATGCGATATTTTGCTTTTTAAATCTATTTGCAAAGAAGCAGCACAGCACATAACCTTATTTAAAGTGTAACTCCACTTTTGTTGAGAAAAAAACATTCCCCCCTGGGTGATCTATGTAAATTGCAAGGAGTATAACAACCTTTGTTGAAGATTCCTACCTTTTGTTATTCTGAAGAAATCCCTGTGTGTTTGTCTGTGCCTTTGTACTGAGTGGGTCTAATGGGAGGTGGTTTCATAATTATCAGTCAGCTGTGGCAGCTGCAGGGCACTAATGAGGTAATCTGCTGGGCCTGCATCCCTTTAGACGTGCTCCTATCGGAAATACCTCACCAAAAATGACATTTTTGTTGCAGGGGATGCCTGAAATCTGACTTGTATCTTAGGTAGACTTCTAGGAAAATTGGTGAGCCAATCACACAAGCAGGAAATGATGTTTCTGGAGAGTGGTCAGTACACATTCTGTGTACAGAACAACTCCAGGTAGCCATATTGCTTTGCATTTATAGAAAATTACAGTGGCTGCAGATTGAAAAGGAAAAGTAATTTTTAATAACATTCAATTACAATATGACTTGTGTCACAATTGTACACGCTATATTCTTTTTTCTGTATTTTTTCCTCCCACGAAAGTGAAGTTACCCTTTAACTTTTCATTCGCACAGGACGAATTTACATGCACTTTCACTGGGTGAATGGTTATGCAAATTCTTTATTAATCATTACTGGTACAAAAAAAGAGTACTCCAATGGAGACTAAAAAAGGCCATTTCAACACACATTACACAGGCATGGTAAACTGTTGTCACCATTAGAAGACGTGTTTTGAAAAAATGCCATGCAGCCATTGCTGGAGAGAATGTAGACAGGAAGTTGATGCAAAGAGGTTGCAGGAGATCAGCAGCACTGAGATGCCACATACAATGAAAAAATATAAAAACAAGGATTTTATGTTTTAAAAAGTTCAATGGTTTATAATGCACACAGCCAAATACATGTCATCCAGTGATGTATTTGCATCTACTTTAACCAAAAAAAAGTGTCATTGTTCATAGTTTTGAATTCCTGAACCCACCAAACTTTAATTCCCAACTCCGCCCTCTGTAGGCTCCTCACTGTCTATCGGAATGGTACAAGGAACACAGGTAAGAGATCGTGTCCCGGCTGATTATGTATATCAGAACCTCATCGCCTTTGTCAGTTTTGCACTAACAGCGGGTTGAAATCACTCAACTTTAGCAGAGCTGCATTTGTTGCTTGACCAGCATTAGCAGCTGATTGATTAGATTTCCTCTTCAAAAAAGGTAATAATAATCTGCAGTGTCTTCAGAGGTTGGCTTATTTGCAGATATCCTCCATAAGAAGAATTATTGATGGCGGTCTTGTTATATGGCATTGTCATGACTTTTAATAGGCTTGCATTTAAAGAAGACATGTACAGATGCAGAGGCCATTATGGTGCTTAATAGCCGGCTATAAAATCCCAGATAACGACGCTTCACCTATGACTTATGTGCCGTTTAATGGACTCGCTCTAAAATATTGCATTATGGATTTCCCGCCAAAACATTGTAACCGACACAATGATAAGCGCGTGCCCGTATAATTTATCCCATTGTAATGGAGGAGATGGCTTCACAGATAATGTTATTAGAGGCCAGGAACAAAATGGTTTCTTCTTATTATCAATATTACAAGATGTGAGCAGAAAACAAGAATAAAGATCACCCACACCACACAATTTATTGTGTCATCTTTCTCATGCTTTAGTCTTGTTGACAAGATTAATAATTCCTCGACCCTATGAGGACTTGAGAAGTTACAGTTCCAGGAAATATTTTAACTGGAATATTAGGATATAGTACTGTGCAAAAGTTTTAGGCATGGTGCGAAAAAATGTAAATGAAGAATGCCTTCAGATATAAAAGTGTTAACCACTTCAGCCCCGAAAGGATTTGCCCCCTTAATGACCAGGCCATTTTTTGCGATACGGCACACCGTCGCTTTAACTGACAATTGCGCAGTCGTGCGAAGTTGTACCCAAACAATATTGACGGCCTTTTTTACCCGCAAATAGAGCTTTCTTTTGGTGGTATTTGATCACCTCTGCGGTTTTTATTTTCTGCGCTATAAACAAAAAAGGACCGACAATTTAAAAAAAAATATTTTTTTTTTACTTTCTGCTATAATACACATCCAAAATTATATATATATATATATCTATATATATAGATATATATATCTATATATCTATATATATAGATATATATAAACTAATTTATTAATCAGTTTATATATATAGGTTTATATATATTCTTCTACATATTTTTGGTAAAAAAAAAAAATCGCAATAGGCGAATATTGATTGGTTTGCGCAAAAGTTATCGCATCTACAAACTACGGGATAGATTTAGGGACTTTTTAAAAAATAGTTTTTACTGTTAATGGCGGCAATCTTTGATTCTTAGCGGGACTGCGACACTGCAGTGGACAAATCTGACCCTAAATGACACTTTTTGGGGACCAGTGACATCATTACATTGATCAGTGCTATAAAAATGCACTGTTCAATGTAAAAATGACACTGGCAGGGAAGGGGTTAACACTAGGGGGCGATCAAGGGGTTAAGTGTGTTCCCTGGGTGTGTTCTAACTGTAGGGTGGATGGGCTCACTGGGACATGACAGAGATCACTGTTCTCGATCACTGGGAACAGAAGATCTCTGACATGTCATTAGGCAGAACAGGGAATCACCTTGTTTCCATTCTGCCTCTGTACACAGTGATCGCGGGTCGCCGGCAGACATTGAGTCCACGGTGCACGCGCGCCTGCTATCCTCCTTGCATAGACTGACGTACTCATACGGCGGTTTGCACAGAAGTGGTATGCACAAATCTGTAAAGTGCTTGGTGCTTCAAAACTTTGCAAAATGTGAGGTGACTCTCCCTTCGGTGACCTCACTCACCAGAAACAATAGACCCTCAGCTTTGCAGTCTGGGATCTTTGCAGTGATGTGATCGTACTTCCGGTTTATGCTAACCATTGATACAATTTCCGCCTCCGTGGAACGCACGCCATACAGCGGCAAACTCGGATGTTTTTTACTGATGCCCTTCTTTGCCAAATATCCTGTAAGTGGCGCTTGTAATGCGCTTGATAATTTATGTTAAGCCGTAATTCACTGAGTTTTTTCTCTATTTTCCCATCTATGGAGTGTGTTATATCCTTTCTGTCATAAAGCACACTCTTGGAAGAGTTTTTGAGGAACCATCCTACATATCCCCAGATCAATAGATCACTGCCTTTTTTGATCCCAGACTGCAAAGCTGAGGGTCTATTGTTTCTGGTGAGTGGGGTAACCGAAGAGGGAGTTACCTCACATTTTGCAAAGTTTTGGAGCACCATTGCACTTTTTTATAGAAGCACCAAGCACTTTACAGATTTGTGCATATTACATAACTCCCAACTTTTTGAGATGGGAATCAGGGACACCTATCGGCAAAAGTATGCAGGCATAGGACACACCCCTTGCCACGCCCCCTTAAAGGAGAATTGTACAAAATAACAAGATTGGGTAAACCCACAGGTGCTTTTTTACCATTACTATTCCTTTAGATTGGCTTTTGGAATTTACAAATGCAGCAATTTAGAAATCGGATGAAAGGTTTAGCGCTGGAAAACACTTTTTGATAGATAAAAAGTGCATTTTATATACAACTATATAGATCAGACCAAAATGAGGGACAAATGAGGTGGAAAGAGGGACAGACGGACTTTGTTCCAAATCAGGGATAGTCCCTTGAAATCAGGGACAGTTGGGAGCTATGCATTAGAGCTGCACGATTCTGGCCAAAATGAGAATCGCGATTTTTTTGCTTAGGATAAAAAGATCACGATTCTCTCATGATTCTTGCGATGTAAAATCTTTCACATTATACAAAAAAAAAAAAAAAAATGGGCTAACTTTACTGGTTAGATTTTTTTTCAATTTAATAAAGTAATTTTTTCCAAAAAAATTGCATTTGAAAGACCGCTGCGCAAATACAGTGTGACATAAAATATTGCAACAACCAGCATTTTATTCTCTAGGGTGTCTACTAAAAAAATATATACGTTTGGGGGTTCTAAGTAATTTTCTAGCAAAAAAAAAAATGATTTTAACTTGAAACCAACAAATGTCAGAAAAAGGTTTAGTGTTTAAGTGGTTAAACTTTTTTCACTTAAGCCCCGTACACACGGTCGGATTTTCCGATGGAAAATGTGTGATAGGACCTTGTTGTCGGAAATTCCGACCGTGTGTAGGCTCCATCACACATTTTCCATCGGATTTTCCGACACACAAAGTTTGAGAGCAGGATATAAAATTTTCCGACAACAAAATCCGTTGTTGGAAATTCCGATCGTGTGTACACAAATCTGACGGACAAAGTGCCACGCATGCTCAGAATAAATAAAGAGATGAAAGCTATTGGCCACTGCCCCGTTTATAGTCCCAACGTACGTATTTTACGTCACTGCGTTCAGAACGATCGGATTTTCCGACAACTTTGTGTGACCGTGTGTATGCAAGACAAGTTTGAGCCAACATCCGTCGGAAAAAATCCTAGGATTTTGTTGTCGGAATGTCCGAACAAAGTCCAACCGTGTGTACGGGGCATTACACAGGAAGTCTATTCCATTGACAAACTGTTACAGTGTTTATACTTAAGTTCAACTGATAAAGAATGTTTTGTTTCTTGGCAGACTGTCTGGTTTTTCTCTTCCTTTCTTTTGAGGGCTGTGGTTTCAGAAGAGCAGAGAGAATTCTTTGCATAGAAAGAATTGTGAAACACTTTAGTCATAACGATTCTTGACGATTAATCACGATAACGATTCTTGACGATTAATCACGATAACGATTCTTGACGATTAATTGTGCAGCTCTACTATGCATATTATATTATATATAATTTTGTTGTATTTGGATTTCGTATGTCACAAACACATAGATGTATATGGCACTAATCACCAAGATGTGTATTTTATAATATAGGCTGCCAGCGCTTTTTTATACTTTCTTTATAATAGAACAAGCTCACAGGTGGTAAATATGGCAGAATGAACAACATGAACATCTTTGTTTGTCGCCAAAGCCAGAGAAGTACAAATATTAGCGCTAGCGGGTGTGAAAACATGGAGGGTTATTAGCAGCCGGGGAAAAGAAACGGCGTCTGAGCTCATTAAAACATCAATAACCGGGACAACAGGTTTGAGGGTGAGGCAATAGCTTCCAAATTGAAAAGAGCCACTTAGTTTGTACAAAGCTTGGATGTCTTTTTCTTTGTCGTCAAAATGCATGTTTTGCAAATGACTTGATTAACATTTAAAAGGCCGATTGCAGTTGGTGCTCGGGGCCATCAGAGCAGAGAATAAAGCTGAGGCCTGCTTTTCCACCCCCACCGACATGCAGCCTGTTATATACATCATTTCACAGAGACAGATTGCTGTTGGGAAACGAAAGGAAAATGTAAAAAGGTGTCTTTTTTATTTAATTTGATTTTTATTTTAAGGTAAGGAGGATTATGTCCCGTCATAACAGGGAAGGAATGATGTATTAAATCTAGCGCTTCAAGACAGACATGCACAGTTGAGCAGGAGAGAATTTAGGCAAGAAAACTGCAAAACATTACATCCAAACTGAATGTTTTATCACCTCAAATAAATTTTAATAGGTTGGTTATTTAATGCAATAAAAAGAAATGGATTTTTTTCAACACAGTGCGCCCTTAGCAACACATCCCTTTCTCGTAACCTAGGTACGAGCGTGAGTTGGCCAATCACAGGCTGGGGGTGGAGAGGTGACCACATCATATTACTTAACTGCAGTACAAAAAAGTCAGGTCACAAAACCTGCTGGGCTGTGTAGCAGAGCAGTGCATATCTCAGGACTGGATAGACACATACAAATCCTTTCTCAGCTAGAACAGCTCCCTTATATGGGTTTAAAAGGTTCATTTAGCCGTTTAAAAATGACACCGATCTTTGTCAGCACAGTATACTAAATCTTATTTCTATTAATCATCCTCCTGCTTGGTGACATAAAGTGTGGGGTGCAGTAATGGTTCTGCCAGTCATATAAATCCTGGGCTAACCTAGAAAGATCCCAGTAGATAACTTTTTTACTGGCTGTGGGTGTATTTCATCATAGTATAATTACATAATGTGAAAAAATGCAGCGCTAAAACAAAATATGTTTATAAAACACATATGTGTGAACTGACAAAGTTCAGTGATAAATGGGTATTACCCAGTGCAATATATATGTGAAAAAACATATAACGATGATAGAGTCCAAACATTGAAATGGATGACAAATCCAATGGAACTATGGAGGTCCTCCGACATGCAATTCATCTAATAATAACTCTTGAAGTGAAGAAGGTGTAAACACTCTTACCAGAGCAGATGGATTTGAATGCCAATGACACCGAATCAAACAGGCTTAGAGATCCAGATGGATGGTTCTCCCAGGTGGTAATAGGGGTCCCAGATCTCCAAAGATATCTCCTCTAGACTGGAACGGCTGTAATAATATCCACCGGACCGAGGAAACGACACATCCAGTGGGGACGTCCAAATCTCTCATGGAACCAAAAGTTTTGGGAAAAAAATATAGAATGCTCAGATGGTGCAGATCAAAAGGGTAAGTTTATTGGAACCAACCAATATACAGTAGTTAAAAAGTGATCACATAAAAAAGGTATAAAAGCAATGTAGAGAACTAAGAGCCTTGCCCGATGCGTTTCGTCCTATTTGGACTTCTACAGGGACATCAAATTGTTGACCTTGTAGAAGTCTTTCAAGATCATTTCATTGTTTGGACTCTATCACCTTTATATGTTTTTTCACATATATATTGCACTTTTATCACCGAACTTTGTCAGTTCACACATATGTGTTTTATATACATATTTTGTTTTAGCGCTGCATTTTTTCACATTATTTTATTAGAATTTTTGTCACATTCTAGTGTAGCTGCTTGCCATTTTATTTTATTTTATTGGGTTAGCGCAGTTATACCACTTGCACTTGATAGTATAATTACAGCCAATTACTTCAATAGGAGCAAATGGTGGGGTAAATCTGCCTTGTACAGGGAGCTGACAATCACAAATGCTTACTAGACTAGACAACTTAGAAAAGCGTTAGAATATTCAGTCTCTTTAGTATAACTACATAGGCTAACTTACACAAGATTTTATTAGCTCCTTTATATCGTTTTTGCATACTTTTTTAGGTAAGCCTGTACAACTGTAGTTATTTAAGGTACAGCTATAACCAATGAGTCAATCAACACTTGAAAATAAGTCATATTATACTGAACATATTTTAAAAATAACATATGCAAATATCTGGTGACGCTGCCAGTGGCCCCCCTCCTCCTCCTGTAGAATACAGATCTAAGTGCCCTGCAGGTAATTCAGTGCAGCATTGTCACCCTGCTTACTACACTGTAGTCATACAAGCTTAAGCTGGCCATACAATGCTTGAATTATGGCGGATTCCTGCTGGCAGTGTAAGGCCCTGCCAACACTGATCCCCTCAACAAAAGTTGATCATTTAATTGACTGGTATGGTATGGTACCAGGTGATTGGAGAAAAGCCAATGTAGCACCAATATTTAAAAAGGGCCAAGATACATCCCTGGGAATTACAGACCAGTTAGCCTAACATCAATCGTATGCAAGCTCTTGGAGGGGATGATGAGGGACTATATACAAGATTTTAGTAATGACAGCGGTATCATTAGCAGTAATCAGCATGGATTCATGAAGAATCGTTCTTGCCAAACCAATCTATTAACCTTCTATGAGGAGGTGAGTTGCCATCTAGATAAAGGAAGACCCGTAGACGTGGTGTATCTGGATTTTGCAAACACATTTGACACAGTTCCCCATAAATGTTTACTGTACAAAATAAGGTCCGTTGGCATGGACCATGGGGTGAGTACATGGATTGAAAACTGTATACAGGGGTGAGTTCAGAGGGTGGTGATAAATGTGGAGTACTCAGAATGGTCAGGGGTGGGTAGCGGGGTCACACAGCGTTCTGTGCTGGGACCAATCCTATTTAATTTATTCATAAATGACCTGGAGGATGGGATAAACAGCTCAATCTCTATATTTGTGGACAATACAAAGCTAAGCAGGGCAATAACTTCTCTGCAGGATGTGGAAACCTTGCAAAGACCTGAACAAATTAATGGGGTGGGCAACTACATGGCAAATGAGGTTTAGTGTTGAGAAATGTAAAATAATGCATTTGGGTGGCAAAAATAAAAATGCAATCTACTCACTAGGGGGAGAACCTCTGGGGGAATCTAGAATGGAAAAGGACCTGGGGGTCCTAGTAGATGATAGGCTCAGCAATGGCATGCAATGCCAAGCTGCTGCAAACAAAGCAAACAGAATATTGGCATGCATTAAAAAAGGGATCAACTCCAGAGATAAAACAATAATTCTCCTACTCTACAAGACTCTGGTCCGACCTCACCTGGAGTATGCTGTCCAGTTCTGGGCACCAGTCCTCAGGAAGGATGTACTGGAAATGCAGAGAGTTCAAAGAAGGGCAACAAAGCTAATAAAGGGTCTGGAGGATCTTAGTTATGAGGAAAGGTTACGAGCACTGAACTTATTCTCTCTGGAGAAGAGACGCTTGAGAGGGGATATGATTTCAATGTACAAATACTGTACTGGTGACCCCACAATAGGGATAAAACTTTTCAGCGAAAGGGAATTATATAAGACACGTGGCCATTCACTAAAATTAGAAGAAAAGAGGTTTAACTTTAAACGGCGTAGAGGATTCTTTACTGTAACAGCGGTGAGGATGTGGAGTTCTCTTCCACAATCAGTGGTTTCTGCAGGGAGCATTGATCATTTCAAAAAACTATTAGATAAGCACCTGAACGACCACAACATGCAGGGATATGCAATGTAATACTGACATAAAATCACACACATAGGTCGGACTTGATGGTCTTTTTTTTGGCCTCACCTACTATGTAACTATGTAACTTCTGTCAAAGGAGTCTATTGTCAGCAGCTGTCAGAATACAATAGCCTGTCTGTTAATGTGGATGGAGAAATCTGTACATGTATGGCTAGCTTAGAGCTCTGTGTCACTACATTACAGTAAACATTATCAGCTTTGTCACCATGGATAACCCTCTTTTCTCCTTAGGCCCCTTGCCCCCAACCAGCAGCCCTTTGGTATATGATGTGTAGCACTCAGACCTCAGCAGCCTGTAGTGGGAACATTGATTAGGGTAAAAGCATTGATCATTACTAGCCTCATCTAACGTGTTCCCCATTTCGAGTTGTCTTCTGCAGCATATCACCAGCCAAAAATGTCTCCTGTCCACACTTTCTGACCCTCATTTCTTTTATTAGGTCTGCAATTTCTGACAGTCCTATCAAGCATTACAAATATTGAACATTATGTGCGGCCCTTTGGTGATGTCAGGGGCTGCATTTGAAGCCCTCTGTAGTTTATAAGTTGGCAGCCACTGGGTTAGGCCTACAACACTGCCTACAATTCTTATGAGGCAGCATCATTACTTATGGCAAATGTAGTCCAAATGGCATCCTAAGCTTGGTGGAAGTGACCCAAGACACCCTCTTCAATCCCTCCTCCCAGCTCCATCCAATGATGGGGGCCCCATGATAGTGTCATAGGGCAAAGAAGAAGATTTCATGCAGTCTAGGAGAAGGTAGGTAAAAATAAAAAAAAAGGCTGTCATACCTTTCCATGCTGAAGGGGAGTCAATTAGCCAAAAAAATCCATATTTGTTAAGAGACAAACTTTGAGACAGAATATTTTATCTCTTTCATGTCCGATGAAAGTGTTAAGGTATCCTACTGAATACAGCTGAATGTGTAACGTCTTCTATATTCTTGTCACCTGCAAGAGAGCCCTTCCTAATCAGCAATTCACAAAGCACAGAGCATTCCACATCGAGATATTAAGGGAATTAATATTGATGGCAAACCAAATCCTCAAATATCTCATTAGAGGTTGGCATTTCCGTGACGGATTCCATATTATGGAGGATATTTCTGTGCAAGTAGACCTGAATCTCTCTCTGCTCTGTCTTTGGGTACACTGTCCCTCTCTCTCTCTCGCCCCAAACCTTGCAGTTGTTGAGGTGTCAGTGTGAGTGGTGTGACAGTGAAAATGTGCCTATAGCACCACTTAGGAAAATGCTGACTGACTAGAGCTGTAATGGAGCTGAACAGGAGCCTGGGGCCATGTGATCTTAGTGGACCCAGTGACTCCATTCTGTCAGCACCGCTGCATGTTAAATGATTCTAAAATGTGCTGCTCTTATAATGCTATGCTTACTAATGAGACATAAAGAGCGCCAAATGCCCAGATTCTCTCCGGCCTGGCCTGTGCCAAGGCCTGGTGGCAGCAATATGGCACATGGCTAACAAATGTGTACACCTATCCAATTAGAATTTAATAATGGACACCAGGGCACTGTAATGGAACTCTGAAAATGATATGTATTAAGTGATTGGTCTGTACAGGTTTTTGATCCATTGCATCCAACTGCATGTGTTCAAATTTTACTTGATGCAACGGGGTCAGTCTCTGGCTGCATACAGTTAACTATGTAATATTCAGACATTGTCCCTGCAGTTGCCTCATGACAATTAGTGAACCTTGTAGGCTGAACATAGTGGTCACGTTAAGAGCCCGTACAATCCTATTTAAAAAAAATTAGGGATGGGATACAGCACTCCACCTAATTGTTGGAATTAACTTTGGTATGCTTTAGTAAATTTTAAAGGCCAACTCTGGGCACAAAAACTTTCATTTACCAAATATTCCCACAAAGAATGTAAATCCTCTTTGTGTGCACCAAATGTCTTTGCAGCCCTAGGTATATTTCCTTATCTCCAGTATCAGTGACATCAGTATCAGTCACTGCACTCTACATAGCCTGTGCAGAGAGCAGAGCTGAGGGAGGGATCCACACTACAGGCTACCTGCAGAAAACTACAGGAAAGGGGCGGAGACAAGACCAGTCATCCTGCAGAAGGAGAGAGAGCAGCAGTGACCGGTCTTTATTACAGGAAGCTCCTACACAGAGGAACATTTTTTACTGCACAGATCTGGAAGAAATACATAAGCACACCACAATTCAAGGAAGAATACGCACAATTCTTGTATTTAGACAATATCTGCTTATCCCAGAGTTCAGATTTAGAAACAAAAATCTAGTCATTGTATTAACTGGATTTTATTTTTTATTTTTTTGTGTACAATATCTTAGTTCAGTGCAGTTTCTCCTGTATTTAAAGTGTTACTAGACCCACAAAAGTAAAATCAGTGTGTATATGCAGTAAAGCATCCTTCTAATACTGTGGGACCTAAGGGGTTAATCCTCTGCATTGCATAAAATGGCTGTTTGATCCTGTTTTCTCCGATCCTCCCCTTCTTCCACTGTCCCCAAACCATCTCCTGATAGAACAGTGCCTTGGGGGCACTCTGCACATGCTCAGTTTGGTGTGTATTGCTAGAGAGTTTTTTTTTTTTTTCCTTGGGAAAGTGCATGTGATCAGCACAGGGCCAATCAGCACTGTCCAGACAGAGGGTCAGGGGTCCTGCAGCCTCATAGAACAATCAGGGGAGAATCAAAACTCCTCCTACAAGCTTTAACCAGACACTGATAGATGTCTCAAGACTGCTGCTGATGAGAAAAGGTATTTAGTGGTTTAGATTTAGGCTGCTTTCACACTGGGGCATCGGCGCCGTCGGTGGTAAAGCACCTCTATTTTTAGTGGCGCTTTACCATCGTTTTTGTGGAGGTTTTTGGCCGTTAGCGGGGTGCTTTTAAACCCCGCTAGTGGCCAAAAAAAGGGATAAAACTACCCACAAAGCGCCGCTGCAGTGACGCGTTGCCGGCGGTGCCCATTCATTTCAATGGGCAGGAGGAGCGGTGTATACAGCGCTCTTTCACCACTCCAAAGATGCTGCTTGCAGAAGTTTTTTTAACATCCTGCCAGCGTTTTTCAGGAGCTTTACAGGCACTATTTTTAGCCCAGAAGCGCCTGAAAAACGCCTCCAGTGTGAAAGGGGTCTTACTAAAATAATTGCATTTCCATGTTCTGTGTACTGTGGGAGACCAGACGAAGTGAATGCAGGGTCCTGGGTTTAGTAACACTTTCATATGATAAATCGCAAGGTAACGTGGTAAAATAATGAGCAGTGCAAAGAGTATCCTTCACTAATTTCATTCTCTGAGGCTTGTGCAGGCTCACCAAAAGTATCCATTGTCCCCACTGAGAAGTGCTCGCCACTGGCTTGTTGCTATGGAGATCCATCTTCAGTTTTGGCTGACAATAGAAGATTCAGATAAATTCAATGTTCTGCTCTGACTAGTTAGGACAAAATTTGAACATTAGCAGCTATGCGTCATGGATACCTCCAAAGCTTTTGTAGGCAAAAAAAAAAAATAGGACAGAATAGCTAACAACAGCCAAAGTGAATTATTTTCACCATCCTGACATTTAGTAATAAATTGGACAGGAAAGTGATGATACAAAAGCTTTTTTTTATGTCACTTCAGTCCTGGAAATATTCCATTTATAATCCAGTAAACAATTAACCCTGGTGACCTTGCCATTCCGAGTCCCAATTATATACAATATCTGAGCCCTGGTGAATGGAGAGGTTTTTGAATCTCTGAAAAGCGTTGAAAGTTTTATACTATATGAATGAACAGCATTATTAAAAGATTTTGGACTCTTAAACCTTTGGTCTGGTGTTCTTGTTTGACTTTTTTTACATGATCCTGAACTTTGCGTCCCCTGGTTAAAAGATGCCCTAAGTTGAATCCAGTACCTCTAATGTACATGTTTCAAGTTTTTATTGCTATCTGAATGAACGAATGAATGAATGAATGAGTGACTTGTATAGTGCTACCTATGCGAACTGAATCGCCTCTGGGCGCTTTTGCTGCTGTGTCCATCTGCGGTATAGCGCGGTCCTTTACCCCATTGGTGCCCCGGCGCTTACAGACACATACACATTTTTTGGCCAATTTTTAGACAGGGTCTAATTAACCTACCAGCATGTCTTTGGTGTGTGGGAGGAAACTGGAGTACCCGGAGGAAATCCATGCAGGCACAGGGAGAACATGCAAACTCCAGGCAGATGGTGTCCTGGTCGGGATTTGAACGAGCGACCCTATTGCTGCTAGGTGAAAGTGCTAACCACTACACCACTGTGCTGCCCCTCTGTGGAAATTTTGCTACATTTCCTGTCTCAGGGACACAACAGGAAGTGAGTGAAAGTCTCCCCAAAATGAAGAGGAATGCCACCCTGGAACAAGTGTCGCCATTGCTAGATGTCCCATTTCCCCTCCTTATCTTTCTGTCACAGGAACAACCCTAAAATTTGGTGTGTATAGTCATAATGAGAATTGATCTACCAAACGGGGACATAAACAACAATAAGAAATGTTGTAACCCTTCTTTTCTTTATTAAAATGAGCGGTTTGCGGTCCTAGAGGCTGCTTGTCGGCAACTGTGGGGCCCTGCCAACCCCCCAGAGGAGTTTATTAAAGTTTTGAAAGGATGGGAGTGGCACACCGGCTTGTATAGTCCTTTGAAAGATTTTATTTTGCAACAGGCAATGCGTTTCGGGGGGCTCAGCGCTCCCCCTTCATCAGGGCTGAAAAAGCTCATGTAGGCACCTGTAATGTAAAAAAGTCTTTCCTGTTCCAGCGACAACCAAAACATTTGATATTTATAGTCATAGTGAGGACTGATTTCCCAAACTGGGACACAGACAGCAATAAGAAATATTGTAACCTGTCCTTTCTTTATTGAAAAGTAGGGGGAAAAAAAAAGTTTGGGCTAAAGTTCCACTTTACATTTTTAAGGTTTTCTGCACAACTTTTTATTTGGTGTGAAAGATCCTCAAAAATCTCCAGAACACAATGTGTCCTGCACTGTGTAGTTACCCCTTCACTTACCTCCATCAGAAACGATTCACATCTGACGCGCAGTCAGCTGTCCGATAACAAGGAGAAGACTTCCACCTTGAACGCCGCACAGGCATTGGAGTTCCCAGCCTACGCTTTGAAGCGCGTGGAAAATCTAAGCTACAAGGGATTATTTGTTTTCTTTGATTAACGTGAATTTACAAGCTCTCTAATAGAGGCTGAGAATAGAATAAATTGTATCAGTAATTCAATAATAATCAGCGCGCTGTCACTGGCGATGCCTGGCTGATCAAACAATTGATTGGCGGCTTCTCGGCAGCCGTGGACGACGCAGACTCACTGTGAAATCAGAGCTAGGTCTCTGGAAACAGGCCTGGTGGGCGTACAGGCGGCAGTCTTCACTAATATTTACAGAGAACAGAGACACTGACAATCTCTGAAGCTTTCATTCCATCGATCTTGGAGATCCATTTATCAAATATTTACTTATAGCAACGATTGATCCAGGGAATTAATCCAACTGCCTTTCAGGGGTCAGAAATGATTTTTTTTTTACACCCCCCTGGGAAGCAAAATCTGACACAGTTACTGCAGTCTCTCTCCTTGTGACTTGCTACAAAGTTACCATGTTGCAGTCTGATCACTGGGGGAGAGGAGACTGAGGAAATCCTCTTGCCAGCAAACTGATGACATCATCTCACCCTAGACAATGTCACCGATCGAAGCTCAAGGATGGTATTTTAACCTTTTTCCGACCGCCCCACGTACATTTACTGCGGGGCAGTGGCTCTTCTGCGCAAAATCATGTACAGGTCGCTGGCAACCCGCTCCCGCTGTGATTGGACACCAGGACCCGCCGATCATTCCCGACAGAGGCAGAATGGCGGTCTGTCTATGTAAACAAGGCATATCACCGTTCTGTTAGTAGGAAAAAGGAGATCCTGTGTTTCTACTAAGCAGGAACACAGAGCTCTGTCTTCCCACAGTTAAAGCACCTCCCCCACACAGTTAGAAAGCACTCCCTAGGAACACATTTAACCCTTTGATCACCCCTGTTAACGCCTTCCCTGCCAGTGTCATTAGTACAGTGACAGTGCATATTTTTTTAGCACTGATCACTGTATTGATGTCACTGGTCCACCAAAAGTGTCACTTAGTGTCCGATTTGTCCGCCACAATTTTGCAGTCTCGCTAAAAGTCGCTGATCGCCGCCATTACTAAAAAAAATTGAAAAATTAAAACTCCATAAAAATATTCCGTAGTTTGTAGACGCTATAACTTTTGCACAAACCAATCAATAACCGCTTAGGCTACTTTCGCACTGAGGCGCTATAGCGCCTGTAAAGCGCCCCTGTCACTCCAGTGCTTTAGGAGCGGTATATACACTGCTCCTAAAGCACCCCTGCCCATTGAAATGAATGGGCAGAGCCACCAAAGCGTCCACAAAGCGTCACGGGAGCAGCGCTTTGCAGGCACTTTTAACCCTTTATTTTCCCGCTAGTGGGGTTAAAAGCGCCCCGCTAGTGGCCAAAAAATAGCGGCGCTTTACTGCTGACGCTCCCAACGCCCCAGTGTGAAAGTGCCCTTGGGATTTTTTTACCAAAAATATGTACTAGAAGACATATTGGCCTAAAGTGATGAAGAAACTAGATTTTTTACATTTTTTTTATTGGATGTGTTTTATAGAGAAAAGAAAAAAAATATTGTTTTTTTTTTTTTTTTTCTTTAATTGTCAGTCTTTTTTTCATTTATAGCGCAAAAAATAAAAACCAAGGTGATCAAATACCACCAAAAGAAAGCTCTATTTGTGGGGAATAAAGGACATTGATTTTATTTGGGCACATCGTCGCACGACCTCGCAAATGTCAGTTAAAGTAAAGCTGTGCCGTATCGCAAAAAATGGCCTGATCATGAAGGGGGGGGTAAACATTCCGGAGCTGAAGAGGTTAACGATAGAAAGTGGAGCTTTTCTGAAAATTGATACTCTTGCTGTATTTTGTGACAAGGCAGGAATTTATTTGTGCAGATTTGTAAAGTTACTGAACGATCTACTTTATCGTCCCATAATCCTCTGTACAACACAAAAGGGGCCAGGAGTGGAAATGCTAGTAATGCAAGCCAATCAGGCTCAATTGTACTAAGCATCTTTATCAGTCTAAGGTTTCATGCAGAGGCTGGAGAGGAAAGGAGCTCCTCAGCAGTGTGCCGAAGCTGAGCCATAGTCCAATGAACACACACAGGCAGCTTTGTTCTGTGACTAGCAGTGTCACCCTTTGGCTATAAAATGTGTGGCTCACAAAAGCAGCTAAACATATTTTCAAATATTTCAGCAGGTGAAAGAGTCCACATGTACACCGATTCTGCATTTAGTTGTCTGCCCCAGGGGTCCAAGTTTTATCCGCTTATATTTTCCCTTCCTGGTTTCCTCCTACCCGCCTCATCTACCTGCTAAGCATGTTTAAATAAAGTATTTGCATTTTGATTACATACCTTATTTTATACCCAATTATGTCATCACTGGGCCTCTGTGCTTTGCTATGCCATGCGGGCGTTCCGTCAGATATGGCGACCCGTCAGAAATGGTAACGGAAGTGACGTTCCGTCGCCGCCATCTTGCTACACCCCACACGCCTTCACAGTAAGGATTAAGGATGAGCTCAGGCATGTTCGCAAACAGCACGTGCAGAGCCCGCCAGGAAGTCGGCACTGGGAAGCGCTAATCACCAGCAGTGAGACATTTCCTGATCTCTGCAGCCACGCATCGGGACAATGTCTCACTGCTTGTGATTAGTGCTGTGCAGTGCCGACTTCCTGGCAGGCTCTGCACATGCTGTTTGCGAACACGCCTGACCTCGTTCCTTAATCCTTACTGTGAAGGAGTGTGGGGTGTAGCAAGAGATATATGTCACCAGCATAAGAAGAAAATATAAGGGTCCAAAGCAGTGGGAGAACTATCAGGGTTGCAAAGGTTGTCTTGCCACCGGGCCCTGGTGTTCTGCCACTGTGGGGTTCCCCAGCCTCCTCTTGCTGTCCTACCCCTGCTATTGACAGCACTGGTCTGGCATCTCTTGGAATTTACAGTCTGTTTTTTCAGTAACTGAGAGTCCTGGTGGAGTCATTCCTGCAACTCGCTCTTCTCCCTGCCAATGAGGATGCAGGGGAAGGAGCAGATCGGGCGGCTGTGGTTGTGTAAGCGCTCGCATTATGCAGTGTCAGCGAGCAGAGGGAGGTGGGAGGAATCACCCGCAGGAGCTGACTGGAGACGCTCTCCCTCATAGACATTGCTTTTTTGTAAAAAAAAAAAAATAAACAAATAAATATATATATTTTTTAATTGGTGGGGCACAGCATAATGTTGGGGGGGGGGGTCAGGGCCCCCTCTGGCCCCCCCTAGGGATGCCATTGCATCTAATCTCACCTGGAGCAGCGAGTTTTTCTTGTTGGATATAGAGGTGTGGCCATACCTAAGCTACTGGATGCCCTGAAACCAGGAAACGGGGCAGGCTCTATCTGACTTGCTGCAGCTTCTAACGCACATTGTGAGAAGATCACAGCGTGCAGTGAAATCAGAGTAAGCATTTTCAGTACAGGAGGGGAGAAAAACTGAAGGGCAGGCTGGAGTTGAGGTTTAAATCAAGCTGAAAGCACCACGGTATTATATAATGTTGTAGATGGAGATGGATGTGAACATCCAGCTGTGGAGTGTTCAAATGGTTTCATGAGGACATTCTGTTAGGCAGTGTATCTATCTATCTCGTTGCTGTGTCTGGGCCACTCCTTGTCAATAAACAGCACTGATTGATCGAACAAGCTCTCGTCTTGTGGCAGATCTTATTCTCTGTATCTAAATGTGGATGCCTGGCTGTGTTTATCTCTCCTCTGGATGAGCACGGGAATCAAGGGATATAATTGCTGAGCAAATTCAAACCCTGTAAAACACTAAGAAAGGATTTTACCTAAGTCTAGGAGTGGGTGCATTATAGCAGTGGGAAAAGGCAGAACAACAAATGACAAGGACACAGAGAAGGTCAGGGACAATCTTTTAGATAATCCTGACGATCGATAGGCCTAGAAATATGCATTAAAGTGGACCAGTAACAAGTGTGCATGAATGAATTGCTGACATGTCACAATATACACCACTAACATGAAAACCTCAACCTTCTATCATTAAAAACCTGTCCTTGAGAACCAGACAGTGGCTTTGTCTAGGCCGAGATGATGTCATCGGTCTGTTGCAGGCAGGAAGAAACGTTTTCTCAGTCTCCTCTCCCCCAGTATTTAGATTGCAACATTAGTAACAGGTTACAAGATGAGAAACTGCAGCAGGGGCTGATTTATCTCAGACAATGAAGTACACAGCCAAGAACTTCACAGGTACCAGGATTTATAAGATTATGTCATCTCCAAGCTGCCATCTCAGTCCAGGTCACAGATAATGACCTGGATTATGCCCAAGGGGGAGGGAGGCATTGTAAAGGGAGTACTGTGATGTCAGTGAGATGTAATGAATAGCTGGAACTGGCACATTCAATTATAACTAAAGGAAAAACTTTTTTTTTCATTTTGGATAGAGTGGAGAGGGATTAGTTCACCCTCTTTATCTGTCCAGTTTACTGTTATCATTTAAAGGTGAAAGTAAAGGAAAATCCCAAATTTTGGGTTGTCCCCAGAACAGTAATAGAAGGAAAATCTTCCAGTGGGGACACTAGTTCTGGTGACCCGGGGGTGCCCAGTGGGTTCCTTGGGTTAAATGTGCAAGGATTTCTGCTCACTTCCTGTTTCAGCTATGGGACAGGAAATTAAGGTAAATCTCCTCAATGGGACACCGATGGCAAAAAAAAATCTGACAAGGGTTATAACCCTCCCTTACTCTATCCAAAATGAAAAAAAAAAAAAAAAAAAAAAGTTTTCCCTATAGTTCTAGTTTTACACACATTTCACCTAATATAAATCCAATGCTAGGTCCACTTTAGGGTGACTATTGAAAAATGGTTAAAACACTATTTAGTGCCTTCACATAGATAGTCAATGATGACTTATTGGGTGTTTACAAGCCAGTTGGTTTAAAGCCATTACTGAATGCCGAAAAACAATCTGCTAATTCAGCAAACATAGGCTGACATCATTTTTAAATCTTAAAGCGGAGTTCCAACCATAAATGGAACTTCTGTTGATCCAGTCCCCCCCCCCCCCCCCCCCGTGTCACATTTGACACCTTTCAGGGGAGAGGTGGGGCAGATACCTGTATACTCCAGGTATTTGCTCCTACTTCAGTCGAAAGATCACCGCTGATGCTATGCCACGTCTGGCCCCTCCTCCGCCCCCCCCCTCCCCCGCTGTCCTCTGGGAGACACACAGGTCCCAGAAGACAGCAGGGACCACTCAGAATGCACAGCGCGACTCACGCATGTGCAGTAGAGAACCAGACTGTGAAGTCCTCTACTGAAGAAGCTGGCACCTCCACCCGGAGCTGAGGGATGGGCCGGCTTCAGGTGAGGACATCACGAGCGCCTTGGACAAGTAAGCGTCCTTATTTTAAAAGTCACCAGCTGCAGTTTTTGTAGCTGCTGACTTTTTTTTTTTTAATTTCAGGTGGACCTCTGCTTTAACTGGCTGCATAAAACTTGTGTTTTCTCTGGTCTGCATTCAACATTCTTGAAACATTGTGAAAATGAATGTAGAACTTACCAAGAGCAGCATCATAAACAGAGAACGCTGCCGGAATCCATACTTTTCATTGGCACAGAAGCAAAATATCAGTTTAAAACATCTATATACAGAATAAGCTACTTTATACTGACGAAGAATTGAACCTGAATATCAAATAAACCTTCCCTAATGTCTGTAAATACTTTTAACCAATTATGTGTTTCCTACACCGCATCAGTACCCTGTTCCAACACATGTAGTTGTCACTCTCTTAAAGAAGAGTGTCCCTTATGTGTGTCAATGAATTTGTTTATATATTCCACTATAAGACCAGTAGTCTTGGCTGGTATCCACACTAATACATATTGCTATAGTGTAACTATATATACTTATCACAATAGGCGTGGGTAACAGGGACACCATTATTTTACTGAAAGGGTAGTTGATGATTGGAATAAACTACCAACAGAGGTAGAGAGACAGTAAATGGCTTCAAACATGCTTGGAATAAACATAGATTTATAGTCAGACCATAGGCGTGCGCAAGGGGTGTGCCAGGTGTGCCTGGGCACACCCTAATCCTTGGGTTGGCAACCTGTTAATGGTGAGCAGGTGACAGGTGAACCGCAATCCTCCCTTGCCAACTCTCAGAACCTGGACTGGAGAGGTGGCGGGGGTGGAATTTAGTGAAACAGATCTGTATTTTCCTCCTGCAGCATCTGAAGCTAGGCTTCTCCTCCTCTCCCTTTTGTCAAAATTCAGCTGCCACAGGAGGAATATATAGGAGATCAGTACTAATATATGCCACCCCTCCTTTTCCTGTTCCTCTTCCTTCTGTTGCCCGGGTCCCCCATGTGCTCCCTTGCTCCCCCTTCCTCCCGTTGTTTCAGGCTGGAGAGCGGGGAAGAGGCTGGTAAATATGTCAAACACATATGTGTTGGAGCCTTGGGGTGCACACCCTAATGCAATAGTCTGCGCACACCTATGAGTCAGATAACAAGGTTACTAAAGAAAAAAAAACACAAAAAAGGGCAGACTCAACGGACTACTTAGTCTTTTTCTGCCGTCATTTTCTATGTTTCTATGATGTGTTATTATTGGGATTTTCCAATATGCAATCATTTAGCGAATCCCTCAGCATATCAGGAAGATGTGTACCTCCAGATCTTTTGGTCCTATGTGTACTAGGTGTAGCAGCGGGAGCTAGGAGTGAACTGAGGAGGTTGGCAGACCAATACAGAATTGCAGTTGGGAGTTATTTTTTTATTGAAAATACTATTAGGGCCCCATTCACATGTATGCTGAGACCCGTATATAGTGAGGTGTCTCTAACCTCCAGTTGCTGCATGCAGGAAGCACGTTGAAGTTTATCGAATTAACCATTAAGGCCCCCCTCACATGGATGCTGAGACCTATATACAGCATTTTTTTTTTTTTTGTCAGGCAATTCTAACCTCCAGTTGCTGCATGCAGGCAGCCCATTGAAGTCTACTAGGACGCTGTGTCTGTCCAGACATAACCACGCATCCTAATCTGTCAGGTTAATGGCACCAATGTGTTGTTGTACAGGGTCATCTTACAATTACAACATGAAAACAAAACAACAAACAAAGAGAACTTATACAACTGTAATGGGAGTGGCTGATATTATATATTTTTTTTTTTACTGCAAAACCCAATCAAAATGCACAAAATGCAAAGGAGTGTTAAAAATATGCCTCCCGCTCTGCCTTTAAAGGAAGTCATCTGTGCATTGCAGAATGGCCTCCTCTTACCATCAGAATAGTTTTCCATATATTGTTAATGTTTATCTTTAATTTGCATCGTATTTGGGAACTTCATTGAGTGCTGAGATACAGAGTAGGAGTCAATGATGTGCTCTGTTGTTCTGACTGGGTCACTGGGAGGACTGGACATCTGTTTAAAGTCAGTTATGTAAAGGAGGGCTGTAAATCACATTTGTGATTGGTGGTTTACCATGTAAAGAGCGTCACATCGGAATATAGATAGATTATTTGTAAACTTCTATATAATGTATACAGCATTTATATGTGAAATAGTACAACATTGTGTGACACATCTGGTATTTATCCATGTAGACTTGTTACCTACAACTAAAGTTACTAACTGGTATTGAATATCCTATTTTACAGCATGGGCTTGGAAC
Source organism: Aquarana catesbeiana (assembly GCF_042186555.1). Lineage (NCBI taxonomy): Eukaryota > Metazoa > Chordata > Amphibia > Anura > Ranidae > Aquarana > Aquarana catesbeiana. Next base: position 214,102,832 of record NC_133333.1, on the reverse strand, counting down.
CATCATTAGGAAAATAGTTGGAGAAAGTTTCAAAGTGATTGAAACTTACACTAATGTGATATGAAGTATTGGAAGGGTATAATATTCTAAGGGGTTAAGAGTGTTCCTTTAAGTGCTTATAACCAAGAACATTTTCAAAGGCATTTTAGGTCCTTTAACTGTAAATATCCAGAGATTGCCTCTTAGGTGACAAACACAGCTCCACAATTGGCCTCTGAGCATTCGCAGTTAGCTGTGACATTGAACTCTATCTGCTCCTTGCAGATGGCGGGCCCATTCATTTTGGCCTTGAATTCACAGATAGACGGCCACAAAACAGCCCTTTGTTAACAAGCTGACAGTCTTATTAGTTTCCTTGAACTAATTTAACTGTGCTAAAAGCAAAAGATAGAAGTCAGTCTAATTTATAGGTAAGGTGCATTTTGCTGGGGCCTCAATATATTATTAACGTGACTCTCTCTCCCCCTTCTGCCTCCGGTTTCTAAGGCGCTATCACTGCTGTGTTCAGGGGACGTTGAATTAATAGCCCGGAATACATTATTGGAGAACTCTGTGAAAGATGCACACAGTTTGGTCTCTCGTTTTCTGCTTCTGACCAGCTAAATGTTTATTTTTACAGATGTTTTGCTCTTTTGTTGGAAAATCATTATTTGTATCCAAAAAAGAGCAAATAATGGCAAAATGTTAGAAGAGTGACATGTTTTGTGAAAGAAATGTGCTTTACATGGGCTTATTCAGTAACAGTACAAGTGCATCCACTGATTACAAAAGTGCATTAATCCAGAGCAACCAATCAACAATGACCTTCTAACATGGGACTCCAGCCTAAACTGCAGTATATTCTTATGTTAAGTTTTGGATAAATGAGGGGAGGGAATAGAACCTCGGCCTGTTTCTTGCTTCTGCCCTTGTAGGGATTCGCCCTCCATTCCTGTAATGCCACAAGAACAAGTGAGGGGAAGATATCCAGAACATTAACACAAACAGAAGTTCTAAGCTTTTTCCAATATATTGAAAATTAAAACAAATGGTTCTGAGACTTGCACACTTATTCCTATTACATAGAGTACATTGGACCCCTCGTGTTTGATATTATTGACCATGCATTTCACCTTCATTGCTCTCGTGAGCTAAAGGGGGATATCCTATGAATTCAGGAGCTTTCCCTTGACAACTTTCGTCTAGAGTAAGAAATAACTAGAATCATGTACTTGGCCAGGAAAACAATGTCATGACATTGGCTATCTCTGCAACCCTCCCACTACACACCTTTGGGTAGGTAAATGAGTTCTATCCTGCACTACGAAAGTGTAACCTATAAACACAGAGGTAGCTATAAAAAATGTAAGATCTACCATGTAGAAGCCTGGGAGGCAAGGACCTCTGGATTGGACCCTGCTAAACACGCACCCTCACCAAGCAAAGCCTGGGAGGCAAGGACCCCTCCAGAAGCTTTCTCCAAAATTGGCCCTCTTCCCCAACCCACATCACTGGCATAAACCTCTCAGTAATTGGTGAGGGAAGAATACATATTCATAACCCAAACACTGTATCATCTAGGGATGCACCAATGTATTAGCCGTGGAAAACTATTCGCCAAAAATAGGGTTATTGGCGTTTTGCCGATAGAAAAAAAGGTGCCGATAATGGTCACCGAAAAACGTACGCGATTTTTGCTGTGATTTTCATAGGTAATGTGACTCAAAAACCGCATCAAAAACACAACACGGGTGCGTTTTTGATGCATTTTTTTGCGTCTTCAATGCATTTTAATGGGAAGCTGCGTTACACCACAACGGACCAGTGTGAAGAACTTTTCTTGCTTTTTTTAATGCAAAAGCCCTACAAAAACTATTAATTAAAAAGTCAAATATAATACAATTACCGTATATACTCGAGTATAAGTCGAGTTTTTCAGCACATTTTTTTGTGCTGAAAGTGCCCCCCTCGACTTATACTCGAGTTAAGCACTTTTCTGCAGCAAAAAATTTCATTTTCTGAACCGACTTTGGGGCCCCGTATCTCAGGGCCACTTTGTGCTAGGAACCCCACATTTGGTGTGCAAACCCAGTGGAACTGGTACCACAACATATCCAAAGTTGGGGTTCCTAGCACTAAGTGACCCCGAGATACGGGGCCCCAAAATCGGTTCGGAAAATGTCATTCTCTGCTGCAGAAAAGTGCTTGACATTTTCTGAATCGAATTTGGGGCCCCGTATCTCAGGGCCACTTTGTGCTAGGATCCCCAAATTTGGTGTGCAAACCCAGTGGAACTGGGTTTGCCTGGTTTACACAGGCAGATCCCCATTCTGTCACTGCGGGGAACAATCGTGGGTGTCCGGCGGACATTGAGTCCGCTGGACCCGTTGATTGGCTTCCCCCTGCTGGCCAATGGGAGCGCGCACGTGCCCACAGATTGCTGTGTACAAGCCCGACTTACACTGATGGCGATTTGCGCAGACGAGCCAACCTGCCGCAGTATAAGTGCGGTGGCTGGTCGGCAAGTGGTTAAAAACTGTCCATGTCCAGTTAAAAAAATGGTTTTCAGCCAAGTGCATCCTGAATTTTCAGTTTCAGTCCAAAATTTTATTTTGGTGCACCTCTAGTATGTTCTCACAATGGAGACAACTCCCCAGAAGCAGGAAAAAGCAAACAATGGTCTTAAGAGAAACTTATTGAACCCAAATAGCATAAAAAGCTCAGGTTGGCTACAGCCTAGCCGCAAACACTAAATTTAGATTAGAGGCACTCCAGCTTAAGGCAGGATCCCTACAGTGCAACACTGAGTACACAGATAATGGTTATTTTTTTACCCATATATACAATCTTTAATTGTACAGTATGTATCACTTATCTTTAAATGCTCTTCTCATATAATTACATTATATACTGAAATGCTACTCTTAATGGTTATACTGGAAGCTTTAACAAGATATATCTGTAACAAGTAGATCGAAGGCCACCTTTCAACATTTTCATGTACTGTAAGTCACTTTGTTCTGTTTTGTACTTTCTGTTCTTTCATTTTTTCTGTTACACAAAAACCATGAAAAAAAACGAAGAACTTTGTTCTTCAATAAAACATCTCGATAATAAAAAAAGTTCTAGCAGGTTTTAATTCACGACATAGGGCTTGTTTACACTCGCATCACCTCTGTTTTAACCCCTAAAAGCCCACAGCACCACACAGCTGCTCACTGTAGTGGTGCGGCGCCCAGTTCAGTTGAAGAGGTTGCGCTTAGCAGTTGGTACTAACCGCTGAACGTGACTTCAGGGATTATTTTTGCTATACCACAATGCATACTCCATAGGGCTACCTTTGCAGCTTAGGAGGAGCCATTGGAGGGAAGTAAGAATGAAACTCCACCAAATGTTTTTACCCCCCACCCAACCGCAAGTGTAAACTAAACCATATTCTGTGAGCAGAACTTTCAAGGTACTGGTGTGGGGATTGTACTTTAACAGACCCGATCCCATGAACTCGGAGTATAGGTTACTGCAATTTGCTGAATTGTTGACGCAAAGTTAAACTGCCGGGTACATGTGAAAAATGTACATTTTAGCTCCTATACTTGTACTTGTTCCATCAGCTATCTCCTAAGTAGACTATAGTCTAGTTGATCTGACTTAAGAAATATGAGGTGTGATGCAGCTTCCCCCATTCTGCCATAAGCCCTGTTGTCAGCTGTAGGGACAGGTGATAAAAGTGCCAGACCCTACCGCCTAGGTGACTGTACAATAATGTGATCTTAAAGTAGAACTATAAGCAAAACCTTTTTTTTTTGCTGGATAGTGAGCCCTGTAAGTTTATTTTTGCCATTTATGTCCCATTGAGGGAATTTCCTTTTTACTTTCTGTCCCATAGCCAAAACAAGAAGTGAGGGAAAATCCGTCTGAAGTAAGGGAATCCCTGGTTGTCACCAAGGTCACCAGAACAATGTCTCCATTGAAAGATATCCCTACTCATCCTGTTCTGGGGACAACCTAAAATGTGTTATTTTCCTTTACTTTCACTTTAAGAGCCGTTTCACACTGGGGCGTTTTTGAGCATCAGCGGTAAAGCGCCGCTATTTTTAGCGGTGCTTTACCGTCACTTTAGCAGCGTTTTTTCGGCAGCTAGTGGGGCGCTTTTAACCCCCGCTAGCAGTCAGGGGCGCTAGTGGGCAGGGGCGATTTAGGAGCGGTGTATGCACTCAAAGAGGCTGCTTACAGGACTTTTTTTGATATCCTACCAGTGCACCGCTCCAGTGTGAAAGCACTCGGGCTTTCACATTGGAGTGACAGGAGAGGACAGTGCTTTACAGGCACTATTTGTAGCACTATAGCGCCTGTAAAGCGTCTCAGTGTGAAAGAGGTCTGAGTCATAATGGTATATGGGAGTAAGAGAGAGGGTGAATCGCACCAACAGGGCACCGATAGCAATAAAAACCTGACAGGTGTCCTAATCCCTCTCCTCTCTGTCCAAAACCAAAAAAAAGTTTTGCCTTTAGTTATATTTCAACTTTCCTATCCCCTGACACATGCACAAGAAATAGGGGATGAGGTTGCCATCAGGTCAGGAAGGTGAAGAGCGTTATAACAAAAGCACAGCGTTAAAAAAACTGTGAAAAATAAAAAATGATAAAACAAATGTTGGTAAACGGCAAAGTGGAGGAACTAAGTATCTCACCATAAGGAGAGATTACCCAGCATCCCTGTGCTGAAAACAGGGGGTGACTTCATTTTCAAGGTGGCACATTGCTCTGCAGAATTTTTGGAGTGTATAACATTCAAATGCATAGCGGACTCTTCCTTTAGACATGTACAAAGGTATCATTTATGAGCGCTAAAGAGAATACCTGTGTGTAAGCATCAGTTATATACAAAATACTACATCCTCCTGCTGAACTCGAATACAAACAAGAGGCCCAACACACACATTGGTCCTGGATTAACCTGCATCCTGTGTATAATAAATGATTGATGGAAAGGGAGTGATGACAGAACAATGGTGTCAAGGGCCATTTATACAATGTGACATCTCGTGGCCCGTACTGGTTATACAAACACAGAACAGCTAACTGTTCCTGTGTGGCTCTAAATATTTTATGAAATATCATGCATTTCCATCCAAGCATGCACAGCAGGCTAAACAGACTAAAGTTTCTATGTGTTGCTCTACTAAACCAATTACAGGTGAAATATATTCATCCTTTACCAGCACATCCTGCTGAGTTATGGGAGAGACTGGCAAAGGCTTTGTACCATGTTAGCTACAATGTGGAGGTAAGGAGAGCCCTGTACAAGTGGGAGCTTTCCATGGTCCTGAAATGGACAGAGATGATGATAATACTATGTTCCAAATTCATTCTCTGCACAAACAAGTATCCGTGATGTATCCCAGATGAACCAGAGTAAACAACTCTGTAAGAAATCTTTTCCATTTTCACATCCACATCCATAGCATACGAAAAGGTTCCCCAGCAATCATTATTAAAGTAAATGTGAGTGACATTTAGCTTGCTAAAGCACTCTGTAACTGCCATGTTTTTTCCCTTTTTGAAAATAATGTTTCACCTTTTTTCTTCCTCCGTTACATTTTAGTGCTGTTGATCTGTAAAGTCTTTGCAGCCATTTCTTATGTACATGTACTCCAGTGATGGCTGCATGGCATTTCTCAGGACGAGTTTCCTGAAGGTGAAAACAGTGGACCGTACCTGCATCATGTGTGTGTTGAAACAGCCACGTGTGATCTCCATATGAAGCCCAATGTGACAGGGTGACAACACTGGAACACAGTTGGGAGACTTGGACGCAGTGTTGTCTCCCTATAACACAAAGTACCTGAACAAGGATCTTCTTGGCAGGATCACCACTTCATTTCCACAAACTGACCTTTTAAAAAAAAAACTCCTAAAGCTGGCCACAGGTGGGTCTGCAATCAAAATACACTGATCCACAGCTGCAACCAATTGACTGCAGCTGCTGATCGACAAACGTTTTCCAACATTCCCATTTGACAGAAATCAAGCATTAGAACAGGGATGGTCACACATATGGATCGAAATTTAGCTGGTTGATTTTTAATCCAGAGTTACTAAAATGACAAGATAAAGTGTTATTATCCATCTTGTCTGTCTTTTTACAAGAGTTTTGGGACACAAATGGGCTAACATGTTTAGTTTTAAAGACCACCCCAACAGTCCTCTACTACTCTGTGACTTTGATATATTGTAAAAGATGGCATCTCCAGGGTTAGGGGTTTTCTGTAACACATCTCACACTCCCTTATGGAAAAAAAAAGCTGTAGATCGACTAAAACCAAAACTGTTTTAGTTGTGGTCGGAGTGTTGAAGAGTCAGAACCTCCTCTGACCTTTTATGGACAGAATTGGTAAAGATTTAACCATGGACTCAGGAAATGTCAAGACCGTCGTAGTTAAAAAAAAAGTGAAATTTAATCAGAGAGAAGCACATAATAGGCTTTCCTAGCAAATAAAGGTCATAGCAGGCATCTTGTCGCGTCTCTTCTTAGGCAGGGCTTCTTTTTTTTTAAAAGTACAGGTTCACATAAAATAATATATACCCGCTGAAGCGTACTGATTTGGCTAAGAATATTGTATAATGAATATTGAAGAATGATTGTAAACTCTACTTTAAAAAACAAAAAAACAAACAAACAGGTTTATACTTAGCTGCTCTGTCTAGTGACCCATTGTACTGAGCCGCCCCCAAACCTACTTTTCTGGGGTCCCCCACCAGTGCTCCTGGCTTCTCCTCTTCTGGTTGGGCCATCCTAGGAAGACATTTCTTATTGTGGCATACCTGTGGGTTCCATCCTGTGCTGCACTGCTTGCATCCATGGTCACAGACAGTTCAGCTTGGCCTGCCCCTTGCTCCCTCCTCAGAGGATTTTACTGATGGCCGTGGGAGCCAAAAAAACTGTTTAGGCTTTAAAATTACTTTAAAAAAAAATAGATATTAAATAACATAAGGAATGACCATGTTACTGTTCTATAGAAAAAGGAACAATCAACTGAAAGTCCAACAATGGTAAATGTCATAGGCTGCTCAATCAATAAGTACAGGTATTGCAGTTTCGGGGATCTGCGTCCCCTTTTTCATGGCTACCAATAAACATATCTAACCGTTAATGTAGTAGGTTGATTGCTAGCCCTAAAGAAGAAACCGCAGATCCCTGAAATGTGTTGGTTTCCTGTATATCTTCGCTGTTGATAAATTTATTAGCAGACCTGAAGAAGGAACTGCAGATCCCTGAAATGTGTTGGTTTCCTGTATATCTTCGCTGTTGATAAATTTATTAGCAGACCTGAAGAAGGAACCGCAGATCCCTGAAATATGTTGGTTTTCTGTATATCTTCACTGTTAATGTATTATGTTTAATGCTAGCTCTGAAGAAGGAACCACAGATCCATGAAATGTGTTGGTTTTCTGTATGTCTTCACTGTTGATATGTGTACTAGCCCTGAAGAAGGAACAAGAAATCCCTGAAACACGTTAGTTTCCTGTATATCTTTAATAATTTCACTGAGTACTTTTTGAAGATCAGTGCCTACTGTTTGTGTTGATTACAAGCATTCTCCTCTGTTAACAGACAGTGGAGTGCATGCGATTTTCTACTCCCTTTGTATGTTAGAATTTTGACAGCTTGATTGAATCAGATATTAGGAGATGTGTTTCCTGTAACATGGTTACTCTGGGTGCCAACTTTCATAAATAACCCACCTCTCACCCTAGGCTTCTCTGCTGTCTATTGTGTTTCACATGGCTGCTGCCAGTCATCCTGATACTAGGATTGGACACAGAAGACAAACGTCTGATAGTATCAGTAGTCAGAGAGCTCGGAATGTGAACATTATGGCAGGGAACCTTTTGATACAAATGACAATATTAAAGATTGTATAAACCTTCTTTATTGCAGACTACTAAATACAGATCATTATTCAGAGCAGAGTTCTCCTTTAAGGGTTTTTCTTTCCTTCTGAAATCTGAGTGATTTAATGTCTAACTCAGTCATTAACATACACACAGTGTCAGTGACATTTCATCCCCGTTTGGGGATAAAGTGACCATATTATATTGGTTTAATCAAAATGCAAATGAATGTCTTTACAGACGTCTAAAACGGATCTAAAGCCTGCCGTGGAAGGGCTGGGGGACAAAGCGAGGCAAAGCGAATGGAAGGGTCGCTAGGCACAAACACGGTTAACTTAAGAAAGATCTATTTTTAATTCTCACTGTTTTTATTCTGCATACAGTTAATCATAAATTGATTTAATTATAGTGTAAAAAATAAAAAAAATAAAAAAATCAAACCAGTCTTGCATATCACTAATCAGGCATATGAGAGCTTAAATCAAGTGGTTACTAGCGACAGGGAAGGTGTAAAAATAGCACTCTCGGACTCATTTTCTCCAGAAGTGAGAGCTCTGCAGCTGTGAGTGTGTAGGTGTCTGGTTATCAATGCAAATCCAAACCCTGGGACTAAAATCCGCTCCATGCCAACGGTATGCCAATGTTCTTTTTAGATGGCTGCATATTGTCTAATTTCCATGCCGTCCTTTCCTCAGTACTCTAAAACTTGGACGTTGCACATTGCAATGGACAATAATAATATCATCACTTGAAAGAAGTCTAGATATACACAAAAAGGATAGTCACCCTCTCTAGGGGATAAAATGCTCATTGATGACTTGCAGCCTCGTGTTTTGCAGCAAGAAACATTTGACCAAAATATCATGGACATGGTACTATGGAATGCTGAAAATGTGATGTGGATGTCAGGATCTGCTAGGAGAGGACGAACATAATCAATCATAGCTCTTCTGCTTTTGGAAATAGAACTACATATCTCATCATCCTTCAGTGCTGTCGGACTACCAGGGGTGTAACTGCTGCAGGCTAGGCAACAAACCTCTTTGATTATGAATACATTTACCTTAATACACATATGCCATACTTGTTACATTGTTACACAGCCTGTTTTCATCTCACTCAACTACAGCTTGCAGTGCAGAGCCTGTCAGTCAAGGTAACAAACCACTCACACGTCTACTTCCTTCATCAGTGACTCATCTGCCCAGGACAGGAGATATTTCCTGGGAAGTAAAAGCAGACATTTTTCACATAATCCTCCCTCATGTCTGTTTCCCTCTGACAGGCAGGAGGAGGAAACGTTTCTTGTGTGTTAAAGCAGAGCTCCAGCCTCCCCCAACCAAAAAATGAAAGTATAAATACTGTAGCTGTTGACTTTTACTATTAGGGCACATACCTGTCCAGGTAGGGAGTCGATTCTTAAATCTTGGGCCATCTTTGGTAAGGGAAACCAGCAGTGAAGCCTTGCGACTTCACATCTGGTTTCCTACTGCGCATGCGCAAATCGCGCTGCACTTTCTCAATGGGCCGGCTGCAGCAAATGCCGAACTGTCAGCTGAGTTTGCCGCGGCGAACTCAGCGGGAAGTGGGAGCAGGTACCTATCAAACCCCTCCCCCCACAAGGTGCCAAATGTGGGGGGGAAGAGGCAGACAAGCGGAGCTTCACTTTAAACATAGACATGGTTTCCACATAAGCAACAAGAACATTTTGAAAACTATTGTACAGGTAACAGGGAATCTGAACTGAGTGGCACAGAAGGAATCCAGAGGCATTAAGGCCGGGTTCACACATGTGCGGCCATGGGTTTGTGCCTGGGTGCGGTACGTTCCTGTAAATTGGATCAGGTGCGATTCAGGTCTAAATTTTAGCCTGAATTCGCACCTGAATCGGACCCAAAGACACACCAGACCCTTTTTCAATCCGGACTGTGGCCGCCCTGGACATGTGTAAACTGGCTCCATTGAGAGCTGGTCACACTTGCCTGTCATGGGAATTTTGATGCGGGGACCATTTTAGCTATGGGACAGGAAGTGAAGGAAAATCTCCCCAATGGGATACAGATACCAAAATAACAGGAAAAAAAACTGGCAGAGGGTATAACCCTCCTCTACCCAAAATGAAAAAACGATTTGCCCTTAATTTGACTTTAACTAAAATTACTAGTTTATTCTTTTCTTTCATAACCTAATCTTAAAGGTAAACTTAAAAAGGATGGATAAAAAAGCCAGCATGACAGCTGATGCTTAACGTAGAGATCCACTGACCAGTCCAGCTAAATTATTTTTTAATGAGTTTTGGATATGGCTGGCAAGAGTTAAATATCAGTCAGGGTTTTGCCTTATTATCTGTGCCCCTATTGGGGGGGGGGGCCTTCTTCCTAACTTCCAGTCCCTATGCAGGAGGTTTGAAGGTGCAGACAGCAAAAAAATAAAAATAAAATTGTTAGAAGTGCAAACCCTTTTTTCACTCTACTGAACAAGTGCTTTTTTGTGTCTTTGTTGTAGAGATTTCTCTTCACTTCTTGACCAACAGGAAGTAAGGAGAAACTCCAAAATAGGGATGCAGGCAGCAAAAAACCCAGCATGGGTTCCAGACTTTCCCCATGCTATCCAAAACTAACTAAATAGTTTTGGCTGGAGTTAGGGTTGCACTGATATCGATACTAGTATCGGTGCAGATTCCGAGCATTTGCACGAGTACTCGTACAAATGCTTCGATGTTTGATCCAATACCTCCAGGCTCCAGCAGCATCACAAGAAGACATGTCATGTGAGGGAGATGGAGGCGTTTTGAAGGCGTCACATGCTCTTTCTCGGAAGTCAGTGGGCAGAGAAGACAGAGGGAGTCAGCGGCGCGTTGGAGGCGTCAGAACACCACTGGGGCCATCTTGGTACACCCCGTATACAAAGAACTCGCCCGCAGTAAGGCTTGTTAGTTGTTACACACAGCCAAGTTATGTTACACACAGCCAAATCAGTACTGCCTTTCAAAGTCCATCAGTGCCTGCCCCTCAATGCCCATAAGTGGCACCGATCAGTGCCCATCTGTGCCACCTATCAGTGCCCATCAGTGCCACCTATCAGTAATCATCAGTGCTGCATATTAGTGCCTCTCCATCAGTGCCACCCCATCAGTGCCGCCTATCAGTGCCCATCAGTGTCACCTATCAGTGCTCAACAATGCTGCATATAATGCCACCTATCAGTGCTCATCAGTGCTGCATATCAGTGCCCATCAGTGCAGCCTCATCAGCGCACATCAGTGAAGGAGAAAAATTACTTATTTACAAAATTGTGCTTTGAAAACTGTCACTTGACATTAAAAAAAGTATCGGTAATAGGTATCGGCGAGTACTTAAAAAAAAGGATCGGTACTTGTATTCTGTCTTTAAAAAGTGGTATTGACGCAACCCTAGCTGGAGTTTTCCTTGTAAGCTTTACTCCAGAATAAGGATTTGGTGGGCGTGGCAAAACATGTCAGGGGGCGTGGCTTATTGGAGACTTGCAGGCTCAGGCTGATCTTTACCTTTGGGGATATAAGGGCTGTTTGGGTCAGCAACGATCCCCACACAGACACACTTATAGCTCTCCGTATCAGCACATGGATATTGCCACCACCCCATGATTTCTGAGGATCTGAGGCAGAAGTCTTTTTCCTGGTTAGTGAAGCGCCACAAAGTATATATGAAGTCGCAATTCAGAATAAGGAAATATTGTCTAAATACAAGAGACATTTGTATTCTTACTTGATGTGTTTTCTGCTTTTTCTCCTCCCTTCCTTTTAATAAAGACTGACCACTGCTGCTCTCTCTCCTTTGGAAGAGTGAAAGGTCTTATCTCCGCCCCCTCCTATGGATTTCTACATGCAGCCTGTAGTGGGTGGGCCTGCTGGGATTCTCCTACAGCTCAGGCTATGTACAGCACAATGATGATGTCACCGTTACTTTTACAAAGAAATATCTAGATTTGTAGAGACATTTGGTGCAAACAAAGTGGATTTATATCATCTGTGGCTGTTAAGAGAATATATTTAAATGAAAGTTTTTTTGCTAAGTGTCAAGTGGAATTTGCCAGGTGGTTACAGGAAGCATTTTATGCCACGTTGGCTTCTAACTCTCAGTGCATGGCTAGTGGTAGCCTACATGGTGGTTAATGAAAGCAGAGATGCCCCAGCCTGCAGTGGGTTAAGCTTTGGAAAGCATTGTGTAGCCATGCAGATCAAGCTGTCGCCTGTGAGCAGAGAGACAGAATCAAGACAGATGTGTTCATACTGGAGGAAAATTGATTGTTTTTCGATTGATATTCATCTATTATTTTGGAATGCAGGATGAGGGAAAGTTCTACGGGTCACAGATGCTAAGAAGGCTTCTTCTTGGCGGCGGTCGGGGAAAGGGTGTCAGCTTTGATTTATGAAGTGCAGCTTTGGGCTTGTTAGCACAATGTGTGGCGGTCTCCTGGTGGTGTGCCCACATGGCGTCTAGGAATTGTGTGACTGCACTGCCATCCTCTAGGCATCTACGGATTTCGCCTATGGAGCATAAACAGGCCCGAACAGCAATACATCATACAGGCAGAAGGGACATCAAAGAGGTGACACTTTGCTGCTCCCCATCTGCACTACAAAATTATTCCCAACTGTCATTCACAGAATTACTTTGAAATCCTCTTTTTTTCATAGGATAAAAGGTAAAATAATCACAGCTTTGAGTGGGCGACATAAAAAGGAAAGTGCTGAACCATAATTAATTGCTTTTGCAAACTAGCCGGCACTTGGGTCCATAGCTTCAACTCCCAGTCCACTACATTCACACTGATCACTCCTTCACACGCAGCTCTGTATGTTATTGGAAGGAAGGAGCAGAGGTTGGCGAACTGGAGATAGCTGTGAGATAGTGTGGAGTGGACTGTCTGGGGACTGAACCTCTGTTTGCTGAGCTCCTGTGACTTTACCTGTCTTCACCAGTCCCAGGTGGGCATTTTGGCAATAGTAATATTGTTTTCCCTGTGCCAGCACTATAATTGGTTTGTATTTTGCTTTGCTGAAGTTGTGATATTTTCCCGTTTTGTGAACAAGACTGTTTTACTTTTACAAAAGGCTGGTTGATGATCCTGGGTTCTGCATATTACACAGTTTTTCATGTGTTAAAGCGGAGTTCCACCCAAAAGTGGAACTTCCGCTCATCTGATTTCCCCCCCCCCTCCGGTGCCACAATTGGTACGTTTCAGGGGGGAGGGGGGTGCAGATACCGGTATTAGACAGGTATCTGCACCCACTTCCGGGAATAGATTCCCGCGGGAGTCACGCACCCTCCCGCACCCCCCCCCCCCCGCTGTCTCCTGGAAAACACACAGGTCCCAGGAGATAGCGGGGACCACTTAGGATGCGCAGCGGGACTCGCACATGTGCAGTAGGGAATCAGGAAGTGAAGCCGCAACATTTCATTTCCTTATTCCCCCACCGAGAATGGCGGCGGCAGCAGCCGAGAGCTGAGCTATTGCTCTGCTTCGGCTGCCAACAGCGCTGGACTCCTGGACAGGTAAGTGTCTGTTTATTAAAAGTCAGTAGCTGCAGTATTTGTAGCTGCTGGCTTTTAATAATTTTTTTTCAGGTGGACTCCCTCTTTAAGGGCTCTGCCAGCCCATTCACAAAAGGCCTCTTGCACGCTGGACTTTTTTACAGCAGCTGTTTTTGGCTTCAGAAGTTTTTTTTCTACAGTCAATAAACTCCCCATCATGTTATCCTATGTGTCCATGCACACATAGGCTGTTATCAGCAGTTTTTGGCTGGGGCGTGTTTTGGCTTTAAAAAAAAAAACAAAACTAATGGGTTCTGAGAGGAGTTTTTCAGCTGATTTCAGCTGTAAAAACACTCCAAAGTCAAAAAATGCTGATAAACACCAATAAACACTCAAAATCATGGCTCACCAGCGTTTTTTGATGTTTTTAAACCATTGGGAAAAAAACGCTAATACATGATGCTGATGTAAATCACACCAGTCCATGTCTGTGAAAGTTTTCAGTTATCCATGTTACAACTACTAATACGCTGTAGTGAGGCAAATTTAAGTGCACCTGTTGTGTAATGTGACAGGACAAGTCCAGTTGACGATGACTATCTACTCGCCACACCAGTCTATACTCAGCCTTAGCCCTTTGCACAAATGCCACAGTTGCAATTATGCCAGTCTGAGCCTGATCCGGTCTCTCAGAAAAGCTGCAAAAAAAGTGTCATTTTGTACACAAACCAGTAAACACACCAAAGGCAATGGTGCAGTTACCTCAGCATGGTTATTGCACAAACGCTGATCCTTCTATTGACAACGTAGAGAGAAAAATAGAGTTTTTTAAGGTAATGAGCGGGGGCATGGATTTCAATAAAACAGATGTACCGCTGCCAGTCACTCATGTACAGAAGCGGAGAAGTGGTCCCAGAGATAATGACATGGTGGGTGGGAGATGCAGATTGGCACACAGTACTGGGGAGAACAGAAATTGCATTTACATCTAAATATCAGAGCAGAGACACATGAATAAATGCCTGATTCACTCAGTCCCTTTTGCTGTGTTATACAGACATGAAAAGGTTCCCTCGGTAGCCTGCACCTATGAAGTTGAGCAGCTGGGCGCTCGCTCATCTCTCGTCATCTCCTAAATTCCAAATCGAAATGTTTATTCCTTCTAATATAGACTCAGAGGGTTAGCTTGAGTTAAATATTTATAATATGACTTTTAAGTGGGTAAGTGAAAGTGTTGCATTTCTCTATATGAGTCTCGTGCCATATGGAGTAGTGATCAGAGCCTGGAGTTTACCAACTGGCCTAAATGCAGCTTAAACCATGCAGGTTCCCTTGCTGAGCAATCCAAAAGATCTACACGGTGACAGGTGTTCTACCTAATAATACTATCTTAGTTTTGGATAGAGTGGAGTAGGGTTAACATTTTTGTAAGGTCTTAATTTCTATCTGTGACCCCCTTGGGGAGATTCTCCTCAGTCTTGTTCATGTGACAGTTGTCACCATGGTAGGAAGGCCCAGAGAGAGACAACATTGTTGGAAGTTCTAACCATTCTCCACTCAACAAAAAATGTGTTATTGCTTTATTGAAGAGATTTTCTATCACTTCCTGTTCTGAAACTAGCCAGTCACCCTGACAATGTAATTTATGGTGAAATGCGTTAGATGTACAACATGACGTCATCATGCACAGTATTGGCAATAGTACTCTGCAGGGTGATTTTAATTTCCTTTAATGTGAGTACACACCTTATTTTAAAAAAAGAAGGTTTCTATTAACTATTACACTATGGCTTGTATTTTGTTATCATATCCCAGTTTGTTGCAAGTACCATCTAATGGAAAGTGACGTTGAGACCTGACAGTGGAAAGAATATCTGCATAAACTGTTATTTAATCATTTGTTTGCTGATGGTCAATCTTTTCTGGTAAGAGGCTTGCTAGTAATTTGTATACACGTTTGGTTGTGTTCACGCTAAGGAATGGGTGAATATCACTTTAAAAAGTTTAGTTGAATGTTCACTTCTGAAGAGGATCACGTTCACCATTTTAAGGACACTGTTTCTTTCATATGTTAAAAAAATGGTCTAAAGGATTTGTTAATATTCACTTCTGTGCATGGTTTTCTACATTATTTGTGGTAGGTCATATGTACAATTACTCACTTTGGCTCAATCAATTATTGATTTCATTGATCTGTGTATGAGCAATCACATTTTCGTAATACTGTTGTGGAATCGCTTTTATTTTGCTTAATCATATTTATGTATTTTTGATTCACTTTATAGTAGAAGGGTTCATCACTGCACTATTTGCTCTGAATACAATATTGCAGTTTACAAATTCTTAAAAGTAGCGGCTGCATTCATTTTTTGGGGGGCTTTTTTGCCCTTTATTTGCTCATGTCCCATAGACACAACAGGAAGTGATAGCAAATCCTCCCAGGATCACTCCACTGAAAGATTTGCCCTTGTTTCATCACTTATGGCTACCCATCACATTTGGCTACCCGCTGGACTGCGCATGCGTGACGCCGCCATATGCGTTCCAACACTGTGGCGATCTGCGCTTGTGCAGAATTTTGTGGCCAAACCCCTGAGTCCAGGTTCAAGCCCCACCATCCAAGTGGACACAGAGTTAGATTATATTTATGCCGAGCGAAGCAAGGCCGTGCCCGAAGCATAGCGAGCCCGCGAGGAGCCCTGTGGCAAAGTGGCCTTACAACAGTGTTGGAACGCATATGGCGGCGTTGTGCATGCGCACTCCAGTGGGTAGCAAAATGTGATGGGTAGCCGAATGTGACGAAACACCCTCTAATCCTGTTCTGGTGACCAATCAGCATTTGGGTTTTTCTTTCACTTTCGATGATAATGGCTGCCAAGACAAAAAGAGGGGGTGAATCTTCCTCACAGGAGCACAGACAGCATTAGAAACCCGACAGGTGTTCTAATCCCTCCCTACTCTAAAATAAAATGAAAGGCAAAACTACATTTTTTCTTTGTTTTAGGTAAAGTTTTATAACAGTGAAAGAGAACATTGCAACAATGCATGTTATCATTTCCTGTCTAGAGCCTTTGTGTTGCACAAGCCTATAAATTGATGTGTAGGTAGCGGTTTTACTGATGGCTATCACGGCAGCCTGCTGGCATTTGGCAGCATTCTGCATTATCACATATCTCATGTATGTAAGGACAAATATTCCTGTAACAAGCCTTATTACTGTTGTTTCCTCAACAGCTGAAAGGGGACAATAATCCTCACTTAAACAAATTCTTGTTTCCTGTAATGTATTCTGATCCAGACCTGTCTAATGATCCCCATGATATTTGTCTGATGAGGACCCCTAACAAGCAGGCTGGAGATGGCAAGGAGATCCGCTGAAGGATGATGAGGATATACAAGCAGCAGAGGTCACACCAAGTAGCGAGGGCAGACCAGACAGAATGACGGGGTGGGGAACTCAGGTGAAGAAATGATTAAAATGATACTCAAGACAAGGCCCGTGAAATCACAGGACTGTAATATTCTCTCAGAGGAGGTGGAGGCGGTGCAGGTCTGTGGCTCTCATTGGGTCCGTTGTGTTCTACCGACATTTAATCTGTCACACAGGCACCAAGAAGAGTTTTCATTTACCTCCTAGGAGACGACGGAGAAATGAATTGCACAATTTCACCCATTTTTTACTTTGATTGAGGGAACGCAATGAATATTAATTACTAGGAGGTGTGCAGGAAACGCCCAGGCAAGCAGGGCCAAAAGTGAGCACATACACTAGGAAAGCAGGGGCAGGGGAGATCTCAAAAAGTACATTTCAGAAATCTGCTGGCTTTAGCAATCATAGTGTGTGGAAGAAGAACTCTTCTTTTCCATACTGACATCTTTGTCGGACTGTAATGATTACTATATAGAGAATCGCGGTCTAATGGCTTTCAGTAAAGGGTTAACTCCATATTGCCTAACGATAGTGGCAGAATAACTGGGGTTGAGCAGCCTACATCACAATAGATCCAAATACACAACTATGGGGGAGGTCTTTGGGAGGCATTTCAAAGGTGGTGGTTCCTCTGGGATAGTTATGCGACCACCATACCAACGCCATGTTTTAATGGACAACCTAATATAGAGCAAATCCAATAACATCTATTATTTGCTTACTGAAATTGTCCACTCAGAGCATTTTAAAAGACTTGCCCAGACATCAATCCTACCCCCAACTGCTGTATTGTTTAGGGGTGATGGGGGAGGCTCACATCGGCAATTATTCTAGAAAATTCAGGCTGGTCATCAAGAATCCCCTTGACACATAACCAGCTGAGTTGACCCCTCCAGCGTGAAAACGTAAACCAATCAAACTGCACAGGCTAGGGTGGTATACAACTGCCTTGTCTATGAAGAGCACAGACCCTTCCAGTTGGTCCTCAGGGCAGTTATGTTGCCTCAATGTCCAGCCTTCTACAGGTACATTGCTGGACAATGGGCACTTTTTGGGGGAAAAAACCTGTACTATAAAAATGAAAAATTGTCACATTGTCCAATGTCACACTGAAAAAATGTAATGGTTACAATTGCAAAATCTTGTTCCTATGGGAACACTACCCCCATTTAAATCAGTTGTCATACATCACCCCCTCCATCTTATCAGAAGTCCCTTGCTTCTTGACAATTCTGAACTGACGCAACACATTTATATTCCATCCTACAAAACACCATGCACAGCTCAGCCCTAGCAACAGATACCAAATGAAGCCGTTGGTGTGGCGTTACGGCCAGAGCGCCATTAATGAAGGAGCAATATTTGTTACTGGAAGTGAACTGAGCCAATTAAATTCTTCATTGCAGCTTCCCCTAATGTGCCATAATTAATCATCAATCTTTTGACCTAGCAACCTGCTTTTCCAGTGTTATGTTAATATAGATCTATCTTGTTTTCCAGTCTGGATGTTCCTGACCTATGGTGACACCTGGCCTTTTCATCCACTCCTCTATTATCACTGATATGATCCTATTCTTAGCCATACATGTACCGGGGCTTCAATGTCTCAATTAACCCTTTCATTAACCTCCTGTGTTACAAGAATAATTAGCTAATTAGTCTGTCCGTTCTCATACTAGCAGGCATAAATCATCTACCTGCAATAGCTGAAGGAGATAGGTGATGAAATCACTTTTTTTCTTTTTAACATTAGAATAAATTGAATTTTGACATTGCCTGGAAAACATTTCTTCTTTGGAAACTACTCATTGATTGATAAATATTTTATTTAGGATTTTAGATGAAGGCACCAAGAAAGTACAAGTTAAAGAAGTCTATCATTGAAGGGTATGGAAAGAAAACTATTTTCCTAAACTTTGCATAGCGTGGCGAGGGGTAGTACCTCTGATAAGGTCTTAATTGCTGATAGAAGAAATAGCCAGCACTCAAGCAGTTGACCTCAAGATTTTAATTAGGTGTTTTTGCAAGAGCAATGTGCAAAGATGCAGAGTAAACGATAACACACCATCAGCTCCCCCTAGATCCAGGCCTAGATAAAACTATGATGGGGTGGGGTGGACAATAAACGCTGTGTTAATCCTAGTGCCAGATTGCATCATATACTATATATCATTTATAATTTTGCCCATAGGCTGACTTTAGAGTGTGTGTTACACCAACATTTCATGTTGCTGATATGTATCTGCTGTGCCATGTGCTCATATGATAAAATATCATGTTCGCTCTGTATTGCTTCTTTCTAAATCCCTGGTGTTTCTGCCAGCCCCTCTGCTTTTCTATTAAAAACCGACCACACTAAGCATGACAGCACAGTGTAGTCAGTTCTCTAGCTATGCTGGGAACTCAGTCTGCCCTCCTTCAATGATCAGACTTGTCCTAACACCCCCACCCCCAGCAAAGCCTTTCACTGGGAATCTCAGTGTGCTTTTGCTGTTCCTCCCCCAGCTCTTATGCAGCTTAGAACAAAGGGAACAGAGGGTATGTGATCACTTATAAAAAAAAAAAAAAGAGAAAAAAAGGTTGTATCTATACACAAATGTTTTGCCTTTCATTTCTATTTTAAACTGAATGGATTGTTTTACAAGATGGTCGTTTAAAAGCACTTTAAGGTCTCCCAACTGACCATACATTGTCCTTATTCTTTTTCAGGCACTCTCATTGGATAGTATTCGGTTGAGTTTAGCCCAAAAAGGTTAGAGGAAAGTCAGGCTGTAACAAACATAATGAAACTAAATCATAGGGGGCACAGAAGAGGTTTTCTGGCTAACAAAGGCAGTAACAGATACACTGTGCTGTCAACGCTTTAGACAGGACTTTAACTAGTTCAAAATAGGGTACAAGTTCACTTTAAGCTCAGGAGCTGAACATTATTGTGAAGGCTCTCTCTCTGTCTCTCTCTCTTGCTCTCCTAAAAGACTTAATGACCAATAAGCAGCTGGACCGCAGTCTGAAATGAGCGAATAATAGCAGCGCTATTGTATTAATCACATATCTGAGAGGGGAAGATGAGAAGAGCTCACACAGTAAAATTATGATGACTTTTTTGTTATCTTTATTGATTCAGAGTCTCTCCAGCCATTTATCGCTGCCTGACTTAATTGTCCTTTAATATTTTTAATCTTTCTGTATTTTCCTTTTCAAAGACATAATTTCATCTTGAGCGTTTAGATAATTTCTCTCCCCCCGTCAATGTAATTGGCATATGAGGGATCAGTTCCACGTTTACTGCTTCCTACACAGGATCTGTGATGTCAAGAAGACTAATAGTGGAGAATGCTAAATTGTACAGAGTGATTTTTGTTTTCGTAGACCTCATTTGGCCAATAACGGTGAAGCACAGACTTATATAGTCTTTATCAGCCATATTCCTCCTGTTTTGCAAATGGCAACTGTAATTGGATTGGCTGCTGTAAGGAACCCAAACAACTCTTTGTTCCAGCACTTGGAACACTGAGGCCCGGTAGCTAAACAATCCATTAAATCCCATTCAGTAGGCTGACATGCGGCAGAGTTTCTTCACCGCTGCGCATAGATCACCTGACCTCAAATTGATTGTCTATCTCAGCTAAGTGATTCACAAAACACAAAATGTGCCCTCCAAATTATCTGTGGTTTGTCCTGATAAAAATGGAGGTGCATCTTACTTTAATGGATTTAATCACAAACCACAAAGAAATAGATAGATAGATACATAGATACATACTATAGATACATAGATAGATACATAGATAGATGCTGTAAATAGTAGTGGTGTATTCCGATTAGTGGATGTAAAGCCAATGTTATCCTTTCTAAACTACTGCCATAGGGGTTATCTATAAGGATATACATGCCTCCTGCATGTATCTTTACCTGTCAAATGTCTCCCCTCTGTCTGTTATGAGAACCAAAAAACGGCAGATTCTGTGGGTGGGTCTGTTGTCTGGAGCTCGGTGGGTGGAGTCGTGATGTCAATAGACTCCCCGCCCACCTCTACACTCCCCTTGTCAATATGCATTTTCTCCTGTGTATTTCTTACACTGAACTTCTGCTATGATCTCTAACATCCAGTGAAAAGACAGGAAAGTAACCACATGACTTCAGCATGCCAAATCATGGTGAGGTGTGGAACAGCCAATCCTTGCAGAGCTGCTGAAGAAAGGAGTGGGGGTGGGAATTAAAAAATCATGCATGTGTCTTAGGCTAGTGCACAAGATATGTAAATCACCTGTCACTCACAGCAAGGGGGAGGATTTGACAAAGTTTTTCTCTGTTTGTCAAGTTTTATCTCACTGAAAATAAAAGAGGATTGCTCAGAGATGGATTAACTCTTTGTAGCAAGACTGGGCTCAAATGATAGGAAATCTTATACTCTACATTATGACATAAAAAAAAAAAAACATTTCGGATTTACATCCACTTTAACATAATTAAAAGACAGAGTTGCTAATGTCACTGTTTGCTCTGTGAAATACTTATATTCTCTGTATACATAAAAAAATTTTAAATATAAAGAATCCAATAAAGTGTATCTAAAGCCACAACTTTTTGGGTAATAGTTATAACCCGTCATTTATTTTTATTTTTTTTCTTTGTGCCACTAGGGAGATTTCTCTTTCACTTCCTGTTCCAGAAGCACAATAGGAAGTGAAGGAAAATCCCCTCTTAGGGCCGCTTCACACTGGAATGTGCACATTTGCACACACCCACGCACTTCTCACAAGGGCAGCATGCTCACATGGAGTTCAGGAAACCCGCACGGAACGGGCCTTTCCCGCATTGTGTTTTGGTTTGATCAAGCTCTTACTGAGTTTTTACAAAAAAAAACATGTCCCCATTGGAAGAATTATTCCATTCTTGTTCTGTATAAAAAAAAATTATATCTCTCCTGACAATGTTCACCAGAAAAAATAGAGAGAAAATCCCAATTAAAAGCTGACAGATATTTCAACACGTTCACACTTTATCCAAAACTAATTATTGAAAAAAAAGCTTTGACATTAGATAAACTTTAATTCATAGTGATGAACTTGGAGGGCTACATACAGTATATACTTTACTTTTATTCAAAGAGTAACTCCACTTTTGTGGGGAAAAAAATGGCAAATAAAGAAAAAAAATATAGCGCATATAATTGCGACACTAATCATATTGTAATTGAATGTTATTAAAAATTACCTTTCCTTTTCAATCTGTAGCCGCTGTAATTTTCTGAGAATGCATTGCAATATGGCTACCTGGAGTTGTTCTGTACACAGAGTGTGTACTGACCACTCCCCAGAAACATCATTTCCTACTTGTGTGATTGGCTCACCAATTTTCCCAGAAGTCTGCACTAAGATACACGTCAGATTTCATACATCCTCTGCAACAAAAAATTTAATTTTCGGAGAGATACTTTTAATAGGAACACGCCTAAAGGGATGCAGGCCTAGCAGATTTCCTCATTGGTGCCCTGCATCTGCACACCTGACAGTTAATTATGAAACCACCTCCAATTAGACCCACTCAGTACAGAGGCACAGACAAACACACAGGGATTTCTTTAGAAAAACAAAAGGTAGGAATCTGCAACAAAGTTTGTTATAATCCTTGTAATGTACATAGATCACCCAGAGGGGAATGTTTTTTCTCAACAAAAGTGGAGTTACACTTTAAAGTGGTTGTAAACCTCTGAAACAAAAAATGAACAAAGCATATCCCTCTATAGTGTGTAGTTGCATCCATCCAAAGCACCTAGTGTGGTCCCTATCAGTTCTCTGCTCCCTCTGCTATCTGCATGAGTCACTTATGGCAGGTTATGCTGAAACCACAGAATCCCAGGGGACAGACCTGCTCCTCATCCAGCAAACAGAAAAATGGACAGCTTTAACTGTGCATATTTCCCTATAAGACTGTCTGTGTGTGTGTGTGTGTGGGGGGGGGGGATCCATTCCCTAGTTTCAAGTGTCAGATTACACTCAGCCCCCTGCTCTATGCTGTGTAATGTGTGACGTCAGATCCCCACCCCCTGCCTCTGGAGGCTGAGAAATGCTGTGAAAATGTGTGCTTTAGGAGGCAGTACAAGAGAGTGGGCTGCAGATAAACGGGTACAACTTTTGGTAGCAGGATTGGTTTCATCTCTGTATATCACTGGGGGGTAGTCACTTCAGTGGGTATCCAGTATGTAAGAGTTTACAACCACTTTAAATATATATATTCCCCGATAGCCAAAAGGATATAAATCCACTTTGTGTGCACCAAATGTCTTTGCAAACCCAGATATTACATAATAAATGCAGTGACATCTTCACTGTGCTGCACATAGCCTGTCTACCCACTACAGGCTGCCTGCAGAAAACTATAGTAGAAGGCAGAGAAAAGACCAGTCACCGCACAAAAGGAGAGAGAGCAGCAGTGACCGGTCTTTATTACAGGAGGAGGTACATTCTCACACCACTTAAACCCTCTCACTAAAACCAATTATGGGATGCCCCAATTATGGGGGACTGTTTACTCCCACTGATGCCAGTGCATTTTCTACTCCCTCTGGCAACAGTCTGCCCCCCCCTAAAGCCTAAAGGACCATATACCAGCCCTATGTTTAAAAGTTTGGAGACCCCTGACCTAGAGCAATCTGCATCTGCATGTGCATGAAAATGCAGCCTGCCTAGGAATGTGCACTCCCCCAAACTGACATCCACCTATCAAGGCATTCTAATATTAACGCCTCCCAAGAGCCAGCCTACTGCTTAAATCAAGGCTGTGGGTTCTTGAGAGGAGTACTGAGGCAGGGTGCTGTGATGTTTTAAGGAGGCGACATACAGCACCCTTCCACCAGCCATGATCTGCCTGCACTTCATAGAGAATCAGAGAATCACAGAAACCTAGTGATGATAACACTTGGTCTAAAATACAGTACATAATGAAAAAAGAAAAGTTTCATTTAAAAAAAAATGAATTAGCAAACTTTAAGCAGATTTAAATTCAGCTTTACGATCTGGACGAAGACAAAAAAAGAGAGTTCAGTGGAGGGTCACAGTAAAGGTACGCAGGGTGTAAAATGCTCTCCTGGGATTGTGTCTGTTAGAGGTGAAGATATAATAATTCTCCATTATGTATGTGTGTTTTGGAAATCAATAAACAGAGAATTATAATGAAGTATTAGGCTTTTAGTCGCAAATTTACAAGCCAAATTCAATAAAGCCAGGACCTGAAAGGAACCTTGGCATTTCTCCCTGGCAGCCTGCTTATCTGATGTTTGAATGCGGATACGTAGAATATGCAGTGCACTGTCTCGGTTAGTTAATTGGCTAAAGAACGGTAGAGGAAGTACTACAGTACTACAGTCACTGTGTCGGTATAATGGTTACATGGATACATTTTTTAAAATGCAAGTACCAATACAAAAAAAGTTTGCCAGTGGTTTCAATTTTACAGGAATGGGTGTTAATTAACACACTTTAAAAAAAAGAGACACATATGAAATGTACTGCCTGACCTGATTTTGGCTTAAATTCATGGCATCCAGGATTAAAGTAAATCTCCAGTTCCAGCTTCTAATGTTTATATTGATTATATTGTGTTTACATCTGCTTTAAAGTTTAAAATCACTTTGTTTTGGGAAGCGGTGACATCTGATGGAGTTTTTCAGCCAGTAAACTATTGCCTTCTTTCCCATCCTCCGAGTGAGCAACCATACAGCTGTGCTTAAAGGAGAGCTCCAGGCAGTTATACTCACTTTATTTCAGTTATGTATTACTTCACAGTTCATACAATAATTTTCAGTTCACTTGGTCCAGTAAGGTAAGTATAAAAGTCTCTACTGTGCAAATTACTGGGCAGAATGAGGAGATACTTAGATGGCCAATAGAAAGCAAATGGCTCAGGCCACAAGTGTGGTTTTCTGGCAGTTTAGGCAGGAAAGGAGTGTAGCGGTGTCACAAAGTCTGTAGACCTGTTTCCCATACAAAGGATAAAAATGTTTTTTAAAGCAAAGAGTTTGTGGACACCAGACCATCACATCTATATGAGCTTGTTGGCCATTCATTTTCAAAACCTCAGCCACTAATAAGGCTGAGGAGCCTCTCTTTGTGACAATAACAGCCTCCAATCTTCTGGGAAGGCTTTTCATGAGATGTATAGCACGATGGCTTATGGGATAGAACTTCTGCCTTGGGTCCTTGGTTCAAATCCCAGCCAGGACACTATCTGCATGAAGTTTGCATGTTCTCCCTGGGCTTGCTTCCAGGTCTTGTTTACTCCCGCACTATAAATACATGCTTTGTGTCTCCAGGAGGTAAGCCGCTATAGAAATACAAATCAAATAATAATATGTTTTTCGAGTGTATCTGTGGGGGTATGTGCCCATTTGGTCAGGTCAGGTACCAATGCTAAAGACCTGGCTCTCAATAAGCATTCCAGTTCATCCCAAGGGTGTTCAGTAGGGTTGAAGTCTATGCAATCCACTGGAGTTCCTCCATACCAAACTGGTCAAACCATGGCTTTATGGAGATTGTACACACCGTCATTTTGGAACAGTAAAGGGCCTAGTACAAACTATTATCACAAGGCTGTGCACAATTGTGTAAGATGTCTTTGTATGCTGTAGTATGTTCAGGACTCCCATTTGAAGGGAGATGGTGGTGGAGGGGGTCCACATATTTTTACCATATAGTTTTATAGCTCAATAGTTTTATAGCGGAATTGCAAGAATTTGTACAACACTTTACAAATCAATATCTAACAAGCAGGGCCCTCTGATTACTTCTGTATTGAATTGTATTGTAACTGTATTGTCTGACCTCATGTTGTAAAGTGCTGCCACTATGTAAATCCTGTATAATGTTAATAATAAGCAGCTGAGAACATCCCCTGCGTAGCTACAACTTGGGTTTTAAGCCATTTGGTCGGAGTTGCCCTTGAAATGGAATATGGGATCACAGAGAACCTTTCTGCACACAGTGTTCTGCGGTCCTCTCCTTACCTTGACATTGTTCTCACATTTCACAATTGCCTCCTCTTCTTCCTTCTGTCGTCATGCTGACAATTGCTGCCTGCCTCTCAGGCTTGCTGTAATCTGATCGCTTGAAAATCCCCCTTTGAAGTCACGCTGTGTGAAGAGGATTTATCCATGTCCACTTAAATATTCATGGGCTTGCATTCCTGTTAAAAAAAAAGACACTTGTTTATTTAGATAAGATTTAATTTATTCATAATTTACCTAAATTTGCTTCGGCGTGCATGTACATTTTAGCTTATGAGTAGCATAATACATAAAACATTAGTCAGGCATGCAAATTTCACAAGTGCACCACCTTATCCTACCGGCTTGCTGAACAAGATAAGTCGGCACGGCTCCGGCGGGAAGGCCAGGGGCTGCCTCTGGCTACTACCTGCTCCCTTTAGACAATGCCTTTCTTCCGATCTAAGCTAGCAGTGAAAGGTGTTGGATGTGTTTACAGGTGGCTAATTTCAGTCTGGCAGCTTCAATGAGCTTCCCTTTAGCATGTACAGTGACAGCTCTTGTATGGATTCCATGTTTCCCGAAAGCAGGCATCGGGAGTGTGAAATTATTCCCTCGTTATCTACAGCTACGTAGACCCGTCTGTAATGCTGACACCCAGCCAAGGTGTTGCATTCCTTAACTAACAATGTCAGGAGGCTTTAATCAAATCAGCCTTTCTCATGACTCTAATATTTTGTACCCTTTTATAATTGCAAATCTTCTTCAAGTACCCCCAACCTTTGTTTATCTTACACAACCCCTAAATGTGTATTCCTATTGCCAATACCCTCTAAATGCATATGTGTTCCCTAAGCGCACCTTTATGCTTACCTACAGAGGATGAAGAAATATAAGGCCATTTATTGTACACTATATTGTCAGTATTAGGACGCCTGCCTTTACATGCACATTACCTTTAATGGCATCCCAGTCTTAGTCCGTAGGGTTCAATATTGAGTTGGCCCACCCTTTGCAGCTATAACAGCTTCAACTCTTCTGGGAAAGCTGTCCACAAGGTTTAGGAGTGTGTCTATGGGAATGTTTGACCATTCTTCCAGAAGCGCATTTGTGAGGTCAGGCACTGATGTTGGATGAGAAGGCCTGGCTCACAGTCTCAGCTCAAATTCATTCCAAAAGCCTTCTATCAGATTGAGGTCAGGATGGGCCAGTCAAGTTCCTCCACCCCAAATTCGCTCATCCATGTCTTTATGGACCTTGTTCTGTGCACTGGTCCAAATCATTTGGTGGAGGGGGGATTATGGTGAGGGGCTATTTTTCAGGGTTTGGGTTTGGCCCCTTAGATCCAGTGAAGGGAACTCTTAAGGCATCAGCATACCAAGACATTTTGGACAATTTCATGCTCCCAACTTTGTGGGAACAGTTTGGGGATGGCCCCTTCCTATTCCAACAAGGTCCATAAACACATGGTGAGCAAGTTTGGGGTGGAGGAACTTGACTGGGAGGAAGAGCAGAGACTGCAAGTCAGACCTTCTCATCCAACATCAGTGCATGACCAGAAAAATGCGCTTCTGGAAGAATGGTCAAACATTCCCATAGGCACACTCCTAAACCTTGTGGAAAGGGTGGGCCAACTCAATACTGAACCCTACGGACTAAGACTGGGATGTCATTAAACTTCATGTGTGTGTAAAGGCAGGTGTCCCAATACTTTTGACAATATAGTGTATGTGAGTGCCTTTTTGCTCATTTCATAAACCAACCAGTCATACAAGCTACAATTATGGACCCGTCTATATGATGTGATTTGGGATGAGAAAAACATTCACTCTTGCCGCGTACACACGGTTGGAATTTCGGCCCGCAAAAGACCGATGAGATTTTTTCATTGGAAAATGCGACCGTGTGTATGCTCCATCTGTCTTTTGCTGGCGAAATTCCAGCCACCAAAAGATTGAGAGCATGCTCTCAATTTTTCGGTCGGGAAAACTTCCTATTCGAAAATGCGATCATCTGTGGCAATTCCAACGCGCAAAATCCCTACGTGTGCTCTTAAACAATACGACGCATGCTTGGAAGCATTGAATGTCATTTTCTCTGTTTGTCGTAGTGTTGTACATCACTGTGTTCTTGACGGTCATAATTTCAGCGAACTTTTGCGTGACCGTGTGTATGCAAGGCAAACTTGAACGGAATCCCGTCGGAAAAGCCGTCATATCTTTTTCCGACGAGAAAACCGATTGTGTGTACTCGGCATTTGTCAAAATTGTATCAAAACTCCGGACACTTCAGAGAAATTTTACCATTTGGCAAGATCCATTGATGGAGTGCAAAATAAAGGTGGTTTTGGTGATTTGGGATGGTGCACCAGCTCTTGAGGGTTACCGAGACTCCTTTAATTTTTGAAAAAATGTAATTATTTATTTTTGCATAAAAGTAATTCTTTCTAGATGTTTAAAGGTTAACTCTG
The DNA here is from genome assembly GCF_042186555.1 of Aquarana catesbeiana. Taxonomy (NCBI): domain Eukaryota; kingdom Metazoa; phylum Chordata; class Amphibia; order Anura; family Ranidae; genus Aquarana; species Aquarana catesbeiana. Next base: position 214,074,559 of record NC_133333.1, on the reverse strand, counting down.
CTTTTCTGAGAAAAAAAATGGCAAAAAAAAAAAATAATAATAATGTAACATACAATTGCTACATAAGCCATTTTGTCATTTAATGTTATTAACAATGACCTTTCCTTTTCAAACTGTAGCACTGTGATTTTCTGTAAAATTCAATGCAATTTGCCAGCTTAGAGGCGTTCTGTACACAATTGTACACAACGCCCCCAGAAATGCCTTACCCTGCTAGTGTGAAGAACTCCTCTCATGCCTCCCCAGTGTGAAAGCCTGAGTGCTTTCACACTGGGGCGGTGGGCTTGCAGGACGGGAAAAAAAAGTCCCACGAGCAGCAGCTTTGGGGTGGTGTGGGAGCGCTGTATACAGAATGCATGGGCAGCGCTTCCGAAGCACCTGAAAAGCGATTTGAAAGTGCCGCAACACGGGCGCTTTTAACCCCTTCTTCAGCCGCTAGCGGTTGAAAAGCACTGCTAAAACGACGGTAAAGCGACGCCAGTTTTAGCCAATGGACCCGCCACCCCAGTTTGATAGTACACTAAAAGTTAAAGGGGTTGTAAAGGTTCCTTTTAAAAAAAAAAAATAACAAACATATCATACTTGCCTCCACTGCGCAACTCGTTTTGCACAGAGTGGCCCCGATCCTCGTCTTCTGTGATCCCTCGGCGGCTGTCTCGGCTCCTTCCTGCATCAGCTAACCCCCATTCTGGGAAGTGCTCTCCCAAGGGGGTTATCACTCGTCCCCGCCCCCCGGCACGCTGAGTCATTGATTTGATTGACAGCAGCGGGAGCCAATGGCTGCGCTGCTATCAATCATCCAATGAATGAGCTGAGAAGAGCCGAGAAGCCCGGTTGAGAAGCCATCGCGTTCACGATGCGGGACTTTCGAGGGCTCAGGTAAGTAAACGGGGGGCTGGGGGGGCGCTAATCGTCAGATGTTTTTTCACCTTAATGCATAGAATGCATTAAGGTGAAAAAACATGTACCTTTACAATCCCTTTAATCCCTGCAACTTTTGTCTTCAGAACACAAGAAAAGTGCACAAGCTTAAATGAATTAGTCACTCCCATTCACAATCAGTATCCATATCCAAAGACATAAAGTGGAACAAACATCTTCAGAGCAGAAACAGGTAGGAATCTGCAACAACATTTGTTAAAATCCTTGCAATGCACAGTGATCACCCAGAGGAGATCGTTTTTTTTTTTTCCCCAAAAAAGTGGAGTTTTAACATTTAAGCCATGTGATCATAGATTTCTTAGAAAACAAAGGGTTAGGGTAAATGTAGAGTTAGGGTGAAAGTGGTTGTAAAGTAAGTGAATACCATTACTGCTAGCCCCTCTGTTATAACAAGGTATAATACACAGTGTCAATGTTTTTTTAACCACTTCACACCTGCGCTATAGCCAAAAGACGGCTACAGCACAGGCTTACTTTGCCGGAAGGGTGTACATGGACGTCCTCCCGTGATCGCGCTGCACACGCGCCCCCAATGGCACACAGGCGGTACGCTCTGTGATCGCTGAGTCATTCAGACTCAGCTTATCATAGCTGGGGATAAAGGGCCAATCACATTGGCCTTTTAGTAGGCCGTTTACAGGATGTAAACACAAGCTGGTTATCGGCTTTTCTATCCTCGCGCTGACAGGGTGAGGAAAGAAATGTTAGGCTTTTTGTTTGCCCCCCTGGACCGGGGGGTGTTTGTCTCATCTGTAATTTTGTAGCATGCTGGATGATGTGCTTAATTTTGGACAGCTGCATTTGGGCTGTTCTGAGCATGCTCAGGGACTTTGTTTTTTTTTGTCCGTTCTTCTTTTGTGCGTGAAGAGGACTTGGATTTTTCTGGGCATGCTCAGAGTGTGTTTTTGGGTTAGTAATTTAAGGACATCCTTAACAGGTGTACCCACTTTGAAGTTCTGTCTCTACATTGGGTGAACTTGCATTTTGTGTGTTTCATGGACTGTGCATGTGTTTTCAATTGCCTCATTAACACACAAACCTATGTTATATAAAGCTTGCAGATAGCATTCTTTATCTTGCCCTGAAAAGAGGCAAGATTGTGTGTGTGTGGCAAGAGAGTATATTTGGGTGTCCTTATAGAGTTTGTAACACATGTATTTTCTCTTTGTATTTTGTTTGTTATGTCTATGCAAAACAGATTTGTGTTTTAGAGCAAGTATTTTTTACTTTTGTTTGTTTATTTATTTATTTGGGGGGGGGGGGGTATTTTTGCCTGAAACATTTTTGATGTTGTCAATCTGTGTTTGTAGGTTGTTGGTTTCACTTTGATTTAATTGTCTGTGCTGGATTATATTGCAAAATCTTCCTGCAGATGTTGTGACTAATAAATATTTAAAACCTTAAGAGCCGGTCCATTTGTGGACGCAGTCCTTTTAACTCCTGTTAATTTCCTTTGCAAAATGGTCAGACCTCAAAACCATATTCTGTTAGTGTCTCAAATTAATATACATGTGTTTTTTTTTTTTTTTTTTTGCTTTCCTTGCTCTTTTCCAAGTCCTGTTTTGTTGACTAATAAAATTTGTAGCAAATTTTTATGTTTTATGTGTTTTGTTAATTTGTTTTGCAGATGTATGCTCAATCCAAGTAAGGGCTCTTTCACATGGGGCGGATTAGTGATGATCCGCCCCGTGAACGTCCACTTGCTCAGTGGGGATTGCGCCGTCGATCCCCACTGAGCAGGAAAATGACAGGTCCGTCGCCGCACACTGTGCGGCGACGGACCTGTCAGAGCGTCGCTCTCCCCTATGGGGGATCGGGTGATGACGGACCGTAGAGTCCGTCGTCACCTGATCTGATCCGAAAACGGATGGAAAAGTAGGTTTTTCCTCCGTTACACTTTTTCGGATCGGAGAGGGTCGGATGTTAGCGGACATGTCACCGCTGACATCCGACACTCCATAGACCTGCATGGAGTGTCCGTTCAGGTCCGCCTAAAAAACTGACAGGCCGACCTGAACGGACAGTCCGTGTGAAAGAGGCCTTAGGCATTTTACACTCTCTCCCTCCTCTGCCCCCCCCCCCCCCCAAAACAAAACAGATTTCCCAGCTGCAGCTTAACTAGGCTGATTGGCACGGCAAAACAAAAAAAAGTGTAATTTGTCTATAAGCTACTTTCCTGGTGCCTTCATGGTAGCATATGCATGGATTGTGCGTATGCTGCCATGGATAGGCACCAGGAAAGGAAAATTACAGATAGGTAAGTATTCAGTTTTAAATTTTAGAGCAGTAGTTCTCAGCCTCAGTCCTCAAGTACCCCCGACAGGACATGTTTTGTGAAGTTATCCTGGCTAAAATAGCTGTCCAAAATACCAAGCCATTGACTCTGATTTAAAGCACCTGTGCAAATGAAGGCAAGCCTGCAAACGTGGCCTGTTGGGGGTACTTGAGGACAGGGTGAGAACCACTGATTTGAAGCACTGAGGTAAAATCTAGCTCAAGACAATCCTATTCTAATTGTGGGCATTTGAGGGAAACCAAGTGAGTGTTAGAACCCCTGCTTGTCTTTTTTAGGTTGGGCTTTGTGTCCCTTTTCTGAAAATTGTCTTCACTTCCTGTCACATAGCCAAAAAGGAACTGAGGGTAAAACCCTACCAATGTCTTTTCTTGGGGGGATGGGACACACAGGTCAATCTAACTGGCGCCCCCATTAGGCAAATTGCACTCTAGCACTTTGTTGTGTACACCCCAAATTATTAGGTATTTTGGGGTTTATTAAAGGCAAATCCACTCTGCAATACAAGTGTACTCGCTGTAAATCTGAAGGGAAGCACTGGTGATTTTATCATCCAATCGTGTAGAAGCAAAGATGCTGTTTTTTTATTTTCCTTGCATGTCCCCCTCGGATCTCCAGCAAGTGCACTTGTAGTGCAAAGTGGATTTGTCTTTAGTAAATAAACCTCAAAGTCCAAGATACCTAATAATTTGGAGTGTACAGAGCAAAATGCAAAATTGACCTAATGGGGAAACTATTTAGATTGACCTGTGTGTCCCCAAGGAAAGATATTGGTAGGGTTTTACCCTCACTTCCTGTTTGGCTATGTGACAGGAAGTGAATAAACTTGAAGGAGAAACTGGCAAAATTTGGGAGATGTCTACACTCTATCAGGGGTGCAGACAACCCCAAAAACTGACAAGACGTCTAATCCCTCTGCACTCTATACCCAAGCAAAAATAAGAAAGGATTTCATTTAGCTTAACTTTGCAAAGACACATGCCTAAGTTCAACTTTGATGCATGTCAATGGCCCATTTAGACCTTGTTTTATAGAAAACACCAGTTGCCTTTCACTATACACTTTTGTTAGTCCAGTCCTGGAAATCTGCATCTGCTTTACTATTAATTTCCATAAAAATTGGGTTCCTGCAGCTAGATGCGCGACCGATGTATATGTGAGATGCGCAACTGCTGTGCGCGCAGAGGTATGTACACGTGGCGCATATCTGGTACCTGGAAGTGGTGGCCAGCACACAGGAATGATATCACACCCCTCCAGGAAGTTGCTTGTACTGCTGTTAATTCCTTCCCACCACCATGCGCGTCTCACTGTTCTGAGGAAGAGATGATCCTTATTTGCAAATTAAGATATTTTTTTATTCATCTTTACATGGGGTGATGTTTGTGTGGGTCATGTGTGTATGTCTAAATGATTTGGCCTCAAAACACACACCTACTTCCTGTGTACAGATTCACTTCCGGGGCAATGTATATTGCTTCCTGCTTCAGTGTGTGTGTGTGTATGTATATATAGATAGACATATCTATAGATGTAGGTTCTTGTGTCCACCAGCAGAGAGAAGTTGGGTAGATGCCACACTCCCGATTCTAGAGGCATAATAATGGTCTAGCACAGGGGTCTTCAAACTACGACCCTCCAGTTGTTCAGGAACTATAATTCCCGTCATGCCTAGTCATGTCTGTGAATATCAGAGCTTTACAATGCCTCATGGGATGTGTAGTTCCGCAACAGATGGAGAGCCGTAGTTTGAAGATTCCTGATCACTCTAGCATGTCTTGAAAAAAGGTGTTTTTTTATGTGCCTTGTATAATGCCCAAGAAATATCGTTTGGAAAATACAAGTGGGTCATGGCACATCTACATTCCAAATTTGGCACTTAATATGGTCATGCAGTATGCAATCTGATTGGCCAATCTCTGTACAACTTGATATTTAGACAAAATAGATAATAGGAAGATGCACTTAAACAATTAATTCAAATTATAGATTGCATTAAATCGAATTTATTTAAGATCTAACTGATTGCAGTGTATGGTCACCCTTAAAGATCAAGATCGGAAAAAAAAATGTGGGTTTAGAAACTCTTCTCTGTTCTTTGTAATGTATTGAAAGATTTGGGTAAAAAAAAGAAAAAAACACATTTGAAAGATATATTAGAACTGATAGGAATGAGATTAGCATCAAAAGGGCTAATTAACTGAGAACACCTACTAATTGCCTAACAAGACACATCCAATGAGATGAAATTAACCAATTGTATTGGGCGTGCTCTATTATCAATGAGAAAACTGCAGTTACCCTAGCGCCAGTTTATATATGAACTGGTTCAGTGCCTTCTTCTTAGTAAATCACCCCCAATGTCTTCATAAAGTACATAGTAGGCAGTTCATTATTTCTTATTAAACACTCAACTCTTTTTAGAAAGTAACACTGAAAAGTGGGATCACCAAGACAAGAACACTAATATGGAGTGACAATGACAGAGATCATCACTGACATTCATAATAAATGTCAGTCTGACACACATCTATTCTTACTTAAGAAGACACATACAGAACAAAGTATAACATCTCTATGGAGATGTGGTTTGGTGGAGACATAACCTAGGAACCCAAAGCTACCAGGCCCAAGTGCTAGCCAATTAACGAGAAAGTTAATAAGAAACTGTTTTAGAGAATATCACTGTTTAGATCCGTTTCCTAGATCTGTCCTCACATGTTACAATCTGAACAAAGAAAGATCAGTTTGATCACAGCTACCATCATCATGGTACAATCTGGTTCTTTTTTTTCTTTTATTGAAATGATTCAGTTTTAATAACAACAGTATAGAAGTTGTGTTTCCAATCTTATTTGAATTTTGGATTCACTAAAACAAAGGTGTCAATCTCGATTTAGCCTAGGTTCACAGCGGGAATGAAATTGTGCGAGTTCAGCTAAGGAGGCAATAGGCAATGGCGGGCATATTGCGGTTACCACTCTCAGGCAAGGTTTTTACTGTACATCTAAATAGATTTTTTAGGTTTGTAGGGTCATTTTAAGGTTTAACTACACTTTTGTTGAGAAAAAAAACCCAATCCACTCTGGGTTATCTGTGTACATTGCAAGGATTTTAAGAAACATTGAGTCCTACCTTTTTTGTTCTGGAAAGAAAAGGCGTTTCTTTCAGTGTCCTTCCCAAAATGATTCCTGAATGTGATGGGGCTTGCCTGGTAAAATGAGGAAAATCGCAGTCTGCATCCTTTTAAACGTAGTTAACCTTTGGTATGTATCTTACCAAAACTGAAATTCCTATTGCAGGAGATATCTAAAATTCAACTTGTATCTAAGTGCAAATGTCTGAGAAAATCAGAAGGCCAATCACAGAAACAGGAAATGACATTTCTGTGGGTGTTCCATCCAGCAACAGTGTACAGAGCGCCTCCAGGTTGCCATACTGCATGGAATTTTTGATGAGTTTAGAAAATGACATTGGCTACAGTTTAAAATGTAAAGGTAACTTTTATTAAAGCGGAGCTCCACCGAAAAGGGGAAGTTCTGCTTTAAGGACTCGTCCCCTGCTCTTGAAGAACTGCCACTTTTGAGAAGCGGGGGGCGCTCCCACTTCTGCTCCGACTGCCTAGGTGATTGGAAACGGAAGTTGCTCCCTGTCTCCCCCCACCCCCTGCAGGTATTCTGGATCAAGTGACAGGTCTCACAATACCACGGGGACCACAATATGCAGCGCTGCTCACACATGTGCAATGTGCACCCGACTTTGAAGCCACAAGCTGTCACAGCTAGGTAACCACAGTTAAGATGCCGGCGCCGAGGAAAAAAGACAGCAGGTGAAACCATCTGGGATGAGTACACTGCTGGATCTTGGGACAGGTTAGTGGCTGTTCCTTAAGAGTCAGCAGCTACACTTTTTGTAGCTGCTGACTTTTAATTTTTTCACAGTACATTGGGCAGCCGCTTTAACAGTCAATTACAAAATGACTTATGTAGCAATTGTAGGTGCTATAGTATTTCTTTTTGTAACAAAATTGGAGTTTTCCTTAAGGGCCGGTTCACACTGCTGCGATGCGGGAACCCTGCGAATCCACTGCGATGGCAGTTCACACTGCCCTATGCGAACTCCTGGGAGTGTCAGTTAAAAGTTAATGACACCCCCAAATCAGTTTACATATCGCAGTGCGATCTGAAAAATGGGATTCTGCTGCGGACCAAAAAAAGCGCCCTGCGCAAGTTTGGTCCAAATATGGCCGATCCAAATTCAGCCATGCTATCTGTATGGCTGAATTTGCAACGCACGGACATCGCATGTGATTTGCACTGCAGTGCGGTACGAGTCACATGCGATCTCGCACCACGCAGCAGTGTGAACTGGCCCTTACACAGTTTCAGAAGAAAGCTGTCTATACATGGGTCAATTTGTTTTTGTTCAACCCGCTGGATGCATCCAATGTGGATGCAGGAATCTTCCAGAATAAGTGCTGATTGAAATTTTCCAGCAGTTTATGAGAAGTCGCTTGATAGATCAACTTCTCGTGAACAGGAACGGTCATAGATGGATCGCAGTCTGGCTGGTTTCTGCTGAACCAACCAATTTCCGATCCATGTATGGCCAGCTTTAGCTCTATTGGTGTGCTGATTATAATTACACTTGGATTTACTCTGTTGGTGATCTGGCAGATCCAAACCCATGATCATATTCACAGACTGGACAATCTGTCACAGGTTAACTGGTATAGGGAGCCTTTGGATCTCTTACTGGGCCACCTCCATATCACCTCTCTGCTTCAAAAAATGGGTCCCCTTGACTCCAGATTGATATGTGCCCCTGGTTTCCAGACTTATGGCCTTTTGTTGGCTAACAAAGATTCATACAAATGGTCATCCAATAAATATGAACAACTATTTCTAGTGAGAAACGTGTATACAAAATGCAAAGTTGATTTGAAAAGAACAATTAAGATGTTTTTCAGCACAGCCGAATGAATTATGTACAATCATTCAATCAAATAACCACCATAGAGTAGGATCATTTCTCTGATGGCAAACAGACAAGTGTTCCACAGATTTGTTTTTTTGTTGACATCTGCTTGTTCCAGAACTCATAAAAAAGGTGTTGCTGTTTTATCAGGTGAACCAACGATCGGCCTAAACTTTGCAGGTTTCTCAAGCCTGGTCTCTTGTGTCTCAGAGTAGCCAAATGGTTAAGAGAGAATCCTTGGACTTGGTTTCGTGAAGCCCGCTATCATTTCATCTTTACGGCCCAGAACATGCTCCAGTTTCTGTTATTTATGAGATGTATATTTCATCTGGCTTCCCGCCTCCTCTGTCTTCCCCCCCAACCCGTTTTATTACCGCCATACATTCGCCTGTTCTGACAGCTGGGACTTTGTAAAAGCTCCCTCTGAAACAAAAAAAAAATCTATTTGCCATTTTTTTTTTTCGCTGGGTAATAATTTTTTTAAATAAATCCACCGAAGCCGTGTATATTAATTACAATAAATGATTACATAAAAATATAGGAAAGGAGAGGCAGGACTCTTCTGTAGAGCCGTCGCCGCTGTCTCTGCATTTGGTACAAAGCCATTCTCTAAAGTGCTCCGCTAATCATCTGCTTAGAAAATAATAAAACAACATTATTCGGGGGAAACATTCTGTGCTAGAATCAAATGTCAGGACAAATGAGTGCTCTAAGTAACATATTTACATAGAAATGCAATAACTCAAACATTAAAAATGGTAATTAATCTGTAACGGCACCAAATGCGCACGCCGTTTTGGTTATACTAATGCTATTTAATTGGCCGAGAGGAGTGCTCTGCTTAATAGGTTCGCTTTCCATGTGAATTTTTGAGACAAATCTTCTGTGAAGATTAATCTAATTTCTCCCTCATCTCAGGCTCTTGTGGTATCTGAACAGCTTACAGGAGGAAAAAAAATGAGATTTCCCTACATGAAAGTGGCAGTCTATTAGCAGGTAGCAGGAAGTAAATGAATTTCCGATGTTAAGCTGACGCGGCACGCAATCTGCACTTTCTTTGAAGAAGGGAGTGCCCCACCCCAAAACTAATATCTGCAAAAATGCCTAATGCTGTGTACACACGGCCGGACTTTTCGAACAAACTTGTCCGACGGAACAAATCCGTCAGGCAAATCCGACCGTGTGTGGGCTTCATCGGACCTGCAGCGGACCTTTTCTGTCGAAAATGTGACGGACTTTAGATTTGGAACATGTTTCAAATCTTTCCGACGGACTCGGGTCCGGTCGAAAAATAAGTTCGTCTGTATGCTAGTCCGACGGACGAAAACCAACGCTAAGGCAGCTATTGGCTACTGGCTATCAACTTCCTTATTCTAGACTGGTCGTACGTCATCACGGTCAAACCTGTCGGACTTTGGTGTGATCGTGTGTAGACAAGTCCGATTCGACGGAAGTCCATCGAAAAGTCTGACGTGATTCAGTCCGTCGAAAGTCCGGTCGTGTGTACACAGCATAACAATAGAACAGGTGTCGCTAGTAGAAGATTTACGCTTATCTCCTGTTCTGGTGAAAACTTTAAAGCAGACCTTGCAGGTCACTGACCTCTTCCTAAAAAGCTGGAGCTTCCCCATAGGTAAGGATGATATCACCTTCCTTCTGCAAGAAAATGATCCTGCACTGTGTTCCAGTATCTTCTCGCAGGATTTGGTCTACTCAGCATTTCAATGGATCTTGTTTGCAGGAGGATGGTGTCATTCCCTTCACTTGCCGACCACCCACTGTACATTTACTGTGGCAGGGCGGCTGCTCTGTGCCAGATCACGTACCTAGTACGTGATCTGACACTTCCGGGTCTAGGGCGCGTGCTGCCACCGGCTACCCGCTCCCACTGTGATCACACAAAGCGGGAGCCTAGCGGTGGGTACTGCGGACTTAATGTCTGCCGGCACCCACTGATTACACAGGACAACAAGGCAGATTGTCGTTCTGCCAGAAGGATAGGCACCTCCCCTAGTTAGTAAGCACTCCCTAGGAACACATTCAACCCTTTGATCGCCCCTGATGTTAACCCCTTCACAGCCAGTGTCATTAGTACAGTGACAGTGAATATTTTTAGCACTGATCACTGTATTAGTGTCACTGGTCCCCAAAAAGCGTCAAACGTATCAGTTAGGTGTCTGATTTGTCTGCCACAATATCGCAGTCCTGCTATAAGTCGCTGATCGCCGTCATTACTAGTAACAAAAATAAATGAATAATAAATAAATAAAAAAATCCCATGTAGCAAAATATATATTGACCAAATATAATGAAGAAATTCGATTTTTTTTTAGAACTTGTAAAATTGGGGGTTTTTTATAGCAGAAAGTAAAAAATATTGTTTTTTTTGTTTTTTCAAAATTTTCGGTCCTTTTTTGTTTATAGCACAAAAAATTAAAACCACAGAGGTGATCAAATACCACCAACAGAAAGCTCAATTTGTGGGGAAAAAGGACAAAAAGTTGCGGTACCGCGTTGCATGACCGCGCAATTGTCAGTTAAAGTAACGGAGTGCCGTATCGTAAAAAATGGCCTGGTCATGAAGGGGGTAAACCTTCCCGAGGCCAAGTGGGTAGACTGTGGAAGTCTGTAAAAGGTGAGTACATTATCTAACTATTTTTATATCCATAGGTTTTTTTTTGCACTTATGCAGAGCTTAAGAACGAGGGATCACACCGAAAAAGCAGATCTTGCCAGGGATACAGCAATGAAAACCTGACAGTAGCTCTAACCATTGACCTTAGCTGACAATATCAAACACATATGTATATCAAACATAACAGATGCACATATATTCTGTTGAAAGTACAAAACTTTGAACATTGTATAAAATGTATCAGTAAATGTTCCATTGCCACTCTCTGTAGTATCTCTACTGATGCAGTAACACGTTCCACTCAGTGACAACTGAAATGATTTGATCGATTTGAGCAGAATCTTTATCCAGACCAGATGGAAAGACAGAGAGGGGAGGTGAGCACAAGGTGCCTGAGGCCTCGGGCAAAACAACACACCTCAAGTGTTAACACACCATGAAGCAGAAACAAGCCAAAGCATAATCTTCTACAAAGACGCCTGACCAACACAATAACGGACAGCAGTGTGTGCTGCAAATAGCGGCCAAACACAGATATAAACACAAAGCTGCACTTAAAGAGATATTAAATCCTAACTTTTTTTTTTACTTACATTCTTTTTTTTTGTTTGTTTACAAACTTTTTAGTCATTTTTTTTAACTTGATAACTTTGTTCTCCTGCTGCTGGTCCCCAAACCGCAGACCCCCCCCCCCCCCCCTTACTTGCGAGCATCTCCTTAGCTAGCTTCCTGCTAAGAAGGCACGTGTGTATGAATGCTCTCGGCTGGTGCTGTGTGTGTCCATAGACACACACAGCACTCGGCAAGTCATGCCACAACTCCCTACTCCCTAAAATGTGACTGGTGGCAGCATCAGCCAATTAGACTGTAGGTAAGTGTATGGGGACAGGAGGGCAGAAAAACACTACTAGGGCGTTTTTTGGATTTATGCCAATTGCTTTTCCAATGAATTCACACAAGAATGGGAGCTGTTTGGTATAAATAATATGGATGATAATTGTTTAAACAACATAAATTGCCTTTTTTATTTAGTTTTGGAATGGGTAATAAGGAGGAGAATCGGGTTTGCTGCTCCCATGTGTTAATGGCGAAACCCTGACATTTGCAAAGTTCTCAAAATGCAAACTTTTGTCCAAAAAGGCTGCAGGATTGTTGCCAGAAATAAGAAACAACCTATAATACATTGCGTAGCCTGTACTCCGTGGCATTCGAGCCACAAGAGCCAATAATTTGTGATAATAGATAATCCAGCTGCAGTGGGCTCACAGCAGCCATATTGTCAGTGTGTGTTGGATCAGTTAGGAAGAGCTGGCGGTTCTGTGAAGGGAAAGATACAGTTTTTTATATTTATTTATTTTATTTTATTTTAATTTTATTTATTTATTTTATTTTATTTATTTAATTTATTTTTAATTTTAATTTTTTATTTATTTATTATTCCCTATTTTTTTCATCTTTCCATCTATTAAATCTTCTGCCCTTGTTGTTTCAACTTTGGATAGTAAAACATTTTTTTTTTCTGCCAGTAAATACCTTATACAGCCCACTTCCTGTTTCTTGTCTAGGAAAAAGCCTAGGCTTATGACATCATGCACAGCTCTCTCTCTCACTCTCGTGAACGTCGGCCAGGAAGGGAGGGGGGATGAGTCATGAGGGCCAATGAGAGCTGCAGAGCTGGAAGTGTGCCTCTGTGTGTCTGTGTAAATCCAGGAAGTGAACAGGCAGCAGCTTCAGCTGCCCACAGTCAGTTGCAGACCAGACTCAGAGGAGGGAGATTTCTGCAGCATATTTGGCAAGTACAGAATCACAGTATTTATAAAATAATGCAAAGTGGTTGGAGGGAAGCTTCAGAAAGGCAAAGATGTTTTTTATTACAAATTATGTGAGCAGACTCTTTAATGTTGGCATTACTGCATCTTACGTATGCCTTTCCATTCCTTTTTGACAATAACTTGCCTGTTAGCCTTATTATTTGCCAAAATTGAATAACACGATTTGCCTCCCCATCTATAGACTTCAATGGGTTCGCTGCCAACTTTGCAAACTTCAAATGCAAAATCTAAAATATTTGCAAACTGAACCCAGACAGATTCGCTCATCCCTGTGGGGAAAGGGTTAAAACCTCGCTCAGAATTGTGTGTACCTCTTTTGTGACATCTCCCTGGGACAGGAAGTGAAAACTTCCCAACATGGATACAAACAGGAAGTGAAGGAAAATCTTCCCAAGAGCATGTAGGCAGTTTTAAAAAAAATGTCCGTAACACTTCTCGGCTCCCTTCACAACTAAAAAGAAAAGTTTTGGCTGGAGTTTCATGTTTTATACACTTTTATATTTTACAAAGGACAGTTTCTCTTTAATTGTGTGAAGTATGCGGCAGTTTCGCGGCGGAGTTAGAGACATGACTAACAAACGACAGAAGTCTTTAATTTGCAGCCATATGTTAGGAAGCTTCTCTGGTCCAAATGCCTATACGTGGATGACGTTTTTTTCGGAACGGATAAAAGTTTGCGTTTAATCACAATTAAGAGAGTCATGTTTCACAATGCTGCAATAAAAGCAGCAGATTAATCAAGTTACACAGTTAAACAGCTATAGGGTTGGAGGCTCGGCTACCCACAACAGATCTCAGCAATGCGTTTTCAATTTATTTGCTCTGGTATCCTGGCAGGCACAAGCCTCTTGATTTATGAGAGACTTTCTCCATTGGGGAGGGATCCCCGGCGCTGTTATTTCAGGTTTAACAAGGTTGGGGCCTTGTTGTCATCCATCCCACCCTGACATCTGCAAGGTGAAAAGGGACCTTCCAGAAATAGAACACGTAGAGGCCCATACGGGAAAGGCTCCTGTGCTCTATCAAACACACCATGCCATAGACTAATGGGGAAGTGAAATGGGGATGAAGGGTTGACTGCGGCTCCTACTAGTTAAAACAAGGATGCAGGTTTTTTTTTTTTTTTTGCTGGACTCAAGCTTTTAGGTTATCAGTAAACTCTGCTTTTATGTTTTCCTGCACCAGAGTCCAGCAGGTTGGATATTTTTGCCATTTTTTCTTAGTTTGAGCTAATGACTAGTCTGTGACCAATTTACAGACCCGCAATACATCACCGGAGATGACTTTGATGGATTTTCAACATGCTGTTCTGCTGTGAGGTCAGGTGAGGTAAACCAAGTCTGGGCTCCAAAGCTGTAGCTAACAATGACAAATGTGTGTAATTCATTGTAATTCGTCTCATAGACCGCTACAGCATCTCATCGTCAAGAACATAAATAATACAAAGTGTTTGTTCTTTTGCATAGCTTGAAAACAACACAGAATGATTAGAAGGAAAGTCAATGTTTACTGACCAACAAGCCAGCTGGATACGCCAAATGGCAGAAAAGCCATCAAATTCATATTAGATTTCATCCTGCATACTGTGGTTCAACCGCTTCAGCCCCGGAAGATTTTACCCCCTTCCTGACCAGAGCACTTTTTGTGATTCGGCACTGCGTCCCTTTAACTGGCAAATGCGCGGTCGTGCGACGTTGCACCCAAACAAAATTGACGTCCTTTTTTTCCCACAAATAGAGCTTTCTTTTGGTGGTATTTGATCACCTCTGCGGTTTTTATTTCTTGCGCTACAAACAAAAGAAGAGCGACAATTTCGAAAAAAACGCAATATTTTTTACTTTTTGCTATAAAAAATATATCCCCCAAAAATATATAAAAAAAGATTTTTTTCCACAGTTCGCAATAAGCGTATATATTGATTGGTTTGCGCAAAAGTTATTGCGTCTACGAAATAGGGGATAGTTTTAGGGCATTTTTATTATTTTTATTCTTTTACTAGTAATGCCGGCGATCTGCGATTTTTATCGGGACTGCGACATCATGTCGGACAATTTTGACACATTTTTGGGACCATTGGCATTTTTACAGCGATCAGTGCTATAAAAATGCATTGATTACTGTAAAAATGTCACTGGCAGGGAAAGGGTTAACACTAGGGGGGTGATCAAGGGGTTAATAGCGTTCCCTAGTGTGTGTTCTAACTGAAGAGGGGAGGGGACTGTGTAGGGGAAGAGATAGATCGCTGTTCATACTCTGTATGAACAAACGATCTGTCACTTCTCCCCTCAGAGTACCAGAAACTGTGTGTTTACACACACAGATCCCGGTTCTCCGTGTGCCCCGAGTGATCGCGGGAGCCCGGCGGTGATCGCGACCACCGGGCACTTGCATCGGCTCCGTGGGTGAGCAGGGGGCCACAGGGCGAAGCAACGTTACATAACGTCGTTTCGCCCCGCCTTTCCATTCTGCCACAGTGCAACTGCGGCGGCTGGTCGGCAAGTGGTTAAAGACTGCAATGTAATAATGCTGTGAGAATCTAAGTGCAAAACCTCCATGCAAGGATCAGTAGAACTTGCAATTCGTCAACAAGCTCCTGAGTTATCATCCCCTTCCTTGCTTTAGTACTCAGCAAGAACCCAAATCTAAGGCCATTGAAGTCAAGACACCTGACCCGTAAGCTCCTTTCTGGTCAATGACTTGCTAGCCCAACGCCAGAAATTTTTTTTTATTTAATTTTGAAAATAGCGTGGGGTAGGGTATGAGCTTCTCTCCATTTTTTTTCTGTGTCCTAAGTGGGCAAATTTTGCCCAACTTTCTGTGCAACAGGGAGGCAGAATCCAACCAGGGTGGATAAAAATCGATGATTTAAATAAATAAATAAATATATATATTTTTTTTTTATTTAAATCTGATTTTTTTTATTTTTATCAAATTTATTTTAATAAAAATGCTTTTGGAGTAAAAAAAAAATGAGATAGTTTTCTATTTAAGATACATTAATCATTTAGTTTATTCAGCATGAAATGGAGTTTAGTAATGTAGCACGAGGCTGTATATTCTGCAATATTTATATTTTTTGAAAACTCATTCAATGAATCCAAGCTCTGCAAGCTGAGATAACATGCACTGCA
The DNA here is from genome assembly GCF_042186555.1 of Aquarana catesbeiana. Taxonomy (NCBI): domain Eukaryota; kingdom Metazoa; phylum Chordata; class Amphibia; order Anura; family Ranidae; genus Aquarana; species Aquarana catesbeiana. The sequence goes on along the minus strand of NC_133333.1, from coordinate 214,058,749 downwards.
TGGATGCATTCACACAATTTCACAGTAACCATGAGATAAAACAAAGTCCAGGAATATTCCTTTATCCCATTGTTTTGCAAATCTATGTACACTACAAACTGTATGATTGTTTGAAGAGAAATGCATCTGTACCAGGCTCTAAGTATGAAGAGGAAGGGCAAGCAGTAAAAATGAAAGTGAAACCTTCTCAGCAGCTTATAAACCTTGTGATCTTTCTGCACATAGCTTGAAGTGCTTTATTGCTCCCTTGAGGAGCAAAATGGCAGCAGGCCGTAAAAAAAAACCCAGTTTGGGAATATTTTAATGAAGTTCCTCTACCAATGGGTAAAGCAGGTATGCGTGCAAAATGCAAGCAATGCAAAAAAAAATGCAAGGCCTGGTGGCCTGAATGAGACAACATCACGGGAAGACGTGCTGTAATAAAAGGACCATGTTTGAAAAAAAAATGTACGTGGACCCAGCTGATGTATTCAGTTTAAGCTCTTTTGTTTGTTTGTTTTTTCAAAGATATTTTGTTTATGCACTTCAATTACTAAACATTGATGTTTAAGCAAATACAAGAATATGTAATATAATGTTATTGTTTTAATTAAATTAAAAAAATTTGAGTAGTTCTCCAACTACGTGTGATTAACCTATTAACCTAAAATCGGTTCGGACATCACTATTTTACTAACCTGACAGCTTATTATTCTAAATAGGAAACCTTCATTTTGTTTGCAAATATTAAAGATTCTAACTACGAGCAAGAATAAGTCCTTACATTTAAAGAGCACCTGTCATTTCAGATCCATCATGGCAGCGCCTGTTAGCGGGCATCCACTCACCTGCTACCACCACGTCCCTCACCTTGTTGTGTCACTGCTGCATCACCAGCCGTCCTATCAAAGTGAAACTGTCGGTAAGTCAGCAGCAGGTCAAAAGAGGACCTGCTGCAGGACAGAGATGACAGTTGCTCTTTAAAAATTATGATTTAAATCGAGTTGATTTAAATAAAATCCACCCTCCAAAAAAAAAACAAACCAAAAAAAAACATACATTGTACATTTAGTAGAGTTAGGAAAGTTTAGTACATCACACAGTGTTTTTATTGCTATCTGTGTATTCCTATTCTGGTATCATAAAAACAGGAGATGTGAAAAAAATATTTCCGTACACAGAAATAAATTCCTGGAAGAAGAGTAAGTAGAGGGCGTTGATCCAATGGTATATGTCTGGATAAAATATTTTTGTTATTGAGTGATTAAAAAGGGCCAAAGTGTTTGGGGCTTTTCAAGGGCCCCCCTTCATTAGGGAAAATAAATTATACAGGTAAAAATATATCCATATTTAAAATGTATAGGTGTATTTGTTTAGCCCTGATTAAGAGGACCCCTTGGAACCCCCTCCTAAGGGTGTTGGCATTTTTAATGATGGAGGCACCTTGGAACCCCTGAAAAGTGTTGGCATTTTTTTATAGAATGTCACAATAGATGAAAATGATCTGGAGAACTACTGGATTGGTGGATTTTTTTTCTAATTATTCTACCATGAACTAAAAGAAGCTAGCTATGGCTCCTGTACATTACTGAGCTGTCTGTGGGTCTATTTACAAGGGTTTTTAAACATCTCATATACTATAAAGACTAAAGAAGACCATTTGGCTCTACAAATACCTAAACTTTTCCACATTCTATGCAAACCTAAAAATTGGGTGGAGTTAGGCTTGAAACAAGGATCAGGTTATCATTCCTAAAGTCTATACTTTTGAAAACAATTTAGCATTGCCGCTTCTATATTTCCATCCTGACATGCTCCCTTCAAATCAAAAATGAATCACAATGAACCTCTATATTTTTGGGATATATTTTTGGTTTTACTGGGGATTTTTTCTCAATTTGTTTAAAACCAGTTTTAGTCTAGTCCTTTCCCTATAAGCCGTGCAATACCAACTCGCAGTCACCCAAAAAACCGAACCTAACATCTGAGGAGTACAGGCTAACACATTTCCTCTTGAAGATGTAGAAAATTCAGTATAATTAGTGCAAATGGAACTGTAAAGTGACTAAAACCTGTGCTCCGTGCAGCTGGCAGATGAAAGGTTGTGGAAGTCTTGTTAAAAAGATGGAGATGTTAATCTCTTACTGTGTGTATCTTCTACTTTTAGCAGGGTGCAAATACAAAAGTCACGAGAAGAGGCTGGCCAATTTTTCAACCCAACGTTCCAAAAAAATCTTTGTATCACAGAGCTGATCTGTCCCTTTTCTCCATGGTATATAAGGAATCCTTTCAATTAATTTTCCTTATAATCACATACTATATATCTTCAATGCCTCATAGACATGGCATGAACACACAATTACAATGAAGCAGTCTTTGACTCCCACTTTACTAACATAATATTTTGTGGGACTTTTCAGTTCCTACAGTGATAAACAACCATGCATGTACAGTACCCAAAATCAGTGGCCTTTCTAGGGTCCCAATAGACAGCGGTACCCCCGGTCACATGTATTAAAATGTTGAGGGGCTGGTAGGAAAACATGATGAACAATTTGGATCAAATCTAAGATTACCATCATCTTTTTAACTTAACATAAATGAATTTCACATTAAAATAACAAAATTAAAAAAAAGATGGATTGAAAAGTAGAGAAATTATACAATGTGCCAAAAGTGTATAATGCACAAAAAATATAATTTCTATATCTCAAAGGAGACCAGGGGGAATTAAGTAGAAGACCTGGGGCACTTGTCCTGGGTGCCAGGGTCTACCAACACCCCCGCAACAAAATCCTACATATCATCCAATTTAACCAAATACTGATACAAAGGTAAAAATGAGAAATACTTAAAAGCATTCAGGGCATAAAAATAATGCAATTAAGACAAAAAAAATGTTGTCCACTTTTTTGATACTGCATGATACCCTCAAGGAACCCCACCAATACACACTTAATGTATTGTACCAATTGGGAGTTTCCATTAATCTTATATCACATTGGATACAGAGGGGGTGGGGGGGGTACTCAACTTGTTTCTCAAACATACGCCTGCTTCTTCAGAGGATTCGGCAAGCTGCATCATGTACGTCTATGTAGGTGGAACATCCACCCCAACCCTCAATCAAAGGGGTAGTAAGGGATTAGAACAGGGGGTCCAAGGCCAAAAGAATTGATGAGCTTCTTAATAAATTAAAATTTGTAATACTGAAGTTTTCATGGTAATTTGCCATATACAGTAGTTGGCTCCGCCTAGTGGTTATCAAAAATTTGATGAAATTGGGATATCTCATCTGAGCAGTGTGCCTATATAGCCTTCTCCCATATGGTTTTTACAATTACACAAATTGCCAAGTGGATTGTGCATGCCTATTTTGTGTATAGCCTCCAATTATTCTGGCAGGATATCAGAATACAAAGATTCAGAAGGCTTCAGAAGCAGAAATAAAACCCGGACAGAGAAGTTTCACCACTATGTCCAAACCTATATAGTTCTCCCTGAAATTTTGCTTTAAAGGAAGATGGGTTTGTAAAATGAAGTGTGTATTCCAACATCATGAACAGGCATGTTCCAGGATCATTAGATGAGCAGAGCAGGCTGCTGCACTTTAGCAAATGGATACAAAACTGAAAACATGGGCAAAGCTTAATGTTGAAATTTGGCTGGAGTGAACCTTTAAGCTTCTTTTAGTAGAGTACTGTACCTTTTAATAATGGGTCACATCATAGAGAAGAATGCAACCAGGCAATTGAGGTCACTGCTTTTATTAAGCCTTCTAGCAACATACCATGTATTGCTGATCTTTCTTTTACTAGCAGCAAAAAGACCGAATGCCTTTCCTAAGTTATGATCTGCACCACAGACAATTGTCTGTCCTATGCAAATCTTGGGAAAGTGTATGTAAACCATCTGCTCCTGGCACCCTTGCAACACCTTGCATAACAATCAGAATCATTTTCCAAGGAAGGGGCAACAGCTGCCCTTAGCTACAGATTTCTGACTGCTATACCCCACATCTGACTGAGCCGCCTAATGCAGATTATAATGAGCAAGACAAATACAATTAGAATGGCGCGCTAATGTCTCTGATTCACCTGTTTGGGAAGCGTTCTCAGCAGGTCGTCCCTTGTTAAAGGGCCGGCTTCAATTACTATTCTGGCGCTTGTTTCTAAAAGAGAATTAGTGGGTGTAAATGTAATTTGGGCCACGCAGTCAGGGTGTCTGCGGTAACAGCACTCTCACAGCAGGGCAGAGAACAATGTTACAAAGCTTTGCCTAATACTACAGACTACATTAATAAAGCGCATTAATCTCTGCATGAGAGCCGTGTCCTCTGTCAGATTGCCTTAGAAATAAGTAATCATAAGGGATGTATAACATAGTAATAACGAAAAGTCTTATGTTCTATTGGTAATATACAAAGAAAAAAAAAGCCATCTCTAACAAAGCCTTGGCTCTGAGAGAGTCAGTATCTGGAAATTATAGAGTTGCATGACTTTACTTTATGAAAGGATTCCAAAACCTATTTTGGAAGCATCAAATATTGTAATAAATGACTATACTATTTTTTCTGGTATCAACAGTGTCTTAAAATCCAGTTCTTTAAAGGCAGCTTTCTGTCAACCAGAGCGCCCCTGGGGGTCCCTGGAATGGTCAAAATAGTATATAAAGGATGAGGGCACCACAAGTTTATACTACTGTAAGGCTAGTAAATGCATCTAAACAGGTCAAAGGAAATACTACGCATTATGTTGGCTTACTTCTTCCATTTCAACAGTTTTTGAACTCTGGCAATGATTGGGGTATACCTGACAGCAAATTGCATAAAGCAAGGATTAGAGTGGTTGGTTGCTAGTCTGGCAACCCCACATTACTCTAATCCTTGTTTTATGTAATTTGCTGTCTAGCGTACCCCAGTCATTGCCAACAAGGGGGAGATGTGAGTCCCTGAAGTATTTTGGATATATCATTTCACCTGTCAAGATAATTAACCGAACTTAGTAAATCTTAGTAAATGAGGGGAAGCTCTGCTGACTTCCCTCATCCAATCATGTGCAAGCAACAATGCTGTTTTTTCCTATTTTCCTTGCATCTGATTGAGTATTCTTTACAAAGCTCTGGATCTAAATCCCTTGCAGAGTGCAACTTCAATTGCAAAGTGCACAGTCTTTAGTAAATCAACCCCATTGCTAACTGTTCCAGCCAGACGGTTCAAAGAATACCACGTGCAATTTGGATTTACTTGTTTTGTGGTTTTCATGTGGTCGAATTGAGAAAAACATTTTTTTTTTACTTAAAGTGGTGTTCCACCCAAAAAAAAAAAAATGCTTGAATGTGCCTGGAAAAAAAAAAAAAAATTTGAAATTTTTTTTTTTTTTTTACTCACCTCTAAATGCCTGTTGCTAGAGGGTCCCTTGTAGTCTGCCTCTTTCAGTGCCTGGGCTGGTGACATCACTTCCCCTCGGCACAGGAAGGGCTCAGCTCTGCTCCCTCCCTCTTGTCAATCATCTGGGACCCATTACAGGACCCAGGTGACTGAGCGGCCAATCACGGCGCGCGGCGGTGAAGCCACAGCCCGGCGCCCACAGTTGCAATGCCGGCGCCGCCGAACGGAGGGGGAGACGATCGGGGCTTTGATCTCCCGCATCACTGGACCCTTGGACAGGTACGTGTCCAATTAAAAGTCAGCAGCTGCACTATTTGTAGCTGCTGACTTTTATTTATTTATTTTATTTAATGGGCCCTCCTCTTTAAACTGGACATAGCATTGGGTAGTAGGTGCATGCTAAGTAATCTGTCTGTAAAACACTTCCAGGTATTTATTACCTCTCACAGAGATCATAGAACTACCACTGACAGTGCCTTTATCTGCTCTTTACTCCAGAAGGATGGTGACATCTTTATTCAGCCATTATCCAGGGCCAGGATCTACTTTCTGGCTCAGAGATGGCACAATCAATTATGCAGGCTGAGCATTCAGGGAGAGGGAACTGAGGGATTGCTTCCTTCTGCCTGCAGCAGACTGAAGACATCATCTCAGCTTTGGAAAAGTCAATGACTGAAATTCAAGATTTGTAATTTAATGATTGAAGATGGAGCTTTTATGAGAAACTTTACTGATCTAAAAGTCAAGTTTTAATTAATTGGAATGCAGTTTGGTCCTCTTTTGGTTTAGGTGTTTAAATGGCTGACTGACTCAAAGATGACTTGGGAAAGCCACATACAAAAAAACACCATTTTGGAAGGTCAGGTCTAAAGGGATACGAAGGATGTGTTTTTTTTCATATACCAACACAGAAAGTACATTCATCCTGCCTGCCTGGTTCCTCTCTTTAGCCCTGCAGGAACATTTCCCAGCCATTTTCTGCCCCATAGAGGGAGAGAAATAACAGTTTGAGGACTTTCATGAATCAGACAGGTAAAAGAAGCAAGCTCACAGTTAATTTTTATTATTCTCACGAAAGCACTTATTCTTTTGGGCAGTGATGACTGGAAGTCGTTTTACTCCCCCTGTGGAACAAAACAGAGTGACGGTTTCCATGGCGGGCAGCAAATAACAGTAATAAAGGCCTTGTGTAGTCTCATAACACCATTTATAAGCGTTAGCCACAAAACCGCTATCAGAGCACAATTTACAATTTACAAAATGCAGCAGAAAGGAAAGGTTTGGTTAATTCGTGAATCGCGACCTCAGCAAAGGCTGTGGCGTAAGTGGTGAGAGCGCAAACAGTCTGGGGCGCCTTGAAAATAATAACCTGCTTCCAGCATGTCGTTTCCATCATCTCGTAGCACAAGTTGGCTCCTGGAAAGGCATTCATTTCTCCTAGGTGTAAATGCCCCCCCCCCCCCCCCCCCCACCTGCCATGCTACCGGGAGTTTTTCTTCGCCTGGAAATAGATCTCTGTCAGTCCTGATAAGACAACCCACACTTATGTCTAGAGGAGAGAGGAAAAAAAGCTGCAGACTAGGAGATAGCTGGTGAGAACTGAGCTGGTTCAAACAGAAAACGTCCTCCTGAATTTGTGTTTGTAAGCCTGTCCTAGGGTGACAACCATGGCTCCTTCTACTGACACAGTACAATGAGTAAGTGTTGGACAGGAAGTGTGTTACTGGCAGGGTGAGAGCTAAAGAGCTGGAAACAATGGATAAAAGTCAGCACAGGTCTTTGTATGTTCTTTCCTTTATATATGTGCTGAAAACTTATAAATAAAGAGTGCAAAAAAAAAAGAGTGTCAGCACAGAGAGCACAGGAAGTTATCTGCTTACAAGACTTCTTTGCACTTATCAAACAGATATAACAAAATCTTTTCAATTTACCAGACCAAAAAGAGGCACAAAAGAGCAGTTCATTGTTAGTGTTAACATACACTTTAAAGGAATGTCAGCACAGCATGTGCCCGCTTGCACTACTTATCCTGGTAATGGAAACAGAGAAATGTCATGGAGCAGACTAATGCCCCCTACACACGGTCGGATTTTCCGACGGAAAATGTTCGATGGGAGCTTGTTGTCGGAAATTCCTGTGTGTAGGCTCCATCGGACATTTTCCATCGGAATTTCCGAGACACAAAATTTGAGATCTGTATCTCAAATTTTCCGACAACAAAATCCGTTGTCGTAAATTCCGATCGCGTGTACACAATTCCGATGCACAAAGTTCTACACATGCTCGGAATCAAGCAGAAGAGCTGCACTGGCTATTGAACTTCATTTTTCTCGGATCGTCGTACGCGTTGTACGTCACCGCGTTCTTGATGGTCGGATTTTCTGACAAGATTTGTGTGACCGTGAGTATGCAAGACAAGTCTGAGCCAATATCCGTTGGAAAAAATCCATGGATTTTGTTGTCGGAATGTCCGATCATGTGTACGGGGCATTAGAGTTAGAGTCGGGCGATTGGCTTGTTCATATGAACTTGCAGGCAATCACAATATAAGTGAAGTGCTCATTAAAAAGAAAGCACCATCTTACCTCCCAGAGATACAACAGATTGCTACCATATTGACATTGACTCTCTATAACACCTTTTTTATATTTTTGTGAACTTGAGGTGACGTGCCATTCATATGAACGTGGCGAAGATGGATGTTACATTGTTGAAATGGCCTATGTTTAATACACCAGGAAAAAAACAACACATGTATCAAACAGCAAATCAGATGTTGCCAGTGTAGCGCCCACCCTTAGGCGTGTGCTAAAAGGTTAGAGAGGTTTAGAGGTAAGTGTAAATTTCAGGCATTACCCTGTTTGGTATAGGCCTGGCTGGGTTTGATTTATTGGGGAGAAATGATAGTGTAGGATGGGGGGGGTGACCACCTGCATTCTGCTAAAGTGACGCCTAGTCTGACCAGTGAGAGGTGCTGGAGGACAGGATGTAGTTAGTGGTATAGGTCACCCTTAGCCTATCATTAATTTGTATGGGCAGGGGCTAACAGGCCTATATAACTGTGGGTCACATGCTTCCTGGCGTGCTTGCTGATGGGAAGAGGACAGCAACAGGAGTACAGAATGTAGAAGCTGATGTAGCTTGAGAGTTCTCCCCTTTTGGGGAGAAGAACCTGCCTTAAACAGGAGGAGAGATGGAGGAAACAGTTATGGGACTCTGCAATATCTAAAAGGAGAGGCTGCTACCACCAACAGAAGAAAAGAGCTGGGAGAGGATCCTCTTTTGGCAAACATGGACGGTCGCTCAAATGTACACGTGAGTGCATACCCAGGGAAACAGTATTTTCAATGGCTGGGGGTGCTGAGGATCACCCGGGGGGAATTCCCATCAGTCTATCCAGGAACTCTATTCAGAGTATTGTTCTTGGGACTTAAGTTGAAGATTCTGTACGGTTGGGAAGTAGTGGTAAACAGGAGGGAGAAGATTTGCAGTCCATTACAGATACCAAGTGATTAAGGCAGCTCATATTTCTAAAAGACTTTGCTTTACATTCTTTCTGAAACGTGCTATGGGAAAGAATAAAGTTATCGTTCATTTTGTTCAAGACTGTTTGCTGTGTCATCAATGCAGGGAAGTGGGGGGTAATGGAATCAACTGGGAGAAAGGAACAAACTATTAGCAGCTCCTACGGGAGTAGTGCGCTTCACCAGTATATTCTCTCCATTTTTTCTTATCACTACATTAAACCATAATGAAAATATCAATAGCAATATTAAAAAATAAATGGGTCAGTTCATGAGAACAGATTATATGCGTATTGCATTATATTTACATATATATTACATTTATATATGTGTAATGGTGTTTGGGGGGGGGGGGGGAGTTCATGTTAGACGACCATCTCCTTGCAGCCATTACACCCCACACTATAGCAGCACCTGGGTAACGGGATCCTCAGCCTCTGCTAACTGGGAGAAGAAATGCAGGTTGATATTTAAATGCAGTTTTTAATGCTTTATGTACACTTAGTAGGCAGGGCAGTAGGACAAGGGAGGTATAATTCCCAAAACTCACATGGGGTTCCTACAGCTCCTTGACCAGCAATTGCTAGGTGGGTATTAACATAGTGAAGTATCTAGCAGAACTTCCTCTGGTGCTCTGCAAAGCAAGAAGTACGGGTGTAACGATGTTCCAGTGATGACTCCAGCAGAATATCTTCTTAGGCCCACATGGCCTGCCTTAAAGAGAGGAGCAATACCCTCTCAGTCTGGGATCCACTCAAAACCAGGTACACTGCCTTCTCAATTGCCACCTTCTCCCCCAAAGGAGAAGGATTCCCAAGGACTCTTCTTAAAGAGGAACTGCAGTTTGCTCACATAATTTGTAATAAAAACATCTTTGCTATTCTGAAGCTTCCCTCCAAGCACTTTGCATATTATTTTATAAATATACTGTGATTCTGTACTTGCCAAATATGCTGCAGAAATCTCCCTCCACTAAGTCTGGCTGCGTCCATTTTAACTGTGGGCAGCTGAAGCTGCTGCCTGTTCACTTGCTGGATTTACACAGACACACACCTACAGCTCTGCAGCTCTCATTGGCCCTCTTACGACTCATCCTCCCTCCTTTCCTGGCAAACTCTCACAAGAGTAAGAGAGAGCTGTGCATGATGTCATAAGCCTAGGCTTTTTACTAGACAAGAAACAGGAAGTGGGCTGTATAAGGTATTTACTGGCAGAAAAAAAAGTATTACTATCCAAAGTTAAAACAACAAGGGCAGAAGATTTTATAGATGGAAAGTTGAATAAATCACTGAAGGTCCGCTTTAAACATTGTTCCCAGCTATGTCTGAAGACTACAGAACCCCTCCCATCTCTGTTGATAGGCAGAAGAGGGGGAAGTGTTTAGTTCTAGGGCGACAATAGATACAGTAGGGAAAGGGAATAAAAAGTGTGATACTGGCAAGATAAAGAGCAGCTTTCACATCTAAGGACTAGAAAGCTACAATATATCTTTTTTTTTTTTTTTTTTTTTACACCATTGGATACACTTTAAGCCCTGATGAAGAGGCAAGACTTAGTCCATAAAACATGTTGGACTACATTTTAAGAAACTTTTATCTGGGCTACCACATCTTGGCGTGATGTTTCAATTACAGATGTACTCAGCAATAATAATCTGGCAGGGGTTTTAATCCTACTGTAAACAAAACTTTAAAAAATAGTTTAAAAAATTCAAATTAATTTTGTAAAGTGAGCAGTCACTACTCATTTAATAAATGAATCCCATCACCATGGCGCTAAGCCTTGACACCCCATGACCCCCCCCCCCCCCCCACTGAGTAAAAGCACAGGCCTATTTGACTAGACTTTCTCGGGTAATGTTTGTTGTGTAGTAGAGGGTATTTAGAGAACAGACAGCAGACTTGTACCATTATCAGAAGCCGCCTCTGTTTGTTCACAGCTAATGACAGCTTGCAGAAAAGAGCATAATATAAAGGGAACGCAGCAAGCCTCTTCTCACCTTCCTGGTATTGGCAAATGCATAAATCTGAATTTACAGCCAGCTGTCTCGCTCAATACGGCTCTGGAGCAATTTTAAGAACAAGCTGATATATTTGGATACTGATAACGGCAGACCCTTGGCGGCCCAGGTAACACTTTGTGTTATTAATGTGCCAGTCTGGTGCATGAGGACAAGCGGGCACTATCAGCTCAGGAGATTGGCGTAAATCAAAGGACGTCGGTGTTGGCTGTGCTTAATGGTTAATCTGGGACTTTGAGAACAAAATTCAAACACAGAGACAGAAGACAACTCACAGAGCTTGCAGCTAACTGCATATAAACTTCGACTTGCTCAGTATGATGGTAGATCTCTCCATTCTGCGTCAGGCCTCGCACAGAGCGTTGCTTTGCAGGGAAATTTTGAGGGAAATGGTTCAAAGTCAGCTCCAAGTAGCACATATAACACATGCTCAAAAGATAACATACTAACTAATTGGTAGTTTCCATTATTTTGATAACTTAAAGGGTAACTCCACTTTTGTGGAGAAAAAAAATACAAATAAAAAAACCCCAATAATATAGCATGTACAAATGCAACACAAGCCATATTGTAATTTATTGTTATTAAAAAAACACCTTTCCTTTTCAATCTGCAGTTGTATTTTTCTGTAAAATGTAATACAATATGGCAGCCTGGAGACGTTCTGTATGCAGTTGGTGTAAGGAATGCCCCAGAAATGTAATTTCCTGCTTGTGTGATTGGCTCACCGATTTTTCAAGAAGTCTGCACTAAGATACAAGTCAGATTTTAGGCTTCCCCTGCAACAAAATTTCAGTTTTGGTAAAATTTTGCTAAAGGATTAATCACTTGTAAAGGAATGCAGACCCTGAAACTCTCCTCATTAAAATGCAGCAAGTTCTGAGAGTATCTTCAGTGTTTACCATTATGGTCTCTTATAATCTGTGTGAAAGAAATAGTTCATACTGAATGCATGTCATGTCATATTGTTAAGAAGTTTTGTACTCTGGTGTGTAACCAATGTACATTATATGTTGTCTATGGCCGGTTAGTTTTTGTACCTTTGACGAAATTTTAATAAAAATTATTGGAAAGAAATTGCTGCAAGTTCATCAGTTGATCAAAATTGAAAAAGTATTTTCCCTAGAAAATCAGTCCTGCACAATACATGATCTAACAAAGAACTATTCCTTCAGAGCAATAACAGGCAGGAGCCTGCAACAAAGTTTGCTAAAATCCCTGCAATGTAAATAGATAACCCAGAGGGGAATGTTTTTTTCTCAACAAAAGTGAACCTACTCTATAAAGTAGGCCTGACATTATCCACTAAAACCTTATTATATGCTTTGAAGTGCCAACCTACAGAATAAGCTTCCAAATGCAGCTAGTACTTGCCTCACTCCTGCTTTTTTTTTTTTTTAAGCGGTATAGTCACTTTAAAGCAAAGTGATTGATAAAGTTGTTTTCAGCTTCCTGTAATAAAGAACAGTCACTGCTGCTCTCCCCTGGTGCAGGGTGACTGGTCTTGTCCCCGCCCCTTCCTGTCATTTTCTGTAGACAGCCTATAATGGGTGGAGCTGCAGGGTCCCTCCCACAGCTTTGTTCTCTGCACAGGCTATGTTCAACTCAGTGATGACATCACTGGTACTCTTATAAGTTGAAAGGAAGTATAGGTTTGGGCTTTTTTGCAGTTTTATACTTACCTAGGTGGATGCTGCATCTGTCCCCCGGCTACTCAGCACTGAGAACCGAGCAATCGAACACTGCCGATCGCTCAGTTCTGACAGATCTATAAGCAGAGAGCTGCAGACTGTCAGTCACAGCTCTCTGCTCTGCCCCCTCCTCACTCACTGGAGCGCTGGGCTGTGGAGGGGGCGAAGCAGTCGGCTTAGCGTTGTCATGATGACGCAGTGCCTGGACCGACTTCTGTGACGTCAGCAGAGAGCGGACTTCAGTCGCAGGAGTGCAAAATGAACTGCACTCCTATGATCCACAGGAGAAGTACAGACAAACGAGCTTTGGCTATACTTCTCCTTTAATATATGGGTTTGTAAAGGCATTTGATGCCCTCAAATTGGTTTTCATTTCTTTGTGGCTATGGAGGAAAGTATTTCAATGAAGATTTTTGTGACCGGAGTATAGCTTGCAGGAAGGATTTCTCCTGCAAGAGTACATGATGTCACTGATGCGGTCCGGATGGTTTTGATGGGGGGCCGCAGAGATGGGGCCATTATCTGATCCATCTGAGACACCTTCCATCTCAAGTCTATGGACAGAATGAATCCCCACTCTTCTAAGGGGATATGAGCAGAACAAAGCCAACCACCATCATGTGTCTGTTTATGTATAAGACTTGGGATCGCAGGCCACATACCCCCCCCCCCCCAAACTAAACATACCCCAGCAAATAAACATTGATACAACAGTATGGCTTTAATAATGGCCGCTGCACTTTATTGGTATAAATGTAAAGATAAACATTTCATATTTTATTTTAATCAATTTAAATACACAAAATACTGAAAATGTACTCTTAATAAAGAAAAAATCCCTGTTCGGTCTTAGGACTCAAGCAGATAATACAACTTGAAAACTGTAAAGTCCCCCCACCAGCCAATCCTGTTGCAAACACAGGACTGAATACCTAGGTTGAACAGGTCAACACCCACCTCAGATAAATGAATGGAATCTGGCCTACAGAAACCAGGAATACCACCGTCTAGGTCAATGTGACGATATGAAAAACTGCCAATAGACAGCATAAATCTCTCCAGAGACCTGTTAATCCACCTTGTCACCTTCCGCAGGGGTCTTAACTGGGGGGAGGAGGACCAGAAAATGCAGGGAACTATCTCAGATAAAACAAATGTACAAGACGGAAAAGAAAGCTTAAATCTTTGAAAGTCCCGCTTCATTATGAGCATCAAATCAAGTGATATCAGATGACCAATATCATAATCCTCCTGCATGAATTACAATTATTGAAGGTGGAGGCCAGTGTAACTAAGCTGAGACAACTGAAAAGATACCTGACACCAGCGCAAACCTCAAATACCTTTCCAGTAAAGTGAAAAAGAGTCTGTGGAAAGAGATATGTTTTCCGTGTAGCAACGCTGAGATGCTCTCCTACGTGCCCAGAAAATAAAGGAGTGACCTAGGATCCATATGGTTCTGTGTAAACCTGAGACATTCAAACAAAAAGGTTAGGCCGAACGTATACCTGAAATATATCAGACTCCCATCTACCCAGCCTTCTTATTATTGCCTCATCTAGGCCCATCCTAGCCGCCTCTGTGGCAGCGCCAATGCGTAAAGAATGGGTCGAGATATTTGGTAAGTGTTAAACCTTCTGAGTGTATCAAGAAATTACCCGACAGGGGAGGCCTGAGGGTCATGTACTTTGTGATGACTACCAAGGGGCAGATTATGGGATCCCCACATGGGTAAAGCTGAACCCAACACCCTTTCCCCAGCTGATCTGTCTTTGAGTGACATATGAACAAACAAATACCTGGAACCTCAACCTAGAAGTACCAGACTTATTAAGGGGTACCAATTCCGACACACGGAGTGCAACAAAAAAGGCCAGACAAAAAGCAGCTTGAAAAAGAAATGCCTCAAATTGATCATGGCATACTTGACCTGTAGACAAGCAAAGCTGTTTGAGTATTTCAATGGAGATGGGCCTACGCTTGTCAGGGAAAGAAAGTGCTCTTTCTGTAACCTTTCAAGGCTTGCTTGACTGAAAAGAATACATTCAATGGAGGCAAGCTATGAAGTTTGAAAAAGAAAGCAATTCCAGCCAAAACCTTAGTTATATGGCTGTGGGACAGATGGTTGTGCATTAAAATGCATAAAAAAAAGACAAAACAGCACCCTCCGGGTCTTGGTAATAATGAAAGTCGAAAGTTCTACAGAAAGCCAACCATCTATTCCAAGCAGCCGAATAGTCCATCCATGTGTGAGGGGAGAGAGAATTCCTAATCACCATGGATAAGGCATCTATATGAAATTTCACAAATGGGGTGGACACACACATCCCTCACGATCTGCTTGAGGAAAAAGCTGCCGGAAACATGAAATCTGCAAACGGGATAAAGCATCCCCAATTATGTTAGATTTCCCTGGAATGTGCTGAGCTTTTACCCATATGTTATGTTTTAAACACAGTAAAACGAAATACCGAATTAACTTAATGACAGAGAGGGACTTAGACGATAAACAATTTATGGCAAAAGCACTCCTTTGTTATCAGTTTGAACAATTATTCGTTTGTTAACGAAATGAGCACTCCAAAGCTCAAAAGCCACAACAATAGGAAAAAATTCTAACAAAACAATGTTCTTGGTAGCATTCCGAGCAATCCAAGAATCAGGCCAAGAACCACATAGCCAATGTGTGCGCCAAATGGCGCAAACCCTTAGGAGTCCGCTGTGTCAGTGGAGAGCTCCAAGTCGACTGCAAAAATGAAGTCCTCCTGAAAGATCGACCGCCCATTATATTGGTCAAAAAATTGATACCAGGTCTGCAGACAAACGAATGTGGGAAAAAGGCGATTTAAGGCCGGCCCTCGCCAGGGACAGGCAACGGGAGACGATACGGCCCACCGGCAAGACCCTAGACGCAAAGGCTAGAAGACCAAGCAGGGACTGAAGATCCCTCAACAACACTTTGCGCTTGCGAAGCATGACTGAAATGGACAATTTCAATCTAACAATATTGTCCGCGTCAGACCTGAACTCCGTGGCTAAGGTGTCAATTGTGATGCCTAGAAATTCAAGAGAAACGGATGGAAGAATGGTCTTTTCAATTGTCAAGGGGATGCAAAAAATGCAGAGATACTACAAAAGAGCTGCAAAAGATAAAAGTAAAGGGGGGAACATGCCTGACCAACAAAGAGGAAGTCGTCAAGGTAATGTACAATGCTATCAAAGCCGGACTCAAAAGACACCACCCATTGTAGAAAAGATGCAAAGGATTCAAAATAAGAGCATAATAAGGAACAACCCATAGGAAGACACATATCGAAAAAATAAAGTTCATCAAAAAGGAAACCAAGTGAGTTAAAGGATAATGGGAAAAACTGCAACAATCTAAACGTGGATTTAATATCCGTCTTAGCCAGCAGAGCGCCTCGCCCAGGGCGCCGGATAACCTGAACCGCATCCTCAAAGGTTGAATAAGAAACTGAAGAGAAAGAGAAGAGTCTATATCATCATTCAATTTGCTACCTACGGGGAAAGACAAGTGGTATATTAACCTGAAAGAATTGGGTTCCTTTTTGGGCATGATGCCCAGAGGGGAGACTCGGAAATTATCAAAAGGCGGAGAAAGGAATTGGCCAGCCACCCGCCCTTCCCTAATCTCTTTTAGGATTTTTTCCCGGACAATAACTGAAAACCTATCCACAGACCTCAAATTCTTTACCGGCTGGCAGCCTATACCAGAAAAAAAATGGTAAGGGAAAATAGTCCCTAAAACCCTCAGTTAAGAGAATGGCCCTCCCCCTGTCTGGGTAAATTGATAGCCAATGGAGCATGTTTTCCAGCCTCACTGGAGTGCAGGCTCTTGGGTAAAATATCCCTCTGTGAGCTATTGGGACTGGATTTTTTGAAGCACCTAGCCAAGGGGTGAGAGCCAGAACAAAAAGAGCATTCATGTTTATAACGGCAGGAACTACCCAGCTTACACTGACTCTTATTAAAAGCATAGCAATACCCTTTCTTGTAAGGGGATTGGAGTCCAGGAGCTGAAGGTGATTGCTTAGGTGGAAAAGATTTTTGAGGAACAATCAAGTTCAGCCAAAGGCCAATGTCCTTTATGCCCCACTGCAAGCTAGGGTACACCGCTCATTTTTGACGACAGGATTTGTCATAAACTAACCAACCCTGACCCCCAAAATCTTTACATGCCTCAAGGATGATTTCCAAATGCTGTAAAAGGACACTACAGTGGTCAGGGAATTTTTCCCCCATGATACTAGAAAAAATGCAAAAAGCCTGAAGCCAATTAAAAAATGATCTGGCAAAAGGCCTTCGCCTATCATCCTCGGCTTTGTCTTCAGATTTTCTATCAGCACGCAGAAATTCCTTAGAAGAGGGAAGTAATGATAACATATCAATGAATTCCCCCTTACATATTTTTTCCTTTATAGAAACAGGTAAATGAAAACCAAGGGGGGACAATGCACAGGGCAGAACTTCCCTAACAGACATTTCAGGAACAGCATGTTTAAATAAATCAGCTGACGGAGAAATGTCAGGTAAGCATTGTGCGACAGGTGTTTGTGCTGGAACTGATAAGTTAACATTAGGAGACCACACATTAACAGGTGAAAGAACAGGAGGAGAAGAATAGGAATGCTGGGACACTACAGCCTCAGCTATTTTAGAAAAAGAGGATACCAGAGAATCCAACAGAGGAAAAGAACCAACAGAATTAAAATGAGGCAAACACAGTTGCAATGAGGGCACAGCGAGGGTTAAATTACCTTGCTGTTGTATAGCTGGTGCAGCCAGCAATTTGTCCTGCAGAGGGCGCCTGGATGGCCGCTCAGTGGGTTGCCCGGCAACAGGAGCAGGCGCGGCTTAACTGGGCTGAGCTGAACGCCGCCCACGACTCCCCCTATGGCCGGGCCCCTTCAGTGAAGAGGAGAGAGCTCGCTTGATCCTGCCAGAGCTCCGCAATGCTGGTGGAGCAGCAACACCTCCTTCATGCCGACGCCGAGACTCCTCCTCTTTGGGTGCCACGGCTGCTGGCCATTCCGCTTCGCGGCTGCGCCTGGGTCTGACAGTGAGGGGGCGTGTGATCATCATAGCACTGGACTTCCGGACGGCTGCAGGAAGCTCCCAGGAACTCGGCTGTGACTTCTCCCCCCTCTTCAAGCCGCTCTTCTTCCGCATCCCCCATGGCAAGGCAGCGGCGGATCCATTCCTCTCCTCCGGCTCTCTCTGCTCGCTCCAGGAGTTTCCGTAGAAGAGTCTTCATGGCGGGCCCACAGGAGCAAAGTCCAGTGCCCAGCCAGCAGCAAGAAGCACCGGCTGATGCTGCCTTATATAGGGTCTAGGTGGGTTCCAGAATCTTCCAGCCAGTCACCTGCTTTACCTGGACCAGTCAGAGATTACCTTATCCCAGGTAACCTGTAAATTTAAAGGGGGTAGCGACACCAGAAACACATATGCAATGCAAATGAGATTTGAGGAGAGGGGAGGGGGGTGGCTGCGAACCCATGTGTAGGGCACAAATGAATTGCAACCTTTTATGCCATTCTGGCAGCCTGTAGACACAACCTGCCTGCCCCTGGCTACAAGTGGATTACGGCAGAAGCGAACTCTTAAATAACTTGTTAATAGAACAGCACTTCATAAAAAAGATCCATTTTGTATCTGGCCATAAAGCAGCTGCAGACGGCTGATCAATCCTTCCCCGGAGCTAAAAGGAGATGTGATGGCTGGACGGGGACAGGGGGGAGGGCGTCATTGTCTGGGCCCTGGCTTTCCAGACTGTCACTCAGCAGAAATATTCCACTGCCAAATCACAATATCGAAGGCCATTTCCTTAAGTACATAACATATTTATATATTTTTTAATTTCCTTTAGCAAATCAACATCAGTAGTCTAGACGGCATTAAAGATGACATGCAAATACACTGCTGTGTCTTCAAATGAACCTATTGGTAACTTTACATGTGTTCATTTTATCATTAAAACACCATCTTTGAGCTACAGTCAGTGACTTTAACTAGACTGACATGATGTCATCAGTCTGCTGCAGGCAGAAGGTAGCATTAAGTCAGTCTCCTCTCCCCCTGTAATCAGACTTCAACATTGTAACTTTGTACCCTGCCACAAGGTGGGAGGATGCAGAAGGGGCTTATCTGTGTCAGACATGAGTAAACACAGCCAAGAACTGCACAGCCACCATGATTTACACGATTGTGCTATTGTAGCACTAACTCTCGGTGGAGCTGCTGGTTTAAGTGGGCTTGTTACCTTCACTCTCCTTCCCTCTATTTTATCGGCACTGGGTCTAGGGTTCCGTTGAGTTTACCTCTGGACGATACACGCACCAACACTTGAATACGTTTTCAATGCTTTATTAAACGATTTACTAAGGAAGTAGCAGGAAAGAGGCAGAAGGGAAACCGCAGAAGAAACTCAAATATCTTATGAAACTCTTGACAAATGTCCTGGTAGAATTTGGATATTACAATAGGATGCGCTCCCTTCGTGGGACACACTCTTTGCTCGCCTGGATAGGCCTCTGTCACTTGCCTAGCAGCCAGTATGTAGCACGAACAAATAGCTGTGCTACAGACTTATTTGGGATAAACCTGTACGATCCTCTGCCACAGGATGTATCGGTTTTTCTGCAATGAACGTCACTCACAGTGCTTGAACCTTTAAGCCAACCCGGCAACACTATGCTGTATAGTTACTTTTTAGGGTACGTTCTCCAACTGAGTCACCAGGCCCCTCTCCAGACCAGCATGCTGCATGATCCTTCCATGACGGGTCCTCCCCTGGGATCTCCTCGGTTGTCCAGCTTCTTCCCTTCTGGATAGACAGCTCAGGACCATTCCTCGGCTGCTGTGGTAGGCCCCAGATAAGCTTCTGGGCCCACCCCTGCGCCGCAGCGATGTGGGCCTCCGGAATGGAGGACCACGAGATAGCTCTCTAACGCATACCTGTTGTCTGTAAAACGACCCCACAATATGGCGTCTGTCCCATAAATACCCTCGCCCAGAATGCAACTCGGAGGACCACCTCCACCGAATTGTCTCCGGGACAGAAGAGCATCCATACGCTTCGACATGTTGCCTTTCCAACACTGGCCAGTGATAACAGTGACACCCACCGGTCAGTATGGAAACACACACAACGTCAGCCAAGCTGAAACAGAGGCAAACCTAACCTATTTAATGAACAATTTACTAAATTTACCTAACATATGGTAGATTGCAAATCTACCAGCGCTACATACTCCCCCCCACTACAATAGACGTTGTCCCCAACGTCTGTCTAAAACAGTAACAGTAACTCCCAAGCCTGGGAGCAAGTATTAGAGTTTCTTATAACTTGGATAGACAAAGAGAGAAGAAAAGACAGTGGAAAGATATTATAAGACTTACATCTATAAACATTATGTTCACATCCGCAAACAAAACCATCCTACAATTGTACATAACCTCACTATCTATCTAGCTGAAAAGCCTCCCAGCTTGATAGGAGATCCAATAATTCCTGAAAAGGAGAACTTATTAAACACACACATATATATACCATACAATATTAGGAGCAAAGCCTCATTTCTAGAGAAAATGAGCCTCTCTTCCTTTTATCCATATCAGAATAAACTTAAGGAGTCCATCCCTGTACTATGATCGCTTCAAACAAAGAGAAAAAAAAAATTAAATCCGGCTAGCAAAAAAGAAGTCCTTGGATTTAAAACATTGAGCATAATATGAAAATCTTGACCACGCAGATTTCTTTACACTGACACTAACTAGCTGGCTACTTGCAAAGTTTTTTTGTCCAGAATTACCAATAAAACCGGGGATCTGGCAGGTGGTAATGAAATAAACAACATCATCTTTTCCCGGCCTGCAGATAACCACTTTGTCAGCATAGATGTGCCGACCGAAGTTCCAGTGCATGAAGCATCCATTAAAACGTTCATCCATCTTAACAGAATATTCAGTCTTTCGGAAAGGCTTAGGCACAGACAAATAGTCCCAAACAGCTTCACCGTACTAAAGTTCCCGATTAGTTTCAATCACCTGCATTATATCCTGGGGCACATAGGGCAACTCCAAACCATACTCGGCAGCTACACGCTTGTTTAACATCCTCTGCAAACGTGCAAGTTTGGGCAAAGATCTGTCTCTCCCCATACCAGGCGGTACACAGGAATCCAATGATTTGCTCACCATAGACCCAGCCGGTGTCTGCAGTGAACTAGCAACTTTTGGCAAAGTCCCGATAACAGTACTGTGTGGCTCCACACAGGGTGACGTCTTCCCAGAACTCAGGGCTGTCCATTCAGGGAAAGTCATAGCAGAGGCAACATCTTCACCTTGTGACCATAACAGCTCTTGTGACATAGTCTCAAATAGGTCATCCTCCCCGGAAAGATCCGACATGGATTCTAATTTTTGAGTCTCTCAACTCTTCTGCTGATAGTTATTTACTCACAGTCCCAGATACATTCCCCATCAGTGGCTTACCCGTTCCTGACGTGGACTCTTGTAGCTCCGGTTCAGGTAACCTCTGGGGTAGGCCTCGACCACGGCCGCGGGAAGCCTTCACATATCTCACCTTCCTTTGAATAGGCACAACAGGAATAGGTGTAGTGGACGCAGAAATCAAAGTAATGTCCCCTGACGAGACAACAGCAGCAGTGTCTCTTTCCGAAACATTATCAGCAACAACAGGCAAAGTGGTGGCCTGTAGTTCTCTCTCCGTAGCGGTAGCAGCTTCTACTGTGGCGATACCTGTTGCCCAATCCACCCGATAAGCACGGGGCGACGTGGTAGGTTGCTCCACCACAAACAAGTACTCTCCACATTGCGGACATCGGCCAAACGGACGGAGATGTACGGCCAATCCTTCACATTGGTGGCAGATCATACCCAGTCCCTCAATATCTCCTGAGGTATACAGGACAAACCTTCCCTGCGGCTACAAACAAACTCCAGTATCTGTAAGCAGAGTTCCAGATAGCACAGCATTCATCACGGTGCTTGTAGGAAACATTCTCGGTCCCATGATCGGCTGCATCGCCGGAAAAGACATGGCCACACTCTGACCTTCTCAGCACGATCACGTGGCCTCTCCTCTGGCGCCAAACCCACACACGCGTCCCACGCGGTAACAAGTAGGGTAGGCTCCTCCCACTTGTTCTTCTGATCACGTAGCTCCCGGGCCTTCACTGGCGCCCGCCGTCTACGCACTCAGAAATAAAGTCCTGCAGTTTAGCCTTTTCTCTTCCTGAAGAATTTTTTCAAAGTCCAGCTCTCTCCGTAAACTCCCGGTAAAACACCTCTCTGGGTTGCGAGAATTGATGGTCGACAAATCCCGGACGACGCCCCCACATGTAGCACTAACTCTCGGTGGAGCTGCTGGTTTAAGCGGGCTTGTTACCTTCACTCTCCTTCCCTCTGTTTTACCGGCACCGGGTCTAGGGTTCCGTTGAGTTTACCTCTGGACGATACACGCACCAACACTTGAATACATTTTCAATGCTTTATTAAACGATTTACTAAGGAAGTAGCAGGAAAGAGGCAGAAGGGAAACCGCAGAAGAAACTCAAATATCTTCTTATGAAACTCTTGACAAATGTCCTGGTAGAATTTGGATATTACAATAGGATGCGCTCCCCTCGTGGGACACACTCTTTGCTCGCCTGGATAGGCCTCTGTCACTTGCCTAGCAGCTAGTACGTAGCACGAACAAAAGTCTCTGCCACAGACTTATTTGGGATAAACCTGTACGATCCTCTGCCACAGGATGTATTGGTTTTTCTGCAATGAACGTCAATCACAGTGCTTGAACCTTTAAGCCAACCCGGCAACACTATGCTGTATAGTTACTTTTTAGGATACGTCCTCCAACCGAGTCACCAGGCCCCTCTCCAGACCAGCACGCTGCATGATCCTTCCATGACGGGTCCTCCCCTGGGATCTCCTCGGTTGTCCAGCTTCTTCCCTTCTGGATAGACAGCTCAGGACCATTCCTCGGCTGCTGTGGTAGGCCCCAGATAAGCTTCTGGGCCCACCCCTGCGCCGCAGTGATGTGGGCCTCCGCAACGGAGGACCACGAGATAGCTAACGCATACCTGTCAGCTGTAAAACGACCCCACAATATGGCATCTGTCCCATAAATACCCTCGCCCAGAATGCAACTCGGAGGACCACCTCCACCGAATTGTCTCCGGGACAGAAGAGCATCCATACTCTTCGACACGTTGCCTTTCCAACACTGGCCAGTGATAACAGCGACACCCATTGGTCAGTATGGAAACACACACGTCAGCCAAACTGAAACAGAGGCAAACCTAACCTATTTAATGAACAATTTACTAAATTTACCTAACATATGGTAGATTGCAAATCTACCAGCGCTACACTATCTATGAGCTGGCATCTCAGTCCAGGAAGTAGATGGAGACCTTGGATGATGACTGAACAAAGTTGGCGCTGTCCTTCTGTAGAGAAAAGCAGATGAAGGCATTGTCAGGCGGAGGAATGGGATCACCGTGAGAGGTAACAAATACCTGGAGATGTTGAACTGACACTTTACTTGGAATGTTGCACTTAAAATGAAAACTGATATTTGGTGCTAGGTCCACTTTACATGACAGTGAAATATTGAAATCTTGCAAGTTCCCTGGCTGAATCTAGCTGCAGTAGTCTGTGGCTCTGGCTAGATCAAGTATGCAGATAAGGAATATCACAATTAATCCATACTCCTCATTTGCATACTAGTTGCAAGTCAGTGACTCTGACTTTGTCCGTTGTTCTGTGTCCTGGCTTATACAAGCAGCCTGAACATACAGTATATGGTTCATGGAAGTCCCCTCCATAGTGTCACTTTGCCTCTTAGGACAAGAATTTGTGCAGAATGGACTCAGCAAGAAGTGATTAGCATAACACGAGCCACAATTTTCTCCACAAAATGCCTCATTCTGTAACACTCCCCATGGGCCCTGGAAAACATCAGGCGCTAACATTTTTATTCTTTCCTATGGAAAGTTGAAAAGAAGATTTCCCCAGGAGCAGTGCAGATTACTCTCGAAAAACCAGCAACCAGCCTGACCTGGACAAAAGGAGCAAATTATAATCTAAGATCTATTACCTATTTAAGGACATAATCCTAAAAAAATTACTCAGTGGCTTGGGTTTAGCGGCTTTATGTCGCACAGTGTGACAGGAGGATGGCGCTATACTTGATGACGATTGGCTGGTAGTGTATAGCACTAATGCGGGCCATACAGATCAGTTTTTTTTGTGGCAGTTTCAGAGGCTGTCTGTAAACGTTCAATCACAAAGAATAACTGGGAAGAAGGGAATGGCCCACAGCAATCTGTCACCTGTTTTGAGGTTTAAGGGCCTCCTGTTTTTGAGAGACCAAACAATCAAAACTGAGGAAAAAAATGATCGATTAAAAGGCTCTTCTGACCTCATTTCAATTGTTTGGTCAGCTAAAATTCAGGAACAAACTCCGTTCTTAGACAGCAGTCACCAGCCAAAGGTCCCCGTGGGAAGATGAAGGAGTGTGGAGTCCTTTCCCCACAAAATACATTGGTGGTATCGAAGGCTGCTAGAAAAAAAGTATTCTAAAACGAATTTCAAGCATTTGCACTAGGCGCTCTGAACCATACACCCAGAATTTTATTTATCTGCTGAATGATTTGACTACCAGGATCAGACAGGCAGCAACCTAGGTCCATACATATCTTACTTGTACCATAAACATTCACTATATTGCCAAAAGTCTTGGGACACCTGCCTTTACACGCACATGAACTTTAATGGCATCCCAGTCTTAGTCCATAGGGTTCAATATTGAGTTGGCCCACCGTTTGCAGCTATAACAGCTTCAACTCTTCTGGGAAGGCTGTCCACAAGGTTTAGGAGTCTGTCTATGGGAATGTTTGACCATTCTTCCAAAAGCGCATTTGTGAGGTCAGGCACTGATGTTGGATGATAAGGCCTGGTTCGCAGTCTCCGCTCTAACTCATCCCAAAGGTGTTCTATGGGGTTGAGGTCAGGCCAGTCAAGTTCCTCCACCCCAAACTTGCTCATCCATGTCTTTATGGACCTTGCTTTGTGCATTGGCCCAAATCATTTGGTGGAGGGGGGATTATGGTGTGGGATTGTTTTTCAGGGGTTGGGCTTGGCCCCTTAGTTCCAGTGAAGGGAACTCTTAAGGCCCCAGCATACCAAGACATTTTGGTGAATTTCATGCTTTCAACTTTGTGGGAACAGTTTGGGGATGGCCCCTTCCTGTTCCAACATGACCGCGTACCAGTGCACAAAGCAAGGCCTGCACAGAGTCTTGACCTCAACCTGAAAGAACACTCTTTGGGATGAATTAGAGCAGAGACTGTGAGCCAGGCCTTCTCGTCCACATAAGTACCTGACCTCACAAATGCGCTTCTGGAAAAATAGTCAAACATAAGGATGTTCACAGCACACTTTGGATTAATGATAGTCTTGTCCTTTAGCCACATAAAGCAACAGGATTCACAGAACGAAGTTTCAAATCCTTGCAGGATCCCTTTTCCAAGGCAGAGTCTGTTTTCTGTGATTGTATGATGGCGCCATCTACCAATTCACTACAGCGCCCTACAGCGAGCATGTAAGGAGTGCAAAGGATACAGCACAATTTCTCTATGGTTGTCACCCAAGCTGTTTCCCTGATATGGCCTGCAAAGATGGTCTTACTTTTTCATCTCCATTACACAGGGGGCGGGGCAATAGGTAGTTTACATAAATAGCTAGGAAGAAAGATAACCTTCAGCAGAGCTCACAGAAAGTGACAGGGACCGAATTTTTGCCAAAATCTATGGATCTTTTCTGTACTTGCTGAAAATGTTCTTAGCTTGAAGTGACATTAAAGGTTAATTTAAAAAAAAAAAAAAAAGAACATGTTATACTTACCTGTTCTGTGCAGTGGTTTTGCACAGAGCAGCCCCAATCTTCCTCGTTTCGGGTCCCACACCAGTGCTCCTAGATCCTCCTCTTCAGCCAGTGACCCCAATAGCTCTGGGGGGGCACTGGTGTGTGCTCACTCCTGAGCCCCGCTCTATGCAGACACACAGAGCTGTGGCTCAGCCCTGCCCCCCGCTCTCTCATTGGCTCACTGGCTGTGATAAACTTTGAACTTTTAAAACTACTTAAAAAAAAAACAAATACTAATGCAGCCACTACATCTAAGGACTGTAAGCTCCAATATATTATGTCTTTGTTTTTAGGTTCACATATCCTTTATTCTGTACTCTCAACGGAATCTAAGAAAGAAAGCTTTAAATACATTTTGACTTTTTATTCTATTTACTTAACAAGGGACAAGGGGACATCAGTTGCTGGAGAAAGAAAGATGATTTTCCTTTATGGAGGGGTTCTCTGCTGTAAGAGCAGTTAACCTGTGAAAGTCAATGACAGAATTTTAAAAAGGCTGGAAGTTTGCCAGTACAGCTTGTGTCCACTGTATTCATTACTAAGGGATGGTATGGGAATATTACAATTCAGGGAGTTGATCAAAAAGTCAGCGTTGCCTACGGAGGAGGTTGCTACAGCAAAAACATAACCAAACTGTTATTTTTCACTGTTGTTAACTATGTCATTATGAAAAAATGGATACAAATCAGGCAGCAAAGTGTTAATCCCCTGAAGGCTGGGGTGGAGGACAGGTAACATGCGCGGCTGGCCGCTTAGCTGAGGACATGGGGGTTAAATTACACAACATACTCATTTTCTCATCTCAGCATTCTAGCGTGGGTAGGAGTGCACTCATTTTGCAAAAAGCTGTCATTACCGTAACGATTTTGGCAGGTCTATATTAGAAGACAGGAGCTGTCAGCGCTAGATGAGATGTTTGTCACACAGACTCCCCTCCGCCTCCCAGTGATAGGAAGGAGCTAAACCAAAGGGAAGAGTAAACACTTTAAGGATGAAGAAGAGGCAGGAGAGGGTGAGCAGGAAGGAGCTCACACACACACACACAATAGCTCCGTTGTACTATGAAGAACAATGATGTTACCTGGTGTGGCACACAGTACAGCTTATCCCGCAGATTCAGGCTTCCTCCCCATGGCTGCAAGCAGCAGACATAAATTATCATCATGCAGTTAGAGCCTCATCTGCTATTTTTAGTGGCAGAGAGTTGTTTTAGGAAATGCACCCAACCCACTAACCTCATGCATGAATGTCTCATAATTCAAAAGAATCATTGCAAGATGGCAATGATTCTGTCTGCCATCTGTCATTCAATGAAAAACAATAGATCTAGTTTAGAATGTTTTACCCACCAAAGGAATTGTATTTTTCTGTGCATCCCGTTCTGAGATTTACACAGCTCTGCCTATCAGCAAAGCCCTGTTTAGATAAATAGGAAACTTGACATTTCTCTGCTGCAGTTTTACTTTTACTGAGCTTTACTGAGGGTGGGGCCACACGGTGAGGTTCCTAGGTGACCCGCCCCCCTTTGACGCACAGGCACTTCCCTATGGCTTTCCTGGGGTGTCAGAGGGGGAGGGCCACCCGGTTATGTAACCGGGTGGCCCCGCCCCCTCTGATGCCACGGGGAAGCCATTGGAAAGTCCCCGTGCATCAGAGGGGGCGGGATCACCCAGGAACGTCACCGTGTGGCTCCACCCTCAGTTATAAAAGAACTGTCAAAGCAAAGACACGTCATACGGCGGGTGCCTTCCATGGAGGCGGGTCAGTCGCAGCTTTGTTTGTTTTTTTTTCAGTCCGTCGGCGGAGCGAGAGAAGATGAATGGACTTTGTGGGACATTTTTATGCGCTTTCTCGTCCCCCCTCTTTTCCTGCAGCCTGTCAGGTTGCGTGCTCGGATAGGGGTCTGGTATGGATTTTTGGGGGGACCCCCACGCCATTTTTTTAAAATTTTGGAGCAGGGTTCCCCTTAAAATCCATACCAGACCTGAAGGGTCTGGTATGGATTTTGAGGGGGACCCCCATGCCATTTTTTTAAAAAAATTGGCGTGGGTTTCCCCTTAATATCCATACCAGACCTGAAGGGCCTGGTATGGAATTTGGGGGGACCCCCACGCAATTTTTTTTTTTTAATTTTGGTTCGGGGTTCCCCTTAATATTCATACCACATCCAAAGGGTCTGGTAATGGACTGGGGGGGGGGGATCTCATGCTGTTTTTTTCAATGACTTCTTTTATCTGTATTGCCGGGACCGACAATTCATTATAACCACGAGTACCTTTAAATTACCTTTTTTCCTTTAGAAATGTCATTTTGTGCAGGGACTATTCTAAACACGGGAAAAATGTGCCACTTTACAGGCATACTATAGACACCCCCCAGGTACGAAATTTAAAGTAATATTATTGTTTCACTTTAAGCATTATTAAAATCACCGCTCTCGAAAAAACGGCAGTTTTTAAAACTTTTTTTTGCATTGATACATGTCCCCTGGGGCAGGACCCGGGTCCCCAAACACTTTTTATGACAATACCATGCATATAAGCCTTTAAAATTAGCACTTTTGATTTCTCTCATAGACTTTTAAGGGGTGTTCCGCGGCTTTCGAATTTGCCGCGAACACCCCAAATTGTTCGATATTCGGCGAACAGGCGAACACCCGATGTTCGAGTCAAACTTGCGTTTCTTACTTACTTTACATCTCAACCCCCCCCATACCTGTGACTGGACAGTGAATCTAGAAGCAGCACACTGACTAACTCATCTCTCTAATACTCTGATCTCTCATTCTGTTAGCATGCTCCTTGGAGCAGCACTACTGATTGGGACCTGGTGCTGCTTTTTTCACCCTTTATCTGAGTTCTGCTTTACAATAAACTGCAAGAGGCTGATGCTAAGTCAGCTATTAACACTGCTTGTATATAAAGGATAACTCCACTTTTGCGGGGAAAAAAATAGCAAATAAAGAAAAAATAATATAGCGTATACAATTGCGACACAAGTTATATTGTGATTGAATGTTGTTAAAAATTACCATTCCTTTTCAATCTGCATGCTTCAGGCCTCTTCTAATGTCTCTGATGCCCTGGATTGTGGGCGGGCCCTCGCCACCCTCACTTCATGATGTCAGGGTACAACTGCAGGTTGGAGCACCCTCGGTAGGAGGCTTAGGGGCCTATGGGGGTGAGAAATTAGGTATTACACCTTACTCCTCTACCCCTAGAATAAATGTGAGTTTAACCTTTAAGGTTAAGGTACCTTAGCTCTACCAAACCTATGTAATATGAAGGCCTTCCTAAACTATCCAGTCAATTTTTATCCAATCAGTCTGGACCTTGGCAGTTGTTGGTAGATCTAAAGGAGATTGTACAATTCAAATGTAATGTGTGTGGGGAGCTTTACAGACTTCAAGGGAAACACTGCTGTTTTCAATACTACTGTCTGCATGTGAGTACAGAGGTAGGTGGGAGCAATCTCCTGGATGGGGAGGGCAGGTACAGGGTGTGTGCTAATGAGGTCAACTGGAGAATTACTTCCAGTGTCTTAACAGTCATGTACATAGCAGGACATCATTAACTTTTCTATGGAACAAGCTGGAAGCTGAGGTAAGGTCTGTCCTACAATACATAGAAAGCTTTTTCTTTTCTGCAACAGAAGTGCATTAATGGTATATTCGTACATAGGGAAGCTGGAATTTAGAAGAAAAAAAAAGTGAAATTAGCCTTAAAAAATTACAACATTAACACATTAACAAACACAGAGCTGCATTCATTTGTGCCTTTTATCCTTGCCTGGAGTTCAGCGGTCATGTGATCTTTACCATGGCTTTAGGTCACATGAAGGAGTTCTGTAGCAGCTTTTTATTATTACTTTTTTGTTATTATTCATGGCAAGAAAGCAGTTGTTTTTTTTCTCAAAATAACAATATGATTTGGCAGCGTTGACATACCCTATTGTTTGTGACAATTTCAGGTCCACTCTTGCACTCTTTTGGAGAAAATGGGGTTGTTGGAGGAGTTGCAAAGAAGAGAGATACTCTGGAAAATCAATATTACTGATAATCATATACAAGTAGATTTATAAGAGATGATAGAGGCTCAGGCAACGCAGATAGTACTGTATATAAAATAAGGGAGAAAGAAAACATGAGATACGGCGTTGATAACATCCTTCGGCTCGCCCCGTCGCCCAACGCTGCACAGAGACACGACAAGAGGAGATAATCAAGGCATCGCTATGTGTGCGGGAGAACACATTAATAAAGAAATCTCACAAACGTGGTATTGTGATCTTTCTTGCAAACAACCAACTCTGCCCTCTCTTCGCTGTGCTGCAAAAGAGCAGCCTAATTAATACCGGTCTAATGGGAGATATTTTAACCCCTGGAACAGGTCACCTCGACCGCTGCCAGCTGAAGCATTCAAAGCAAGTCAGTGACATCACCGAACGCTGAATAATGGCAGACATGTAGAGGTTTGGACAAGATGGTAACAGCACACTGTTAATCCAATGAAGGACATAGGAACGCACATTAAAACAAAAAAAGGAAGAAAAAAGGGATTTCCAGGTCCCCAGATCTTAGGGGGTAGTTGAACATGCCTTCCTTTTTTTGGCAAAATGATATTCATCCAGTGGCTTTGTATTGACATGTGGAGGCAATTATCATCAGAACCTGAATAAATTGGTCCTGAAGGCACAAATAAATTGAGGCCTTTGTTATCTGTATCTTCAAAGCTCATGGTGTGATTACCTGCAAGTGATCCTCCCTAGATGCAGACAGTCTGCTTCCTGGACCAAGCGTTTGCAGGTAACCCCTGCTTAAAGTGGACCTTCAGTCATTTTTTCAACTTTCCATCTATTAAATCCTCTGCCCTTGTTGTTTTAACTTTGGATAGTAAAACATTTTTTTTCTGCCAGTAAATACCTTATACAGCCCACTTCCTTTCATGCACAGTTCTCTCATTCTCTTGAGAGTTTGCCAGGAAGCGAGGGGGGATGAGTCAAAAGAGGTCCAATGAGAGCTGCAGGGCTGGAGGTGTGCCTCTTTTGTGTCTGTGTAAATGCAGGAAGTGAACAGGCAGCAGCTTCAGCTGCCCACAGTTAAAATGGATGCAGCCAGACTCAGGGGAGGGAGATTTCTGCAGCATATTTGGCAAGTACAGACTCACAGATTATATAAAACAATATGCAAAGTGTTTGCAGGGAAACTTCAGAATGGGAAAGATGTTTTTATTACAAATTATCTGAGCAGACTGCAGTTCCTCTTTAAGCAATTGCATGCAAGACGCCACAATTAGCTGTCATCTAATCACTAACAGCCCCCATTTCACAGAATGGGGCCTAAGGGACGGGGACAGAGTGTTGTCACTTTATAAAAAGGACCTGACATTCATGGCATGATCAACAGGTATTATTTTTAATAAAAGATGCAGATTCCAAAATATGCAAAATGACTTCGAAGTTATATTAAAATATTAAAGATTATGAGATTTTATCTAAGGCCCCCTTATATAAGCTGGACCGGAGCTAGACAAGGGAGTTTTGCAGTAAAGTGGCACTACTAAAATGTATTTATTACAGGTACTTATATAGCACTGTCAATTTATGCACTGCTTTACATATATTGTACATTCACATTAGTTCCTGCATACAAGGAGCATATAATTTAAGGTTCCTAACTCACATTTATACGTATACATACAAGGGTCAATTTAGGCTAAAGCCAATTAACCTACCAGCATGTCTTTGGAGTGTGGGAGGAAACCCACACAGCCACAAGGAGAACATGCAAACGCCACGCAGGTAGTGCCATGGTTGGAGTTCAAACCAACAGTGCAACTAGGCGTAAGTGCTAACCACTTAGACACTGTGCTGCCCAAAATTATTAACGATTTCTCACCAGGAGTAGCAACTTATCACTAATAAAATAGGACAAATGGCTCCCTATGGAATAAGTAACACATAAAATGAAAATAGAAATCTTGTAGCGATCATTTTTACATGTCTAAAGGATTGGGCAATCATGCAAGACTGATAGTAAATGCTACTGTATTAGCCTGTCTCCTCACTCCCTGTCTCCTTACTAACTCCTAACTGGATCTAAAAACAAAATCTGAAATGGCCTCCCTCCCCAAACTAGTTCAATATCAAGGCTGACTTCCTGAACATATACACTGTACTTTTGCATCTACAAACTGCATTGTTATATGTTGCACAAGAAGGAAACAGAATGGCCCAGACTCCAAGAAATCCCAGAGATTTCACTGCAAGAGCGGCCACATGTTTCTGATCAGAGGGAGATTAAATACTTTCCCGTTAATTAGAGCTCGGGAAATATCAGTGAGCATATGGTCATCTCCAGCAAGTCTTAGCCCGCAGCCTGGGGACCCCAAGTGAGACTGACAGCCCCTCCGGCAAGCAGATGAAATGTGTGTGTGAAATGTCAACTGGAAAAGACACGAAGCTGGTCTGTGCAACTCAAATATGAACAGGACTTGAAAATAATAAAAAAAAAATAAAACAATTATGATACTGCTGTGTGGCTTATTCTTTGAATCAGTTCACAGAGCCACATTTGTGTAAAGTACGATCACCTGTAACAACCATAGTGTGCGTTATTAGTTTAGAGAAATGATGACGATGATGATGATGATGGGTCACTGCAGTTTGCATCTTATTGCTGCTTTTGTGCTTAAAGCTGAAGTTTAATCTGCTTATGCTTTGCTTTTAACCCACCCTGATTTCAAAACCGGATTTCATTACATACTTTATTTCAGACATCAGCGATCTCTGTGCTTCTTTATGCAATACAGGCAGATTGAGACTGGTGGTGGAGGGGCTAGCAGGGTGCTGTACATCTCTTCTTGAAAATGTCACAGCACCCTGCCTTGGGACTCCTCTCAAGAGCTCTCAGCTCTGATGCAAGCAGTGGGCTGGCTTTTGATGAGCTGATGCCAGTCTAAAGGAATGGGCTTTCCTAGGCAGGCTGTATTGACATGCAGACCCCCTTAGGCAACACACACATGTGATGCTGAGCCTCCATGATAAAAAGAACTGAATTCCAATGAATGGAAGGGGCAGGCCAGGGACAGTCAGGCTGGGTAGGAAAGAGCTAGACATCCTCCAACCGGGAAATGAAGTGGGCTCCATTTGTCTTGCTGCAACTTCTAATGCACACTGTGAGAAGCTCATGCTGGTCAAACACATATATGGCATTATTGAAAGTAAGTTATAATGAAAAAAAAATAGGCAAAATTGATACATATATGGCCAGCAAAGATTGATCATATAATATAACCTGAGAGAAACCTCATTGTTCCTGTTAAAAACAAAAAAAAAACAAAAAAACTAAAAAAAAAAAAGTTGTTTAAGGGATTCACATTTGTACAGTTACAAACACATAAAAGAATTATGAAAACTTACAGGTCTGAGTTTGAACTTTCTTTCATGTCCCAATGGGCTTAGGGGGTGTACAGACACAGAATACCACTCACCAACAATCTTAAGGATTCAACAGTAAATGTATTGGTAGAGCGCTGGACCGGAGACCTGAGGAAGGGTAGGGTTCAAAGTCATGAGGAAACTCTCTGTCAAATTCTCGGGGGTCCCAAGAGTAGACCGGGAGATGTAGAAGGGATAAGAGCACCACAACAGTAGTAGGAGTCCAGTAGATACGCCCTGATCCACTTTTTCTTCTGTTGGGCCAAATGGAGGATGTAGAGGGGGATCGGTATA
The DNA here is from genome assembly GCF_042186555.1 of Aquarana catesbeiana. Lineage (NCBI taxonomy): Eukaryota > Metazoa > Chordata > Amphibia > Anura > Ranidae > Aquarana > Aquarana catesbeiana. Next base: position 214,025,443 of record NC_133333.1, on the reverse strand, counting down.
CTAAGCCTTTTCTCACCACTACTTTTCCTTTGGTTTATGCAAGAAGGGAGATTTTACTGCGTTGCAAGTCTTCAACGCCTTCGACCGTGGCTACATGGAGGAAGACCATTAATACAGTCCCTCCTCCTCTATAACATAACCTATGAAAGCAGGAATTTTCCCCAGAAAATTTGACAAGGTGTGGTCTGCCTGGATAGATGCATATGGACAGAATGTTTTGGGTGAAATTTGAAAGCTTGTTGTTCTTCCTCCCGACCCTCTATTTTTCCCTTCTCTTATATTGCCTCTTCCTCCCCCTTTTCTGTCCTTCCATGCCCCTTTCCCTATTGTCCTTTTCTCCCTTTTGCATCTCCCCCTTCCCCCCCTCTCCTCAAATATGTTGTATTTGTGTCGTAATAATAATTTTCTCTCAATTCTATGAATCTTCGTAAGTAAATATAGCAGAATACTGTCCTAGTCAGCAATCTCTTTTGATTGAACATGCTTTGTTTGTTGAAATGAATCAGATTTGTATATGCAATATGGTCTCTATGATTTACCACTGTGCCATTTGTTACTATTTTTGTTCTATCTTTCTCTGTACTACCGTAAGCTGTATTTTCTTGGGCAAACCTTAGATTAAACGTTTCCTGTTAAAAAAAAAAAAAAAAAAAAAAAAGATCATGCAGACGGGTGCTGAGACCCTTCTTCCACGCTGAGCCGCTTTTTGCTTCGTCTTCATTCTGAGCCAGATGCAGACAGTCCATAGAAGTGGATGCAGACACAGCTGCTGTACGGACATAGTTGTATGTCAGAATTTGTCTACTTGTTCCAGGTCGGTGACTAGGGTATTAAAGTAAGTTGCTCAGCATGACAGCCAAGTTAACTGTTAGAAATTCTGTATATAGCCCTACAGAACAAACAGTGCACAGTCCACATGGGCTTTGCTGCTTAACTGCAGTCAGGAAACAGCAAACTTTAATATACAGAGAAAAGACACAGAGTTTACCATAGAGCAGCTACACACTTATAAACACTGCCATCTACTGGCTGATGTAGTTGTTGCACAAAATACATGAATAATAACAACAATAACAACATTTCTAGGTCAGCAAAGCATACCCTTATATTTTTCTCTTAACATGCATTACTGTGCCCAAAGCCCTAAGGCAAAGCATCTGCAGTGCATTGCACTGCAACATGTCATGTGATGCATTACAAAAAAAATGGTCACATACAATTTTTAGCAAGTTAGGGTGCACTTGGCAACCCCCTCATTTCTAAGACCCTACCCTAATGCAATACACATTCGTAAATGCACCTCAAATGGGCCCAGAAAGTGTATGTAAGCTCTAAATCTGTTTTCCAGCATGTTATTGTGCCTCTCACTATTTTCTTAAAATAATATTAAACCCAAAAGCAAAAATGTATTATGTTGCATCTTACCAATTCTTAGATGTGGTGGCTGCATTTGTTTACTTTTTTTAAAACTTTTTTCACCTGTTGATCCTGCCAGTGGGTCTGTTATTTTTCAATTTACTTTAACGTACCAAGCTGTCTAGCAAAAGTGGCAGTTAGAGAAAAGCTGAGACAAACCATTTAACACTGACAGGGGTGCTTAACATGATCAGCTTTTAACCACTTATATAAAACCTTTATGGCAAAAGGAAAAACAAAAACAGTTGTTGTATCTGCTTATCTGCTGTAGCATCCTGAAGAACCACAGTCGGCTCTCTGCAGCGTTCTGTGAATGGTCCTGCAGTCTCCAGGGACATGTGATGCTTCCCAGGAGGAGGGCCAAGGCACATCATCCTTGCCTTGGTGATGATTGCAGAAGTGGGAGCAGGTTCCAATAACAAGCAGTAATTCCCCCCCCCCCCCCCCCCAAAAAAAACCTGTAACTTGAAAACTTACATGATGCCATACATACCAAAAACATTTTCCTGTGTCTGGAGTGCAAATCATCACACATTTCTACAAATTGTAATTTCATCATTTGGCTGTGTATGTGCATCTCTAATTAGCCCTTTTTTGTGTGTTTTTTTTCTAAAATGAATGCAATCATTTTTTAACAAACGATATCAAAGAATCCCCCCCACCCCCGCCACGATCCCGGCTCCTCATCTGCTCTGCAGCAAACATTGCTGTCTGTCTGCCTATGTAAATTGGATATTGGAAGTTGAAAGCATTTTGCCATTGTACACCTTGACAGCCTGTCATCCAGGTTAAATGACTGCCTCCTAATTTAGTATTTGTTCAATAGCTTTTTCAATTTAGCCTTGAAAGCCGCAATACATAGGCAGCCTATGATTGAAGGATGGCGGATGTGTGACACGTGTGCCTGGAAGCAGATATTTTACTTTAGTGCTAAAATGGTCCAAAGTGCACAATGGCATCTACGTAAGTGGTGGTATGACAGGGGCTGCACCATCCAAGGGGGATCTCTGTGAGTGACAGCCAGAGCCCGCCTAACTACTTGATGGTAAAAAGATCAGTGGTGATGCAGAAGACCAATCAGGTGTCAGTTTACTGGGGTCATTTTAGTTCCAGAGAATTTGTCACTTAGCTCTCACAAGTCTTAGGCCCATGTCACACTGGCCATTTTGTAGCAGGGACTTTTCTTTATCAGATACAGAATGACTTTCCTTAGAGTTTGTGTTGCTAGGAAAAAATAAATTGCAGTCAATAAAAGATCCGTGTTGTTGGCATTAGTGATCTGTAGCTCGGCCGCTGAGCAATTGGCTTTTTGCCGAGTTTGGAACTACAGAGTCTCCATCTTCAGTAGCTCCCAATGTTATTTAATACAGCTGCCGATTGATCAGGGTGCACCGGCAGTTTGTAGCTGCTTAAATAAATGTTGTAATCAGCTAAAGAAGGAACTCTGTATCTACAAATATCCAAACACAAGTAGAGAGATCTGTAGATGCTACAAATTTGCCTCGGCCTCCTTCTTAGAGTACTCCTGACTGACCACATTTCGGGGGTTTCCCTTTGACATTGCCATTGACATTAATTTAAAGGACTTGTGCGAGGTGAAGGAAATCCTGAAAACATGATCTGTTTGGGTACTTGAGGACTGAGATTGGAAACCTCTGTGCTACAACATTGCATGGGCTTTTGTTTGCATTAGACCTGATTTACTCTCAGTAAAGGTCAGTGGTAATGGCAAAGCAGCTTGAAGCCGTTTAGATGAACATCAAATACAGGTCAGAAGGAGGTGAGATGTGAAGGAACTCAGGTGAACCTGCACACATCTCAAACTCATCTTAAATGCAATCTAAATCTACTTTAAGGGCCGCCTCACCGCCCTACCTTTCCACCTCGTCTAAACAGAGAATGCTTTGCAGTCATATAAAAATGCAAATCATTCTCTGAATGGCTCTTGTGCCAAGCGGCCGACCTCCTGTGTTCATAATGCAGCAGGGCAGCCATTTGGCACGGGACCTGAAAGCAAGTAGAGATCACTGGAGAAGCTGTGTCTACTTTGGTGATTTCCAGGTTCTAGGTATGGTATATACATAGTTACATTGGTCCAAGCTGGACCAATGTAACTATGTATAAAATACCCATACCTGGAGTTCATCTTTAACTCTTCCCCACTCTATCCAAAACTGGACCATCACAGGACCACCATCATTTTCCAAATCTTACTAGCAGAGGAAAGGCTCATAACCATGACTATCCTATAGCTTAGTCAAGTTGTGAATTATCATTGCTGCTACTTCAGCTCCCTTTTCCAGAATTCTTTGTTCCCTATAAACTTGATACTCATGTTACTGTGCTCTGTTTGCTACATTGTTGCAATAAACTTTGATAAATGTCCTCACCCTTTTTCCCTGAAATGATGTATTCAGTGATAGTTACATATAACGAAGAAAGGACTTAAACATATCAGACCGGGCAGGTGAGGTCAGAGTGATGATGATGACGAAGCTGATTACGGATACAACGTGAATCGATGAAAGCTTATTATACAGAAAGATGGCGTGCCCCCCCGCCCGCCCCCGTCCTGTCACCCCCTTCAGTGAGCGCATTTCAGCCGCGGCATCTGAGGCGCCAGCTCCTGTGTGATTCTCCGCAGCTCCTTTACACGGCATGTTACACACATCATTCCTGAGCCCTTCCGAGCGATGTGTCTTCAGCAGAGCCACTCAGGCAGAAAGACAGAGAGCTGCAAAACTACAGACTCGAAAATCCAGGCCAAATCCAATTCCTTCACACATGAGGGCAGCTCTATGAACTTCAAAAAGGAACAAAGGCGCCTTTGTGTGGCTGCACCAGCTAAAAGTGCCAGCCGGCACAGGACAAGAGGTGGTGGACCACTGAGCTGTCGTCCACGGTGGTGGAACAGACCTAGTCCATACATGGTATAACACAATCAGTAGATATAATGATGGTTTTCAGTGAAAGAGTCAATCAATTGCATTAAAGGCACAGATTGATTAACAGCCAATGGTTTTTATTGAAAAGGAACAGTCCTGGTGGAACTTCCAATCAAATTTCACCTGATTTTTACTGAGTTGAAAGAGATGAGATGATGTTAAAAATCACAGATTTGAAATACATTGTACATCAGAAGCCCACCTTCACACCAGAAGTTTCCCTCCACATCAGAGCCCCTCCTTCACATTAGAGGCCCCCCATCATACCAGAGCCCCCTCCTATACATAAGAGCCCCATCACATTAGAGTCTCCCATCACCGCATAGTCTACCCCCTCCCTTCCCATCAGAGCCCTCTCATCCGTCTCTGATTCAGGGCAAACTGGGTCTCGTGCTCGCAGCACCCTGGCTGAGAAACACTGGTATTGATAATACTTCTCAGAATAGTGACTAATTGACAATAATACAGCTACCGTGTAATAATTGGCTAAAGCCATGTGGCTTAGATATTCTTAGCTCACTGCCTGTTCAGTAAATACCTATAGACACGATCGGACTTTTTGACAACAAACATGCAAATGACCTGTTTTAAGGCAACATCCGACCGTGTGTACACTCCATCGGACAACCTTTTTCGGTTTTCATCGGACAAATGTTGGCTGTGCGAACAGACAAACTTGGCGGCAACAAAAGTCCGACGAGTCAGCAAGTCCAATCGTGTGTACACAAAACCATCGGACTTTAGTACAAGATACAAACACGCATGCTCAGAACCAATGCAAAAGATCAGACAACAATACAGAAGTTGACCAAAGGGTGGCGCCGGAGAATTGAACGTCCTCTTTTGAAGTGTTGTCAGTACGTTGAAACTTCACTACATTCGTGTTTGTTGCCTAAAAAGTCCTGCCGTGTGTATGCTTAACACGTTCACGGCCAACGCCCTTTGTACAGAAATCCACTGGAAAGTTTGTATGAAGTCCGATCGTGTGTACGAGGCTTAAGGGTGTTAATTGCACTTGCTTGGTGAACAGAAAACCACTAGAGGGAGAATTTTTAAACCTGAAAATTAAATATAATGAAAATGTCAGCAAGATCACATGAAAAATCAACTTTAACATTATTAAAGTTGACCAAGCCTCAAATATACAGTATAGCTTCATATTAAGTCCATGTATGCTGTACTATGTGAGGGTAATGTGTCAGTGTAACACTTCCAGGTATGTATTACGTCTCATGGAGATTACAGTACTCCCCCTGACAATGCCTTCATCTACTTTTGCCTCAAGAAGAATGGTGCCATTTTTTTAGGGGTCATCAACCAGGGCCACCATCTATATCCTGGCCTGAGATGTCAGCTCTGGGTAGACACAATCATGTAAATTATGTTGCCTTTGCAGTTCGTACTATGATCTCAAATGTTTGGCACAGATCAACACTGCTGCAGCCTCTAACCTTGCTGCAAATTTAGAATGTTGTATCATTTGAGGGAGAGGAGACTGAAGAACTGCTTCTTCCTGCCTGCAGCAGACTGATGAAATCATTTAAATCCTGAGCAAAATCACTGGACTGGAGCTATAGGTCTTGTTTACACAGGCGTACTACAGCATACACCCATGTGAGGGCCATGTTTCCCTCTGCGTGGATGCACAGGTGTTTTGTTAATCCCTGGGTAGACAGTCCCATTTATGTTATTGGGGACACAGCAGCTGCATGGACTGCTCCCAATTTGACAGCAGTGCGGATGCATGGCGCAGAATGCAGAAAGACTGTCATACTGGTAGCAGCAGCTGTATCCATTCAGGTGCTGCGTCCCAACTTACACGAATAGGACTGCCTGCATAGGGATGCACAGAACACTTGTGCATTCCCGCATGGACAAACACGGTCCTCACATGGGTCTACGCTGTAATACTTCCATGTGAATGAGACCTAAAGATGGCTTTTTAATGATAAAAGATGGAGCTTTTCTGATAAAAGGATACTGTTAAAGTATATTGTAACATGTCAGGAATGTATTAATGCAAACTTAAGTAGTACCAAGAGGTCCACTTTAACCGGTTCCTGACCGGCTGCCGCAGTTATTCTGTAGCATAATGGCTCCCCTGGGCGAGCCGTCGTAGCTGTACATCAGCCCTTTAAGATGTTGTAGGAGGCGCGCGTGCATCGGAGCGTGTGCCCAGAGCCGATGCGAGTGCCCAGCGGGCGCGATGACCACCAGGCACCCGCAATCGCTCATGACAGAATGAGAACCAGGATCTGTGTGTGTAAACACACAGATCCCGGTTCTCTCAGGGGAGAGGAGACAGATCGTGTGTTCATACTAAGTATGAACACCGATCTGTCTCCTCCCCTAGTCAGTCCCATCCCCCCACAGTTAGAACACACACATAGGGAACACAGTTAACCCCTCGATCACCCCCCAATGTGAACCCCTTCCCTGCCAGTGACATTTTTACAGTAATCAATGCATTTTTATAGCACTGATCGCTGTATAATTGTTAATGGTCACAAAAAGTGTACAATTTGTCCACCGCAATATCACAGTACCGCTATACATCTCTGATCGCCGCTATTACTAGTAAAAAAAAAAATAATAATAAAAATGCCATAAATCTATCCCCTATTTTGTAGACGCTATAACTTTTGCGCAAACCAATCAATATACGCTTATTGCGATTTGTTTTTACCAAAAATATGTAGAAGAATATATATCGGCCTAAACTGAGGAAAAATGTATTTTTTTTTTAAAAAATTGGGATATTTATTATAGCAAAAAGTAAAAGATATTGGGGGTTATTTACGAAAGGTAAATCCACTTTGCACTGCACTTGGAAGTGCAGTTGCTGTAGATCTGAGGGGAAGATCTGAAACGAGGGGAAGCTCTGCTGATTTTATCATCCAGTCATGTGCAAGTTAAAATTCTGTTTTTTATTTTCCTTGCATGTCCCCCTCAGATCTACAGCGACTGCACTTCCAGTGTACTTCCAAGTGCACTTGTTGTGCAAAGTGGATTTGCCTTTCGTAAATAACCCCCACTGTGTTTTTTTTCAAAATTGTCGCTTTGGTTTATAGCGCAAAAAATAAAAAACGCAGAGGTGATCAAATACCACCAAAAGAAAGCTCTATTTGTGGGGAAAAAAAGGATGTCAATTTTGTTTGCACGACCGCTCAATTGTCAGTTAAAGCGACGCAGTGCCTTATCAAAAAAAAAATGGCCTGGTCATTGAGCAGCCAAATCTTCTGGGGCTGAAGTGGTTAAACAGGAGCTGGACATCCTGGCAGACCATTGACACTGATGGTCATCAGCCCGGCTTCTATGTTAGAAATGGTCCAGTTATGATGCAGGCTTGTGATACTCCTAGTTTGATAAGCTGATATGTTTATTATTTCTATGTATCTGCTGTACAGAAGTGATGCTGGCATTCCTCCTTCTTTGACCCTCGGATAAAAGAGGTGCATTTATTCCCATCAATGGGTGAAATTTATTACCTAAAATCTACTCAATTCCAAGGTGTAAGTTTGCCTATTTTTGCACGAGAGGTGAGCGGGAGAGCAGGACAGAGTATAAATAATGAGATTACTGGCAGGCCAGGCACTAAATAAAGGTACTGATAAATGTTGATATATACGAGGCAGATAAGACAAAAGGTCACGCGGGGGTCTTTCACCACCTTAAAGTCCACTTTAGCGTCCTAATATTAAAAGTCAGCAGCTACAGTATGTGTAGCTGCTGTCTTTGAATTTTAGGAGGGGGGAGGCTGGAACACCGCTTTAAGGCCTTGTTCACACAAATGCTGAGACCCCTACACCATGACCATTAGTTCAAGTGTCCCTAAATCGCAGGTGCTGCAAGCAGGCAACCCTTTGAAGTCTATGAGGATGCAGCGGCTGCATGGACACAGCCACTCGTCCTAATGTTATAGGCTCACCCACATGCCTGTCACATTAAACAAGCAGCTACTGCATCCTCATAGATTTGAATTAGCTGCTGGCACACAGCACCTGCCAGTTAGGGACACATAAACAAAGGGCCCATTCACAGTGTAGGGGCCTCAGCGTCTATATGAATAAGGCTTAACAGCCAGGCAACCAGCATTTGCAGGAAACCAGAGAAAGGTTTTATCTTTTGGCCACTCTATATAAAACAAAACAAAAAAACAAACAGTTTTGACTTTACATACAAAGGTTCATTTTAAATTCTTGCCATTTAAATTGTTGTGGTGGTCTCTTATTTTTACAACCAGAAATTGATAGTTTAATTCACTAAAATCATTGCCTCACAGATCAACTGAATTTACCGCACAGGGTGTTGTGTTATGGATTTTTTTCGTTAGTTTAACCACAAAAGTCAATTTGCAAAGATTAACGCACTGGTTATAACTCCTTCAAATACCAGCAGGTTCAGGATAATCATTCCACACCTAAACGACATTTACGTTTATGGCTTGAATATTTTTAGGGAAAAATTATCATGTAATAAAAAAGGGAGTAGAAATAACATGTCTGCTATGGATTATTAAGCTGTGTGTCTCTTGACATACTATATATAGGCAGCTAATAAAAAATATATATTGCCTTTTGTGCTTTTTCAAGTCAGCAGAAAATCTGTTTGACGTCGGGCTGAACCACAAAATGAATCTGAAGGCCAGAAAGGAGTTTCTGACACTCACAGGGCTCCTTTCTATATGAGTTGCCTTTACAAAGGATGTGTCTCCTTTAATATGTCAGCAATCATGATGTACGATGGAAAACAACTACTCAAAATCCTAGGACAGGATATAAAAAGCACATGATGAATCTAATACACAGAGCAAGTATACAATCTAATGTCTCACTGCAGTCACACACTGTTATTGTTATATGATTAATATTATTATTATAAACAATATTATATTACTGTTCTCTAGACAACCGTGGTTGCCTAATATAGAAGTCTATAAGCGTATAGGTGAGGCTCTTGGTATTCCTTTCCTTTTCTGCATGAGTTATGCGAAGTGGACGTATGGGGCTTTTCAGACTTGCTGGGATTTTTATGTGTAGACACTTTTTCTAGTCAGTTTAGCAGTCTGTTACTTCAAGTGGAATGCACGGTGTCAGGTTTCCACTCAGAAAAAGTCCTTCCTGTCGAGGTGGTGGTGCACAACATTCTGGGTGAGGTTGAGAAAATCTGGGGACTTGAGAAGGACAGGTGGTGGCCGGGGCCCTGAACAAAGGTGTGGAGGAATATCAGGTCTTTGTAGCTGTTGCCAGTCAGTCTCTGGGTGTGCGGCTTTTAATTCTGTCCTTTCTTGTCCCCTAGATTTTTTTAAGATCAGATTTTTTTTTTTAAAAGACTGCATGCGTGGGTTAAATGTTTAATCGTTTCTTAGCCTGAGAGTGTGTTTAGGTTGAAGTAAGTTTGTGTTTTGTATAATTTAGTAGTTTACTGATAATAAAATTATGTCTCTTTGTATATAGTTCTATTTATGTTGTTTTTGGTAAAAAGGTGTTTTCTTTTCTGTTATCTGCTGATGTAAGCTAGTTTGTTTTTGTTTATTTATGTATATATTCATTTGTATTTATTATTTATATATGTAAACATGCGTTTATTAACAAACTGCATGTTTGCAAGATTTTAATTTAAACAAAAATTTACACTCTAATGCCCAACGACAGTCACACGCTGTTGTTATTATTATACTATTATTATTATAAATTTTAATATTATTATTATTAGCAATATTATTTTATTGCTCTCTAGACAACTGTGGCTGTCTAATTTAGAAGTCTTTAAGGGGATGGGTGGGACTGTTAGTATTCCTTTCCTTTTCTGCATGAGTTATGTGAAGTGTGCATACGGGGCTTTTCAGACTTGCTGGGATTTAGATTTTGAGACACTTTTTATAGTCGGCTTAGCAGTCCTTTGCATCGAGGTGGTGGTGCACCACTTTCTTGGTGAGGCTGGGAGCAGTCGGGGTCTTAAGAAGGACAGGTAGCGGCGGAAGGCCTAGACAAAGGGGTGAAAGAAGGTCTTTGTAGCTGCTGTCTATCAGTCTCTGGGTGTGCAGCTTTTCTATATGTCCTTTCACGTCACCTAGATTTTTATAAGATCGGATTTTTGAAAAAAAGACTGCATGCATGGGTTAAATGTTTAAATGTTTCTCAGACTGGGAGGTAGGGCCTGCTGAGGTACTTTATTATAACAGTAATAATTTTATTGATAATACTAATAGTTGTACTATAAAAATGTTGTTTTTGTAAATAGTTTTTTTTGTAAGAAAATATTTTCTTTCTGTTTTTGAATATCTGATGCTGAAATAAGCTTATGTCTGTTTATTTTAAAGTGGTAGTAAAGTCTTGTTTTTTATTTTTACCTACAGGTAAGCTTAAAATAATGCTTATCTGTAGACAAACTGAATATCTCCTAAACGTGCACCGTTTAGGAGATATTCTAGGGAGCAGCAGCCGGTGACGTCACTGGCGCATGCGCTCTGAAGGAATAGCATACCGGTGCAGTTCCTTCAGAGTTGTGTGCCACAGATGAGATTCCTGTGCACATGCGCGGGAGTGACATCAGTGCGGCTCAGCCAATCAAATAGCCAGAGTCCCTGAATCCAGAAGGAAGACCGGGTGAAGATGGAAGCCTCTGCAGCGGTGACAGTGCGCCACAGGAGGGCTTCGTTTTAGGCTGGGTTCACACTTATGTAAATTGAATGCAGGTTTCCCCGCATCCAATTCGCATGAAAGAGAGTGTGTGACCTGCTCGCAATGGAGCCGGTCCACACATCTCCGGGGCAGCCGCGGAGCACACAGCAGAAGGGTCCTGTGCTCCGTTTCATGTCTAAATTCAGACCAAAAATCGGACCTGATTTGCCCCTGAAGCCGCGAACAGGGACGTACAGGACCCCTGCTGCGAGCCACTCCACACATAGTGTGAACCCAGCCTGAAGGTAAGTCTTTTATAATGTGCTTGTATGCGATGCATGCTAGCACATTATGATATTGCCTTCCAGGTGGAATTTTTGTTGTTTTTTTTTTACTGTCAAAGAGTTTACTACTGCTTTAAGTATATATTTATTTTATTTCCTTAATCTCTATTTCCCCCACCACAGTCACACATTATTATTATATACATTTATATAGCTCTAACATATTAACATAGTGCTGTACAGAGAACACTAAGCCAGTCACATCAGTCTCTGCACCAGAGCTGCTTACACTCTAATGTCCCCATCACAGTCACACACTATTATTGTTATACATTTATCATCCACATTTTGAAGAAATCCATTAGTGAACTGTAGTATGTATTGATATACAGTACTTACATTAAGTTGTTCTTTAGGTGTATATCGTACACACTTGTTACTATGACAGCATCTTATTCAATGCATTATGTTTTATAAAACTGATACATATAGTTAAGTTGGTGAACAGGCTGGTCAGCTGAACATATGTGTATCTGATACTATGAAAAGACACAAATAGGGCCATAGAGAATGGCTTCTCAGAGCCGAACAAGGTTCATTGTTATGTAAGGGTATTACACCAGATGAAGCCCTAAGTGGTAAGCGGTAAGCTTTGCTGAGAAGGAGACACATCCACTTGGACCGACTATTAAAGACCCAAGATCAAGAAATGTCAGAGAATACACACATTGTGCATACAGAGGGACATTTAAAGCTGAACTCCAGCGTTGCCTTCAGTTTTGTACAGTTGTACAGGCTCCTCTTCTGTATTGAAATGTCTTACTCTGATTTCACTGTACTCTGTGAGCTTTCTCCCATTGCTGCAGGAAATCAGGCAGAGTCAACCTCATTTCATTTATTGCATTTTAGCCTTTACACTTATGGAGGCGCAACATTGTAGGCATAATTTAGGGTGGACTGCTTGTAACTGCAGCCTGCCAAGGAAAGCTCACTCCCACCCATCAAGGCATTTGTAGTTGCATACTGCTTGCATCAAGGCTGGGGCTCTTAGGAGGAGTACTGGGGCAGGGTGCTGTGAGTATCCCAGAACGTATTTTCTCATATTTTGAAGACAGAAGAGGAAGAATGAGAAGCCTCCTTCTTGGTATGACATATGAAGGGCAGTGAAGCATGTTATTGCTTGTAAGGTGAAGTGGAAAAGTATCAGCTGTGACATTCTCAGGTCAACCTGCAGGAATATTTACACTGCAGAAGTTTGATCAGCTTCCCATCTGCTGGTGGATCCCAAATGAGACCAAGAGATGTCCAAATGGGTCTCCTGGGAAGTTGGGAAATATAATAATACAGGTTTGAGCTGGTCAGCCGTTAGTGCTTTTTTCAAGTACACATATACAGTATGTTACAATCTAGGTTCCCTATTTCATCTGACTTCTTAATCCAATTGTTGGATGAAAGCAAAATCAGTGGTAGCTTACAAGATGTGAACCGAATTTCAAACTGGAACACATACTAATAAAAACAGAATGAAGAATTCTTGTTATAGCTGAGTATTTATAATTTTTCCACTCTCCTAGTCCAATTTGAAATGCTTTAGGAGTAAGGCTTGACGTTTATTTTTTCTTTTCCCTTTGTTATGTATCCTTGACAGTTTATTGTACCATTTGGTGTGTATATCTAGAATATTATATGTTTTTATGTTCTATTTTCTATTTATGTATGTTGTACTGATTTTTTTCATACCCTTCTGGATCTACTTTCAATGCTTTAAGTATGGTTAGATACCGTATTTCCTTTTCTTCTCGTTATTTATCCTTGACATTTTATTATACCATTTGGTTTGTGTGTCTAAGATATTATATTTTTGTACATTATTTTTCCTATTGATATATGTTATTCAGATTGTTTCTTACCCTCATGTTTGCTGATTTTGATATTATTGTGTCAGCTTCATGCCCTGGGTAAGAGAGTGCACACCCTTGAAATGAGGTGACTTTCATTTCTTATAGGATTTCTCTCTACATAGTCATGGATATAGCCTTTGCTGATATTCTGAGCACTTATTTGTTTCATGTTCCACGACAGACTATTTTTTTTACAATAAGGACCTTTGCTGCCATGTGGTTGAGCAGCCCATGAACACAAACCCCAGTATTCACCTTCTCTTTCAAATTATAAAGGTATAGCCTATAGCAATCTTGGACAGAGGGGTGGCTGTGGACGTGGTATACTTGGATTTTGCAAAAGCGTTCGACACAGTTCCCAACACGCGGCTCATGTGTAAGGTAAAGTCTACAGGCCTGGAAATATCAGTTTGTAAATGGATAGAAAACTGGCTAAAAGACAGAATTCAGAGAGTAGTGGTTAATGATTCTTACTCTGAATGGTCTAAGGTTATCAGTGGTGTACCCCAAGGTTCAGTGCTGGGACCCCTACTTTTTAATATCTTTATAAATGATGTTGGGTCTGGGATCAAAAGTACCATTTCTGTCTTTGCAGATGACACCGAACTAGGCAGTGGAATAACGTTCCTTACAGGATGTCTCCAATTTACAAGCCGACCTCAATGCACTGTCTAATTGGGTGATTATGTGGCAGATGAGGTTTAATGTTGAGAAATGTAAAGTTATGCACTTGGGGGATAAGAATATGCATACATCATACATGCTAGGGGGAGTACAACTGGGGGAATCCGTGGTGGAGAAGGATTTGGGGGTTTTGGTAGATCATAAGCTCAATAATAGCATGCAATGCCAAGCTGCGGTTTCCAAAGCGAGCAAAATCCTTTTTTGTTTTTAGATAGGTATGGACTCCAGAGAGAGAGATATCATTTTGCCCCTGTACAAATCATTAGTAAGACCTCATCTGGAATATGCTGTTCAGTTTTGGGCACCAGTTCTCAAAAAGGATATTGGGGAACTGGAGAAAGTGCAGAGAAGGGCAACCAAACTGATAAGAGGCATGGAGAAGTCAGCTATGAGGAAAGATTAGAGGAACTGAATTTATTCTCTCTGGAGAAGAGGAGAATAAGGGGGGATATGATCAACATGTTCAAATATATAAGGGGTCCATATAGTGAACATGGTGTTGAGTTATTCTCTTTACGGTCAACCCAGAGGACACGGGGGCACTCTTTATGTCCAGAGGAAAAGAGATTTCATCTCCAAATATGGAAAGGTTTCTTCACAGTAAGAGCTGTGAAAATGTGGAATAGACTCCCTCCAGAGGTGGTTCTGGCCAGCTCAGTAGATTGCTGTAAGAAAGGCCTGGATATTTACCTAAATGTACATAATATAAGACCCCTTTCACACCGAGGGCGTTTTGCAGGCGCTATAGCGTTAAAAATAGCGCCTGCAATCCACCCTCAAACAGCTGCAGCATTGTCTCCAGTGTGAAAGCCCGAGGGCTTTTACACCGGAGCGCTGTGCTGGCAGGACGTCAGGAAAAGTCCTGTCAGCAGCTTCTTTGGAGTGGTGAAGGAGCGGTGTGTTTACCACTCCTCCACCACTGCTCCCCATTGAAATCAATGGGGCAGCACTGGGATACCGCAGGCAAAACGCCGCTATTGCGGCGCATTGCTGGCGGTTTTAACCCTTTCTCGGCCGCTAGCGGGGGGTAAAAGCGCCCCGCTAGCGGCCGAAGTGCGCCACAAATCCGACGGTATAACTCCGCTAAAAATAGCGGCGTTTTACCGCCGACGCTATAGGCGGCTTGGTGTGAAAGGAGTCTAACTGGGTACTAACATTTATAGGTAAAGTTGATCCAGGGAAAATCAGATTGCCTCTCGGGAGATCAGGAAGGAATTTTTTCCCCTGCTGTAGCAAATTGGAGCATGCTCTGCTGGGGTTTTTTGCCTTCCTCTGGATCAACTGTGGGTATAAAATTGGGTATATTGGATTGTACGATATTTTTTATTTTATTTATTTATTGTTTTTAAGGTTGAACTGGATAGACTTGTGTCTTTTTTCAACCTGACTAACTATGTAACTATGTAGCAATCAGCAAATATCATACTCCCTGCTGATCGGATAGATGTAGGTCTAAATTAGTAGGGGACTGTCAGACCTCTGCAGAGAATCCACTGCTTCCATACAGAGAGCAAGGGTCCTTCTCTGCACAATGCTGGTAGGGGACAGGCTTTTATTGTCAAGCTGTGGCTACTTTCTAAAGGAAATCAACTGTAAGATATGGATTACATTTGATGCTTCTGGAATGTATCTAGAAGATTTTTGGCTTTACCAGAAAATGAAAATCACATGAGGCACATTGAACAGATGTGAATGCATGTTTTGAAATACATAGCTCTAAAAGTACTCACATAAACCACGGTTATGCTCTTAAGTACAGTACTCTGCTGTACCCACCACAGCTATGGCTGCACACTACTCTGAGATCATTCTCCAAATAGGTCAATGTAGTGTAAACATGGAGCAGCACAACATTACTTCCAAAAAGCTTCAAGACAACTTGACTGATTGAGCTAAGAATTAGCACACTCCACTAACACCTGCTAACGCGTTTCACCCTCTGCTGAGTTTTAATCGTAGAGCTTTAAGATCGTGCCCCAGCAGGGGACCAAACACATCGATGAAAGGTGTGGGTGGGGTGTCCTCTTTGATGGTGGATCAATAAAGTTGTTTTTAAGCCTTTTTGGAAGTAGCGGTGTGTGGCTTCATGTTTACACTACAAAGCCTAAAAAAGTGCGTCATGTAAAAATGAACAAAAATGGAGGAAAATTAAGTGCACAACTTTATCCTTCCACTTGCATGCTGATTCCCGAACTGGTGGGAAAGTGTGTTTTCTGCACTGAAAGAAGACAACACCACAGTGGCAGAGAGAGAAAGAAGGGAAAAAAACAGAACTTACTGTGACTTATTTAAGTCAGTGCTTGCGGACTCCAACAGAATATCACAATACGACTTTCATAAAGCTGCACACAAAGAGAAAAAATCCATTTTCTCAGTTTCTTTCTAATTCCAGTTTCCATTACAAATCTTTCTGAACCAAATGAAATAAATTTAGATGCCGAGCCAGATGCAGAACGCACAACTTTTGGCACAAAATACTCCATCAAAAGACACTGAAAATGAAATACGTTTCCCCTCGAGGGACACGTCTACTGTTTTAATTTAATTTGAAATATCAAATTAAATTAATTCGAATGCCTGTGCCGTTCCTGGGGACAGCAGACTCGGCTTATCATGGGCTGCCACCAAATTGTTTAGCGCTTGTGATAGTTTTCATGCTGTTAACGAAGACCGATGTATTGTGACGAAGGGTGAGCGCTTTAATGTGAAAATTCATTGTCAGGAAAAGCTTGATAGCAGTAAAAAGAGGGCAATGTGAAGTGCCGTTCACCCAGCGTGAGTCATTTTGATGGCCTTGCTATACTTTCTTAAAGGGCGACTAATGCATATGTTATTGTTATCCCTCCACCCTAAACTGTGCTATAGGGCTGTGCATCATAAGCATCAGAATTAAAAGCATAGAAATGACACTGCTTTTTATAAGCACCTTCCCTGTCTCTGCCCTGCCTCCTGCCTACTCATTGGACTAAAAATGAGCATCACAACACTGGTGACACCCACTCTGAGCTCTCTCCTCCTTATAGACTTAGATATGTTCTGTCCTTCCTTCTTTTTCCTAAATGCTTACAGAGCAGGCAGTCCCACTGCAAGACTAATTTCAAATTTCAGCTAGTATACAGCTATGCATCCCTGTATGCATGAGACATCGACAATTGCTGTCTGTACTGGAACATCGATCCCTTTCTTCCAGCAAAATACTACACAGGGGGTATGCTGGATGCGCCTTGGCACACCCTAATCACTCTGTGTGGTGCAGATTCCCCCTTCTGCTCTACTGACACCATTCTCTGCTCTACTGACACTGTCCTCTGCACTGCTGACATCATCCACTACCCTACTGACAATGTCCACTGCTCTAGTAATTTGCACCGTCCACTACTCTACTGACCATGTTCACTGCTCTACTGACCATGTCCACTGCTCTACTGACTTACACTGTCCACTGTCTTACTGTCACATCCTCAGCTCTACTGACACCTTCCACAGCTCTACTGTCCACGTTTTAATACATTTTAAAATGTTTGTTTACATCTATTTTTTAAAAGTGTGTGTGTATGTAGCCATTTATATATATATACACACACACACGCACGCATGTGTGTTTAAGTTTTGGGATGCACACCCTAATGCAATAGGCTGCGCACACCTATGGGGGGACATAGAGGGAAGGTACAGGTAGTGATTACATAACTGCAAAGACATCCAACAGCAGCCTCTGTGTGTGGTGTGCATGGCCTTGACAGCTCCATCTTTGGTTAGGAATTGATGTCTAGGACTCAGGGAGGGGAAAGAACCTAGCGCTTATGGGGGGCTGAGAGCTGACTCATACTTATGCAAATATTACCAAGTTGGCTTTTGTTCATTAAACTGACCTTTAACAAGCTTTTACGCTAAACTCCAAGAAAAAATATACCATGTTGTCCCTTCTGGTCTTTTGAAAATGCCATTGAAAATGTTTCGTTATATCTATTTGATAAGTTCCAAAAATGCCTGTTGATCCTACCAGAAATCCTGTGCACTGATAACTTCCTGTGTCTCTGCATTCCTATGAGTTGTATTGTTCCCACTTATCTCTGATGATAAGGAAGGGGTTGGTAGTCCTATCCTGATACTGTACAGTGAATGAGTGACCTCACCTTAAGATAGGAAGTGTGTTACTGGCAGAATCACCAGATAAAAAAGTAATAAAAATAAAAATCCTGAAAAAAAAATGAATGCAGCTTCCACATCTTAGGGCGGGTAAGCTGCAATGTATTAAATTTTTGTTTTTGGGTTTACATATGCTTTAACACATGAAAACGTGGACTTGCACTATTTTTGGCAACCACATTGCACATGGCCTTCACACCTTTGCATGGCTCTATGCTTTACCACATGTGTGCTTGGTTTTACGGTATATGAGCATTGGGGTGTCATTCTGAATGAGCCCTGGTTTTAGCATACCTTACCTTTAAATTCTGATGTGAGACTGGCCCTTTATCATATTTCAGATTATAGCCTCACTCTTATTTTTATGATCGGAAACTGCTGGCGGTTTATTATCGTGGAAAAGCAAATTCTTGATGCCGGGTGATACAATCATTAGCTCCTCTGCAAAGCAATGTTTGTGTCAGTACAAGATACCGGCCCAGGAGCTGTAATATCCTTTCTGATATTCCTAGGGCTAGATGCCACCGCACCCAAAAATCATTCCTCTGCCTATCTACAAAGCGTGAGTGACACCTGTCTTGCTTGGTATCCATGGGCCTTAATAAATGCATTCTCCAACAGATCCTGCCCCAGAAAATTAACTGCTTCCCAACTGCCATACATATATACTGTATATACGTCCTCACTAGGAAGCAGTAATACCAGGATCATGGCTGCAGCTGTAGACATGATCCTGGCATCAAAATTTGCAGCTGGTGATGGGCTTTTCCTGTAGAAGAGATCTGTGGGGCTCTGCAGCCTCCCTATGATGGCATGCAGAGCTGGAGCCCCCCTCCGCCACCGTTCCCAGGCTCTCTGGTACCATCGGGGAGCCTGGGAATGCTGCATCCTGCTGTGCGGCTGGCTGAGTGCAGAGGAAGGGAAGATACATCCGTACTCTCCCCTCCTCTGTGACAAATGAAACCGTAAGCGGCAAAGATTTTGTCACTTCCGATATTGGTTTGTTGTTTACAAGCCTAAGATCAGACCTCAGATCTCTCTGTAAAGAGTACTTGAACCTGACCATGCTATCACAAGGGATGCTGGTCATCCCTGGTGATAACTGTAACAAAACGTCCCACACTCTGCTTAAGTGCTTTCGTCATATACTGCTTCCTCCCAAACTGAATATAGATATCAGATATTCCAAACCACTGACAACCAATAACAAGGCAGTACTCGTTCGGTTGCTCAACATGAACTGTTTATTGAAACACATGTACAGAGAGGTAACACTCAGGGACAACCCCTCCCTTTGCATTCAGGGTGGGGTAAACTGGCCAATAACAATAGACACACAGGTCAGGTATATTCAAACTTCTCATCAGTAAACAGTCTTATCAGCAAGGAGGGGCTGCTGGAGGAATCCCCCCCCCCACATAGACATAAATCCCATAATATACTTTTCTCCCAAGGCAGACAGATACAACAGAACAATTGAATACAACCACACTCCAAATGACTCAGCAAAAAGTACACAACAAAATGAGACAATATACAATATATAAATATACAGTATCTCACAAAAGTGAGTACACTTCTCACAAGACACTTTGCTACAATGTAAAGTACTGAGTGTACAGCTTGCATAACAGTGTAAATTTTTTGTCCCCTCAAAATAACTCAACACACAGCTATTAGTGTCTAAACCACTGGCAAAAAAAGTGAGTACACCCCTAAGTGAAAATGTCCAAATTTGGCTCAATTAGCCATTTTCCCTCCCAGGGTCATGTGACTCGTTAGTGTTACAAGGTCTCAGGTGTGAATGGGGAGCAGGTGTGTTAAATTTGCTGTTATCGCTTTCACTCTCTCATACTGGTCACTGGAAGTTCAACATGGCACCTCATGGCAAAAAATTCTCTGAGGATCTGAGAAAAAGAATTGTTGCTCTACATAAAGATGGCCTAGGCTATAAGAAGATTGCCAAGACCCTGAAACTGAGCTGCAGCACGGTGGCCAAGACCATACAGCTGTTTAACAGGACAGGTTCCACTCAGAACAGGCCTCGCCATTGTCGACCAAAGAAGTTGAGTGCATGTGCTCAGTGTCCTATCCAGAAGTTGTCTTTGGGAAACAGACGTATGAGTGCTGCCAGCATTGCTGCAGAGGTTGGAGGGGAGGGGGGTCAGCCTGTCAGTGCTCAGACCATACGCTGCACTCTGCATCAAATTGGTCTGCATGGCTGTCGTCCCAGAAGGAAGCCTCTTCTAAAGATGATGCACAAGGAAGCCTGCAAACAGTTTGTTGAAGACAAGCAGACCAAGGATATGGATTACTGGAACCATGTCCTGTGGTCTGATGAGACCAAGATAAACTTATTTAGTTCAGATGGTGTCAAGCGTGTGTGGCGGCAAGCAGGCGAGGAGTACAAAGACAAGTGTGTGTTGCCTACAGTCAAGCATGGTGGTGGGAGTTCATGGTCTGGGGTAGCATGAGTGCAGCCGGCACTGGGGAGCTACAGTTCATTGAGGGAACCACACATGTACTGTGACATACGGAAGCAGAGCATGATCCCCTCTCTTCGGAGACTGGGCCGCAGGGCAGTATTCCAACATGATAACGACCCCAAACACACCTCCAAGACGACCACTGCCTTGCTAAAGAATCTGAGGGTAAAGGTGATAGACTGGCCAAGCATGTCTCCAGACCTAAACCCTATTGAGCATATGTGGAGCATCCTCAAATGTAAGGTGGAGGAGCATAAGGTCTCTAACTTCCACCAGCTCTGTGATATCGTCATAGAGGAGTGGAAGAGGACTCCAGTGGCAACCTGGGAAGCTCTGGTGAACTCCATGCCCAAGAGGGTTAAGGCAGTGCTGGAAAATAATGGTAGCCACACAAAATATTGACACTTTGGACCCAATTTGGACATTTTCACATAGGGGTGTACTCACTTTTGTTGCCAGCAATTTAGACATTAATGGCTGTGTGTTGAGTTATTTTGAGGGGACAGCAAATTTACACTTTTATACAAGCTGTACACTCACTACTTTACATTGTAGCAAAGTGTCATTTCTTCAGTGTTGTCACATGAAAAGATATAATAAAAAATGTACAAAAATGTGTACTCATTTTTGTGAGATACTGTATATATATATATATATATATATATATATACACACACACAACATTCCAGTGTGGTTGTATAGTGAGTCTGATTAGTACAGATCAGACTAGATTTCTCGGTCACCCTGTGCCCCTATTAGAGACACAGTGTGACTTAGACATAGGAGGTGCATGGGGAGCTGAAACAAGGGTTTCCAAATCTCCCAACCCAAGAGTGGACATTGGAGTGGATTCATGCCATTAGTGGAACCAATCTGGTTTTCCCAAAGTGTTTTTTGCCCATCCTGTAAAAAGGGGTCAAACATCTCTGGTGAGTGGCCATCTTCATACTGAGCACTCGTGATGGAAGATGTAGCAGTTTTATCTCAGAGTATTCCGTTTTGGTGTTGGGATTTATTCACTTATGGACTTTATGCTTATTTTCTCATTAATATGCACATTTGAGTTTGATGCAGTGTTTTCTTTGTGTCAGTTTATTTATATGAACATGTATAGTGCCTTATTCTTTATTTTACAATTTTTCACCCCAATTAAATTGTCCCAATACTCACCCAACCAATCTCTGCCTCTCTTAGAGAACATACCCGACTCTGGGAAGAAGGTGGACTAACTCTTCTCCCTGGAGTCCTTTCAGCCACTGGAGAGAAGGCAGGGTGGCTGGGCTCACTTCATCATGCTGTTGGGTACCTGGGCCGACTGCCCAGCATCCCTGGGGTATACAAATGGAGACCATATCTTTTGTTAGTTGAGTGCAGAGGCCAGAAAGCACTCTGCCCTGTTGCCAGACCTTCTGCTGGGTTGCTGGCGTCAATCTGGGGTGCCATCTGCTGCTGGGAAGGGAAGCTGGCTGCTTCACTTCCCTTACCCTCATCTGGCTGTTGGGACAACATGTCTCTGGTACTGTCTCCCAGGTGCATGGATCCTTGCTGGGGAAGAAAGACTACCACCTTCTCACCCTGGGCCTCTGGAACTGCCACAAGTGTAGGACAGAGGTCTTGGACCCTCTGTCCAGTTGTCATCGCTTCAGCTGCAGAAGTTTCTGGTGACTCCACAGATGTTGCTGGCAGAAAATCCCATGTCTCTGTCAGTATTGTGGGAGAAAGGCTGACTGCCTCTTCTCTCTGGGAGGCTGAAGCTGCTGTTGGTGCTGAGCAGAGGTTAGCAGAGCTCTGCCCTGCTGTCAGCACTTCAACTTTGGAGACGACAATCTCTGGAGTTACCACTGCCGATTCTCTGGCATGCTGCTGTGTTCTAGCAGTTTCCTGTATGTATAGCTCCCAACTGTCCCTGATTTCGAGGGACTGTCCCTGATTTGGAGCAATGTCCCTCTGTCCCTCATTCCTCCTCATTTTGGTCTGATCTATATAGATGCATATAAAATGCACTTTTTATCTATCAAAAACTGTTTTCCAGTGTTAAACATTTCATCCAATTTCTAAATTGCTGCATTTGTAAATTCCAAAAGCCAATATAAAGCAATAGTGGTAAAAAAGCACTTGTGGGTTTACCCAATCTTGTTTTTTTTTTTTTGTACAATTCTCCTTTAAGGGAGCGTGGTAGGGGTGTGTCCTATGCCTGCATACTTTTGGTGATAGATGTCCCTCATTCGCATCTCAAAAAGTTAGGAGGTATGTGTATGCCCTTTCCAGATACTGTTCCTTACTTAGCAAATAGTCCAGATCAGGTTTAAGCTCTGAGAAGCCCTGCAAGACCGAGCATAGCCTTTCTGTATTTTCGTAGGTTCTTTAAGGGTATGTTCCCCTTCATCGCCAAACACAAAATGATCTGTAAGGCTTTCCCACAGCAATCTAGGGCCGCCAAAGTCATATCCCTCTGGAGAGCTCTATCTCTTGCTGTACTAACCTGTCTAACTCAGTCACCCATTGCTCCTGGGGCCGCTCTCCCAGGAATGCCATCCGCAATGCCTGCTGGTCACGGGTACATTGCTCTGGGGTTGGAAAGCACTTGCCCTGTTGCATACCAGCGACCTGGAGGACTCCAATCCAGAGTCCTACCCGAATCTGCTGCCTGAGCTCCAGGTGTTCATTTGCAGAGACAGTCCTGGTATATGCTGAAAGGACGATCCGCAGCAACCCCAGGAACTCTGATGCCAGATCCATATCTCCGCTGGGGTGACCGAAGTCTGCTATCCTGATCTTGGATCCAGGTGGAGGTTTGAATGTCCCAGACAGCAGGAAGCGTCCCACTGCTTGCCACCAATGTAACAAAACATTCCACGCTCTGCTTGAGTGCTTTCGTCATATACCGCTTCCTCCCAGTCTGAATATAGATATCAGATATTCCAAACGAGTTTAATAAATAAAAATGAAAGGTACAGTGTCAAAAATATACATTTAAACAAAAAAATTAAAAATAAAGAATTCCCATCCTTCCATGCTCACGCACAAATGCAAAGACACACTAGACCCCACACCATATGTAAACAGTGATCGCACGACACGTATGAGGTATCGTCACCAACGTCAGAGTGGGAGTGGGACCTCCTGTGCAACTCAAACTGGTAATCTGTAAAGGCATTTAAAGCATTGCCTTTGGATAAGTTAATGTGGGGGATGTTTTAGGATGGAGAGCAGAGGAATGAACACAGTAAGTGATCTGTACCGATCGCTCCTGTGTTCATTCTTAAATGAAGCACAGTAAGCTATGTTTACTGTGCTTCAGTTTGTGAATGAACATGAAGCCAATCAGCACAGAGCCCTTCCCATTGGTTCACTGTCCAGTGCAGCTGAGGCTGCACAGAAAGGGCCTGGGGAATCTCTGTCCTCAGTCCCTTTCTCTTTCTCAAAAGTGAGGCATCAGGGGTCTGTTTAGACCTTTGCTATTTCATCAAAGCCCCCCCACAACGGGGCTCCTAAAAGATTTGTTAAAAATTAAAAAAAAAAAATAATAATTTTGTAAAGTGTTGCGCAAACTGTTGGCGCTATTGAAAACCTGTATAATAATAGTATTGCAAAAAAATAATTTAAAAAATACAATTTAAAGAAAAAAAAAAAAGAAATAACAAATAAAAAACTACTGACACCAATCTCTGCTCTAATGACTTACACGTATTTGTGTGCTCTGGGGTGCACACCCTAATGCAATAGGCTGCGCACACCAATGATGAAAACATATAATGAAATGAGCACATCCAGGAAGTGTATCATACAAAAGTTTTTTACTTTATAATAAATAATGCCCAAGTATGTCAAAGTATGTATATCAAAGCATGTGGGTATCACGTAAATACAACGTTGTATATAAACATATACATCAGGCATTTCTAATGCATACTTCAAAATACATCACGAGTACAGACAAGGACATTATTTATCAGATATAGTAGTTTTGCATAGTACTGTTTCTGGGTGTGCTCATTTCATTATATATTTCTCATGCTCCAGAGATATTAGCATAAATAAATTAGCAGCACCGGCGCAGCAAGGCCTAGGAGATACAAACCTTCATAAGTCTTTATCGCTTTATCTGCCGCTGTGATGACCATTTGGTGATTTATTTATGGTCCTCTTTTTAATGTTCTCGGCTGGGTAATGAGGAAAGTGGAAGATGGAGCGGAGTGCTGGGGCCTCAGGACACCAACAGGGAAGGGGAGGCAAGAGAGGGAGATTAGTAGAAGATGGGAGGGCGGGTGGGGGGGCAGAGAGAGGCAGCCTTGGCTTTTCATTTGCTGAGGATATTAAAAGAGACACACAAGACAGCGGCATTCTCTCATTCTTAGATTGGCACATTCTGATCAGATGGAGGAAATTAAAGGGACTGTATTCTGTGGTGCTGCCAACCTGTTCTAGGCAATATTGCAAAGAGAATCCTAAGATTTCTGTTTGGATATGTTTACATGTAATGTTGTATATATATTTAAACTTGTTACCTGTCAAAGGATGGGCAATTATGTTGAACCAGTTATCTGATTCAGACACCCCTGCCATGTGACCATACTTTTCTCCACTGTGGTTACAGCAGTACAGCTTGGTCACAGAAGCACTTGTGTTGAGAGAGATTTGGAAACTAAAATAGCACTGGCTGAACCAGCTGCTGATGAACAATGTCCTTTAATATTCTACTGGTCAAAAAGCAAACTTACCATATACATATAGATAAGCGTGAGAAGTTATTATCTGCATGAACAGTACATACCTAGCTATGTTTGTATGATGGCCAGGTAACTAGTGAGCAACAGCATCCTTCATAATTCCCCTATTTCCTATAAAGTGGTTGTAAACCTTTACATATACCCAATGAAGTGAGTAGCCTCAGGTGATGCACAGAAATGAAACAAATCCTCCGACATAAGTTGTACCTGTTTTTCTGCAGCCTTCTTGTCTCTACAGCCTTCTAAAGCACAACATATATGAGCTCCAGAAGGCAGGGGTTGAGGACCACATGTCCCACACTAAGGAAAGGAGAGCTGAGTGTAATCTGAGACCTAAGTGGAGGGAATGGACACCCCCCCTCTACGTATACCCATGCACAGCTGAGACTGTCCATTGCAGGCTGCGTGCTAGAGCTCTCTCCCCAGCCCCCCTCAATCTTTTGGAATTTGCACAACCTGTCAGAAGTGACTAATGCAGATAGCAGTGGAACAAGGCAGCAGACAGAAATCACACTCAGTGCATTGAATTGAGGCAAGTACACACTATAGAAGGATATGCTTGGCTCATTTTCCATGTTAGAGATTTACAAACACTTTAAGGTACCAGAATACATAGACAGTTCCCCCATCTGGTGCATTAAAAACCTGCACTTAATACATTGTTGAAAAAAATATTGTTACACTAATATCAGGTCACATGAACCCACCAATCTGTTTAACACTTAAAAAGATGTCGGGACTGTTGCAGCGACTCGGTGTGGCCATATTGCAGAAGGTCAATTTGGTAACTTGTGATGTAGTCACATGACACTGGGAGGAGTCTAACTGTGCAGAAGACAAGGCATGGCACAGGAAGTTACACTGCTCTGTGTGAGCTCTGCCAGTTCATGCAGTGGCAACTCTCAGACTTTAGGTGACCTTTTCACACCTCTTATACTGAGTAGTACCATGTCAGTGAAATGCATTTCAAAAAATAATGACTAAAATTTATTCTTTTATAAATCTGCCTGCACAGTTATAAACATGTAAGGTATACAATTTGGATTCTTGCAAGAGCTCAATCATGACGACAGGCCCAATTTTGCACAGGGAAAGGCCTAGTCAGCCCAAACAATAACCAATAGCAGGGGAAACATGAGAGAAAGTAAACAGCAGGCGAAACAAAAACGCCAACTGACAGTCTAAAGAGAACGAAAGTAATGAGACGGGATCTCAGTGGTGGGTATGAAAAAAGAAACAAAAACAAAAATAAATAA
This sequence comes from Aquarana catesbeiana, assembly GCF_042186555.1. NCBI lineage: Eukaryota > Metazoa > Chordata > Amphibia > Anura > Ranidae > Aquarana > Aquarana catesbeiana. The sequence goes on along the minus strand of NC_133333.1, from coordinate 213,998,969 downwards.
ATAAGAAACCTTGTGGCAGCCAAATCAGTATGTAACGAGAACGCCGGGAGATTTTACAAAAAAAAAAAAAATAAATAAATAAAAAAAAATAACTGCATCAAATTACAGCTGTCAAATTTCTCCGACTGGATATGTCAAATCCGCCTCATTACACGGACTGCGAGTTCCTCTCTGCTCAAGATTGGAGCTTTTCTAGAAAAAGCTTTATATTTTGCCAATCAAGCAAGATTTCTCTGCTTAACCTCCAGTGTGCTGCAGAATGAGAACCGTCGCCGCCTTCACTGCCACCAGTGGTGTTCCCCAAATGTAGGAGGGGTTAATTCAAGGCTATTACAATGTGGAGTGAGTGACAGTAAAACCAGAGCCAGGAGCGGGCTGGAATGGGCTTCGCAGGAGATGTCATTTCTGTCCTAATCCAAATGTTAACAATGTTCCCTTATGCAAGAATTTTGTAATGATCTCTACTGCCAGCTCCTATATATGGCTTGTTATACACTGGTGTCTGAGCCCATACAATGTAAACTCCAGTGTATTTGTATCTGATCAACAAATACATAGGTGGTCCATATAGTGAACTTGGGAGGGAGGTTTGAGTGCACACAGAATCTGATGCAGCTGTGCATTGTAACCAATCAGCTTCTAACTTCAGCTTGTTCAATTAAGCTTTGACAATAAAACCTGGAAGCTGATTGGTTATTTTGCACAGCTGCACAAGATTCTGCGCCGTGACTGGCCGCGCAATCATCTGGGACCTGTAATGTGTCCCAGATGATTGCCGAGAGGGAGGGGGGAGAGGTGATCTCCCTTCTGGTGCTGCCGTGTCCCGGGCGGAAGTGGGAGCTGGGACACTGTAAAAAGAGGGTACCGGCTCCCCCGCCCCAAAAAAAAATATGACATGCCAAATGTGACATGTCAGGGGGTCACCTCCCTTAAAGCGGAAGTTCCATTTTTGGGTGGAACTCAGCTTTAAGGTCATCACAGAGGACAAGGGGTGCTCTTTACGTCTAGAGGAAAAAGGATTTCATCTCCAAAGATGGAAAGGTTTCTTCACAGTAAGAGCTGTAAAAATGTGGAATAGGCTCCCTCTAGAGGTGGTTCTGGCCAGCTCAGTAGATTGCTTTAAAAAAGGCCTGGATTCTTTTCTAAATGTACATAATATAACTGGGTACTACATTTATAGGTAAAGTTGATCCAGGGAAAATCTGATTGCCTCTCGGGGGATCAGAAAGGAATATTTTCCCCTACTATAGCAAATTGGATCATGCTTTGCTGGGGTTTTTCGCCTTCCTCTGGATCAACTGTGGGTATAGGATTGTGTATATGGGATTGTATTTTTTCTTGGTTGAACTAGATGGACTTGTGTCTTTTTTCAACCTATTATGTAACAGCCCAGGTGCTGCATACAGCCACCCATAGATTTGAATGGGTGTGCACGGCTGTATTTGGTTGTGCGCCAGTGTTCTATATTTTGCCTATGCCGCTATGCCATACTTGTGTTTACAGCAGCACAAGCTTATACCAGAATACAGCTGTGTACCGCCATTCATGTCTATGAGAGGCTGTATACAGCACCTGGGTTTTCTTGGTAAAAAATACGCTGGAAATTATGATTGCAGCGATACCACATACATACCTCCCAGCTTTCTGAGATGGGAATGAGGGACACCTATTAGCAAAATTATGTAGGCATAGGACACACCCCCTACCACGCCCCCATAAAGGAGAATTATCCAAAAAAAAAAAAATGATTAGTTAAACCCACAAGTGTTTTTTTACCACTACTATTCCTTTACACTGGCTTTTGGAATTTACAAATGCAGCATTTAAGAAATTGGATGAAAGATTTAGCACTGGGAAACACTTTTTGAAAGATAAAAAGTGCATTTTATATACAACTAAATGAATCAGACCAAAATGAGGGACACATGAGGAGAAAGGAGGGACAGCGGGACCTTGTTCTGAATCAGGGACAGCCTCTCCAGTTTAGGGACAGTTGGTAGCTATACACATATGTATATATTAATTGTTGTTTGTACCAATAGTAGGGCCGAGAAACAATAGAGCACATTTTGCTTTAACCCTGACCTAGATCAAACCCTGCGCTAGCTATTTTAGCTTTACTTTTTATCTATTTATTTATTTTTACACTTTTTTTTTTTACAGTGTTTTCCTCTAGCAAGGTTAAAAAGATAATATGTCTTTTTCTCAATTCAAGAGGAGAAAACAACACAGAGGGGGCTATACATTGACTGATGCCTGTGATAGCCAATCACAGCAATTGTTGTTACGAGGCCCCGAGCTGTCGGTAACAGCTTGATCACTGTACTGCGAATTGTGCAGCATGCTGTATAAAAAAACACAGTAGAACATGTATGAGGACCCACTGGTAAAGATCCAGTTCCATGAGGCCACATATATGATGACGCTAGGCTGGCAGGGGTTAGGCTAATTTTGTACACTATACAATCCGATTGTACAATCTCTTTTAGATCTACCATGAACTATGTAGTACAAGAGCCTGCCAGATTTCATACAAATTGAATGGATTGTTACAAAGTTTTGGTAAATCTAAAGGAGATTGTACAGAGATTGTACAATCAATGTGTATAGTATGGCCAGCATAACATATCATGCACACGGCCGTACAGCATGCAGAGCTTGCATCCTGACATCCAAGGGACCAACTGCTGCTGCATACAGCCACCCACTGAGATGCATAAGAGACAGATGTACAAAGCTCCCAACTGTTCCTGATTTGGAAGGACTGTCCCTGATTTGGAGCAATGTCCCTCTGTCCCTCTTTCCCTCTTATTTGTCCCTCATTTTGGTCTGATCTATATAGTTGTATATAAAATGCACTTTTTATCTTTCAAAAAGAGTTTCCCAGTGCTAAACCTTTCATCCAATTTCTAAATTGCTGCATTTGTACATTTTAAAAGCCAACCGAAAGGAATAGTAGTGGTAACAAAAAGCCCTTGTGGATTTAATTAACCTTTTTTTGGGTTAATTCTCCTTTAAGGGGGTGTGGCAGGGGGCGTGTCCTATGCCTACATACGTTTGGTAGTAGGTGTCCCTCATTCCCAACTCAAAATGTTGGGAGGTATGGATGTATGCAGTTGTGTTATGGGGGTTTCGTAACATACCTGCATGCGCACTGACGTACACTCCACTGACATATTATCGGACCATACATCGGTGTGCATGCTTTACACAACCCCATACAGCTGCCACTTCAAATGCATCTCAGTGTGTGGCTGTACATCCTGGGAATGTCAATACACAGGCTCCCTTCCCTGTGCAAACATGTAAATGAGGCCTAAAACAATAATGTGGAAACAAAATGATCTATGTAACAGAATTTCATCACAAACTGAGCAATTCTGTGTCTGCTGCACAATACTGCAATGTATTTCCACACATTGGCATTCTATGTGCCATCTTTTACAAAGTTAATATCATCAGGGGGTTTACACATATGGTAATGTCACCTTCTGTGATATATTTATTATACCGTATAGTCTAACGCACAATAAAACAGATCCTTGTATCAAAAAAAAAAACATGAATATACTGCCAACGCAACATATTGGAGAGGCAGAGCAGGGCCCCGGGGCAGGACAAGTGCGCACATTACAAACAGACTGGGAACAAACATCCTGGAAATCACAGCTGAGACTATAAGGTGTCTGTCAGCGATGAGCTGTAATAAAAGCTGTGCCCTGATCACTTGTCTGTGTTATTTCTGACAAATATGACTTCCGTCGAAATGTGAACGTAGCGGAGGTTGTGGTCACATGAGGGTCGATTGACAGAAATGAGGGGTGACCATCTAACATTCTCCAAAATTTACATGTAGCGTAAATATCTAATGGATTTTCACTCCTTAAAATGTATCTAGACCCAATAATAAAAATGTAATTTATTGCAGCTTACCACCAGTCATTAGATGAGTTGGCTGCATTAACTTTCGTTTTTCATTATTTTCACCTGATGATCCTGCCAGTAACACATTTACAATCCTAGGTGACAACACAATCTAACTGCACAGGATCTATGGAGGAGCAGCTTTGTCACCCTGGTGTGTTCTTCTGATATGAACTACAGACACCTCTCTTCACCTCTACATGGGGGGGGGAGATGTTTTCTACTGTACAGGAAGTTACAAAGACACTGAAGTTCTGGCAAGATACACAGCTACTTGCCGAAAATGAATAAGCGTGGGCAAAGAAAGAACAATGCAGATACCACATCTATAGATTGGAAAGTTTACATATATATTACATTTTGTCCTTGGGCTTAACTATCCTTTAAGGGCCCATTCATACAACAATGCAGGGCCAGGACAAGGGGTGGAGAGGAGGGACAGCTGCCCTGGGCATTGTGGTATCATGTGAGGTGGGGGGAGGGCCCACAAGGATATTGAGGGTAAGAAGGTTTGTGCTAGGAGGGGGGAATGTGTGCTGGGAGGGGGGATTTGAAGTTGGGAAGAAGATGTGTGCTAGGAGGAGAAAGTTTAGGGGTAGAGGATTTGTGCTAGGAGGGGTGAATTTTTTTGGGGGGGGGGTCATTTGAGCTGCGGAGATGGGGGGACAAAGAATTGTGCTGAGAGGGGGGATTTCAGCAGAGGGCAAATGTGTTCTGGAAGGAGGGGGGATTTATGCTTAGCCCAGGGCAAGCAGATTAATGCTTAGTGTTTTTGTGGGGGGATTTTTGCTGACACATAAAGCTCATACATCTTGCATGGGGGGGGGGGGGGCGCAATTTGGCATGTTCGCCCTGGGCTCCAGATGACCTTGTCCCAGCACTGCAACAATGCATGTCCACACGTATGTTATAACACACTGCAACTGACAGATATATAAGACACTTAGAGGTTGATTTACTAAAACTGGAGAGTAGAAAGTATGATGCAGCTCGCCAACAAAGCAAATTAGCTTCCAGATTTTTTGGTTAAATTGAACAAACTGAAGTTAGAAGCTGATTGGCTACCCATGCAGATTTTGTACTCTCCAGTTTTAGTAAATCAACCGCTTAGGCTCCATGCACACTGAAGCTCAAAAAAGCTTTTACTGGGCGCCAGATTGCTGGCAGAAAACGCTGGTTGAAAAACACGCTTTTAACAGCGTTTTTACTAGCGTTTATGTGGGTTTATGAGTTGTTTTAGCTTTAGCGTTTATGGGCGTTTTTAATAAAAATACACAGAGGACACTCCAAAAATCCCACAATGCATTCCCAAACTTACACAATGCATTGAAAAAATAGAACGCTGAACGCTAATTAATGCGCATTCATGAGCGTTTATTGGCATTTAGTGTTTTTTTTAGCGTTTTTTGTGGTCAGAAAAACGGCACTTTGAACGCGTTCAGAGAACAGCCCATAAACTCCACTGCTGATTAAAGCTAAAAAACGTCCATGTGCGCATGGACACATAGGATCACATAGAGGGGAGTTTATAGGCTGTTAAAAAAAAACGCCCAAACTCCAAAAAACGGCCGTTTATGAGCTCCAGTGTGCTTGGAGTCTTAAAGTCACACCTGGTAATAAGTGGTGACATTTGACTTGAGAGAAAATATGCAGGTAATGTGTAGGTGAGGTGACCTGGGTCCAGCTCTTCCCAGTGGTCGGTCGGGGTTGGAATATTAACATACAGGAGCATGCGGCGTGCTGTCACCGCTGACAGAACTTCCATCTTCCCTCGGTCTTCCTACCGGGTTCGTGGACTCCGGCTGTGTGAGTGGCCAGAGCCGCGATGACATCACACCCGCACATGCGCGCAGGAGCCCTCGTTTCCGGCAGAGTGCTTTGATATGGTATGCCGAACCTTCAGAACAAATGCGCCGGTGACGTCACCAGCTGCATCCAATGTGAATATTTCCTAAGCACTGCACATTTAGGAGACATTTACTGTAGCTACAGGTAAGCCGTATAATAGGCTTACTTGTAGATACAATTTGGAAAAAAGAGTTTACTACCGCTTTAATGTTAGTGTGCATGCTAAATAATGTGTCCTTGTAACCCTTCAAGATATTTATTAATCACATCATAGTATAGTACTTCCACTGTTGCCTCCTTCATCTGCTTTTCTCTCCAAACGCTAACCAGCGAATGCTAACCAGGGTCCCCATCTTCTTCCTGGACTGAGATATCAGCTCAGAGATGACACAGTCACATACCTTTTGGTGCCTGTGCCATTGGCTGTGTTCTGTCATCCTGTAACTCGCTAAAATGTTGCAGTCTAGTCACTGGTGGAGAGGAGACTGAGGAAATGGTGGGTGGGTTTCCTCCGGGTACTCCGGTTTCCTCCCACACGCCAAAGACATGCTGGTAGGTTAATTGGACCCTGTTCTAAAATTGTCCCTAGTATGTATGAATGTGAGTTAGGGACCTTAGATTGTAAGCTCCTTGAGGGTAGGGACTGATGTGAATGTACAATGTATATGTAAAGCGCTGCGTAAATTGACGGCGCTATATAAGTACCTGAAATAAATAAAATAAATAAATAAATGCTTTCTCCTTTCTGCACGGCGACATATGTCGACTTAATTCCACGGGTGGGCAAAAGGGCGTACAGGTACGTCCCCTTTAAGAAGCGGCACTGCAGGCGCGTGCGCCCACCGCTTTCTCCACGACCGCGGGTCCCACGGACTTGATGTCCGCCAGGTGCCCGCGATCGTGTCACGGAGAGGTAGAATGGGGAGATGCCTTTGTAAACAAAGCATTTTTCCGTTATGCCTAGTGTCATGACAGCGATCACTGCTCTCTGTCATCGAGAGCAGTGATCGCTGTCATGTGGGTAGTAGCCCCCCCCCCACAGTTAGAATCACTCCCTAGGACACACTTAACCCCTTCATCACCCCCTAGTAGTTAACCCCTTCCCTGCCAGTGTCATTTACACAGTAAGCAGTGCATTTTTATAGCACTGATCGCTGTATAAATGCCAATGGTCCCAAAATAGTGTCAAAAGTGTCCGATGTGTCTGCCATAATGTCGCAGTCACAATAAAAAAACACAGATCTCCGCCATTACTACTAAAAATAGAAGAATACATATCGACCTAAACTGAGGGAAAAAAATAGGTTTTTTATATATATTTTTGGGGATATTTATTATAGTAAAAAAATATTGCTTTTTTTTCAAAATTGTCGGTCTTTTTTTGTTTATAGCGCTTTAAAATAAAAACCGCAGAGGCGATCAAATACCACCAAAAGAAAGCTCTATTTGTGGGAAAAAAAGGACGTCAATTTTGTTTGGGTACAACGTCGCACGACCGCGCAATTGTCAGTTAAAATGACGCAGTGCGAATCGCAAAAAAGTGCTCTGGTCAGGAAGGGGCTGAAGTGGTTAAGCAAAGTCAATGACTGGAAAGCAAAGTTGTTTTTTTTTTTTTTTTTTAATCAAAAAGTAGAGCATTTATTTATTTTTTTAAAATGATACTGTAGCTGTATGTTCCCAGAAATGTATTCACTTAAACCAGAACAGGAAAAAAAAAGAGCAACAGATACAAGGTCTCTGAAGAGGTTGCAGTCGAGTTTGAGGATGAGCCGAGTCTGAGATATGTAATTTCACAAAAAACAAAACAAAACACTAAATGAAAAAGGTAGCAACTCAACAGAGCGCAGCCTACCAATATATCTTCCATCAGAGACACTTGCTGTGTTCTGCATGCGGAGAGAGGACTGCGGGTACATTGAGCATTGAATTCTTCCCAGCCACACAACAGACCTGCACAGCTTTGCTCGATCTATAGCACAGGAAGTAGAGAAAGAATGCAGGAAGTCCACCGTGCCGCAGACTTTGAGAAATGGATTCATCCTCTAGAATCCTTAATAAATGTCCTCATAAGGTGCCAACGACAGTAGCTCACTTGTGAAAATCTACTGTGCATACAGGAAGGGGGAGGGGAATGTGAATACTGAATCATTCTCATTAACGTTGCCTGTAATTCTGGCGATGAATGATGGATGAGTCGCGGCGAAGTGGCGCGGATACGGCTGGATAAAGGTGTGTGATGAATTGCGTTGGGTTGAAGTGGCGGTTCATTCAATCACACCTGATTTACTTATCCTCCAGACGGGGAGAGGAGGGGGAGGGTGAACTCAGGTGAGACAGGGCCAAGGCTGCCACAGCTTAGGTAGGCTGACTTTGACAGCAGAAGACGGCGTGTGAAGGGTACACGTTCCCGTCTCAGTCTCACAAAGTCCTAGCAGACAAAGTTTAAAATAGTAACGAAGTCCGAATATTTTTTTTTTTTTACCCCAATGCATTCTATTCATTAAAGTTGTTGTAAACCTTTACATATGCCCAGTGTAGTGACTGGCCTCAGGTCATACATAGAGATGAAACAAACCCTCTTACATAAGCTGTTCCTGTTTATCTGCTGCCCTTTCTTCTCTACATCCGTTGACAGTGTTGAATTTTAAAGTCTGTCCGAGAGTTTAGAAAAAAAGTGGGCGGAGAGCTGAAGTTATACTCTGCAGAGCTCAGTAAGTCAAACTCTGACAGCTGATTGGAGGGAAGGGACACACCCCGCCTCCACACAGCACACAGGAACAGAGCTGAGGCTGTAAATCAGTTGGAGGTCCCTCCCCCGTCATCATTTTTCTCTTGGTGTCAGGAAAACTTGTCAGAAGTGATTCATGCTGATAGCAGAGCAATGAAGCAGCAGACAGAAATGACACTTAGTGCTCCTAATTGAGACAAGAACACACTATAGAGGGATATGCTGTGTTTATATTTCATGTCTGAGGTTTACAACAACTTTAAAGAGGAGGTCCGCCCACCCTGCAAGGAAGGAGGAGGGAGCCGAGCTGCTGACGTAATTTGCCGTGTCCCGGACCCCCGAAAGTCAAAGACAGGTATCCGCTCCCCCCGAAAGGTGCCAAATGTGGCACCGGTGTGGGGGAGGAGATAAATGAGCGGAAGTTCCACTTTTGGGTGGAACTCCGCTTTAAAGTGGATGTAAACCTTCACATATACCCAGTGAAGTGAACAGCCTCAGATGATACACAGAGATGAAACAAATCTCTCTACATAAGTAGGGGAAATTCTGTTGTGGTTGGTCCATTGTTGTGTGGGGGATCTATTGTTGCTGGCTGCAGGGGATCTATTTTACTGCTTTTCTTGATATCATTACCAAATTCCATACAAGTTACTTAGCACCTCAAAATGATACTTGGTTCTATATTGTCTAAAAGGGACGGTACTGGGAAGTGGGTAGGGGTGACTCGTAAAAAGTTCCTGCACCTATTGTCTGAGAAAAAAGCCCTGCTCTTTAGAAAGTGAACACCGTGTTTGAGATTTTTTCTTCCTGGTCAGCACTGGGTGTGGATTTTTGGCATACACTGTGTGACAGCTGATTGGAGGAAAGAAACCCCCCCCCCCTCCACATAGGCCAAGGAAGGAATGTGCAGAGTTGTGCTGTAAATAGACCAGCTCTCTGCTAATCTATTTATAGCACCCACCTCAAAACAAATTTCAGGCTGGTTTTATCTTGGTGGTCAGAGAACGTGTCAGACGTTGTCATGCTGATAACAGAAGAATGGAGCAGCAGAAAGACACGGGACTTAGGGCTTTGGAGAGAGATAAGAAAACACTACAGATATACGTGCTTAGGTTAAATTTCATGTATCAGGTTTACATCCACTTTAAAGCGGGGGTTCACCCACACCGCCAAAAAAAAAAAAATATTAAAAGCCAGCAGCTACAAATACTGCAGCTGCTGACTTTTAATACATTGCCACTTACCTGTCCCGGGGTCCAGCGATGTCGGCAGGGGACGCCGAGAACCCGCTCGGTTCTCGGCAGCTGCCGCCGCCATCCTAGGTGAGGGAATCAGGAAGTGAAGTGTTGCGGCTTCACTTCCCGGTTCCCTACTGCGCATGCGCGAGTCGCGCTGCGCGTCCCTAGTGGTCCCCGCTCTCTGCTGGGAGCTGTGTGTTCCCAGCAGACAGCGCGGTCGGGACAGGAAGAAGCATAGACTCTCATGGGAGTCTATGCCGGAAGTAGGTGCAAATACCTGTCTTTGACAGGTATCTGCACCCCCCTCCCCCCTGAAAGGTGCCAAATGTGACACTGGAGGGGGGAGGGTTCCGAAAAGCGGAAGTTCCATTTTTGTGTGGAACTCCACTTTAAGGTAAAACTCCTTCTGCATGCAGTCTCCTCCCCAGCCCCTCTTTATACTCACCTGAGTCCAATCTCGATTCAGCGATGTGCACGTGAGCAGAAGCTCTCCCAGGTCTCTACCTCCTCATTGGCTCAGACACAGAAGTTGGAGCCATTAGCTCCTGCTGCTGTCACCCACAGCCAGTGATGAGGGAGCGGGGGGCAGGGTCGACAGCAAGGCTCGGGAGCAAGCCCTCACAAATGCCCCCATAGCAAGTGGCTTGCTGTAGGGGCACTCAGCGGAGGGGAGGTGCCAGAAGACCCGAGAAGAGGAGGATAGGAGGCTTCTCTGTGCCATTGCACAGATAAGGTAAGTATAACATGCTTGATATTTTAAGGAAAAAATAAATTTACATTCAGAATCACTTTAAAGCTGAACTCGGGCTATCCCTTCAGTCTTGCACAGTTTTCCAGACTCTTCTCCTGTACTAAGTCATCAGGACTGGGGGCTCTTCAGATGGGGACTGAGGCAGGGCCATGTGATGTTTTCAGGAAGTTATTTACAGCACCTTGCTTGCCCCTCCCACAAGCCATCATCTGCCTGAATAGTAATAAAGAAGCACAGGGACCCAGTGATCACATCACTAAGTCTAAAATAAGGAATGTAGTCAAAATGGAAAGGTTTAATTGAGAATTCTAGTTGACGAGGGGAAAGAGTGGAACTAGGAATGGCAAAATCTAAGCAGATTAAACTTCAGCTTTAATATATTGGTTTGCAGCCAGAAGACTCATTCTTTGGCTATTTGCCTGAATGAGCAGGTGTACCTAGTGTAAGTGTCTGCTGAGCATATATGTTTATGATGCTTGCCGGATGATCCAGACACATATCATAGGAAAATGACATAATGCATTTTCTGCTCCCTATGAAATAAGAAAATTCTGGAAGAGGAAGAGTAGATAAGTTGTATAAGAATCATTTCTCTGCTGTGAAAAATTCAGTAAAGCCTTGTACACACAATCAGATTCAGTAAAGTCTTGTACACACGATAAGATTATTGGACAAATTTTCGTCAGTTTTTTGTTGGATGCTAGTCTCAAATAGAAAGTGAAGAGGGTACTCACCATCAGAAAATTTTCTGACGACAGAATTCAACGTCAGAAGAGACGTAATGTGTTGAATGGTTTTGTATGTGTTCTTTCATTTCTGAGCATACCTAGTCTTGCTCTTCAGATTTTTTTTTGTCAGAAAACCGTACTAATGAAAAGAAAATCGGATGTTGTGGTCGCATCAGACAAAAATTTTCAAGCCCGCACATCCAATTTTTGTCTGCCGAAAATTCGTAGTCGGCTGTCAAAAGCCGCATACTAACGATCAGAAAATCGGCAGTTCGTTCATCGGACTAAATTTATCTTCAGATTTTCTGACCGTGTGTACAGGCCTTAACTTTTGATCAGAGCATCAGCATCAACCCACTTCCACAGGTCTCCTGCTTGCTTTTGTGCCTTCAGATATTAGCTGAGCAGACAAGCATTGTGCAGAGGGTGCTTGAGACATCTTGTACTCATATTAATCTTGTCAACAAACCCTTACCATTCAGCCAGCAAGTGATGAGTAAGATGCATCACTTCCCAATTCCACTGACCTATGGAGCCATCTGTGAACATGAGTAACATATGTTCAGACCAGTGGGATGAGGCGGGAGAAACTAAACGCAAAACCAATACTTTGGACTTTATTGTAAGTAAATCTAAGCCAAATCGCTAAACTCTTATACAAGCTTTAAAATGGTAATGTCATTTCAAAAAGTGTTTTTGAGTTTTGTAAACTGCTAACTACTGGAGATTCTGCCGTGAAGGTCCTTGTTCAGGCACATGTGGAGTTAGAGTTTAGACAACTGTCTTTCTGCATTGTCACCATGTCACATGCACCCCTAGTGGAGACTGTAATTGGCTGTGCCAACACACATTTCCCAGGCATAGTCCACCTTTGTCACACTGTCAGGAAGCCGGGCCAGAGCAATGATGTGCAGATGACGCAGGAGCAAGTGCACATAGATGGCAGGTGGCTGAAAGAGGCTGAAGGAGATCAGCAGCATTGAGATGTTTAAGAGGGTGAAAATGTTTTTTTTTTGCTTGTTTTTTTTCAATTAAAAAAAAAGGCAATTGTTTTGGGTACACGGTGCACACTAAATGTCACCCAGTTAGGTTTAGGTTTTGCTTTAAACTCCCCAAATGGGGACACAGCAATTGAAAACTTAAGAGAGCCAGATCCCAAATGGGGTGGCTGGTTGGGACCCTGGCCTTTACCTTCTCTCCAATAAATACTTAAGTGATACAGAAATTGTTCTAGGGGCAACAAATATATAAAGATAGATGGATATAATTCCAAATTTATGACACTCTGTATTCTGTGTATAGCTATATGGGAGTGTAAGTGGGCAGAATTGGAGGAGAGCATCCGGACAACCATGTCCACTTTATACAGAGTTAGTAGAGATGATATATTCTGTTTGTGTAATTCTTGCAGGCCATGTTGGCCGAGATATATCTCTATTTCTTAATACTCATGGAATATATATTGTATTTTTTCTGCTTGGTATTTTCAATAAAAATCATTGGAAAAGAAAACTTAACAGAGCCTTTACCCCTTCCCCACTTTATACACAGCACCACGAAAGGTCCAGTTTGGGTTCATTTTATTGTCATGATTTCCTATTCTATTTATAAACTTATTTGTGGTCCACAGTGGCTATAACATAAAATAGAAATTGGAAATGTATGACATTTCCATTGGCAGGTTTATCCAGTAAAACAGAAGCAAAGCAAAACTGTAGTAATGACAAGAACCAATCAGAATGCATATAGTAATATCATTACTTCATCTGGATTCTTAGTGTATCTTGCACTTTACACTTTGAACCTCGCGCTGCATTCTGAATAGGGTGGATGCTTAGAACTTGAAGCAGTGTACAGTATGTTGCTCTGCATTCCAGTCCTTTCTGTGTCTATAGCCAATTGCCATGAAGTCTCTAAAAGTTGTTAGTTATGCTGGCCACACACCCAGAACTTTTGAACTTTTCTTCTCTTTTTTTTTAGCAGAAATTTTATTTGTATTTACTCAGGGCTTTTTTTCTGAGAGAATAGGTGCAGGAACCCCCCTATCCAAGTCATCCCTTGTCTCTGCCCCTACCCACCTTCAAGCACCGTCCCTTGCAGTGGCGGCTTGTCCATATGGGGCACAGGGGCACTGCCCCTCTAATCCATGCGCCCGGCCCCTAATCTACATGCAGAGCGCGAGAAGCATGGATTTCAATGTTTTTTTTTTTTTTAAGCACATGATTATAACCTGAGACTCTAATTGGCTTTAAAAAAAAGGGAGGGCTCAGGGCGCAGGATTCACTTCCTGTTGGGCCGGGAGCGAGGAGTAGCTGGAGCGAGAAGCAGCAGCCCTACCCCGGATCCTTGTCATCTGCCTCCTAAGGTAAAAAGGCCTCTGATCGCCGCCTTCCCGGCCATCTCCTGCGTGCGCGTGGGGGGGGGGGATCACGGCACCAGCCACCACTGGTCCCTTGGTTCCACCAACTACCCATCTCCCAGTACTACCCTTTTTAGAGAATACAGCAGAACCAAGTATCATTTGTGGTGCTAAGTAACTTGTATGGAATTTGTTAATGATAACAAGAAAAGCAGTAAAATAGATCCCCTGCAGCCAGCAACAATAGACCCCCCAGCCATAATGGACCACCAGCAACATAAGACCCACCCCTAGCAACAATAGATCCCCCACCTGCAACAATATACTCACCTGAAAAAAATAAATCACCTCCAGTGACAATAGACCCCCCCAGCAGCTAGCATAAACAGACCCTGCAGCACACCCCAGCACCCCATGACATTACATACATTCACCGAAAGAGGTGCCGGAACTGCGTTCCCCCGCGTTCCCGCAAAAAAAGAAGCCCTGATTTTACTTATTACAACTATGTATGTAACAAATCCAGAACAGATAGTCTGGCATATTTACCTTGCTGAACAGCCAAGTGCTCTATGTCAGCTGCCATTACAAGCCCAGAGACCTGGCCAAATGACAGCTGGCATTTTCCTCCTCTGGGATTATTGGGCAGGAAGCCAGTCGTGCATTGTGGAGTAATGGCCTCCACTGTGCCAACTTAAGTTTTAAATATCTTCAGTGTCAATCATCTTTTGAAACAACTACTACTCTTAAAAGCTATTTTTTTCTAACATAAACTGGCCCATGCAGAGAATGAACCATAGATTAGAATACTGAGCTATTTGTACAAATATTGCAAATGCCATACCTGTAGTATACTGTCCCTCATGAAGCCTGGCTTATTTTAAGGACATGGGCTACAATAAAAGTACTGCTGGGCTTTCTTCTTTGAGTTCAATTAACGTGATAATTAGTGATAAGCCCAGGCATCCTCCAAACTCATCTCCAACTTGAACTCTTTCTTTTTTGTACTCCAATGAGCTTCAGGCAACGTCATTAGCTCCCCACAGCTCACGGAAGCTGCAGGGAATGACTGGAGTTTAGAGTTCAGGTTAGAGATGAGTTTGGAGGACACCAATGTAGTGATAATATTTTTAGTTGTACTCAAAAAAAGGAGACTCAGTGGACTCAGTGGACATTTTGTTTTAGTCCTGAGCAAGAGATGGAAAGGGGCCATGGTAGTGTGAGACTCCTGGTAGGGATTTGCAACTGAAGAGACTGCTATAACGAGAGAGCACACTGCGTATGCGTAGCTTTTGAATCAGAAAGTATACCCGCTCCTCCTGTGATGTTGGGGGTGGGTGCCCAACAACTGTCGTGTTTTGGAAATAAGCCAGGAAGTAGAAATGTCAACATTTGGAGCTTTTCATCCAGGCTTCAAAGAGGACAGAAAAGGCCTACAGGTATGGCATTTTTATTAAACAACTTTTAAAAAAAAAAGACACCAATGGGGCCCCTTGTGTGCATGAGACAGTTTCTGTAAAATGCTAATTTAATCTTTAAAGCGGTAGTAAAGTCTGTTTTGTGATTTTTGCCTACAGGTAAGCTCATAATAAAGCTTATCTGTAGGTAAAATGAATATCTCCTAAACGTACTAGGTCCTGTTCTGTTTAATTCATTTGTAAGTGATATAACTAAAGGGTTGGTGGGTAAGGAATGTCTTTTTTTTTATGACACAGAGGTGTGCAATAGGGTTATCATCCCTGGAGGTGTCTGTTACATTGAATATGATTTAGCATTGCTGGAAGATTGGTCAAAGCAGAAACCGCAATTCAGTGCTTATAAATGGAAAATAATGCACCTAGAGAAAAAATATTCCTTGTTAGAGTACAGCGTTGGTAAGCCCCACAGAGGAAAAAGGATTTGGGGATACATATTTTTAAGATATAAAACAAAAACATAGAAACTGCGCTAATGCACTAATTTATACATAAACATCAAAAATATATTAATTATTTATTTATTATTTATTTCAGATGATTGCAAAATGAGAAAAAAAGTGTGACCATGGAGTGGGAAAAGCAAATAGATATCTTTGTTGCATCACATGATGGGTCACCAAAAGAGGTCCTGATTCCCCTATATAGGTCTTTAGTTAGTTCTCATTTAAAATACTGTGTCCAGTTCTGGAGCCCCAACTTACAAAAAAAGATATTAATAAGATAGAATGAGTCCAGAGATGGGCAACAAAGATGGTGAAAGGTCAGAGGGATAAAACCTTTAAATACATCAAGGGGGTAAATAATGTTCAGGAGGGTAGTATTTTCAATATCAAGCAATTAAAGACCAAGAACACTGGTACATGACCACAAACTAGCATGAAGAAAGTTCAAAACGCATCTTAGAAAGTATTATTTTACTGAATAAGCGATTGATGCCTGAGACAGACTTCCAGCAGAGGCAGGGAGTCAGTCAACAGTAAGTGAATTCAAACATGCTTTGAACAAAGGTAGATCCATACTCAGACAAAAACAAAAACATGCATATAAATATATATAAGAAAAACAAAAAAATGGGACACACTTAATAGATCACTTGGTCTGTTTTTCTGCCATCACTCTTCTATGTTTCTCTGTTAAAGGAGTTGTAAAAGCAGAAGGTTTTTTTTTTATCTTAATACATTCTATGCATTAAGATAAAAAGCCTTCTGTGTGCAGCAGCCCCCTCAGCCCCCCCCCCCCCCCAATACTTACCTGAGCCCCATCTCAATCCAATGATGTTGAGTCCTTCGGCCGTCTGGGACTCTCCCTCCTGATTGGCTGAGACACAGCAGTGGTGCCATTGGCTCCTGCTACTGTCAAAGTCAGTTAGCCAATCAGGAGAGAGAGGGGGCAGGTTCAAACCACAGCTCCATGTCTGAATGGACACATGAAGCTGCAGCTTGGTTCTGATGCTCCCATAGCAAGCTGCTTGCTGTGAGGGCACTCGACACGAGGGAGGGGCCAGGAGCAGCGAAGAGGGACCTGAGAAGAGGAGGACCCAGACTGCTCTGTGCAAATCCACTGCACAGGGCAGAAAAGTATAACATGTTTGTTATGAAAAAAAAAAAAAAAAAAACAAGACTTTACAATCACTTTAAAGTGGTTCTAAAGCATAAAGCGGATGTAGTTACATTGATTTAACAGTTTCACAAAACAGTTACATTCCTGGTTATGTTCTCAACCAAACTGTCAAACCGTCCAATGGCTGGTGTCATAACTAATCATATGTGCAGCATTATAGCAGCTGAAGATTAGATGGAGGCCAAGATGGCAGCTTCCTTGGCTGAAAACGATAGGAGGATTTACTTCCACTTTAAGCTTTGTTTTTACCTTAATGCCATTGGCTCCCACTGCTGTCAATCAAATCCAGTGACAAGGGAGCGGGGGTGGGGCCAAGCTTCCCTGTCTGTGTCAATGGACGCAGACAGGGTGGCTGGGGAGCGAGCCTGCACAAATGCCCCCATAGAAGGCAGCTTTTTATTGGGGCACTTGCAGAAGAATAGGAGCCAGGAGTTCCGGCACAGGTCCCGGGGATCAGGGCTGCTCTGTGCACAACCATTGCACAGAGCAAGTCAGTATGACATGTTTATTATTTTAATTTTAAAAAATTGAGCCTTTAATAACACTTTAGGGACTGGCAGGATCACTAGGAATTATTTTAAAAAAGCTGCAGATTTAAGAATGTTGAAAACACTTTTTGAAATAACATGTTATAACATAACATATTATACCTTTGTGAGATTTTAGTTATTGAGTCCTTCTGATACATAAAGCTTTTAGAGACATATGATGAAAAGCTAACTGAAGCCCCAGGGAATGGCTGACCAATCAGAGCAGGGACTGGTTTATACCCCACCAGACTAATAATGATTTAGAGCGACTGTAATATTGAGCATTAGACTATGGAACACTGGCTTAAAATATCATTTGTACACTGAGGTCTGGGCTAGCATTAACCTGCCCACACTCTCCGCTTTAACACATTAAAGTTAAATTGAAGCTATGGCGGAAAGCAGTCTCTGTAGGAGAGGAGAGCACTGAATAATTGTTTGCCCGTTTTGGCGTGACTTCAGCTCCAACTCAATCTATTTGTTGCATCCCACCCCCTCCCCATTTCCGCCAAGTGCCAGAGGAGATGGCTTAGATTGCAAGCTCCTCCGTGAACAGATTCATTAGGATCAGCAGCAGAAAAAAGATTTTAGTGTAAGAAGGGTAACAATTGATTTAGCACGTAGCAGCACAAAAGTAACAAAGTGTAAAGAAACATATAGATATATACTTAATCCCTTGAAGGTCTCCCTCATGTGCGTTCTTTAAAAGCAGTATAGATGCAGCGGTTCGGCCTTGGTAGCATAGCAACCTTAGCCCGTCTGCTCACTGATTCAAACGCATCCCCAAATCAATCAATACGGTTAATAGCACTTCTACACAACAATGGCAGCTACTGCTAGTATTCATCTTCATTTCGCCCGTGCAGCCGAGTTACCGGTAAAGGGGGAAAAAAAAAAAAAGGGCCCAGCAGGTCTCCGAATGGACCGTTAAGTTGAACAAAGGCCTTTTTTTCAATTTAGCTCACAGTGCTAATTCTTTGCGGGGAACCTTAAAATGAAGTGTCTCGCTCTTGTGGAGCTCAATGAGAAACACATTTTCACGCTCCTCCGAATAAATAGGTTTTAGATTTCTTATGAGGCAAAAGAGTCTTTTCTTACTCTAATAATAGAAGTAAAAGTAAAAAATACTATATTTGTCTCTGGGGGTCCCTGAGGCGTTGAGCTTCTGACTTTCCGGCACTGCTCGGTTGATGAAACTTCGTTGAGCTCTACAATGCCGTTCTGATAGCCTAACGCTGCTATGGTAAGAACCGTACATAGGACACAATAATACTCGCCTGAACAATGTTTAAAAGATGAGAGCAGCATAAGGTTGAAGAAGCCTAGTAAAATGATTTTTTTTTCCACGACAAGAAGGTCAAAAGCCAACGCGTTTCAAAACCCCCCCTTATCAGCCTGATGACCCGAATCTCTATTGGTATATTTGTCTATTTTGTTTTACAGATCACCGCCAGCTTCCAAGTCCCCGTGAAGGGGGAGGTTCTGAACTACCAAAACTTGTTGGCTTTTGACCTTCTTGAAAAATAAAACTTTTCATTCAAGCTTTGTAGTGCTTTCATCTTTTAAATATTCTTTAAGACTGCTCCTGGAACCCTCAGGAAAACTGCACTTGATAGAGAGCTGCATCTACAAATTGGACGCTCATCCTGACTTTTGCTTACCCTGGGGTCCAACGCTCCACAAGCACACTTTTCTGTACATTAACATTCGCCAGAATACAGAACTCCAACTCCGATTTTTTTTTTTTACAAGTGGACCTAGCATCAAATGTCTTTTATTTTCATCTTAAATGCAGCATGGTAAGTAATACACCATTATAACACTTCCAGATATTTATTACCTCTCAGAGCTCACAGAATACCCCCTTCTTAATTTGCTTTTCTCTCCAGAAGGATATCTCTGTTTTTGTTCAGACATCTCCCAGGGCCACTATCTACTTCCTGAACTGAGATATTACACTCATGTAAATCCTGGTGCCTGTGTAGTTCTTACATGTGTTTGAAAAAAGTCTGACACAAATCAACCAATACTGCAGCCTCTTACTTTGTGACTTGCTACAATGTTACAATGTTGCAGTCTGACCACCGAGGGGGAGAGTAGACAGGAAATTCTTCCTCCTGCCTGCAGAACACTGATGGTATACTCTCAGTCAAGGCAGAGTCACTGATTGGAGCTCAAGGATGCATTTTTAATGATAAAGGGTGGAGCTTTTCTGGAAAATAATACTGTTGCTGTGTATTTTAT